>NC_044257.1:12901846-13556846 GCF_003957555.1 Calypte anna
AACTGGTGAAATCTAATGTATTATTGGAAACTTATCTTGTTTTATACAGCTTGATCTCAAAACTTACAAGGTATTAGGAGCCAGGTTTGGGGGTGTAGAATGTTCACATGTAGTCTTAGTATTATTTTTACTTCATTAGAGTCATGTTTTTCTAACTTATGCACCTAATGTAAAATTCATTATTTTCCACATATGTGTGACTTGAAGTCCACTTTTGCCCTATTCTGAAGACACAAAGAGTGAAATGAGTTTGTCCTATGATTGAGCATGCGTTACTCTCTTATTATCTAGAAAATGAATGTACAAATAAGAGCTAAAACATAAAATTAATAAGCAGAGGTAAAATCTTTTTTGCAAAACACATACTTCACCACCACATTTTAGTATTTTTTAACAGATAATCACTGTGCACAATAAAAGGTTTTCTCTCGTTATAAATACAAAATCCTCAAATTTTTCCTTCATATCACATTGTATAGCAACGTTTTCCAGCATGTGATGACAATTCCCCTAATAATGTAAACATCTATAGATGAGATTCCTGGCTGAACTGTATCACCGGAATGCAGAAGGACATTTCTTTTATATGTGCCATGTGCTGTAGCTCTGACTGTTTGCTACAGATGCACTTTCACTAGCTTACATGGCTTTTGTACAGTATCAGCACTTTCTGTCTCAAAAAGCCTTTGCCTGGCAGTATGAAAAAAGCTGCTCAGAAAATCAGCAACACAACTGTTGCTACTTGGTACACTTGCTGGAGATCTCAGCGGGAAGCACAGGACTGAATGCTTACAGAGATGAAACTGTCCTTTTCCTCTGCAGTTTACTCATATCTGTTCTGCAGTTTGATAGAGTGATACATCAACTGGATAGCATGAGGAAAGCTTCATTGCAGACCCCTGAAATCTATTTTCTATATGAAAAATGTAGATTAGTTTTTCTTCAACAAAGAGAGTCACTGACTGTCTGTGTAACTGTTACAGCCAGTGCATTTCAGTGCAGAATTCAAGCTACCATCTGGAACTAACCACCCTGTTAGAACACTGACCATTATGCAGCTTCATTAGAAAAAAACTGCATGTCCTATAACTTCATGTTGTGTATATATTGCCTGTAATGAGAATGAGCCATAGTAAATATTGTAATGGATGTTATTACAAAGTCTGCCTTTTAAAATTAAACATTCATAGCATGCTGCCTAGCATTACAGATTAGTCATGACTCTGGCCTTATACAAGAGGTGATCAAGTCTCCAACATTTTTTCACACTGATGAAACACAGTTTGCATTTGTCTGGAAAAGAAAATAAGAAAGGATCAAACTTACAATAGAGACTAACCAGAATGAAATAGAAATTCATAAGATGTAATACATGCTGCTTTCACAATAAATTGTAATGAACTCAGAAAGCAGTGTGTTTTATCGGTTTATTGTTTCCAGGCAGGACAGAAATGTATATTTATGGTTTGATTTCAGAGTGTGCTAGCCTCCTGAGTTTTAGAAATGAAAAAGAGGAACTTTCACTGCTTCTGTGATCTCTTTGAAATAATTTTGGAGGCATTTTGTAAGTCACAGAAGTTTTTAACCTGCCAGTTTGCCACAGGACTGCACTGAGAACTGTGTGCTGCTGTGTAAACCAAGGGTTTTCAAAGATGCCCAGTTCTGCCAGGGACAGAACAAGGAGTAGTGGTCACCAAGTAGCTCACAGGATATTTAACTTGAACATGAGAAAATTCTTCTTAACTCTGAGGGTAACAGAGCACTGGAACAAGTTTCCCAGAGATGTTGAGGAGTCTCCATCCCTGGAGTCATTCAAAACCTTCCTGAATGTGTTCCTATGTAATCTTCTCTAGGGGATCCTGCTCTAGCAGAGGGTGTTGGATGAGAGGATCTCCAGAGGTCCCCTCCAAACCCTAACATTCTGTGATTCTGTGTAATCAGCTGTGTTTGGAGTTTCAAATCATGAAGTGAGGACAGCAGTATAAATTATCAACACATAATTTAGTTTCCTGCGTTACCTGATTGCTTTAGCTGCTCATTGTTTGTGGGCCATTATGAATATACTAAAGGAATCTTGATGATCTCCAAATTATCTCTAATAATGTAGCCTAGAAACATTTTAAAAAAAATAAATTCCGTGTTGGGACAGACTAGGTTTATAGCTAACATATTTTTCAGTTTCTTTCCTACTTTTAACTGTTGTTACTTCAATCAGCTTACAAACAGTTAAAACAACAACTCCAGAACATTTTGTTTTTAGCAAACTACCAGCTGCACATAACTGTAAAAATCACACATTCTCTTAGAACAACTGACAAGAGAAAAGAACAAGTCCAGAACTCTTTGTCAAGAAACTATTTTTATTGTCTCATCTGCCACCCTTGAATTCCTTTTGACTATTTTAATTACTAAGTAGCACTGCAGTTGATTAGATCATGCCCTAACCATAGCTTCAATAAACGTAAATTACCAAGAGGTAAAAAATTAGGCACTCCATGAAGAATTTTTTATGTAATGCATGAATGTGTCTTCTGTTTTTCAGAGTACTGTTAGGAACCCAGAGATATATTAGTAAAATGAATATTTTGATTTTTCTCTTAGTAAAATGCTTCCCTAGAATAATATGTTAAAATTTCTAACTACCATTTTGACACTTCTTGGGTCATAAGGTTTGAAGCAAGTATTACAAAAAATAAAAATGCTGACAATTTGAACAGCACTTTCTAGTGGATTTTAGTTTAACTCTATGACCAAACAGTAAATACACCAATGATATAAATGCACCTTTAAAACATGCATTTTATGAGTTTTGTTGAACGCTTCTTAATTAGTTTCTTAGCACAAAAGTGATGTGAAAGGGATTTTAAAAAAAATCAAATTCAAAAGGGTTAAAAAAGTAGTAAAGATCTAAAATTGTATAAGGCATATTTAAAGCATTAGCCTAATTTTCTGCAGCCTAGAAGCCAACATTTCATAGTTGAATTCTATAAAAAATATAAGCACATGTCTGTAAATGAAAAGGTAAGTTCAGGAGTGTCTGCAGTAGAGAATATTGTATACTTTCAGTGTTGAAAGTAGCTTAAAATTTGTTTGCCAACACTAAGCATGCCTGCAAGGAAGAAGCAGGCTAATACTGCTGGATTGAAAAGAATATTCCCATACAGTAAACTAAATATTCCTATGTACGGAACACCTTTTGCTGCTTTTTTAATAAATAACTTGTGTCAACGTAGTTTATGTCTGTTGCACATCTAAAGATTTTGCATTGGAGAAGTATAAACAAATGAAGAGCACACAGGAGATACTGGAATCAGGTGTAATGTTTAGTCTTTTCCTCTTATTTGTAAGGTCTTTATCACTTCTCAGTAATGGAAGATGTTGCTCTTGGTGAACCAATAGGAAGGGTGAAGGCAAATGACCTCGATATTGGAGAAAATGCTAAATCATCCTATGAAATTATTGAAGGAGATGGAATGGATATATTTGAAATTACTACAGATGCCCAAACTCAGGACGGCATCATTAGAGTGAGAAAGGTAAATGATATCTCTGTTAAAAAAGTTGTTTATTGTACGTACAGCTACACAGCCAGACTGTATTCTATGACAAAGTGCTGAACATCCAAGGGTTCTTTTATCTATGGATAAGATGTCAAACCAGTGAAGTAAAAAAGGGAAGTATAAGTCATATCCCTCAAAATTGCTATTTAGATGACACCCATGGAAGTATTTTGTGTGCTAACCATGTGTTAATCTTACCTGGGTTTCCACACAGTCAAATCATACAGACTTTGCCTCCCTGGTTCCTAAGGAAAAGAGTAGATTAAAATTTGCTTTTTTGATAGTGTAAACTTCCATAAAATCTTGGATGAGTATTCATCAAATACCTTTTCTCTCTTATTTGACTTGCTGGTCAAATACCTTTCAGAGAAAAAAAAATAAAAATCAGATCATATTATTTAAATTACCTGGTGTTTGAGAGGCTTAATCTTCTACCTTTTCTCAAGCTGAACTCTATTTGCTCAATGAGTAATGATTTTACTGAACCTTATGAAGGATATCAGTGCTGTTTCACATTGAAAGTGCCAAATTTGGGCCCTAAATAAGGCTCCAACCCTGTTACCTTTTATATACATGCACTCATATATTCAGGATGAGGCATTTGCATGTACACAGCAAAAAGACCAACCACAGAAATAATGGAAGAAACATCACATCTAGAGCAAAACTTAGCTTAAGTCAAAGAAACATCAATAGCAGACTTCATTTTCATTATTTTCTGGGGAAGAAGAGAGTTGATCCTCATGCTGTGTTCTGAATAAGAATATGGATATAATTTATAGCACTAAATAGAGGTAACAGAGGGCTTAAAGTATGTAGCATAGAGCACTCTAAAGGAATCTTTGTTCTTTTAAAAATCAAAACAAACCAAAAACCTAAATCCTGACATTCCAGTTTCAAGAAGTAAAAGTAATTAATATTCTTCTTGTACCTGTAATTAAAGAGATCAGACAGAGTACCTGTCAAAAGTCTTTATTTTCTGTTTCTCAGTGAGTACCTCAGCGCTGTAGATGCACAATACAATGATGTAGATTTATCTAGATTTAGATCTGTTTTCCTAAAGAGAAAATTATTACATAGATCACTGATCTTTCTTACTGTTATTTATTGTATGCTGTGGCCTCTTGTAAACTAAAGCAATTAGCCTTTTGCCCCAGTCCCCTTGGCTTTATTTCATAACTGAGTCTCTCATATAATGTTGTTTCATATATTCATTTTGACAGGGATAATAATTTTGGTTCTACTACAGTAGATGATGTATGGAGGGTACTGTTCACCAACAGATTTTCTCCAGCATAAATTCATGTGCTTTAGACAATACAGAGTAAATTTTCAATATGATATCCTGATTAAATGTAACTAAATGTATTGGGGTGCTCTCATTTCTACAAAGCATTTGTAGAATAATACAAAATGCAATTGAAAAAATTACATAGGAGCTATGATTGGCAAGTTGTGAGTATGTTCTATATATCACCATAATTACAAAAGATTACTAATTTAAGAGCTGCTAAAGAACCAAGTTTTCTCATGTTTACTAGAATTTGTAAGAAAGACGAAATCCCATTAGAGCTTGATTCTTACCTGAAAAAAATCAACAAAATTTGAAACTATACACATTGAGGGCTTTGACAGACTTCCTGAAGGTCCTTATTTGTGCTCTTGCTGCTATTTGCATTGCAGATTCAGAGTTTCTATGTCCTTTGCTTTTTATCCCAGGGACATTGTAATGCAAATCTTAATATCTTTCCAAAGCTTGGCAATTTTCATCTTTGAGATTTGAATCATTGTGAGACACAAGAGAATTATATAGTGAGTATACTGATGTGCTTCAAGACACAAATTTGAATCTTCTATAATGAAAAAGTCTAATATTCCGAGTGTCACAGATTTGGTTTTACTTGCTATTTAATTCCTTTAAATCCACTGTGTTTTCATCTTTTATGTTTTAATATGGATCTGTGAAATAGTAAAAACAATGGTGACATAGTAGGTATATTCATAGAGTAATCTGTTTTGTGTTTCTCTCTCTGGAAAAAAAAAAAAAAACAAAACCAGAAATAGGAATTGCTTCAGTTTTAAGAAATTCCTGAAAGATGTCTGCTTCATTAACTGCAACAGAAATGCAGTTACCTGAAATTAAAGAATTTTGAAGTACTTTCTTGTATGATTAGCTCTACATTTTTCCACATAATGCCTCTCATGTCCAATAAATAATAATTGCTAGTTCTTTACATTTCTCACATTGTTCTGGAAGTAATAAAATATTTATTCTTTGTGGAGCTAGTATATTTTTTTTCTTATCTCCAAAAACACTGATTAAATGGATGATTAGTATGCAAGTCAAGTCATCACCAAATAATTTGTAGTATTTATCTGATCTGTGATTGTAATGGTATAATTCACGAGAGAGAATATTTTGGCAAATTTTCTGTGAAAAGCAAGAAGACAAAGATTCCTGTTTTTTCTGGGGCTGGTAATACACATATATCAATATATGCCTAAAAAATTGCAGGTTGGATTTCTGGGAGTGGAAAGTGATTACACTGAAACTCACTGAGTGTGCTTGAATGTATATATCTTTCATCCATCAGCATTATATTAATGTGTTCTTTCTCTGCAGCCATTAATAAAAGACATTTATCTTTGTCATTCTGAACAGCCACTGGACTTTGAGACCAAAAAATCCTATACACTAAAGGTAGAAGCAGCCAATATTCATATTGATCCTCGCTTCATCAGTGGAGGACCATTCAAGGATACAGCAACAGTAAAAATTGTGGTAGAGGATGCTGATGAGCCACCAGTCTTTTCATCACCTACTTACCTACTGGAAGTGCATGAAAATGCTGCTATTAACTCTGTGATTGGTCAGGTGACTGCCCATGACCCTGACGTGTCTTCCAGTCCCATCAGGTACTGCTGTTTTAAAGTTCTCTTTGAAAAACCTACTGACAGAATACTGAGTATATTTCTCCATACCTTGAATGACACTGTTCTCATGCTGGTTTATTTCTATGAAAATATTTATAGAGGATTTGGTATATGATGTGAGATTTATCATTTCAGATCATTTTCAAAATCACAAAAATTCCCTTGCTGGTCTTCTGAAACAATAGGAATAATAATCTAATAATTTATACATTTATTATTTAATACTATAATTTAATTACATTACTACCTTAGGGAATTCAACCTGCACAAGACATCTTCAGCATTGTGAGAGTGATGATGATTGTTACAACTATTTCCTAATTTTTGTCATTTACATCAGCTTTTTCACAGAGCCAAATTCTAAACCTTTATTTAGGGGCCTACATGTTACATATCATATTTTAGATTTTCAAAATTAGAAATTGAGAATTTCCAACATGTTTTAATGTATTAGAATTTGTGTATGAAGATGTTGGAGACTGAGTGTCCCTCATTTCTAAATCATCCTGTCCAAACTAGCTAAATGTAGTTTTACCTGCTACAGATCTCCATACAAATTAACTGATTAATACACATTCTACTGCAGCACACAACCCAAAAAGAGTTAATAGACACCAAATTTTCTTACCAGAGAAGCCCTCAGAATGATCAAAGATGGTAATCACATCATAGAAATGGGAAAAAATGAGGTTAGAAAACTGTCACGTGAACAGAAAAAAAGCAATACAGAATGCTACAACTCTACCTATGTCCTGAAATTGAGCCTCTGTAGTATTTCCAAATCCAAAAAATGGAGGTAAAATACTTACTTCATTTATTTTCAAATAAAAACCAAAATACTGTCTATGTGTGACCTGAATCAGAATATTAATTTAATACTTTAATACCAATATTACTATCATTACTTATGAAATGAAATTGTCCAAAATTAATTAAATTTAAACAAAGAGGTAATTAATCAGCGTGTTTTATAGCTTCTTTTAAAAATATATGCCATAATTTAAAAGATTTTTTTTAAGGTATTGGCCTGATAGCTAGTTTAAGGAATATACAGAGTCCAACTTGCTACGCAACTTTTTTTCTTCTTGTTTCATATGATTAATTTGGCATTATCTGGGATAGTTCAGTGAAGTCCAATTTCATGTTTTGAATGTAAAATATTTTAAGGCAAAGTAAAATAATTTTAAGTTAACAATTCTACCATTACAGGAGCAAAAATATTCACCACGGACAAGTATAGAGCATGAATGGAGTTACATTTTTATTTCCCATTCAAGAAAATTGGTATACAACAGGGTCTAACAAAAAAGTGGAAATATTGTTGCTTTGGATTAGAATGTTTCATTCTGATTGTGAATTTTAAGTGTTTATTCTGTGACTATATCTGGTTCAGAACATGTCCACCTTACAGAAACATGGGAAGGGACTAATTAGCAATGGCTTGTGACAAACACAGAATTTTGGCAGTGGTTATTGGTCTAAAATCTCTGTATCTGCCAAAAAACTTTAGACACCTAGAGGTGGATTTAACTAAAGGATGCAAATGTTTTATGGGATTTTTCTCGTTGTTGTTATTCCATAATTCTGGATGAACAGAGGCATCTTTGAATAGCTCAGCGATAAGGTGATGTTTAGATGAATTATGCTTTCATTATCTATTTCTCTGAACTCTCTCTTAACATTGATTGTTAGGTTAGTCTAACTATATCATATCTTTGATAAGAATATTTTTAAAATAAACAGCAACATTTCTTTTCTACCTTTACTAGCTCTTCTGCTGTGCATGCTGTTTAAGGGCCTGGCCCACTTTGAAGCCTGCTAGTGAAGAGGATTTACAAATTTGGCTAACACTGATAAGCATGGTCAGCAGTTCATGTTATTTGAGCCTAGTCCTGTCAGAAGCCTGCCTCAGTGGCTCACATCTTATCACACCTGGACCCTGTGCATCCCTCTTGGGAAAGGGATGCAGTGAATTCAGCTATGCTGGTTGTAAAGCTTCACTGTAGTTTATTTACTAAGGGTGGTGCCTTCTGTCTTATAGAACAATTAGGCTTGAAAGATTATTATCTATTAACATACTATCTGTCAGTTCCAGTGGTACTTACTTCATGTTTCTGTTGTTATTTTAGAACCATGGTCAATTTATCAGTAGTAAGTTATCTTGGATAAAGCATGATCCAAGTGCATAGGAAAAAGCATGAGTAATAATCTTTCTTCCTATACTTCCTCTGCCCTCCTATAAATCACTGCCCTCGAGTGCCTTTCTCTGTGGAGAGATAAGCTTCACTGTGGCAGGTTTTCCCCATTCTCATTGACAGAGATTTCATCTTTGGCAGCAGTTGATCAGTTTCTTAATTCACAGCAGGCCTTAGAAACCTAGATACGATGTTTTCTGCCTCCCTAATGGTACAGCTACTTATCTGTCACTAAGTAGCATGTCCAATTTGCCTGGCATTAATAAACAATGGTGGTTTACCACTGATGAGGTATCAGCTCTGTGATTCATATCTGAGCAGCTGCAACAAAAAAAGGATTTCTGCTCTTATTTACATTGGTGCAAATAAAGAACAGATCAAATTAAGTCATAACACCAATATCAATAGTGCAGGAGCAGGACAAAGAATAATTTCGAGTCTTCTGTTAAACCACTGTGGGGTTGTTCTTATGATTGCCATAGCAGACCCATAAACTAACCAAAACTTCCCAATAACCTGTACTGGGTTTATGGCAATTTCAAAAAGCATTATTTCCCAAGATATTCTTTTCTCATTTTCAGAGAAATGAATGTTTTATGTATAGCTTATGGATCTGACAATGCATTCCCATTAAAAAGAGTTACAATACCATTCTCGTGAAAAGGAAACTGCAAATGTACCATTAGTTTTCCTAAGTTTATGACACTATGGATTTTATTTTTTATTTTGTACCAAATATTTATCAAATGAAAATCAGGAAAGGATTTTACCTCTCTGCAGTCCTGAAAACCCATGTAGCTGAGTTTAAAAATGTTTCATTTTGGATGCTGTTTCTGCTTTGTGAATAAATACTTTTGGGATGAGATGAAATGCAATCTAGTAAATTCACAGATGTTATTTTGTAACTTCAAAAAATGTACTGCAGAAAGACCGTGAATGGAAGCTAAAATGTATTCCTCCTTAGAGAAGAATTGTGCCTCGTCTCAATGGAATTTATGTCAAGCCCAGGCCAACAAAACATTAAATAGCATATAACCATTCCACATTTTATTTTGTTTATGGACTGTAAAAATTGCATGGCTGTTTGATATCAGAAGAATTCTTTCTGCATCATTACATAAATATCAAGAATTATACAACAGCAATGACTGATGACATTTTTAAAAAGTTACCTTAATTACTGTCTTTCTCATATTTTCTCAAATGAAATCTTAAACCTGTGAAAGTCTGTAAGATGTTTTTTACTCATTTCACTAGTACTGGAATTTTACTTCTCATACTTTAATTGGAACTGGAGGAACATCAAAATAAGGTTTATACATTTTCAAAATGATTGCCTGAAGTTAGGCAACTACAGCCTCACTCTTCTACACAAGTGACCTGATTTTCAGAAATGCTGAGTATAGTACAATTCCCATTAAACCATTGAGAAGTGAGTATCTGGAGCTAACTGGAAAATCACTTTACTTAAATGTCCAAATATAGATGCATGTGCTTACCTTTAGACATGTATATTTGGAATTTTACTTCATTTTTTTAATGTTAGCTCTCCTTTAACCAAACTTCTCCTTTTTGAGGTGGGTAAAACTAGTTCCTCTTAGAGAGTAAAGGAAACTTAAATCTCTAACAAATCCCATATCTTAGTTAATCAGGGCTTTTCACTCTTGAGTCCATTAGTTAAGTACCTTACCAGTGTGATTTTGATTTTTAGTAGTAAAGTCTTTAAATATTTAAACTTGAAACAGTTAAACTAAGATTTTGATAAATTTTCATAATTTAGACCTAATTTTCTGCAAGTGAATTGTACCATGCTGAATGCATTGCACAAGCAATCTAATTGCAATGTATCTTTCATTCTAAATATGAAAATATCTGACACTGAAATGAAAAAAGATGAATGCTGTAATCCTAAGCTTTGAAATGAGATCCTAATGCTGTGTCTATCAAAATCAATTGTGGCATTCTGGAAAGAGCTTGAGTTCATCAGAATATGTTTATTGTAGCATGTAAGGGAACTTTTGAATCAGAACTTTTTTTGGAAATTGCTTATGATAAAGCATAAACCAGAATGGAATAACTGATTTTCAGATAACTGTGCTATTGTGGCTGTAGCAAAATATACTCTTGCTCTTTTATCAGTGTATTTGCAAAAAATAGAAATGAGTTCAGAAACTGACAGTTGGTTTTCTGACCACTATATAATGTAATCCATTCTGATGCTGTATCATAACTCACCCTATTATGCATAGATATAATGCAGAACAGATGTAAAATTTTCAGTGCATGCTGTTAGGTTCTGTAATACATAGACACAAAGGCTTAAAAGGCTTTTATATAAATCCACAATTAGGATTCAGTAAAACCCCTTGAAGTCAATTTTTATTGAACCATATCAATAGTTTATCACCAAACTCTCTCTTTTCTTACCTTTCCTGTCAAAAAATTGGAAGGCTTAATCTTGTGCTTTAGTGTCTTTTTGGAAACAATACATTAAAAAATAACTGTGAAAATGGACAAACATGAAAGCTTTCCTGAAGATCCTGTTCTGAGCTTTAAATCATCATCCTGCTTATTGCACTATTGGAGCAACATACTGCAGCTCTTTCTTGTTGTCAGGCTGGCTCTGTTCAGGCTGCATAATTTACCTGGGCATTCACACTTGCAAACTGACTACCTATGACATGAAACTTGTTGTGTTATTAATTAGTGATGTCAATCCAGAAACTACCACTCCTTCAGTGTTTTAGAAGAAAATAGGGATTCACTGACTGCATTTTGCCCCTGGAGCTGCTAGGACCATAACCAAATAATATGCTTGGTAAATAGTTCATGCTTCATCAATCTGAAATTTATTGGTAAAATAATATTATTCAGCCAGTTTTAAAATAAGCATGAAGCCCACCATTTTTGTGTGCTTAACACATTACTGTTGAAATAATCATCAGTAGCTGTGAAATGCCATAGAAACTGTCTCATAAATGTGATGGATTGTGTAATTAACTCTTGATCAGCACCGTTTTTCAAGGATGCTACCCAGTGAACCTGAGGGCATTTTATGACCTTCACACTGGGTATACAGCTAATTACTCCTTGGGCAATAATTATTAACTTTTTTTAGTCTCAGTTTGTCATTTTGTCTTATAAATTATTATGCTATTGAGCTTCTCAATCCATTTGGCTACAAAACTGCAGCTCTCAGAGGGCTCCCTAAGTTGTCTTTTGATTATATGGATTACACCAACTTCATTAAGTAGATTACAGGGATGTCTGTTTTGTAGGTTTTCCATTGATCGGCACACTGACCTTGACAGACAGTTCAACATCAATGCAGATGATGGGAAAATAACTTTGGCAACACCACTGGACAGAGAAACAAATATGTGGCACAACATAACTATTGTGGCTACTGAAACGAGTAAGTATTTGTTTATACAGACTTTGTTCTGTTGGGATTATTATTAATTTTAACAGTGTATGCAGTGGAAACTATGTAATTCAGTAAAAAGTTCAAAGATTTGAATGCTTTGAATCTTTAAATTACAATATTATTTCTTTAAAACCAGCTTTCAGTGTATAACCTTAGTATAGGTTTTGAAGAGATATGTGAGTAGATTTGTACAGGATATATGATGATTTTTAGATAAGGTTTTACAAAACTCCAAACTAAACCCTTATATTTAGTAGCTGTATGAAGGCAGAAAAAAGATAAAGCTTTGCTATTGTAGACTCAAATCAAAAGTTCTTAATGCTGAGTGATATTATGTTTCAGTACCATAAATTATTAAGCACATGGGTAATGTTGCATGAAAGTAATGCTATTTGATAAATATGAATAAATTTACTCATAGGCAGCTATAGACAGGAACATGGATTGCTCAGATCTACAAGGGAATTGTGACTGATCTGTACATCTATGTCACAGGGAGCCAGGAGTGTCACCATGTCTGGGAATTCGAGTCCCAGATTTTCATTCAGAACATTTCTTGATTAATTTGGAATTTTGACACAGTAAGCACTGCTGGCAGGATTGCATAAGACAGTATAATTTGTTTTGAATAACAGCACTGTATTTTAGACACACTTGACATGAACATACTGAGGCAAAAGAACAGATTCAGAGTGTAGGTCCCTCAACCATTGTGGGCGTGTTAGCTGAAACAAATTATGAAAATATTTCTGCTGATGTATCCATCCTGCAGTCAGCATACATACATAATTCCAGTGCATGCAAACACACTTGACACATTGTCGGAAGAACATTTCTCTTCAGAAACTCATCAGTGCTGCTAATTCTTGCATGTAGAAAACAGGATGATGGTAATGCTTGCTTTTTCCCAGAGTACTTTTTTTTTTAAGGATGCAGTGTTATGATACAGAACATTTAATGCTCACTTTCATAATACTGCATCTACGAACACAATGAATGAAATCAGATACACTTGTATGACACATTTTTTTTTGTCAAATACTTTTCTGTGGTATTTGTTTTCAGAAATCAACTTATAAGGAATCTGTAACAGGTAACTAAATGGCATACATAAAAGAGAAAGATAAGTCTTAGTATAAACTAAGCTCTTGGTTTACAACGCCTGTAAACTGTATTCCCATGACCTACCTTAATAATGTGTGCTTCATTGCTAGGAGTGCAGTAGTGCCTACAGTGCCCTGTTAATTACTGTTTAATCTTGCAGGCAAAAAGCTACTTTGGTAAATTAGCAAGAACAGTGGGGGTTTTTTTGCCTTACACAAGGAATCAAACTACATAAGGAAAGAAACAAAGCTCAGGGTTCATAGGGCACATTTTACCCAGGTTAATAGCAAACCAGTTAATAATTTTGATGTTTTCAAAGGAGAAAGATAACAAATTTCCATACCAATTTTCTCAAGACATGAGAAGTGTCAGACCATGAGATTTACCAATGGAATGGAAAGAAGAATTACTAGTTTGTGATCCAAATTGAAGTAATTTTACATTTCATTTCCTCCAAATAGTAAAAAAAGAACAAAATAAATGTAGAGGTTTTCAAGAAACTCTCAGTTTTTAAAATCTCCCTTACCTGTGTGTGTTTCAGTATAGTTAACAGCAAGGAACTTCACTAGCCACATCAGAATCCAGGGTACCTGTTGCATCTTTAGATTTTTAAAACATAATTATACTCAAGCATTTTGTAATAAGTCAGCCTTCTCATTAGACTTCATGGGAACCTCAACATCTATCACTATTGGAAAATTGTCTCTTATCAGACTGGCTATGAAAATAATAACACAAATGTTCTTCTAAGCATTTGCATTCCTGGTGATAGCAGGTTTTTTCACATTCTTAATATATTTATTTGACATTTACATAAAACAAGAGCTTAATTCATAGGCTAATATCTTTGCTTATTTAAGAGAAAATATTTTTAAACTCCTGAGTTAGAAACTAAATGTGTTCATAGAACTGTCAAGGAAGGTAATATGGGCATTTTAAGATTTTTTTTTTCCCAAGACAGTAATAAGTGAGATGTCTGTTATAAAAATAACAAATCTGTTGGAGGAAGACACAAGCAGCAAATGAAAATAGAAAATGTGTCATTATGGTTCTCTCATTGACAGTAATATTACTGGACCTCTGATCTCTCATAGTAATTAAGTCAGTATCATCCATACAGAAGCATTTTCTCTTCCTAGGCTTTCCAGGTTCAGTTGAAGACTCATCTCTCTTCATGTAGGGCAATAATCAGATAATTTCTTTGCCACTGCACTTGCTTACTAATCATAAGCCATGATATTGCATTTTACATCTCAATTCTGAGCACAGTAAATTCTAAATAAACTCTGATTTATCAAGACTTTCAATAATGAACTCCGAGTTTTGCCAATTGCTTTATTTCCTGCTATTTCAGAACTTTGTGCTGATAAATTACCTGCAGCTGCATTTGTGCTTTAAGCACAGGAGCTTTTGGGCAGTTTGCAGCTGTCACCATGACAAAGTTATTCTTTTGTATCATTCCCTCAGCCACTGACTCAGGTGGGAATCTTCCAAGACAAGGTTGGTCTGGCTGAATTGAGCATGACTACTGCATTTTCACTTGGCTTGAGCATGAAGATGTTTAGATTCAGACTTGATGATCTTTTTAAAAGCTTTCAGATTTAGCATGTGTGCAGGTAGTTTAAACATGGTACTAATTTGTAATCTAAGTGCCCCCAAAATGTTATTTTAACCCTTTCCTATCTAGCAAAACTAGGAGAAGAAACACGAAATCATGAGCGAGTGGGAACTGTGACTCTTTTATGTAAGTACTTAACAGATAAAAGATCAGTTCGGGTTTGATTGGTTGGTTTAGGTTTTTTTAGGAGGACATTTTCTCTTCCATTTCATAGACAAGTGCCCAGCTAGTTCTAATCCAGAACAGATTCAAACTATAAGTGACAAATAGTATGACCATCACATTCTGAGATGTGTGAAGATGATATTTCTCTCCTTTCATTTTCATACGGCTAACAAGATGCCTTCCAGCCTCTGTGAAGGAGTTCCTAGTTGTTTGCAGCCTTTCTTTTCAGGTGGCTAAACTAGCCAGACAGACTAAAGAACACTTACCATGAGTGGCTGTCCCTCAGACAGTTTCCCAAACTTTTGTATTGCTGACAATGTATATGTATATGTTTTGTATATGCAGACAAGCTGCATATCATTTTATGCCTGCTGTTTAAATCACAGCAACTTTGTAACATACTGGTTGCATGCCCCCTAGAGATAATGATTCAAATATCTCATCCATCAGAATTTTTTGTTGTTGTTGTTACTAAAAATGAAACAATGCAAAGAGCAATCCATGAGAAATACTGGACTGAAGGTGACCTACTTGGTACAGGTGACAGTTTCAGTATTTGAAATGTAGTTACACGTTTTCCATTAATTTAATAAAAAACTTCAATAACTTCCTTCTGAAGATTTGGTCCTCTCAACTTCTACCCTTAAATCTGTTGACTCTGAAATTTTATATTCCTTTTGCATATTTTCTTCTATTGTATGATTTCTTATGCTGCTTCTTTGTCAAATGAATATTTGCTGCTTTGTTGTTCAGCTTTTTTCTTCTCTGGTCATGTGGGGACTCTTCTGTGCTGGTGAATTCTGTCACTTGGATTTTTAAGAGAACAGAATAGCACAAAGAACTTTGACTTCATATACCACACAAATACAGGCTTAGGATTCACTGAAGAAATATATGTATTAACCCTTATAGCAAGAGGAATACTGAAAGTTGAAAATTGATTCTTTCATTTTCTTTCTAAGTTACCATACATCCAAGTTTTCTCTGCTGAATGAGTCAGGAGCAGGACCATGTAGGTTATTACAGGCGAGGGGAAGCAGGCTCACTGGTAAAATGACCTTTACCTGAGAATGTGCCTTTTGGTCTGTGGATATAAAATGTGAACTTTGTTTTATGTTGCTGAATCTGGATTTACTGGACTAATGAGATTTCTCATTGTGTTGGGGTGTGTAGCTGAAGCTTATGTGAGCTTAAAATTGTATGCCAAGGTTGGAAGGTGTATTTTAGCTAGATGCTTGAGGAAACAGGGATGGCTATGGGCTTCCTTTGTAAGTTGGGGCTCATTGCCTGCTAATGTGTTTTGAGCTCTCTGGAGCTCTGCCCTGAACATGGAGGGAATCTGGGGGCACATGCAAGTATTCTCTGAGAGCCTGAATTGCAATGCCATAAGAATGAATGATTAACTTATAGATGTTTCTTTTGGTGCATCTTTTTTTGTATGTACAAAGGCTCATCACGTCTTTGGTTCTTTTTGAAATAGAATTTCTGCTATTCAGTAAAATCTAGTAAAGTCAGGATCCTTACAGTCACATGTGATCCCATTCATCTGAACACACAGATATGTTTTTAAATTTGTGTAAGTTACAATTATAGCTATAACCTCTGTTCATGTTGCCATCTTTGTGTTGCTTCCATTAACTGGTTAGCAGATTCTGCTGGGCAGTGAAGCAGAGCAGAGTTCAGGCCAGGCTAAGCTCCTCAGTATTCTCTCAGTTTCTTGTACAGGTTTTGCAGTACTTACTGAGTTACGTGATGTGTTGTCAATGCTACTCAGCTGCTAAAAGAAAATCTAATAGCCATTATTTATTTATCAGAACATTTTTGCTACAGTTTGCACAGAATCTGAATGGAGTTCAGAATCACTGGTCGTTCAAGCTATAGGAATGTCATATATGTATAAAGGATACAAGAATTAAAGTCTTTTTCTGCCTCCAGATTCATGGATTTTAATTTCCATCCTCTAATGGCTGTAGCACCACATTGCAGATACTTTCCCAGCATCCTCACTGTGTGTCTCATTAATACTAAAGAAATACTCTATACTTACTGGTTCATTGGTACAGCAAAAGTAGCAATAAATGATGAGCTAATGTAGTTTGAAAACAAAGCAGACTGCTCTCAGAGACACAGTTTTAACTTAGGCAAGGAAGAAGTGTATTAGTAATATAATTTAACTCCACTTACTTCCTCCAATTGATATGTGAATATCCTGATGTTTACATGCTCATCCCTCCCAAACTGTAGGTGAGATGTGCTTGAGGTACAGTGCTCTGGTCAATTCCTTTGAAATTAAGAGTACACTATAATGTGTTCACTATTCGCAGTCCTTACTGGAATTCTTTTTCTAAAAAGTTAATTATTTTCTCAAGTCTGTGTCTGTTCCATAGTAGAAACTCATTTAATGATACTGTAGATTTCAACAAGAACTTCTTAACATATTTCAGTTGGCAGCCTCTGAGATCTGTGATAAACACATCAAGAAATAGCAGAAACCACAGCTCATAAACTTTAAAGCCAATTAAATGATGATGTCTTTAAAGCCCTCATGCTTTCTTTCACCTGATATAACACTGAGTGGGCTACTCAAGATTTATATTTTCTTCCTAGCCTTCTCATGACCATATGCAGCACTGGATTCCTCAGACTGCATTTGAGTTGAAGCAGTTAGGGTTAGTGAGGTACTACTGTGAGCATATTCAAGCATAGGCAGGTTCTTCTGTAATGAGTACAGACTCAAGCCCTTTCAGACATCCTGAGAAAAACAAGAGGTGAAATGTTCATCCATTTGCTCTGAGGCATCAGATTACAAGAAGGCTCTTCTAAAACTTCTCCCTCTTCTCACACTCTGTGCATCACATGCACAGACATGCAGCAAATCAGCCACTGAGGAATTCCAGAGCCAGTGCAGGACTGCCTGGGAGAGGCTATTTCTCTTAGCCTAGAGCAATGCTTTAAGACAAGCTTTAAATCTCTCAATGAAGGGTTTTAATGGAATTTCTGTTTTCCTTATTCTCCAGACACTGCAGTCATGGAGCTACTATTTCCATTTTGATTGACAGCTTTATCAACTTATTCTTGATATTCAGCTTTACTTGCCAAACAAAAACCATGGCAGTGGCCAGTGAAGACCCCTGCCCAAGGACTTGGCAAACTACCAGAACCACCTCAGCTAGTACAAATTCTCATGAATTATTAGTCAAAGCAATAGATGAAAATATAAACAAGATCTTGAAATGGAAGTGGTGATTTGACCACAATAAATATTTTCCAGGCAGAGTGCAAGAATCTCAAGGACAAAGCTGTGGGCTTTATCTGACACAGGTAATTACCCATACCAATGGCATTCTTTAGAAATGAAGAAGTATGAGGCAATTTTATCACCTAATGGGAAAGGGCATAAAGCCAGAAAGCCTCTTTATGGTTTACAAAGAATATAAATACAATAATTGAATCATCACCCAGCACATGGTCTACTCAAGTTATCTATATAGTATATTCCTTTAAAATATACAAGGACACTTATTAAAGCAGAAGAGAGCCATAATTACTCTCAGAATAAGCCGTCAGCTAAAATGTGCTTTTTAATGCCATGAATACCTTTGCTTTTGCTTTCATTTATTTAACTTTATTTAGCCTTTTATTGTAAAAATTACTGCAGACGTTATTAGCAGTAATTCTAACATTTTATGAAGTTACTTTGGTGCATCATATAGTTATCTCTAATTTAGGGCTCAGTAAATTTCAGTAAGTTTTACAAAGAGAAGGAAGTAAGCCTTTATGAAGGTTTAAACAGGAGAAGCTCAGGAATATTAACCTTTTTTGCTTGACCCTTTGTGCTCTGGCTTAGTCGAACTCAAACTAGATAATACATCATTTTTGTACAGAAAAACTGAATTTAGCAAGGTAGTTTTTATTCATCTGCACAGAAATAGAGGGTCACACAGAACTCCATGGATTCTAATGGGTCACAGGGCATTTGCCAGTGGACATTGGAGGGCTGGGATGAAAACTGAAGCTGGTTTTCAGCTCTGAGCTATGAGAGAACATTCAGATGTATCACAGACTTTCCCATCAGTGTTTTTCACAGCCCAAGCATAGTCAGAGAGGTGATCCATATGGATAATGGCATGGGAGTGACCATATGAATAGCAATGGACCATACTTAGGAAAGAATCTATATGTAAAATGGTCTCAGTAGTTCAGGAACAAGCATTAAAATTCAGGTGTGGGATTCTGAATAGAAGTTTGCAGCCTCTGATTTCAGAGGAAAGCACACAAGGTACCTGGGAATAGAGCATCCAAGTCCTCCAGTGCAAAAAAAGAAAAGTCAGAGGAGGTAATAACCATGGGAAGGAGAGGGAGAGAGATCAGCACGAACAGCCTAAGTTGTTTTATCTCTGGTTTCAAGGCATTGTAAAGCTAGGCTAATCATCTCAGTTCTGTATTTGCAAATGTTCACTTTACCAAAACATACTTGAACTGGGAACACTGTTTAAAGCTTACAATACAAAAGGTTAGGTTTCTAGGTGGTGGCTTTCATGGGAGTAAGGAACTGAGGAGTCATTAGTGAGCAGGTATTTGACTAATTCACGTGAAGTAGTGTTTATTAATGAGTAAATAATTAAACCGAAAATATACACATTATATTAGGAAAATGAGTGCATTGTTTAACTCAACAACTAACAATTTGCCATCTGCACTTTGCACATTTGATTTAGAACTTCTGAGGAAAATACAATTGATCTTAAGAATACTGTGAAGCATTCATCTACTTTGATAAGTGGAATTCTTCTGCTTCTAAACAGAACATGACTATCTAAAATCTCCACTGTTTTTTTCTGTAAGGCTGAAGCATGAGAAAAGGTCAGAGTAGAGGTTTTTAACTGAGTATTGGTTTAGTCAATCTTTAAGCATCTGTCTTTCCAGAACAAAGACTCAGAGTAGCATGCTTTGAGCTTCTAGTGAAGTTGCTGGGTAGCAAAAATGACAGTATTTTCTGGCTGGAAATCAGAGTGGATTTTTTAAAGGTATGTAATTATGTGCGAGGGAGTTCTTACTGCTTATTGCTGAAAGTATGCAAGTAAGAAGGTTTTGATGCCAAACTCCTAAAACCTGGTTCAAATCCAGGATATTTACCAACATTTAATCTATGAAGGAAACATAAGAGTAATAAAATTTCACTATTAAAAAAATCAGCCTCAGAAAAGAACATGAGCTCTAAAAAGATTGTCATAAATACTTCTCTAAAAATTCTTAATTCTTATTATAAAAATATTAAAGCATTTTGACATTTTGTCTCAGTAAGGGAGAGTTTTCATTTGAACTATTAATTATTTTATTTCAATCGTGAAATAATTTTAAATAAAAGAATAATAATATTCCAGACAGCTTGTCCTCAATCAGTCTGCCTGTTGCTATTATTATTGCTGCTAGCCATTATAACATTTCATAGCTTGTTGTAATTGACAATATCTAAGTCAATATTTTATAACATTTTAATATGCGTGATGTATTGGCATATTAACAATATAATTGCTCTGAAGTGTGGGACAGATTTCTGACTGTTTTATGCTAGTGCTGCAGCGCCCTTGATTAGGCTGGAATTGTGAGCAACACAGCAGCAAATCATGCCCTGGTACATTTGCTGAGTCTTAAAACTTTTCTTTGTTAAGTTTTCTTTCTGCTTGTACACTGCTCTATTGTGTAAGGCAAATCCTTTTCTGTCACTTAATGGCACAATGGGGTTTTTTTTCTGGAATTTTCGTCTTATTCCATTTAGAAATGAAAACCTGTTACTTCCTCGCAATGATTAAGGCAGTACACTGCCTCAGAACATCTGGAATCCTGGTTAGGTTTGTGGTGCTGTGACCCTCAATTAGTAAAGCTCTAGTAGCTTTTCACCACACTGTTATTATTGCTATTGTGTATAACAAAGGTGACAGAAAGATGTGGTTCCCCCTGGTTGGGTTATTTTTTTTGGTTTGGGTTTTTTTTTGGTGGTGATTTTCCTCCTTTTTCCTTCCCATTGGCAGCTGCCTCAAGGAAGTGAAAAAAACTTTTTTCAGAAACTTTTGGTAGACTCTGAGTTTTTCTAAGAGGGTCTGTGGAATAGTGCTTGCTAGTTGCAGATGCTTCCAGAGATGCTGTTTTGCTACTGTTTATTCTTGAAATTAGGTTGGTTTGTTTGTTTATTTTTGGGGGGTGATATTTAACTGCATAATGTCAAATATTTCTCACTTGCCTTTCATCACTAGTACACTGCTAATAGTTGCTATCATTTCTCCATTTTTTAAATTTTTGCACTCATCACAACTCACCACTAAAATACGTAGCACAGTTCATTTACAGCAAGTGACATTAACTGTGAGCTTCAGCCTGTCTTGCATCCTCGTTAGAGACAAATAAGGCTCAATTACACAGTCCTCTATCTGTAATACAGATTGTTTTCCACCAGCATTTGTTTCAGTTTGGTTCCCAGATAGACATGTGGGTGGAAAGGTGTTGGCAATGTACTTTTTACTTTTTTTTTCTTTCTTTTCCTTAAGAATTCACTTAGAACCTGTGAATAAAACAGAATTGCTTTCATTGTCATAAACCTGACATGACTAAAGCAGCTTCCAATACAACCCACTCAAGCAGCTATCCTAATAATTTATTTTGAATTATGTATTTGTTTACTTGTATTGATGTGTCACATATATCTTGATTATGTGTCACTATGAATATAAAGCTCACTGTGGTCAAAATCAGATATGCAGAAGAACATTCTCTAAGGACTTGCTGTTTGCATCCAGAGCTTCTGATAAGAGACAAGCACCCCTAATTGCTACTCAAATATCGAGAAGGTGCTACAGTTTCTGATTAGGATGCCCCTTTTAACTCTTTTCAAGCCTTATCCCATCCCTTTGTTCCCACTGCTTCAGTATCCCCCCTCATCTCTCCTAGTGCATATGCCATGCAGTCTGATCACTCTCTTATACAGTATGTAGGTTGCATGTAATGAGCATTTGTGTTACCTACTGTGTCTATTATCTGCTGTATCTTCCAGCATTTTCTTTTTAGAGTCCATGAAAATGAATAGAAAGAAGTGACACCAGGGTGGATTTTTCAAAACCTAAACACTGTGATTAAAGGGAGACTGCCATTTAAAGTGATTTGTAATAACCACAAGCCCTTGAGTTTCTGGGTTGTTGTTTTTATTGTTAGAGGTGGGGGCTGCCTATGCTTCCCATACTCCCCCATCTCTAAGGTGGAGATGAATAAATTTCAGCATTCTCTGCTCCCTAAAGGAAAAACTTACAGCTCAGCTCCAAATCCCACTGCAGCAGCAGATAGCTCTTCCTCTCTACTGTCATGGCTAAGTTTAAACAGAAAAGTGCCTTTTGATTTTTCTCTTATACCCAGGGATATGGTAAAGGAGACCCTCTTCACAGCTGTAAACTGCATTTGAGGGGATGTTTTGTTTTTCCAATCTAGTTTCTTATTTCCAAGCCCTTTTGTTCTGTCTACGCATCCAAACAAGGCAGTATCATGAAGAAACACCCAAAAAATATGATACTTCTGGAAAAAAATTACAAATGTTTCTTAGTTTTGCAAATGAATCGTTCATTTCACAGAGTACCAGATGTAATTACAGAGTAGCAATTTGTTAGACTGCTGGAAAACTGCAAAGATTAATGCTTTGAAAAATAACAAAGAAGTTGAATTTGAATGTCAAATTATAGCTTGCCCTCTGATAAGTGAAATGAGGGCTGATTCTATCAGTATATATTGTATCTGTATGAAATGAATAGACTTTCTTTAAATGTGGTTTGGTTATCAAGATGTATAAATCTGTGTTGATACTTTGAAGTTTGCAAAGTATCCAGCTGAATTCCCTGTTTTAATATAAATTCATATTTTAAATCTTAAATTATTTTACATGTAGGAAATTTGTGATGTAATATTAAGGACAGGGACTAGATTAAGCTTCCAGAGCAGAAGAGATCTGACTGACTTCAGTAGAAGTTGCATCAGGCCTTGAATTGGAAGGGAAAAATGCAGAGTGACAGAGTCTGCTTGTGTTACTTGGCTACTACATCAGCGAGCAAAGAACTCGGTGCAGAGCTAGGTGGAACGTTTCATTTCTCTGCAATTTTTAGGTTATTAATTAAAAAATCTTACTTGTTCTGAGCTATATTTGACAATTTTTATGACTTAGGTGCACCAATGGAAAAAAAAAAAATCCCATGGATTTTTTTTGTATTATCAGCAACCTAAAAGTATAATCTGCCCTTTGGCCCAAGATGTACATCTTATTTGTTGATTAAATATAGGGTGTATGTGGGCTATCTAAGTCACCTCTTTATACATGGAACTGATGAACCTTGTAAATCTCCTAACTACAAATTCAGTTTCAAAGTCAAGTTGAAAATGTAGTCTGCCCTCAGTCCCTCCTTGTCCTGCTTTCTGGAACATGCAGTCAAAAGATGCTCCTCACTCTCTACCTGGTTATCAGGGATGTGTGGTTCTCCTGCATTTCCCCACACTTGGGAAGCTGTTTTAAAAAGTCTGACATCTTTTTCATGGCAATGGGAGGTAGGAACCGGGACAAAAATGGAGACCATAATAAAATAAATGGAGTGATCTCCTAAAAGACACCAAAACTTTTCAACTCTGTTATTATTTTTCTTCCAAAGAATGACTTAAGCAACAAACAGAAGAAATACGTTTCACATCTTTTTCTTCCTGCCTTCCTCCCACATTCATGTACATGTAGAGACTCGCCAAAATCTGTGCTCCTCCAATATGTTTGTGTGTGCTGAAATAAATACAAATGGAACATTAATTTTGATGCAGTGTTTGTTTCTTGTCTTAGCAACTTTTACAGGAGCCTTTCTGCCAGGCACTGCTGTATTTATATTACTTTAAAGTCATTCCACAACTCTTAGTATTTTCTCATCCTTTCACGATACAAGAATTTTGGTGAAGATCTAAAACCTCATGATGATCAATCCTGTTTGGGCTTCTTGTTTGGTTGCTTGAATTTCATCCTAATTCAGAAATACCTTATGTTCTGTTATTTTTAACAGACATATTGCCAATTACTGATGTCTTTTCCTGACAACTTCAGAAGCAATTTCAGCCACACAGTCTCTTGAATAACATCATTACTTAATACTTCCAGACAAATGAAGTATGCTGCAAATGAATGCTGCAGTGTGTGGTTTCTATAGTTAAACTTCAACATAAATAAAAATTCAGTTTCACAATATCATCTGTTTCTCAGGATTTTTAAAGTTAGATTTATCGGTTTTATATTGCAAAATGATTCTTATAAACTGTGCTATTACATAGGTGAAAGATTGCACAAAGAAAGCAACAACATAAACCCTAACAGGAGAGGTAAACTTGTCCAGCATGTAAATTATCCTAGTAAAGTCATCTGACAAAACCTTGTTAAAAAGTGGGGGAGAGATCTGTTAAAATACAACTTAATAAGTTTGGACTGTAATATGTAATAATATGTGAAACAAGTGCTATTGTTTTTATTAAGTCTACGATTCAGATTTTGTTTAGATTGTTAGAACTAGGACTTCTTGTAGTTCTAATTTAATATATGATTAAAGCAGAAATTTCACTGAATCAGAGAAGCATGAAATAGCCATTTCCAAGCTATGTAGTGATGATGATAATAAAAGATGTGTTATTTTTTTAGGAGTCTGCTTTCTATTCAGTTGCTTAATTTTAGTTAAAATGCAAGACAGTTTATGACATTAAAGGGAGCCCTGCAGTGACTTTGCATTATTTAATTAAAGGAAAACTGGATTAAACTGGTTTTCTTTGGATTAAACAAATAATGAACTTCATTTTGTGCAGACAAGAATACTTTTCTTTAAAGATTGCTGTTCTTTGAGACAACTTGCATGTCTCTGTCAAGAAAAGACAGTGGAGAAGTGTTCTAAGTGTGTTTATGAAGTGTTTAAGTGTTTATGGGAACTGAATAGCTGCATTCTCTTCTGTTTGTAAAGGCACAAGACCAAAAATGTTATTTATTAGCTCTGGTTACTTCTAGTATTAATTGCTGCATGCAGTAACAGTAACAATGCTTAGTGCTTTGCATTACAAATTTCCAATGTTGCACGCAGATGTTTTTCTAGGGAGGAAGAAATGTGTTGATCACAGGAAGAACTTGTGTGGCTCTGCAGCCTCCAAAGTCCAGATTTGGAGACACTAAATGGCTAGATAATGGATTTTAATTTTTTTAATTTAACTTTTACTATTCATCTGCCTTTTAATTTAAGTAATAAATTCTGTAGCCTTTTTTAATCCTGAGTAAATTTCAGTAGGTGTGTTACTCAAAGGTGTGAACCAGCAAGGTCTGTATTTCATTATTCAATGTTCCAGTAGAATCTTGAACTGAGACAAAAAGCAGAAGATCTTTCTAGCTCCTTGTAATTCTTGTAAACCTTTCAATATGGATTTCTAAACTAAGCTGAACTTTCCATTATTTTTTTGAAATTTATTTATTACCACTTTTAAGTTCCACTAGTTATTTTTTATTGAGTCATCCTTGTGTCTGCCTTGACATTCCTTTCTTTGTATGTGATCTGTGCTCATTGGAGGCAGCAGCAGCCTGCTGGGTCTTGGAAGTGTGGGCAGTAATTGAGACTTCAGGAGAGACAGAAAAGAGCTGTACTTCTAGGAAATTATGAGCAACATTTGCATTTGTGTTTCTTACAGCTTCCTGCTGTGCTGTGGCAGTGCTGTCCACAGATGACCACTGGAATGTATCTGAAATTGAAAACTAAGTCTTTCTGTGCAGCCTTACTACAAAAAGAGTTTCAGTCAGCTACAAGAGTGGAAATTTTCTCAATGTTTTTAAATCTTGCAAGTCAGTGTGCTAAATTTTCAAGCCAAGCCGTTGCTTCTCAAGTGATAGTCCTAATGATATACTTGTATTGCAAGATTCAAGGAAGGTCTTTTTAAACTGGGAATCACAATAAAAACAAGTGATGAAGCTCTTGCAAATTCGATTAGTTACTCAGAGAGAGAGTCTCCAGGTTTACACTCTTATGATTTTTAAAAAAATAATTGTTTGGAACTTAAGCAGTCTTACTATCTGTCTGGTTCATGCAAGAAGACTCAGTCTCTTTTAATTCTCTTGACTGGGTGGTTCATTGGGAAAAAAATCCAAACTGAACAGAAAAAAACCCACTTTTAATACTCAGTTTTGTCACTAGTTTAGAAAGAACTGACTCTCCATTCATACAAATGAGGAAGAGTTCTGAACACTGAATACTAATCAGTGAAGGCCAAGTGCATGAAGGACAGACAGTTGCCCGAGCAAAAGAAACAGTTCCTGTGCTCTGTGGCTCAGAGTGGATCCGTTTCAAACATTTCCTACTTTTAGTTTGTTGGGCATTGCTAACAGAGATGGATTGACACTTGAGAGGGATATCCTCTGCCTTTTTTTTTTACCAGTGAGAAATCTGCAGGCATTAAGAGTAAGAAAATGGGCAGATGAAACTGATACTATTTTCAATCCATGAGTGAAATTTGGATTGCCTTAATGCAAAATTCATTGTATTAATAGGTATGCTTAGGATGATTTTTATTTACAGGGAAAACACCTAGGACAAAGTGAAATTCCACTGAAAGTTTGCATTGTATTCCTATGGTGGGCAGTACAAGCAGTAGATAAAGTTCTCTCCATCTCTCTTTCTCAACAAGAAATATCACCACAGTCAAAAGAACCCTAAGAGTCAGTGGATATCCCCTTGTTTGGAGATTTCCAAACCAGTTGGGTCTCTCTTGTGTTTAGTAAATTAATTTTTTAAATGAATTCTCATCAAGTCTCTAATTATAATATCTTTAAATTTAATGTTTGTATTTCTGATGAAAGACAAACATTTGGAGGGCAGTCACAAGGGACATGAATAATTTCTTTAGAAGCTTATCTAATTAATTATATTTCTCTGTAATGTCTTTAAAATTTGAACTGCCATAATTTCATTAATTTAGATAAAAGTAAATCTTTAGTGTTTAAATATGACACTAGTGCTGAGAATTCTGATAAGCTCAAGATTCATTCTCTGTATTTTTATCAAGTTCAGATTAAAAAAAGTGTCTTAAAATGTTTGGGATTCATGATTTGCATATTAACTTTTATTTTATTTCAAATGCATTATTTCATGGCATAAGTGTCACAGCAGTTGTTAATAAGTAAGATTTTTGTGATGCAAAATAGACAATAGATATTATTTTAGTAGGGTTTCTTTTTCTTCTGTAACATGAATCTTTCTCAACTAAAACTCTGAACAACTTCAGATGGGAAGCATCTAACGACTGATGTCTTGTACTCTTCCACATCCTGTACAGGTGGAATTTTAATATTTCAGGCTACCCAGCCAACATAAAGCCTTTTTTGCAGTAGTAGCACATATGATGATAGCCTGGCTTCCTGTCTTTGAAATAGTAATTCTTATGCTATTTCAAACTAATGTTAATAGAGCAATTGAAATTTACATTTTTTTGATTTATTGGGAGAGCCTCAAAAATTATGGCTGTCTTAAGTATACAAGCCAATAAAAAAAGAAAAAAAAAAGGATGCAAGAGAGGTGGACTTTGATTTGGTCACAGCACAATTGAATTTGATGGAAACCACAAGAAATACTGCTTTTTTAGTAATTCTTCCCTTAGTCATCTTCACCACTTGTAAGTACTTATATGTATTATGAGAGATACACTGAATGCCAGGCAACAGGAACTTCTGTCCTGCCTTCCCCTACACCACTTCTGTATTGCCAGAGAGCAGAACCCCCATGGACTGATGGCAGATTTGGACAGCTGCTAAACTGTCACAACAAATGTGAGTAATTTGATACCATAACTTAGGATAGCAGCTTTCTTGCCTGCAGTCATAATTTAGGCAAAAGCACCTGGTTCAATTACAGGTCAGACCCAGACTCACACAGTGTGCATTTCTTCACATTGTTGATGATATAAAAAGGTAAAATGCTATGATTGTAAAATAATACTCACTAGGAGGTGGATTTTGAATCTAGTACTGAGTGACTTGTAAAGGTATTCATGTACTGTAGAACCACTTCTTTAAATCTTCAGCTCAGCTGGACACTTCAGTTTAAACTGAAGCCATGGTTTTGCTCTTTGAGGAAAAATAATCTAAAATATTTATAAACAGTATCTTAAAATAAATTAGCTATACTGAACTGAAGGAAATGTAGAAGGAACTGAGCGTGAAATCTTTTCAAAATAGAGTGTGAACTGTTGGTTTAGATTTTCCTTACATCTTAACAAGGTTATTCTGCTCATTACAATGATAAACTTTTATGCAAAATAGATCTGTATTATAAATAATGAGGCTTTATTTTGGTGAAGGGATAATTTCACAGGTCATATGTTTGGTCAGTGCAAATGAATCAAAGTGCTTTAACAGTCCAAAGTACTATCGAGCTTTGCCGATGTCAATCTACCATTTATCTTTCTCACAATGTGGGTCTCCACATTCCTCGTATTTGTAATGAAGAAATAATAGATGTGCAGTCAGAACAACTAATAGAGTAAAATGCTCTGTGCCCTGCCAAAGATAAACAAAGAAATAAATCTATGCTGTTTACAGCTTTCCCTTTTCCATGTATAATGGACTTTATCAATAAAACAATACAAACTTCATCAAAGAAAAATCTTACCGATTTAGTCCAAGGAAGGTCTTCATTGAGCTAATCTCCAACAAATGCCATTTGCAATAGGGATCTATTTATTCTTTTCAACCATAAATTACTGGCCATCCTTCTTTATCTCATGCTGCAACTCTACGATCCATTACAGATGAGACAACCCAATTAAGCAAGGACAGAAGAAAGGGAGAGTATGGCTACTATGTAAGCCTTTATGTATCAGTCCCAAATTAAGTATGCTTACCTTTTATGCTTTGATTTCTTTGATTTAGGGAACCACAGTCAAGTGTCCCGGCTGCCTGTTGCTATCAAAGTTCTTGATGTAAATGACAACGCTCCTGAGTTTGCATCAGAGCACGAAGCCTTTTTATGTGAGAATGGGAAGCCTGGCCAAGTAAGTATCTCCGTGCTTTGATATGTGAGAATTGAGTTCAGTTTCTCCCTCTCATCTTATCTTTATTTCCAAAATATGTGCTTATGCCTACATGCTAACAATTCCTAAGATTTTATTAAGATTAACCTATTATTGCATTCTGTGGCACATCTCACTCTAGATGGACATCATTGTTTTTAAAGTACAGGTCTTAAATAAAGGTATCTTGGGACAATATTCAGAAAAAAGTGCGGAGTGTTGTCAAGCTCCCACTTTTCCCTTTCTGATATAGCTCATCACTTCATAGGTTCATGTTTGTGAACAGTTAAAATTATAATCCAACCAGAATTCCAATTCCTTTATTGAACTAAATTGTTGCTGATCCCACGTATAGTTTAGAAGAAATAATTAAAACACTAAAACCATTTCACCTCCCCCATATCAGTTATAATCTCTTAACTGTTTAGTGCTTACTTTTCTGTGACAGTTGGGAATAAATCAGAAAGCAAACCAGAACTTAATGGATAGTCAAGTAAATTGGAACTGTATTTAAGGTATCCAAAGAAGGATGGGGTGTTGGAGAAGTGGAGTTCCAGTTTTCATTACCCTTCACAGCATAAAACAAACATGTTATTGCCTTCTTGATTTGATGAAGTAAATTGGTTAGCAAAGGAATTTATGCAACACATTACAAGGTGAAATGAACATAGCAGTGTATCAGAAGCAAGATTTAACCTGTATAGCCTTTTTAAAAGAAAAGTAAAATGATTGCTTAAAGGTATTCATTTTGAAGGCCAAATGTACATAAATAAAATATATTTCTTATGACACATAAATGACAAGATAAAGCTTTGAAAAGATTTGCAGACTTCTAGAGAGTAATGAAGTGTAAATGAGATTTAACTTTTATCCACCTTGAGAAATATTTTATGTTACAAAAATTCACTGTTTTAGAACTTTCTAATTTATGTCTGGGTTGTGACATTTTATTTAAATAAACGGCAGCTGTCAACATGACACAAGGCTTGTTAATCCAACTATTCCTATGTGTCGTGGATGTTAGGCATTAAATTCACTGCTCTCCAAAGAAGGCTACCTGGCAATAGAGTTAGAAATTATTTTCTTTTAGTAATCTTAAATGACTGCCTATGTAGAAGTATATGACCATCTACCTCTGCCAAGACTGGATTGTCACAGAAGATGATTAGACTTTCAGCACCCCTTTTTGTTTATTAAAAAGGTGCCAAAAATGTCATTTAAGAAATGAGAATTCTCTCTAACCACAGAAAAGCAGACTATTGAAAGATGCCCTTATGGGCAGGCAGTTATATTAATTTTGGTATTTACGTTCTAGCTTCCAGTGGATTTCTGTTTAGCTAAGGATGGATTTCAGATGCTGAGTAATTATGATTTCTAGGATATAATAAATTCTAGTATTATCCAGGGCTCAGTAAGCTGAAATCAGAAAGCTGTGTTGCACAGTGTTTTCTGAATATATTAATCTAGGTGTTCCTATCAAATTTCAGGTTTAAGAGGTGGTGAAAAATGTTCACTTTTCATTTTTAGAATAAAATGATAAGCAAGATTATTAAGAGTCAGCTGGTAAAGGAGGCTTCTGTTTAAGCACTTAAGGAGAACTTCCATTTACCCATGATATTCTTCATCTTTCATTCTTGATCTGATGGCAGATGTCACTCTTGAGCATGAATCCTTGTGTGAACTTTGCAGATGGTTATTAAATATTTGGCTGCCAGCATGGATGAGATGGCACTGATCCTGCAATTTATTCTGTGTTTTAAACAAATAACATCACTGAAACAGTAACCAGTCCAGAATTATCACCAAGGTTAGCTTCTAAATTTAAGTCACCAATAAAAAACGATCTGCTCCTGTGAAGATTTAAGAATCTCCATTACTTTTTTTTCATAATTCTTATAATTCTATATTCAGACTTTATAAGACATCATATTCTTTAGTCATGATGTAGAATGAAAAAATTAAATGCCTCACCTATGAAATAGCTAATATGAGAAAGACATTGCTCTTTTACATAGTAGCAAAAGCCTACTTTTGATTGCTCTAATTTTGATTGAATGTTACATATGCAGGAAAGGTACAATTGTGTTATGATATTCCAATCTATTTGTATTTGCAGTTCAACTTAAATCCAGGTTTAAATAAAATTTGAATTACCTTTAAGGGAGAATACGTTTGAACTATTTATAAAACCTGATTTGCAGCCACTAGATAGATTGAACCATAAATTCCAGTCCAGTTTCTGATTGTTCTATTTTGGGTTCTGATATAATTGCAAACGACAAGTGCAGCTGCTGGTGATGTGACAGAATCTATCAAACCCTCTTGATGTATGACATTACCAGATGCATTTTCTTAGCTTTAACCTACCTCTTGCAGTGGAGGTACTGCAGCTAGTCAGAGAGGAAAGAGAGAGGACAAAGAAATGTATTTGTTCATGCACACATTTATGTGCTCCTTTTTATATACAATACAAAGTTGCTTGAAACATTTTCCATCAGCTTTAGGGGGGGAAAAAAGAGAAAGATTTGAATGTCCCGTTACAGTACCACTAAGCTAGACCCAGCTCCTGCCATTTCCTGTTATCCCTTTTTCAAAATTCTTATTATTTTGTGTAATTTCATTTACTAAAACCAGAATATTCATAGTTTTGCTGGCTGTAGCTATACAGTTGATTGCTTTCCAGCCCAGCTAAGTTCTTATCCTATGCTCCTAGAACACAACATCTGCATCATTGGGTAAGAAAAGTGCCTCCCTTACTGTTCCTCATTCCATACCCAGACCTTTTCCAGTGAAGTGAAATCTGCTCAAAACAAAGCTACAAAATTTTCAAATGCTTAAGTAGTGCAGACAATGATGCCTCAGTGCTCAAGCCAGTGTTTAAACTAGAACAATATAAAACTGTACAACAATACAATGTTCCTCCAGTCTCTTGCAATTTGTCTCTGTTCTATTCAGTTGTAATGGAATTGCCTCTTTCTGACAGAAGAAATCTTCAGGAAGATCTTTCTCTATCTGAAGAGGCAGAGCTCATTCAAATGACAAAATGCAGGTTCTAGCAGAAAAGGACTGTCTTTAGCTGAAAAGGCAGAGTTATAATTGTACTGTGATGAGTCTACTGCTTATGGTATTACGAGTTTTCAAAATAATTCAGAAATAACCAAGAACACCGAACTGCATAAATTTGTTTGGAGTTGGAAGAGCAGTTTTAGTAAAAACAGGGAATAGCTTACTAATGATAAGGAACCATTTTAAGCAAGGTTAACAAGTTGCATTGCAGGGAAAGACGTCTGAACAGTATTATGTATTAAAATCACACATCTATCCTTTGAGGTGTTCAAAGGTGTGTAGAAGTGGTGCTTGAGGACATGGTTTGGCAGTAGTCGGCAGAGTTAGGTTGATGGTTGGACATGGTCATCTTAAAGGTCTTTTCCAACCAAAAAGATTCTATGATACGTTGATAAGAATTTTTTCCTTCTATTTATCCCTCTACATCACTCTTTATGATTATACTGGTAATCTTTATAAATACTTCAGGCCTATGTGGCTTTGTAGAAATGCAATACAAACGTGCAGACTATAATTCCAAGTTGTCCTAGGATTCATTTAGCTATTCATTTAAATTCAGAGCTGCTTGTTAAGCAAAATTTGACGATTTACTATGTTTCTACTCAGAGTAAGTACAGAATCAAATATATGCATGAATGTAAATCAGCATCAAAGCTGAAATTTCAGATGGAAAATTTCAGAAATTTCAAGACTGAACTGCATTATTAATGGATTACTAACTTTCACTCGTGTTTATGCTTATGTAGAGAAAAAAAAATCTGTTCTTGTTTTCTTTATTATTGGTGTTGACTGATTTTGTTATGCACGTTGTTATTAGGAAAGAAATTCCTGTAACGATAGGTAAGGTAGGTCAGCCTTGGAAGATTCTCTGCCATGTTCTGAACCACAAATTAAGAGTTGGAGAATTACTCCAGTAGTGTTCTGTTACATGATCACACAACACCGAGCAATAAAGAATGCTCATCAGCATACTAATAAAAATGTGTGATGAGAATTACAGGACTTTTCTCACCCCTATGGAGTAAAAGATACAGCAGCTTTGTGGCACTGTATATATGTTATGCTTTATTTTTTATATATTTTTTTAGAGCTTATTTTAATGCAAACACACAAAGAAATAAGGTTTCTATGGAAACACTAAAGCTTAATTCCTTGATGTGTGCATGTAACACAACAAATGTAATATTCCACAAAGCCTGTCTTTTGTATATAATTTTTGGTGCATTTTCAGAGAAAGAATGATTTTGTAAACAAGGAAGGGAATGGAGAGAAATAACTGCAATATAAGAATTCTATAGGACATAAAGAGATATCTGTAGTTCCTGGGGAGGGGAAAAAAACCCAACAAAACCAAAACAAAACACCCAAACAAAAAACCCACAAGGACAAAGAATAAGCCCAGTTTTGATTTCATTAACATTTCTAATGTAGATTATGTTCTAAGTTCTTTTATAACCTTTCTGTGAGCTGAAAGCCCTTGTTGCTAATGCTCTTGGCCACTGGCTGTCAGGTATATTAATTGAAAACCTGGACACAGTGAAGTGAATCTTCACAGTCAACTCTTACATAATGCTGGAAGAATTAACACATATGTAGCCAGCAGAGATAAACTTGCATAACCATCTGATAAACTGCATCTCTTATGTGCACTTGACCTTCAAGAATTCACTGTGCCATTATCCTTTTCCCCCTATCGCTTTCCCATGCTAGCAGTGTTAGAAAATAATAATCATAAATATATATCTGTATTAAAATGCTTGTTCATCTTTTCATTCTACACTGCACTTACCTGTGGTGTAGTGTTACTACTACCTAGTCCAGCCCTGAGCCTGATGCATGTGGATAGTTTAGTACCTTCTACCTCTGTGAGGAGATAGCTGAAGATGTTCCACATCTGTAAATGGGTCCATCTCTGCAGTGGATCAAACAGCACCTGCTTATGTATTTTTGAGCTGCTTATATTTTTTCTCTCTGTAGCTCTTGAGGATCTATTATGCAGATGTTACATTGGAGACCTATTTCTATAAGCAGAAGCTGTGTTAGGTTTCTTCTTTCATACATATGTTTGAAATCATATCAGTCCAGGTTTCACCTTGGCAGGTGCAGTTATCAATGAAAGAATCTATTGATTTGATATTCAAACAATCAAAAACATTTTCCACTAGATTTTTGATAATAAACCTGACCTACCCAGAATATGATTAGGGAACAAATTAATTTCCTCACATTCCTTCCTAAGCTGTCTTACAAATTATCTATGCCTTTATCAGTACCTTCTCAAACACCGTTATGTATATATGTATTTCTATTTTATGTTGCTCCTTTTGGTTATCTAGTAAGATTTTATCCTTTCTTTAGCTCTTGATGAACATATATTGAGATATTGATTGTTATCATAAATGTAACATATCCAGAGTGATAGTACTTCCTCTTGCAGCAAAATCAGTACATTAGTTTTTAGCATTTTGTTTGTGAAGCTTTAAAAATTTGAAGTATAATTGTATGGATTTAGTATCAGACCCTGTTTCCATATTTTTCTATACTTTTTAAAAATGAAAATTGTAGTGATTTGAATTTAATTGTCCAAGAAATTATTGGTCATTTGCTTTAAGTATTACAAAAATAGCTACATAAGACATAAAGGTTATTAAAGTCAGTGAACGTGGGAAAGGTCAATAATTCTCATTAAATTTCTTATAAACCTCATCTAGCATGAGCTCTAACTACCACTGAAATTCAGCTGTGCATGCAGGATCTGGATCCAGTTGCCTTTGTTTCTACTTCTCTGAAAATAACTTTGAATCCAAAACAGTCACATCAAATACCAAAAAAAAAAAATTTCAACCCCCTTGTTTATTTTAAAATAATATTTCCTCCTTCATATTTCTGGGCTGCTCAGACTATCCAAACACTCTCTTCTCCTGTCAACCTTAGTAACCTGCATTATTCTTGGAATCATTTGGTAACAATGGTGTTTTAAAACAAACCTATTGTACTTATACAGGAATAGCAAGATTTCACTGAAATGAAGTTAAAAAATACAAATAGAGGCATCATAAGTGTTTCTGAAACACAGTTTTCCTCCTTCTTTATTGCTGAATAAGAATTTGTTACTTACCTGAATCAACAGCAGCTTCTACTGACCTCTCCTTTGCATCTAATCCTTATTCTTTGCTTCCTTGTTCTAGAAACAGTTTGAATGGGCCTGATACAATCCCTGTCCCCCAGACTTTCAGTCTATGGGCTGGAAAAGCCTTGCAAAAATATAAATTACTGTTTTTAATCTGGCATGTAGAAAAATAAGAATTTGTCCAATAGAATGGAATGTGGTTTTTTCAATACTGTGTGTTTTTCAGGAGTGTGAATACTTACTGAGAGCATTTTCTTGTTGTAGATAATTCAGATTGTCAGTGCTGTTGACAAAGATGATCCTAAAAATGGGCATTATTTCCTGTACAGTCTTCTTCCTGAAATGGTCAACAATCCAAATTTCACCATCAAGAAAAATGAAGGTAAATATGAGACATATATAATGTGTATCTGAACAACTTAGTCTCGAATTGCTTTGCTGATGTGCGGATACTTTACCAGTTCATCCCTTGGGCAACTGCAACGTAGATAATCAGTTTAAGGGCACCTTCATTATATCTCTTAAACTATTTTCAACATCTTACAGTAGATAATAAGAAAGTAAAATGGATACTGAATTGAGGTCCAGAAGGGTTTGCTGTCTGCTACATTTCTATTAATGTAAATTTCAGAAATATGCTGTAAGATGAAAATCTAAAACTGTGTTGATAAATAAATGTTTATCCTATGTTGACTGAATACAGATGGGAGCATAAAATTCAGTGTCTACTAAATCCCCCAAACAAAACAGCTTTTAAGCCTGTTTGTTGTATATATAAAGGTTCCAAAGTGTTTCAGTTATGCACTTTTACTAGAAAGAAATCTGCTGGATCAGCAAAGCCCAGAAGGGCACTTTGTATCACTCTGCTTTAGAGCACTTCAGGAAGGGCATAATGCCATTTAGTAGTACTATAGAAGTGGAATTTCATGCATGATGGAAAAAAGACCCATTTAATATTGTTGAGCAATAAATTTACAGTGATCCTTTACTTTGGCACACAGATAAATTTGAAGGTCGTGAGAAAGAGCTAGGAACGATCACAGGAATGCTATAAATAGTACCTTGTGTATTAGTACCTTGAATATTCAGCAAAGTTTTTCCATCTTGGTGCTTGCTTTTTTTTTTTTTTTTTTTTTTCTCCTCCAAAGTAAAAATATGTCCCTGTCAGGAATTTTAGTCAAGGTTGTCTATTATTTCTGGTTTGAAATGATAATGAAGGAGACCCATATTTAGTCCATTACTGTAAGGAAGATGTATGTGTGAGATGTATGTGCATGAGTGCAGAAGTAATAAAATATCAAATAAAGAGAAAATGCTGTTTTCAATTTTTATTCTAGCTATTTCAACTAAGAAGAATGTTGGTACCATTTTGTTAAATAGTGCTTCAAAAACCTAAATTCTTGTATCTGCTTTAGATATCTGAAATTTTCTTTTCATTAGATATGTTTTTATTTTATAGCATTCACAAAGTGTGTCTCTACCTATATGTGTACTTCCACATAGGAAATAAATCTCTGTATGTCTTCTGCACTTAAAGGAGAAGATGAAACAAAGCTCTTGCAAATGCATTTCACAATCGTCAGTAGTGCACCAGAAATTTTCTTAAGCTCCCTAAATGTGAGGTGGTTTGCTTTGCACAGCATGACAAAGTAAGAAAGGTCTTAGTATTTCTCTTCATGCTTAAATAGTCAGCTGATGTCACAAACATTGTCCTTCCAATTTGTTACCACTAAAGACCCCTCCTAGCCACAGCCAATGGCAAAATGATTCCTGATCTGAGTGGGAGGGAGGAACTTGTCTATATAACACAGTTTAGAATAAATCCTATTTTGTAACAGCATTGACACTCCCTTTTACACAGTTTTTAGAGCAGCTGAATCAGTTAAATGTTTAAATCCTCTTAAAACATTTAACTGAAATATCTTAAAAATTAAAAATCCACTCGAAGAGACATTTGTAATTTAATCTTTCAGTATCCAGAAATAAAATTCCAGCTCTGTATGCCATTCTTGTAGGGTTGTAGACCATGGCTGATGCTAGAACTTCCCACAGGAAACAAATATTCCTGTCAAAGTCAAAATCAGGATGTAATTTGGTTGAGGGTTCATGTAATTGAAACATCATAAATCTTCAGTAAATCTGTATGTAGTTATGCCACTTAAACAGTGAAGTTAACCATGACTTTTTTTTTCATAGATTGACTAGATAAACATTAGTGATTATTTTAAAAAAAAATTACAGTATTCCTAAGAAAACCTTAACTCATGAATCAAATTTCTCCTTAGTTCAACTAATAAGTGTCCATGTGAAGAAAGCTCTGTCATAGTAAAGAATATATCAGATGATTGTATTTTGGAATATTCTCTTCTATATAGAACACAAGCATAACCATTAATTAATTTAGTTTTTAGCCTATAGGCTTATTCCATTGTTTCAACTTTCCAGAATGCCCTAAGGCAAGTTCACATGATCCTTCAGTAATTAACTGTGCTGCCTAAATGTACTACAAATATTATGATCAGCTGTGTTGTTACTGCCAAATGTGTTTAACTGAGCCACACAACAGTGAATCTTCATCAGAAACCACAGAAAAACATCACTTCTCCTGAGTTTGTATTATGCATTTTAGAAATTATCCTGTGCTTACAGTAGAATCTGTTCCTTGAAAACATATATACCTGTATCCTTTATTTGTCTGCTCTGCTAAATTTGCATATTTACAATCCCTCTCTAGACGCCCAAAACTGAAGAGGCTGTAGTGCCTCTCTGATGTAACATAAAAATGTGAATGTAAATGTCCTCATACATCTTTACTGAATATCTCTAGATCGCCTCTTAGAAATCTTTCTTTCTCTTAGCTCCTGATTTGTTCTTTCTGTTCTTTTCTCAATTCTAGTGTCCTGTTATTGAGTAGTTTTTCTTAGATTTGGTGCCTTGTCTAAAAAAGCAGCTACTGTAATGCAAGGAACACTCATCATCTAGATTGCCAGATGCGTAAATTTTTATCCCTTCTCAAGAGAAATAATAAAATTAAGTCATAAAAATATAAGAAATTAATGCAACATGAAAATCATGTAATGTTTTCTGTGTTAGTCCTGGTGACAAAACCTGTGACTCTTTGACATAACAAATCCTTGACTGCATAAACTCATACAGACTGACCGGTCACTTTCTTTTCATGTCTTTGCACTGGGTTTCTGCACAGGGGCAGAAATGGGAAAAGTGAAACTGAATGTTTTATGTAGTGTGCTTGGCAAACGTCAAACCAGAAAAAACTTAAAACCTCAGATGAAAATATTTGGTGCTTAGACAGGTGCTGATATCCTCTAGCAATGTGTTGTAGGTGCCTTAGCTGAATGGAATTAACCCCTCCAAAAAGAGACATGATCACAATAAATGACAAAAACCTGACAAGAATTTATACAACTGATAAGGATTCGGTACTGTCATCAGAAAATTGAAATGAGTCCTCTGGGAATGGGATTAGTATCTGTTGGCAGTCTTTTTTCAGGTGAGTGGTCTTCATAAAGCATTACCTAAAATCGAAAGCCAGAACGTGGATCATCCCCAACATCCCAAATGCTGCACCCTCAGCAATAACTGATTTTCAGCATTGAATTCCTAATGTCCTTATGGTTTCCTTGGGTTATTCAAGTGAGAACAGAAGATTTGTATTAAATCATTTTAATGGATGTAAACATTTTGATATGCTGCCAATGTAATTTCTATTTTCAAAAACTAGCAAATACATCTTTGCCATAAAGAGACTTCAAGTTTTTCCAAAGTTACTTTTCCATTGCTATTTCATTTTTCTTGTTCCAAATTCTGTTTCCTAATGGAATAAATCCCAAAACAAATATTCTACAGTGCCTTTGGATGCAGTAGCTCTTCTGACAGAAGAAATGGTGCACATCTACTGGATAAATGTCGTGTTTCAAACTTCCTACAAGGGCTTGTTTAGTAGCAGCAATCAGAGGGTTACTTGGAAGATGGGCAGGCCTTATCTTTGGGTTCAGAGAGCCATCTCAATGGCAAGCATTCATATTCCTGCAGAGTAGCCTCCCCTCTCCCGAAAATATTTACTGTCCATCTGGTGACTTGAGCTCTGAATTTGGACCAGACTGATTTTATTGACTGCATAGTAAAGAGGTTTGTGGGTTTTTTTCTTTTTCAGTTGAAGCAGTATATACACTTCACTAACAAACTGTTCTGTTGGTTCTCTATAATGAACTTAATACTTATTCTGAACCATGCTTAGTATATTATACTTATGATACCTTATGTTTAAATGTCCGTTTCTTCTGCTTTTTCCATCTACCAAGTTTAACCTGTCACTTATTTAACTTTTCCTCATTGTGCTGCCTTGAAAGTACAAGCAATGTCTCGTGTTTAAAAGGAAATACCTGGTAGCTTCCATGCCTTTATATACTATTGCAAATCTTATTTTAAAATATTTTCTGTTCTCATCACATTTTCACCATTAATAAACATTTCTAAACTATTTAGAAATAGTGGAATATAAAAATAAAAGGCAACCTCTCCTTTAGATATCCCAAGCAATTTAACCAAATTAATAGCACTACTTCATTTTTGAAGTACTTCTGTGTGGCTGTGTTGTAAGTTTTTTCCACATCTTTTTCCTGAAAATATTTTTAGTAGCATCTGTCAGATGCATGCCTGGGGGGGTGAGACTTTTGTTCCCACAGGAGTAACTCTTGTTAAAATGAGTTTCTCTGAATCAGTTTCTCTTGGCATTTCTTGGTAAATCTCTCTGCCATTGTCTCAGCTGCCACTTAAAGCTCCTCTTGTGTTTTAAATTGACTTTTCTTTCCAAATCTATACCTTAGAGAGCCAACAGGTATCACTGGTACCAGTTCTGGTACTGCCATTTCGCTGCCCTCCTTCACTGACCTCAGGTATCTACTGCCTTTGCAAGGACATCATTAAACTCATCATTTCTTGATGTATATAAAATGAGCACCTAGAATAACAGCAGATCCATATGGTCTCTTGGATATGAGCAGTAAATCCCCATACATGTTTGCAGTTGCACGCAATTTTTCAGGAGCCTTGGGAAACTTTGTGGCCCAGCTGCCATTTTCTCCACAGAGTGTTTCACAGTGGCAATACTGAAATGAAAGCTCATTTCATATAATTATATCTTTCTAATATGCTTATTTACCGTCTTAATTCCTTTTCTGAATCAATACTTAGACTTCACAAGTACAACTCTAAAACATACCAAATCACATCCTTGTTACTGATTTTCTTTAAAATTAAAGTAAATTGATATGACCAAAAATGTGCCTTGCATCATATAAGAAGAGAATTTCCTATAAGGAAATACTTTCTACCATGCCCATCAATATTAGTGGTATGGAATAATTTCTAGAAGACTACATCTAAAATTGTAAGACAATCTGCTGCATAATTGAGGAACCAGCATTGATCAGCATCTCTTTTAATAGGCACAGTTTTGTCACCAGAAATTTCAAGAAATAATTGCGTAGCAAGGTGCATTCAGTGCAAAAGTAGTAGAATTGAAGATGAATTATTCCACTGTTTTAAAAAACAATGAGCACAAACTAACCTATAATCTGGCACTTCTGTTCCAGAATCTGCCATCCACAGGTAGAGGTCATGCTTCTGCAGGAGTTGTCCATAATGTGAAGAGATCTATTATAAATATCACACTATCAGTCTTTCCCTCAGCATGCCTTTGAAAAAGGAGCTGTTTAAATAGCTAAGTTCAACATTTTTATAAGCTGTGGATACCAGAAGAACCTCTGAATATTGATTTTTTAAATGAATTATATAGTTCAGAATGAAATTGTTATTGTAAAAATATTGAAATATTTCCTTTTTAGTGTGGTCGAAAGATTCTGCTCAATAATTTCTTTTTGCTTGTATTGTAAATTATAAGTTATAGAAATTAAAGCAAGAAAACATGAAGATTATGTAGACATTCTGCTGAGTAGAAAGGTCTGAATTTTATCAAAACAAATCAAGTGATATTTAAGGTGCTAAGTTCCAGGACTTATTGTAGTTCTATGGATTTAGACTCTTCTGGCATTAAAACATATTTCAGAAAACTTAATTATATCCTGGATGCATACTTACCTTTCTCAGTTAAAATCAAAATGTGATTTACAGGCCTGAATTACCACATCCTACTTATGATCTACAAGTTATACTCCTGCTGGGTCCAAGTCCCTTTCTGAGAATGACATCTCAGGTGTGTCTTGGTCTCTGTGCTGAAAACCGTGTGAGAATTCTCATCCAGCTGTGTGGTGATGAGAGAAAACTGAGCTGCCTTAGCGCTGTTGGAGCAGGCAGGCAGGGACAACATGGATTTCCTGCAAAAGGAAAGGACAGATTCCAGCTTCCACTCAATTAATATGCAAAACTGGTATTCAGCTACTGCAAATACTTCTCATGGAGCGAGTGGTTGTGCATTAAGTGGTGAGTGTCGAGACCCTGAGATAATGTATTTTAATAATAGAGGAAATGAAAGCAAACGCTGTTCCTTATTTGTTATACTCAGGTTCCTTCATTCTTAGTCCTTAGACAATTTAACTGATTGAAACTGCTTTGGATCAGAAACTGTGTTAGATCATTCTTCATAGGAAATGTAATCGATTTTCTTATTTACATATCTGACAGAATTCTAAGATATAATGTTATCCTGTGAAGTAAAAAAGCTATATCTAAAGACTCAAAAAGATGAGTCCTTTCTGCTAGTGATAAAGTGCTAAGCAACGTGAGGTGGAAATCAGTAATATAGATCTGTAGACTATTCTTAAAATTTAAAAGACTGGTAGTATTTCAAGTTAATAATACTATTAGCAAGGGACCTCAATACATTCCAGTAATGCTCAGAAGTTCTCTTACCTGGCACTGAATGCATTTCCATTTCCATTGTATGATTTCACACTGCAGTTGAAGTAATATATTCAGCTCCTTTCTCCTCTACCATTTTGTGGTCCTAGCAAGGTTGCATTTTCCATGGCACAGCAGTGCTAGTCCCATCTACTCTGAGAATGTCGGTGCAAATATTCTCAGTATATATCTTTCATACCTGGTAGTCTTCTGCTTCCTTTCCCTCTTCTTTCTTTACTATCATTACTATTGACTGTTCTGTTATTCCTTGATGTTCTGTTTTTCCTTGATGCTGAATATCAATTGAGTGCAATTTGAAACAACGTCCCTGGCATAGAAGGATGTGATGATATTTTCTGAAGTGAAGACTAAATTAATACAGCATTTTTCCACTCCAGACCTTTGTGTGCCACTTCCTTCACTGACACCTGCTTCTGCTGTCTTTCCCATCTTTCTTCTTGCATGCAGATCACTGCTCTTTCTGGACTCCCTTCTAATTAGAACCACAGAACAAGTGAAGACTAAGTGCAGTTCCTCTGCAAACATACTTTATAGCCCTCTCTGGATGATTTACCCTTCTTACAATGGTTATGGGCATTTTACCACTTCAATAGGTTAAAGAGATGAATCCTTCTTGGTGCACATAGCTGCTCTTGCTGAAATTGAATGTCAGAAAAATAGAATCAACCCTTCAGATGCTAACTCGGCTACCAAGCTCCTCCAGACTTTGACCTTTCTGTCTGTTCTGTCCATCTGAAACCTTATTCACTCCTCTCCTGTATTCAGGATGCAGGGCTCCAGACAGATCCCCTCTCTCCTCCGCCCTAAGCCAGATGTGATCCATCAAGTCTTCATTCGACTGGACAGGCCAACCTGATGAATGAACCAGCAAGGAAGGGGCCATCTGGTAAGCCAATTGTCCTCTTTCAGGCATCTTTTGGCTCTTCTTCAGCAGTGCTGTGTTCCCCAGCACGTCTGTACTTTTTTTATAGTTTTGTAGCTGGCAAAGTGTTTCTCTAGAAGCACTTCTCTTCCAAATGCTCTTTAACCTTTCAGTCCTGTTTTACTTAAATTCTGTGATGACTTCTTTCCAAGCCTCTCAGAAACAAGCTCTCAGACAACTATGAAAGAGTTGTATTGCACATTGGAAAATACAACTGATTCCCACAGCATCAAATCCTTGCAGAGAGGGCTTGTTTGGTTTTTTGTTTGTTTTTTTTTTTTTTTTTTTATATGAATTCAGGACATTTATGTAAAGGTGACCCATCCCAAAACAACAGGAAACATGAGTGAAGAAATACAGGGTTAAATTGTATATATGCAGTATGCCTTGGTGCATACGTGACCAAAGAGTCTTTTACTTCAGTCATTCTTAATTTATTATTTGTGCTGCTAGCAACATAGTGTTGCCAAGGCACCAATTATGTTTCATTTTATAAATCAAACTAATTAAGAACCAGATGCAATCTGATTGAAAAAGATTTGAGGTCAGTGTTGTGCACCATATGTATGACAGCGCTTACTCGTGATGAGGAGATGGATTGGACAGCTGTGAATTTTCCTGCTGTAGAAGTTTCATCCTGCTCAGATACTCTAATGTACTTATCTCTCTTACTCCAGTTTCTCTCTTTAGTTTCATAATAAAACTAAAGAAAAGTGAGTAACACTGCCATGAGTTTTAAGGACTAAGTCAGGGGTAAAAGATTATGAAAACAAAACTGAAGAGGGAATAATTTGGTTAGCAAATAAGCATGAAAATAAGTTTATTTTAGTAATTATGTGGAATGTAGAGGAAAGAAAAAACAGAGGTAACAACAAATTGAATCTTCAGTGTAACTTAATTTCAGTCGCATAATGGGGAAAATAAACTAATTAGGGTTCTTAAAACAACTGTGTAACTGACAGAAAGGCACATTGTTCTTTATGACTTGAAGATTTCTCAGCAACATGTTATCAGAACAACAATGAGATCTACAATACCATTTCTCTGGAAATTGTGTTCCAATAGCTCTTTAACTTTCAAAGGTTCCCTCATTAATATAAAACCAGAACTTCTTGCAAGCATTAATTTTCATTATAATCTAGGACTTCAAAAGTATTTCATTTTAATGTTTCTAAATAATCTCTCAATTTGGAGATAAATTTCCAGATTTTTAATCTTCAGAAAATACGTTATGACATTTCTGCCAAAGTAGAACTTCATAGATGGATCTGATTCCTCCATATTTTCTGCAAGAAACAATTTCTGTAGTGGAAATGTACATGGACAATGCACTATGTCTGATTTGTTGTGTAATATGTTTAATACACTGAGCAGTAGTAATGATGACCTAGACCTGAAGGTTCTGGTAGGGCCTCCACGCCTTCACCACCTTAGTATATTACCTGAGAGAGACCTATTGCATCTTAACAAGTCCCTGTTTTCATCTCATTGTTTGGTTTTGGTTTGAATATTTGGCTTTTTTTCTCTAAGTACCTACTTATGGCACAAAATTCTTTTTTTTTTTTTTTTTTTTTCCCCACCTTGTGAATGTATTAGTTTCTCTCATCATGGAATTTTTTCTTTGTTTCTTATCATGTTATAATACAGTTTGTTGAGGAGGAAAGCCACTTAATTTATTAGGTGCACTAATTGTACTTTTATCTATAAATGAGACAATAAGTCCTATTTTAAGGTTTCAGTTGTAGTAAAGATTCAAAGAATCCCAACATGCTTCTGCTAGAGGAGGAATCCAAGCATGCTAAAGTGAAAATAGTGTAAGAAGGAACCATCACAGATTAGCTATTGTTTTCCTTTGATTAGCACAGTCTACCTTTGTCATTATAATGGATATAAAGTATAGAGACTATTTGCACATAGTTCCTCTATTAAAATAGAAGGTATTAATTTTTCACCCTTAGCCTCAAAGCTTGTCTGCTAACCTATTGCACAGCTAACATAATAATGTGAACTTAGAAGACAAAGACCATGTTCCAGTTTGCATCTTGGTTTGAATGAATTACGCGAGTAGTATACAGGAAAGAAGTAATTATTGTTGGAATGACAGTCATTCATTGAGGTGATCTGTGAGCTCTGTGTCTGTATGTTCTCCAGAACCTGTCTGGTGTGGCTGCATTTATTCCATACCCTTTCATTTCCTCCTTACTCCTCTTAAGGAGGGGACTTTTCAAGTATGGGCTGTATCTCTCTGGCAACAGCAAGAATAGCAGTGACAAACTGAAGGAAATCTGATTTTTAAAATCACTTTAACCAGAGCTTTGCATGTAATGCTTTAAAGAATAAGGGAGATAAAGCTTTTTTTGTGTTGCTGGAGGTTTTTCGTACCACTGATGGTATTTTCCCATCAACTTCTGATTTTGTTATTATTTATGGGTGGCCATACTCTAAAAGAGTCATTTTGTTGGTCTTTAATTCTATCTAATTAGGACGTATTTTGTTTGGTGAGCATTCAGTAATTAATGAGATATTTGTGTAGTTATTAGTATTTAATATTTATATACTAAATATTCCTAGAATGCAATCCATTCAGAGGCTAGAAAAGATGTAGAGTAACAATTTTACTGAATGTAAAGATATCTGAGCCAAATACAGAAAATAAATTAAATACATAAGTTGACCTGTCTAGTCTGGGGAGAGAGTTTACATATCCTAAAATGATAGGATGTGCATACTTGGTAATCAGTGCTGATTATACAGGGAGTGAAGATGGGCCCCTGTTTGAAGTGAGATAATAAGGCAGCTTGTTAGGGAGAGATAAATAGAAGAACTTCAAGAAGAGGACCAGATGTCTGCTTGATGGTGCTGAAGACAGAGAGCTTGCTGGGGTCCTTCGAAAGTAGCAGGGATGGAAGTGTAGTCAGACTACAGGGAGTCAGCTGAGCTGTCTGCCCATATTAAGATATGTCAGGTCACCCCAGCTTCTCCTAAACTAATTGTGAGCTCAAGTAAGTGAACTTTACTTTTGCTATAGGCTATGTACATTCTGGGGTTTGTTTGTTTGTTTGTTTGTATGCTTGGGTTTTTTTTAATACATCTGATTCTATAATGAAAGTCAGAAATTAAGACTGATTTGTGGAGTTTGAAATGGAGTTAGGTATCACAGTCATAAACTCTAAAATGAGCATCAGTAATAATCACAGAATGGTGATGAAAGTATTCAGCTCTATTCTATAGAATGCTGGACTGTCTCAAACGTGAACACTGACTCTTTTCTTCTATATAATTTTTTTTTTTTATTTCAATCTTACCTGAAATTAAAGCTAAAAGCTAGGGTATAGGGAATAAGAAGAAATATGATCAAAATGTTTGATGTAGCCTTTTTGAACCTGTCAGTCCCTAACCTTGCTTAACTCTTTCATGTCACTTTCAATAACATTTTCATCCATCATATATAAACTTTCTGTAAACTGTACAGTGTTTGCCCCAGTAAGAATTAAACCATTGAGATCTAAGAGCACTCTACAAGAGTGATGGTTATTTGGTTCAGGAACAGTTCTGGAGTTCAGAATAGTTTTTATACCTTGATTATGAATTTCCTGTATGATTTTGGACAACTAAATAATCACTGTGCCTGTCACTGTGCCACGCACACACTGCAGACATTTTTTTAACACATTGATTGTGTATGACATTAATGGCAGATATTAGCAGCTCCCTATGGGCTGGTAAAGAATAAGATTCTGAAGAGTGCATTACGGTGTCTCTTTGGCTTCTTCTGACACTCCCCTTTACAAAATATCAATTTATTCCATGGCTCAGGGAAGGAAATGAGGAAGCCCAGTCTAATGACAACTGTGGCTAAAGCAGTGTTGGATCTTTGATACAAGCTGGAATACCAAATACAGAGAAATGTACTTTAGACTCAGTTCTAGACCATGAATCTCCTTCTATAACATCTTTATCTGTCTCACAGCATTACAACTTCTGTCTTTGTACTACTATGCTCTATTTTTAAATCAGACAAATGATTTTTTGTAACAAATCAACTTTCTCATATTTTGTGCTTGTCTTCAGCTGAGATAAAAGACAAAAAGACGTATTTGCTAAAAACTTCATAGACTTCTAATGCAGTCTGTCTACCAGAACCACTTAGTTCAAAACTTTTTATAATGAACAGCTTTTTCTAGAATGAAATATTAACTTTGCAGGTTAATATGAAGAGAATTAATCAATAAGATATAATCTGTTTTGTTGCACATATATTCCAATTGTAACAAACAAATATTTTAATATTTGCAGAATCTCCATCTTTGGAGAGAGACAAAATCTGCCTGGACATAGTCCTGGGCTCTACGTGGCTGTGCTTGAGCAAATGTTAGGCCAGGTGACCTCCTGATGTCCCTTCCAACCTCAACCATTCTGTGATTCTATGAAAATTCTAGGACATTTATGAACTGATGCTATAGTTTGCAGGTAATTACAGGCACAAGAATTGACTTTGTAGTATCAGTGGTGAGGCAGAATTCAAATCTTTCCTTGGCTCCTTTTTATTTCCATTAATGTGCTGTGTTCACAACATATATAGCAAAGTTAGGGTCTTGCAGTACATGCCCATCTTGAAATGAACCTGTATATGCATATGACTTCCTTTAGACCTACTTTGATTCTCAGTAACCTGAGGGTGTGTGATAGTTTGGAACTCCTGGCTATGATAGGTTTTCTCTACAAAATGTTTACATGGTGTGCAGTAATGTTCCCAAGAGTGTATGGAATATATCATTTGGAAACTTTACACAATCTATTCCACTTTATAGAAAAGTAATTGGTTTTTTCACTTACTGAAATTCTTTTTCCAGATGCATTTTGCTGTTCCCTGCATTTCAAGTGACCATTAGTCTTCACCATAGGACACATATACTCGTTGAGGTGGTCATAATAGGACATAATGTGTATATTTTGGGTGTAAGACAGAGGTATAAATTACTGCCATTAATGGCATGATGATACAAATTGTTATTGTTATATGTAATCTGCATATGAGAATGTCTTCAAAAAGTCATTACCATGCTGCCTGTGTGCCCAGGGGCAATCTTACACCATAGCATTTCATTCTTTCAAATTGCAAGAATTTAATATAACTCTTGATGACATTTACAAAAATGTACAATGGCAATCCTTTCAGTTCTCTCACACAAATTATTATTAGTGAAGTTGAAGGGAGTTCTGCATATATAAGAACTGCAGGATCTGGCATTTTTTAAAATCAAAGTCACTGTTTTTTCTTAAGCTGTACCAGCACAAGAAAATGTGAAGTCTAAATTTTTTTTAATTTATTTTTTGACTGAAAATGCCTCAGCCATGCTAAATCATATTTAACTTCATATGCTCTTTGGCAGTGAGTATACATTCTAAATTTCTTCTCACTGTAAGTGGCTATGGCAAGGTTATAAACCCCGGAGAACGGGCATTTTGTAATGGAGCTGCTGACATGATCATTATTACTCCAGTATAAAAAGGGAACATGCCAATAAACGATGGTTGTTTTTTTATACTCTGATATACCACTGTATTTTAAAATGAACATTATAAAAACACATAATAGTATAATAAAAATACAATGATATGGTGCTCTAATTGTTGTAACAAAACTTCTATATGGATGATACATCTGATTTCAGATTCAGTTTTAAAAGACTGTTATATGATCTACTGGTAATTTATTTTTTTTAATTCTTACTGTGTGCATGTATATGTTCCACATAGAACTGGAGAAGACAATCATCATGGAACAGAGCAGTGGATGTTCAGTTTCTTAGCGTGAAGCTCAGTTCAATGCCAAAAGCACATCACGTTTAAAAACCAAAATGTTCCTTCTGAAGTTTTCTTATTCTTACCATGGCATTCCTAGTTTACATTCTAGAAAGAAAGATTCAATTCACACATCTGTGATTGTCTTCATAGTTGCAAAGGCTTTGAACTTTTCTATACCCTAGAACAGAGTAAGGAAGGTAAAGAACATAGGATGGAATTTTTGGAACTTCCATCAGTTACCACAAGTACTTTGCTTTTCCTTGATTCTGTTGGAGATTTAGCTTTGCACATACAAGAACTTCAAATCGATGTCATGTGTAAAACTGTGTCTCACAGTGACCTGAGGGGCTTAGATTCCTTTCATAAATATCTTTCATTGGTTTCACCTCCTAAGCTGCACTTGTAAGTACACATTCATACAAAGAATAAGAATCCGTAATCCCTAAAAAGAAATAGAGATGGCAAAAACTTGGGATATTTTGACTTTTTTACTTATTTTTGCCATATTTTGTTGGAATCTGGTAGCGCAGTAGTGGAAAGTTCTTAGTTCAAATGCAATATATAGCCATTTTTAATCAAAGCATTATAACACACAGTATTACATTCTGAAACTTTTTGGTTAAAATAACAAGATAATAGAACTAACTAGAATGTGTAGATTTCAAAAATGATCCATCACTCTATGCAAATTGGTGTTTTAATAATGTATTTTTAATGCTAAGCACATTTGACAGCCATTTCATCTCTCTTTCTAAACTAGAGCTTGGCAACCTGCATTAATTCTTACACTTTACAGATGTAACATTCAATGCACACGCCATGTAGTGATGTGATCCGAATAAAGTAAAGCATGTCAAAGCAATGTGATTATTAGTAAACAAGTTTGTGGCTGGCTTGTTGAATACAGAGGAGAAAAATGAGAGGCAAAAGGCAGTGCTGTTTTAGCATATCTTACATCTTCACTGAATTTGCTTCAGCTTATGGGAGTGTCAATCATAACTGGCACCGGGGGATTCAGAAGAGATAAATGGGCGTAACGTCAGAGCGGGTAAGATTAAAGTCAGTTCAGACAACTGTGGTAACTCTGTGTCTTAAACAGACCCAAAGCCCAAAGTTTCCTGGCTGGACCTGCCATGAGTATCTGTATACAAAAGACAGAGAAAGATACTAAGTCCTAAGTATTCCTCTGCCTCATTTGTAATAAAACTAGTATTGTTTCAGACTCAATGTGTGCTTCCACATTATTATTTCCTTGGCAGAGATTATCTTTCTTTTCTTTAACGGGTTAAAAAACCAAGGTACAAAATGTTAGAGTTGATGCTAGACTGCAAGTGACCATATAGGTATGTTTGATTATAGCTCTGCTGGACTAAAGGTCAAAGGAAAGTTTTAGAATACTTAAGAGACAATTATCTAAAGTTCAGACTTTTGCAAAGGAATAGAACTAGAAATTATACAGACTATTATCTAAAGTTCACACTTTTCAAAGGAAAAAGGTAGGAGGAAATGCTTATTCCATCAGTTTGCTGGTTATTTGTCTGTGGTTTTGTATTCTGTCAAGAATTTATTTACTGCATGTTCTGCATCAGAGTGGTATTAACATGATTATTCTCCTCTCCAAGAAATGTTAACATATGAAAGTGATGTATTTATTATACATGATTAAATATTACTTTGCTTGTGATTCAAAATTCCCAGCAGCATTTTTTATTTCTGCAAAGGAATATATGACCTGGAAATGTGTTTAGGTTTTTATTCCTTGTTTGAATTCAATTGTTGTGTCAGCTCTGTTTTGGCATGTTATTATTACTTAGGCCAACTGGTAAAGAAAAATTAATCAAGATACAAAATATGTGACATTTTCCAGTTCTCCATGTCAATCTATTTTCTCCCATGAAACCCCTTTTTTTTCCTGTGTTCTTGTTGGTGCTTTAAGGGATTCTGGAAAGTTCAGGTCTCTAGAAAAATAAAAATTCATTGTTTAGAATGTTTAGTGAATTGCCATTATATATGTCAGTATGGCATATGACTTACTGTGGTGCAGGAAAGACAGTTTGATCAGTCAGCTGAATTTTTATAGCACAAAACTTTTTTATTTTCAACCTGCTGTCTGCCATCAAATTTGATAACTGTCATCAATCTGCTTTTCTGAAGATATCACAGATTTTTGACATTCATGAAAAGCAGGTCAGTTTGAAATACCTGTGAATGCTTCAGTGCCCATATGGTTTGGCTATCATAAATCAGACAAAATATACTACAAAAATGGCATCTTTTTATTTTCAGAATATTTTATAAGCCTTCTACTTCAATAGAACATTTATGCCTCAACCATGCAGATTAGGCAAAGAGTGATCTTCCTTGTAAACTGCTGTTCAACAGGATTTTGTTTGGGACACTCACCAGGGAAGATTTTCCTAGTACATGTGTAAAATATTACACATAACACCATCATGTATATATATTTACATATATATTAGATCTCAGAAAAATGTATTCAGTGTGCATAAATACACCCATGTTGAAAATACTAAGTTTAATCATGAAAAAAAATTGCTATACCTAAAAGATGATCAGAGGGCTGGGGCACCTGTCCTGTGAAGACAGGATGAGAGAGTTGGCACTGTTTAGCCTGGAGAAGACTCCAGGGAGACTTCAGGCAGCCTTCCAGTTCCTGAAGGGGACCTACAGGAAAGCTGGGGAGGGACTTGTAGTGATGGGGTGAGGGGGTTTAAACTGGAAGGGGGTAGATTCAGGTTAAACTTTAGGAAGAAATTCTTCACTATGTGAGATGAGACACTGGCCCAGGTCACCCAGGGAAGATGTGGCTGTGTCCTCCCTGGGAGTGTTGAAGGCCAGGCTGGAGCAATCTGGTCCAGTGGGAGGTGTCCCTGCCTATGCAGGAGAGTGCAATGAGATGATCTTTAAGGAAACTTCCAGCCCGAGCCTTTCTATAATTCTATGAGTAGATTATTTTTCATCTAGTAACAACTGGCAAGTTTATGGCATGTAAACTCAAAACTGTTCCCTTTTAATCAGGTATTCCTCTAGAAAATGTTACAGCCTAAGGCAGAAATAAGTACAACTGCCTTACATGAACACTGGTGTATCTCTCAAAGCATTTTAATTGCATTCCTTTGGAAGCAAGAAATTGATGCTTCCAACTTGTACTTCAGTGTAGTCTGAATTATAGAAATTGGTTCTTCATCTTCGGGCCCATCTGTGAACATTCTTCTACCAGGTGAACACTGACTTTATGCTCTGAGTTGCAGCCTCTGCATTTTGTGCTAGATCAGAAAGCACGTCATAAATATTCCTTCCCACTGCTTTTGTGATTAGGGGAATAAAAACAAAATAATTTCAAAATAGTTGAGTTGACAGATATCAAATGTGATTAGAAAATTGTTGGGGCTACAGTCATTGGTCTTTTTTCTGCACTTGATAATACAGCCTAAGTATGTGTTATTTGGAAATCTTTTCATAGAATGGTGTGTACCTAGATAAAATTTGTAAAATATGCAAAAGAATAATGATTAAGGTAGGGCTTACAGCTTGTGGAATATATACTGAGACTTTTTGAGACTTCTGTGCGTTCTGAGTATTTTATTAGTTCCCAGTTTCTAAAATAGGAATATATATTCCTCTATTTCTGTGTCATTATGTTTGAATTTTGAAGAAAAACAAAACTATCAGTATTTATACAGATCTTTTGAAAATCTGTGTTTAACACTGCAAGGTCTCCAGTACTGAATAGTAAGTATTAGAGGCAGTGCATACATGATTTAATAGTTATGCAATGAGCTGAAATGCTTGGTATTCTCTTAAATGTTCTCTTCTGGTGCATTTGCAGGTAACTGCTAAATATTAAATAGTTAACATCTCTCAGAATGTTGCATGTGCTATTTTTTCTTCCTGTACTTCGTCAGTTTCCACCAAAAACTTTATGGTAACAACTTAATTACTCAGTTATTTCAAGTTTTTATGTGAGAGTAGCTGCCATTTATGAACTGGGAAAGGAAATGAATGAGCTATCCTCCTCTTTTTATTATCATAAGAATCAGGGATTGTCAGAGTAAGGATATTCTTGCTGCTCTTCTACTTGCGCTAAAGAACTCTTATTACAGAGAATCTGTTTTAGACTAAAAAATGTACAAAAAAGATAGCCCTAATAAACCTGAAGAAATACATATTTCTGTCATTCTAGTGTTTCTAACTGTAAAGTTTCCATCTAAAATTCTTTCTTTGTATAAGTAACATACCCAGCATAGATAACAATTTCTACCAGGAAGATGTACCATGAAATTAATACCATTAATGATTTGATCTTTTTGAGAAGATTATAAAAGCGATAGAAATGAAGACAGAAAAAGAGCGATGTAGGTGTAAGGTCACACAGCAGGGGAGTCCACTGATCTTAAAATATTAAAGAGACCATGAGAAAAGTAAAGAACTGCATTAATGTGTGCAGAGAAAAATGACACTTGAATGTAAACTGCTTTTGTTTTTTACTTTTGCTGTGTCATGTTATTGGCTGACTGAAATTGCAACGTGCATTTTTGTACAAAGTGCAAGATGAAGTTGACTGCTGCCTGCTAATTTCACTGCTAGATTGATGTCAATGCCCATTCAAGTCACTCATGTCCAGCAAATACAAAAGTCGCTTTGTATTATAATCATTACATGAACTTTTTCTCAAAAAGCATGTCCTCAGTTGGGGTTACTTGAACTACTTTTATCTAGAAATCACACTGAAGATCTTGCAAAGACCTTCTGCATCCTCATTCCTTGTTCCATCTGTGAGGGAGATATTCCTGTAACAGTCTCTTTCATGGTTGTTTTGCAGATCTGCTTCTAAACTTCAGAAGCTGAGTGTCATCCAGTAATTTAAATGACTGATTTGTTTTTTTGTTTATAATAAGGTAAAAATAAGCTCCAGGTCGGAATTGTAGTTATGTACTCCTGGAGCTCTTTGACCTAACACTGATGAAAATTTTATATTTTTTTTATGAGTTAAGACAATTACTAAGATCACTTACTTTACTCTTTTCCTTAACCGTACAGGACAGAACATAGCCCCTGGTCCATCCCTAGTAGCTGGCACATCAGCAGTGAAAAGGCAGTTAATAGGACACTGGCATTTCAATGAGCTTCTGCAATCCCTTCCCCACGTGAGAGGGTGTAGTATTCGGGGCATTTATTTTGCTTAACAGTGTCAAAGGGCCTCACAAATAATTTACCCCACTGACTCGGTGAAGACTTGGTGTCTCTCTTGGCCTCTGGCTGGTAACCTTAGAACTTTACTAACAGAGAAGGGGTCTTTTTTACCTCATGTAGTTTTCCTTGTTTTGGCAAAAGTAACATGAATAAATAAATAACCTGAACAGCACTATAATGAAGGATCAGCAGGTTAATTGGAAAGATGAGTGCAAAGTGATTGTCCCCTCTCCAGCTGAGCACCTGCTGCCAAGTTAATTCCTGCAGCAGTGCTGGAGGTTGTTCCTGGAGGAGATTCCTGCAGTTCTATCAGTGATGGGTAAGAACAATGTCCATGAGTGGAGAAAGCAAATCAGACAAATTGAGTTTATTGCTAAACAACTGCTAGGATTTATTTTCAGTTTCTAGGAATCAACTAAAATGTCAATTAGAGAGTCATTGTTCTTCATTCAAGAGCCTTGTCTCCAGCAACTCCAAGGTGTATCTATTTTATGACATAGCAAAGAAGAGGAAGGAATTTGATGATGAGCAAAAGTCCCAAGGCAAAACAGAGTGCTTGCCATTTTCCTTTTTCTAGTGACTACTTCTGTTTGCAGTTTTTTTCACAGGCACAACAAACTGAATTTAAATCTAAAGCAGCATTAAAAAAAAAAATTATTCTCTCCTTGTCTTTCATCTTTTCTTACCTAGTACTGACTATTCAACCTTTACACCTTAATTTACACAGAAATAGTTCAGCTAGTGTTCCAAGTATCTTGTTTATGTTTTGTTTGATTTTTTTTTTTTAACTTGAATTGATAACTACTACTGGTACCAGGCAGTTTCTTATAGTCAGCATAGCTTCAGTCCTTGGCAGAAAAGAACGTTTTACTTTTTCCATCTCTCCTCTTTTCTCTTGTTTTTTCTGTCCTCTTCTATTTGTCTCTTTATAGTACTCTTCCTTTTTTAGATTGTTTTACTCTCTGATTCTGACTTATTAGAATTTCTTTGAACCTGGCAGAGTAGCAGTGAGTGTGTACAAAAGATGGAAGGGATCTGAAGCTGTCACCAACAGGAGGAGCTGCTTTTTTCCTATTTCTTCCTAAAACAAGTGCCTTTACCTCTTTTGCATATCTGTAAAGGGCAGGGATGCTGGAAGCTCTGGCTTGGGCAGAGAAGGACTGTGCAGGCTTGTATGAAGGAACAGACTGTGTCAGAACACATTTCTAGGGCACAAGAAGTCACTATAGTATAACGGTAAAAATCTCTGGAGTTCTGAATAAAGGACTACAGATGTGACACATCTTAGTGGATTCTGTCTCGAGGACAGAAAGAGCTGGAATTGAGCCTCACGTAGCTTTTTTTCTCATTTGAAAGGCTTTTTCTCATTTGTAAGCAAATGGATTACGGATGAAACATACACTGCAATATTTTTCATTTTGCAGGAGAAAGCCAAATGGACAAAGTTATTTTTCAGTGTTTGAAAATGAGGGAGTGGAGAGGAGGAAAAGAGTGCTAACAGGTAAAAAATGAGCCTTATACACAGCAGAATAGGTGCGGCAGTGACTCTGCTAAAGCTGTACACAGTCATATGCAGGAAAACTTAACTACAGTGTTATTTAACGTAACAGTTACTAATTAACATAACTGCTACTAGCATAGTGCTAGGTCCTGCACTTTGGCCACAACAACCCCATGCAGCACTACAGACTGGGGACAGAGTGGTTGGAGAACAGCCAGGCAGAAAGGGACCTGGGAGTCTGGATTGACAGGAAGTTGAACATGAGCCAGCAGTGTGCCCAGGTGGCCAAGAAGGCCAATGGCATCCTGGCCTGGATCAGAAACAGCGTCACCAGCAGGTCCAAGGAGGTGATTCTGCCCCTATACTCAGCCCTGGTAAGGCCACACCTTGAGTACTGTGTTCAGTTCTGGGCCCCTCAGTTCAAGAAGGATATTGAGGTCCTCGAACAGGTCCAAAGGAGGGCAACCAAGCTGGTGAAGGGACTCGAACACAGATCCTATGAGGAGAGGCTGAGGGAGCTGGGGCTGTTCAGCCTGAAGAAGAGGAGGCTCAGGGGAGACCTCATCGCTCTCTACAACTACCTGAAAGGAGGTTGGAGCCAGGCGGGGGTTGGTCTCTTTTCCCAGGCAACTCTCAGTAAGACAAGAGGGCATGGTCTTAAATTGTGCCGGGGGAAGTTCAGATTGGATATTAGAAAGAATTTTTTCACGGAAAGGGTGATCAGACATTGAAACGGGCTGCCTGGGGAGGTGGTGGACTCTTCGTCCCTGGAGACATTTAAAAAGCAACTCGATATGGCACTCAGTGCCATAGTCTAGTGACTGTGGCGGTAGTTGATCAAGGGTTGGACTCGATGATCTCTGAGGTCCCTTCCAACCCAGCCTATTCTATGATTCTATGATTCTATGATAACAGCTCCTTGCCCTTCTCCAGGAGAGCAAGTCTCACGCTGGAAGTGGGTTAATTTGCACATGTGTGTGTTTAAATCTCCGACACATTCAACAAAGAAGGAAGAGAGCAGTTTCTGCTTAATTCTAAACGTCTGCTAATTAAAATAATAGAATCGCCGAATCATAGAATACAAGTCTGAAAGAGACCTCAGGATCATCTGGTCCAACTTGAGATGGACACTACTTGAATTTCAGTTTCTTAGTCACTAAAAGGGAAAATAAGCCTTCTTCTTTTCCTCTTGTATAAGATAATTATTCCATGAGCTTAAATATCAACGAATCTTTCTTCATCTTTTGTTTTATGGCAGTAATGAATTAACCTTATGACTTCTATAGTGATTGGTATCCTGATATAGGTTCAGGACATTTTAAAGTTTAGTAATGTTTCATTCTGTGATCATTATATTCTGTAGTTACCTTTATGCTTTATTAATATGCCTCCTCACTAAGAAAGACTTCAAGAATAAAAGATTGCTCTTTTGCTCTTTTTTTTTTTTTTTTTTTTTTTGTGTGTGTGTGTGTGTGAAAAATGTCTTTACAGTATTGGCTTTATGACTGTTTTCCCCTTCATCCTCCTCTGCTGCTTCTTCTGTTTTTTGTACATTGTAGGCTGCCAGCTATTTCAAGCAGACACGTGTCTTTTATACTGGGGCAGTGATATATGCTGCACAGGTATCATGGGCTGTCAGAAATGTTCCTGGTGATCACAGTACAAATTAAACATTTCTAAACTATTGCATGTTTTCAAGTGAGTACCTCACCAGTACCAAGATCAAAGTCAATACAAATCTTTCTTACAGCTCTCTATGTATATGCATACACACGTTGTCATGTAGTTCAGGTACCTTTTTTTTGTTTAAAGTCAGGAACCAGGTCTTTGTTGCATCTGTCATGTGAACGCTGCCTGTCTTTCAAGTCTTCTCTTCCTTATGCCTGCCACAGAACTCTCAGTAATTTCTTTCCTTCCATAGAATGGCATTTAGTGATTGCACGTGCCCATTTTACAGCACCAAATACCAGGAGGCTTACTTTTATTCATGATACTTCAGCAAAATTAGCTTTGGTAGCACAGGGGAAGGGAGGTTAACAAAAGGAGCTACAATCTCCTTTTCCCAAATGCGATGTGCAGCTTTATTTTTAAATTGTCATTGGATTTCTCAGTAGGACACACTCATTCCTACTCTATATGCCTGTCAGAATCTTTTTATTAATTTCTGGTGTTATTTTTGATGAAAGAATGCAAAAGTCAAACTAGTACAAGTCAACACGCACTCAGTATATATAACTCAGAATACTGAGTCAGTTGTTTGGGGTTTTCACAGAATAAAGCAGTTAAACACTAAGTGAATATTTAAGTTAGTAAATAAATAAAAGTGTTTTGAATATTTGACGTGCTAATCAGGCTAATCAGGGTCTATACATGAGCATTCTGGCACATACAAGATCATTGAAGTTCGATAGCATGTTGCTAAATGGCTAGAATCTGCAATTCTCACTGCTGCACAAGAGAATCAATATGATTAAGTAAAATGAACTTATTTCTTAATTGGTTACAAAGATTAATTACAATTAATAATATTTAAAGTATCACATGCACTACATGATATGTGCAAGTATTCAGAGTTACAGTGATGGTGAACTGACTATGAGAGGTTTAACTGTGCATGCAAAAGAGGACAAAAACGCATGTATAATTCATGAGTTAAGTGTTCAGCTTTATATACATAGGAAAGCAAATGTCTGTATTTGCCAGGAAATGGCATGAGTCCTAATACTGGCACAGCCGTATTCAGTGTTATGTTTAAGGATAAAGGAGCCTCTGTTGGCAGCCTGTGAGAAGTTCACCTTTCTGAGAAGTGGCACCTTTCTGAAATCGTGTTGAAACATTACAAAGAGCAAAGAATTCTAATTTAGTTTTTGCTAATCCCTCATTTCCCCATCTTTGCTTTTGTACTACCTTTATTTTTCTGACCACTGTCACCAGTCAAGTGGATAGCAGCACATGTATTATGAGAGCTGATAAGAAGTAACTTTATGTCAAGGTCAGGTGCTGTGCAGCCAGCATGCCTTTATATTTCTCAAATTAATTATCTGTATATGTGTACAGAGGAAAGAACATCATAGAATTACTTCTATCTGCCTTCATAGGGGATAAATTCTGTTTTGGTTTGTTCTCTTTTCATCATTTACGTCTACTAAATGTTCAGAGCACCAAAAGCTAGGCCTGCATTTTTTAATACATTCAGCTTTTCCTTTGTCTTTTAATAAAAAAAGAGGTATCCTTTCTAGCAGGGCAAAATATTGTGTAATTTCTGCTTCTAATGCACGGAACATTTGTTTTAATTGATAAATGTGCGTTATTAAGTTTGGGTTACTTTAACATTTCATTTCACTGTTGTACTGGTTGAATTTTTATGACTGTGTGACTTGCTAACCAGTGATGATTCATGCTGGAAATATGTCTTTAGGGATGTATGCAGAGGTGAAAATGAGTGATTGTCAGTAAGAGCATAGCACGTGGTGCAAGAAAACGTGTATGTTGGGCTGTGGGCAGCCAGGCAGAAGTGGGAAGGATTTCTGTGTCGCATGCTGCAGCTATAATGAGTGTATTAAGGTGTTTCTGTGCTCGTGCAGAGGTTTTCTGAACACAATAGGAAAAAGCTGGGGCTTTACCAGTTACTCTGTGTGGTGAAACTATGCAAATTTTCCCTTTTCCAGATAATACTCTCAGCATATTGGCAAAGCACAGTGGATTCAGCCGGCAGAAGCAAGAAGTTTATCTACTGCCAATCATCATTAGTGACAGTGGGAATCCTCCCATGAGCAGCACCAGCACTCTCACCATTCGGGTCTGTGGCTGCAGCAGTGATGGGATTGTCCAGTCCTGTAACGTTGAAGCATACGTCCTGCCCATTGGACTCAGCATGGGAGCCCTGATTGCAATATTAGCCTGCATCATTTTGCTGCTAGGTATGTATTCATTTCACAGCCTGGTGGTAAAAACTTTCCTGATTCCTTGGTGGCTGTAAGTAAGTGGAGAAGTCACACATAAGAATATACAGTCTTACTGAGCACAATGTGCAGTAGTACTGAGAGACCTGTCAGGACCCAGCTTACTAAGAATTGGATAATGTAAAGCAAATTCCCAGCCTGAAGTAGTCTCCCATGCAAGGTATGGAATGTGAAACCTAAAATCAGATCAGGTGTGCTAAGTAGGAAGTATAGCACCAAGTTCCACATGATGCAAAATAGATTGGTTGCATGTTCTACAACTTACATAAGTTTGTTCTAGATGTTAAAGGCATAAGAGGCATTATAGTTTACAAGATAAGAAGCACTGTATATTGTAATAAAACACTTAAAAACTGTATACAGCATCAAGAAAGGGAGAGAAGAGCAAGAGAGAGGCCTATTCCTGCTCTTTGCAGCTCACTTTGTAAGGGATTTACATCAGTAAATCATATTTAAGCATTAGTTCTAAAAAACACGTGTAACCAAGTCAGAACTTTTTACACATCTCTCCATGATTCTGAAACCAGTATATATAAGCTCTTTTTTCCCCCCCTTACTTCTATTGTATAGTGTCTTTTGCAACATGTAAAAAAGCCTCAAAACTCTAATTTTGTAAAACTCCACATCTATAATCTAGATCATTATAGACTAATGTTCATTGAATGATGGTACATTGACTTCACCGATGTTTGTAACTTTTCCTCTGAATTTGCCACTCAAAAATGAAAGTATGCAAAATCTTATTGGTTATATAAAATTAAGCTTCAGTTGCAAATAGGAGCTGATAATTGCAATATAGGGAACTAACCAGAGCTTCAGAACAAATCTTCATTAACTGTATGGAGTGGAAGTTACAGGTATTTCAACTTTTCAGTAGTGATACCACTCTTATTTTAACAAAAAGCAACTTATCACAGTCCACAACTATGCTTAACATGTGGTGCTTTGATTGGAATGTTTTTACCTAATTGGCCTGTGATGCTTTCTTTGCAGTCATTGTTGTGTTGTTTGTAACACTAAGAAGACACAAGAATGAACCTCTAATCATCAAAGATGATGAAGATGTGAGGGAAAATATAATACGCTATGATGATGAAGGAGGTGGAGAAGAAGATACAGAAGCTTTTGACATTGCAACTCTGCAAAATCCAGATGGAATTAATGGATTTTTGCCTCGTAAGGATATTAAACCTGATCTTCAATTTATGCCCAGGCAGGGTCTTGCACCTGTTCCTAATGGTGTTGATGTTGATGAATTTATTAATGTAAGGCTCCATGAAGCCGATAACGATCCCACAGCTCCTCCATATGACTCTATCCAGATTTATGGCTATGAAGGAAGAGGGTCAGCAGCTGGTTCCCTTAGCTCATTGGAGTCCTCTACATCAGACTCAGATCAGAATTTTGACTACCTCAGTGAATGGGGTCCTCGCTTTAAAAGACTTGGAGACCTTTACTCCGTAGGAGAAAGCGACAAAGAAACTTGACAGCGGATTACAAACTTTTTCACTGTTGACTTCATGGTCATGTAATATTCTAGGGCCACTGCTGTTAGTTAAAACTAATGTGGCTTTTTGTTTTAGAGGCAAGTTTAGCGCCAGTCATCTATAAAAACAACTACATTGTAATGTTGAACCAAAAAAAAAAAAAAAAGTATATGTTAGGAGGTTAAGTCTTGTGGAGTGTGAAGTAAAGTATGTGGAGTGTCTAGAAGTCTTTGGATATTTGATATTCACTTGACCACTCTGAAGATGGAGATTTGGATCTTTGATTATCTTCAGTGAATTGAAAAGAACAAAAAGAAATTGGTGCTTTCTTAGAAAATGGACTTGCAGGGATTTTGCTGTTGAACAGTAGGTCCTGCTAGTATGCGTAAAGCTAATGGTTTGTTTCTGCATTGCCAACAAAGATCCTGCCACAGAAATGTTAAAAGCAATATCTTGGTCTTCTTAGCAATGCTGAATAGAAATAGCATTGTAAATTCCTACTGGCTTCTGCTGTGTAGTGACCATACATTGTACATACAGTAATTGTTGGCCACGTAACCACAGACTGAATATCATCTTTTAAAATTGTGTCAAGCCTTAAAATATTCACATGTTCTTAATCCATTCCAGTGATGGGTAATAAATCCTACTATTGTGCAGAGATTCAGAGTCAGGGCTACAAAAACTTGCTTTACAAAAGTTTCTTTTTCTAGAAGAAGAATCAATCCTGTGCTTCGTCTTCTGAAAGGAAAGAAAAAACTGTGAAGGGGTATGGACTTACGTATATGAAAGAATTGCTGATTTTATTGCTAAAGATTGAATTTATTTGTTTAATCTTTGAAATAAATATTTTATTGATGTCCATTACTGCTTTTATTTATTAAGACTGATACTCTATAGCGTAAGATTATGACGAAAACTAAATTATATCCATTAATTTTTTTCTATATATAATGAATGTTTAATACATGTACATTTTGAAAAGGAAAATGAAAAATTGTTGCAGGTTAAAGCAGTAAGCTATCCATTTACAGTAGCTAAATTTTAAGAGAATGCTGGCAAGAATAAAACTTTCCCAGAGAAAACTTTTGACCGTTTTATATCTTCCTCATAAATCTAGTACCTGGTGTTTTTAATACAAGCACAAACAGCTGGAAGTAAACTGGTTCATGTGAATATTTAAACTATAGACTTTTAGAAATCCACACATAACACAGTACAGTTAAAAAACATGCTTATAGTTCTCCACTGTATTAGAGCAGGAACCAGTGTGTACATAATTTTATTGCTTACGTTATTAGCATTTCTTTTCTATAATATTCATAGTGATGCACCAGGGCTCTTGCACACAGAGAAAGAACAACACTAGAAGCTGCAAACATACTCAATTTGTAATGCAAACTTGCCATTTAGAAGTAGCAATTGTATAATAAAACTACGTATTACATGCAAATCATTTTAATTTTCTACTTTGTTTTGAAGCTATATTATTGTTTGTTTATTTACTCCATGTATTGTATTCAGAGAAACTCCTGTATTGTTTCCTACTTTGTGAAATATATTTTTATAAATATTTTTGGTGTTACTGCTTTTCTTTCAGTTTTATCTGTACACTGCTGAAAGGAATCTGACTGAATAACTTAATAGTTTGTTGAGGGATGTAGTTCCTTCAACATAATTTATTTATTATTTGAATACACTCAAAATAAGAAAGGATAATATTTGAAGCAATTTTGACAGTGTTTCCAGAATTAGATATGCAGCAGCCTGTGACCACAGGAGTTATGTGTGTCTAATTCACTGTGCCATGCTGAAAAAGAAACTCAAGCATTTTTGCTGAAGTATTGCTAGTAAAAACAATCCCCTCTCTTGAAGCTCCTCAGTAATATTTCTTCTGAAAACAAAAACAGTGTAATAAATGACCCCCAATTTTGCTTTATTTCAAAACTGAAACGTTTACTTCATGTTAGCTGTGAAATGGCTGGTTCTAATGACTACAGTTTTCTGATAAGTACTATGCTAACACAAATTCTATAATTATTGCAAAGATTTTATTGAAATTAAGGAAGTATCCAATACATTTAGTTTACTCAGTGTTAAAAGAAAATGCCTCTGAATAACTTTATCTAGCAATTTTACTATAAACACTTAAGTCATCTAAAGATAGAAAAGAAGCAGTCATCAAGTTTTAAATGAAATCAAACATATTTATGTAACAGGCTGTAACAGAAACACATTCTTAATAATCACTTGCACAAAGTGCCCTGGAGTTCTGAATTGCTGTGCCAAATCCAATGGTAGTGTGAATGGAAAAGTCCAATTTAAAACTTAGACTGAGCCAATTTCTAGTCTACATCCCACTCCTGGGAGCAAAGGAAGGAGCTGTGAGATATGGATCACATTATTGTCTATAGTCACATAAGCATTTAGGGCAAGTAGCTCTGACTATGAGTTGTAATATATACTGTAGAGTTTTGCAAAGCTCTTTTGTAGGAAAACTCACAAATGGATAACCTTCTGATTGCCTTTTTGATTGAAAGTTCCATCTGAGACCACGACAGCGTAGCCAGTAATAAGATTTCCAGGAAAAAAAAATCCCATCACTGGCACTGTAGGAGATGCAAAGCATGACAGAAATCTCATCATTGTCAGTTAAAAAGAGATGGTAGCTACTACTGGTTGGCATAGTTGTAAATTGTGCATTTATACAGGTTTCAAACATGAATATCTACAAAGCAAAGGGGAGAAAAAAATTAATGGATGTGTGATCTTGCCAATAGGGACCTGCTGTTTCTTGAACTCATTGTTACCACACCGAAGGGAAATTACTCATTCTGCAAACTAATTCCATGTACTTTGAATATAAAATTTATGTCAATACCTGTTAAAGGGTTAAATCTGGCTTTCCAATATTGCTTCTTTTTGGGCAGTGAAATTAATTCAGTATAACATTGTATTGGGTAACAGCGCTGCTTGGGAGGATTCGAATCTTATAGTTCTACATTTGACATCTAGATTTAGACATATCAATTACATTCTTTTTAGCATGTAAAATGGTAATTCGTCTTTTTCAACAACACTTAATTAACAATTGACTCATTGTAATTGACAAGGAAATGCATTAAATTAGAATTATTAATACTGATACATTTGAGAATTAAATTCTCAACTCCTTAGTGCCAAATGCCCATTGAATCCCATTGATTCTGGCTTGCCTCACCTAGCTATGCCTCACTCATTTGTCAGCACTGCTAAAGCAAATTGTCCCACACATCAAAGTTGGAATTCTAAATTTTTGGCCTGGACATTGTCCAGGGACAAAAAAATCGGCTCAGTCATTCCAAAGTGCAAGTGCTGTGAGGTGAATGTGTGTACATGTGTACTAATAACTCAAATTACCAAAGGTCTACAACATGATCTGTCCTTTGCAGTAACTGGAAGTATGTGCTATTTGTATGCTGTGACCTTGAAATCAAATCATGGAAAGCTCATTTAGACACAATACATTTTTCATCTGGTATCATTTCTACCTTTTTATCTATGATGAATTTGAAATGACTGAGAAGTATGCAGGAGGGAAAATAGCCAAAGATTTTCATTTAAATCAGCAGTTGCTGATCACAGGAGAAACATTTAACACTGTAGCAACTCCAAATACTATCAACTATGTTCAGCACAGCAGTAACAATTCTCAATCTGGAGTACAGACAGAATGGCTGCAAAACAGTATGTTCCTACAGCTCTGCTAGAGATGGATGTGCTTATTTTAATATAAAGAGAAAAATAAATCAACTATAATACATCCGTGCAGTTGTAGCTACCTACATATGTGTGTGGCAGTTTAACAGGTTGTGTGGTCATTGAATTCCAGAGGTGAATAAACAGGTTCAGAAAGCTTCTTCAATGTCTGTCCAGCTGTTGGAGACCTTGGCAGGTAACCTGTTTCTGTATCTGATTTTCTTGGCAGAAACTTTTAGTCTTAATTGAGCTACTTGACTCTTGGTCTCCTTTATCCTGCCCTTCTCTCCACTGCTTCCCCTATCCTGAGTACTATACTGTGAACAATGTTGGGAGATCATTAAGACCACTCAGCTGGTTGGAGCTGGTGCATTCAGTAACTGGAAACAAGCAAGTTGGCCAGGATAGTTAAATTTACCAAGCTCTCCTCCTTCTCTCTCATTATCCTATTTGTGTTTTTAAAAGCAAGACAGAAGAAAACAAAAGCCAAAAAAGCCTATGCATGTGCTTACTTTTCAGATGTAGTCAGAGCTCAGACAGAACAAGTTCAAGTGCTGCATAATAAAAAAAGCATGATTAGAAGCAATACAAAAACCTATCATAGGAAGACTTAGAATGAAGATGCTGGGTTACTTATACCAAAGGACTGTTTCTGTATTTCAAATTACACAGAAAAATCTAAAGCAAATGACTTTGCTTTTTAGATAACAGAAAGCATGTTCAGTACCAACACTCATGAATGAGTATTGCTGATCAAGAAAAGTGAAGTAAGGTTACTCAAAAAATATTTTTCAGGTTTGAGAAATTTTTAGCAGTGGTAGGATGTCCTCCTAAATTAAAACTTAGTAAAAGGAAGAAGAAGAAAAACAAACAAACAAAAAAAAACCCCAATGTGGAAGTATTCACCTTTTTTAGTGTTTGCTTTCAGCATGTAGCAGGTGTCATTAGCAGCAGAGAGTAAAGATGGAGCAAGGAGTGGAAGCTTTCTGTAGTCTGTCATTTAGGTAAGTTCGAGTTGTATTATTTCTACATTTGTAGACTATTTGTGCAAGATAATATTCTGGCTTTGCAGAAGGTGGAAACCAATTTAAATTGCTGTATAATTCACTGTGATGGGTTTTGTAATCACACAGGAAAATGAGTCTAGCTGCAGTATTATACAATACTGATACTGGACTGTATGCTGCAGAACCAGTGCCTCTTCAAATAATGTCATAGTATTCTAAATGAGAAAATATAAAAGCCCTGACAATGCTTTTTGTGCAACTGCAACTAAGACATCTTCCAAAATGGCTAATAAAAGCAAGCTGAAGCACAGAGCTTCTGACAGTCTTGTAAATGTGCTCATTAGCATTACAACACAACTGTTATTTCTCTTTTTTAGCTACCCACCCCTCTCACCTCTCCCCACTGCAAAATTTAAACCATGGAAATTAATAAAATTAAAATTTCAGCCTTCTCTTCAGAGGGAATATGTAATAATTTATGAAATTCCCTTTCTTCTTCAACTATCTCAGACACTCGCTTGAATGAAGTCTCTGTGAGGATGAGAGGCAGGTAGAAGGAATGAGTAGAGGTTACCTGTACATGAATGGCAAAAGCCTTTATGCTACAAGGGCAGTAATACCATTGTCAAAATAAAACCTGGGAATTCTTCAGTCTCTTTAGACATTCTTAATAAGTTTCCTATATTTTATCAAACAATTATATAATGAAAGAAAATATAGGTACTAAAAAAGACATGCAGAATGAGAATCCAGTCTTGGTTCAGGGTCTCAACAGTAGATAACAGGTAAGAGGACAGATGATTCTGTAGCTCAGTAGCAGATTATTTTGGCAATACATATGACCTCCCTCCTTCACACAGCTAAGGGTTTTTGTAGCAGCTATCAAAATCTGTAGGTTACCCAGGGCAGGAGGTTATCCCAGCCTCCTACCAGCCAAGTTCCATGGCAAAGTGGGGAAGGTGGCCAAGATGGTAATCTTATAGAGAGGTAGATGTAGCTTTATGGTCTTTGTAAAAAGTGTCTTAATACAATCTTCTGTAGTGAAATGAGGCAACCAGGTGCCACTAATTACCAGGTAATGGGCGTGAGCTTGTGTTAAGCCCACCTGTGCCTGATTAGGGCGGGCCCCAACTGCGCATGAGCAGGATTAAGGGGCCAATAAAAGGTGAGCTTCCAAACACAGGCTCAGCTCACTCCAGAGCAAGCCAGCAGAGAGGTCAGTTGAATTTGGAGCAGTAGCACCGAGCCAGGCAAACCAGTCCTGAGGGCAACAGACTAAGAACACTTTTTGTGCACTTCTGCTGGAACACCTGTTGGACCTCAGAGCTCCGTGCCCTACAAGAGGTTTGTCTTGCAACAATCTTCCAGTAGGCACTGCTTTCCTTTCGATTTCTGCAGTTTCAGGTGTTGCCTGTTTCAAGCTGTAGCAATCCAGTATAACCTGCTATACTGAATAAAGACAGGATAGTGTTGGGTAAAATGTCATTGCAACAGAGCAGGAGATACAATTAATCCTTGCAGAAAAAGGTCAAGCATGAATCATCAAATGCTGTAGTTTTTTAATGGATATTTTCCAGCCTTTTTTTTTCATATGAAACAGTTGCCGTTATTTTACGTTATGTAATGTTTTTTCCTTAAATGAAATTAACAGTTGATTAAAAGGGGGCTTTATTTAGACTGCCGTAATATCTGCTCATTCTTTTATATAATTACAAAACAAACAGGAAATTTTCAGCCCATTATTGTATAGACCAGGCCTAATACCCGACCAGAGCAGAAGACTACGTTAATCCCTTCTTTCTGTCCCATTGTCATGAGTGCTTTTGGATTGTCTAATTAATTGATTAATTTAATTTAGCTTCGCATCTGCTCTTGTCCATGTGGCAGCTTGAGAGCTTTTTGACTCGGAATCTAGTCAAAACCCTTTCCTCTCAGGCAGTGTGATAACACCAGGGGGGGAAGAAAAAATTTATTGTATAAACCTGTGATTGCCTTTATAACTGCTTTTCAAGTTTTTCCACAGTTTCTGTTTCTGAACATTCTGTCACTTAAAGATGCATGAAAAAATTAGGTGAGTGGGGTTTTTTGCAACTATAATGTGACACAAACAGGAGCTATTAATTTTGAGAATTTACTTCTTATGTCATGGTGATTGGCAAATGAACACAAAATCATGTGAAGAGTTTTGTGATCACAAACTGACGTCTAGCTGAGAATCAGAACATTTGAAATTAAAACAGATATCTTCTAAATTTTCAGAACTATCCAGTCTACTTTTAATTTTCTTTTCCTTCCCAGTGTTATAGGATGTAAGTTGTTGAAAGACACAGATTTTCCTCCAGGTTTTAGTATGATGATGTTAAATGCTTCCTCATCCCAGTTTTTGTTTTTGTATGAAACTAGAAAGCAGCAGCCTGATTAAGCATTTCAGAGAGAGGACTGAGCCATACAGACACTGTAGGAAGCAAGCAACCATTTTGTTCTATAGTAGCCTAAGGTAGAGGTGGCCATTGTAGGGCTCCTTACAGTCTTGATGTTACTTTAGAGTAAGGAATGCACTCCTGAGTAAAAGGGTAATGAACTGCTTAGACCTGGCAACTACCTGCTGCATCAGGTTTGAATGTTCTAGTCTGAGGAGAGCTAATTTGCCAACTTCTTTTTTGGTATTTCTCTCTGATTGTTTTCAGGTGGAAGATGAACTACAAAATATCAGAAGCAAACTGAAGGACTAAGTCAGCAACACATTCTAATATATCTAATAGCTGAGGAGGTAAGTGTGTAGCAATCATTTTTATATTTGTCTTAGAAACGCAAACATTTTCCTTTGAAAGCTTAAATTCAAATTATGGATACTTGAAAGTGTTGTTTTTATTCATAGTGCTTGATGCTTTACATAAAACATTCAAATAAGTTCTAGAAGTTGTGAAGGGATAATGATGAAAAAGTACAGATGAAAAAAAAATAAAAGGAAAAAAATTACTGCTGTGAATAGGTGGTCCAGCTCAAAGGGTAAAAGCTTCCCATGTGCAGGGAACCAGAGTGAGAACTGTATACTACTTAATTAACACTTAAACCCACAAAATATGGCCCTCAGCACCACAGTGATTTTCTCTGAGGATACAAACATAGAGAATAAGCTTCAAACTTGCAGGCTATTGCCATTATGTTGGCAGTCTCATACATCATTGTAACTTTCATGCCTGTACCCAATGGCTTTACAATTCTGTAGTGCAGTGTAAGCTGAAAATGTTCAAAACTGTACCAGTCAGCTGGTGAGAATTCAAATAATGTACAAGAGTTGAAAGTGAATGAGCAGCTAAAACATAAGGTGTCACTTATGATCAAATCACTGTGTTGCAATGTAAGTCTGAGTATAATTGTTTTTAGGATGTATACAATAAACCCCAAATCAGAGTGGGAATGTAGGGATTTCTGGGATGAGTAACAAAGCAGAAAGCTGTATAAGTGAGAATTTTAAAAATTGTAATTTCATTCTCCTAAATACATTATAAATAAGAGAGTATGTGTGTGGATTCTGGGAGAGAAAGACAAAGTAATTATCAAAAGTTTGAAAAAGATCTTGTAAACATGGATGTTTAACACCCTGACATTCAGTCTTTATAAACAGGATTAATGGTCTGGCTTGTACAGTTCTCGAGCATTTCTGTTCCAGTGAGATAACTATTAGAAAACCTATCCATCTACTCAGGTTATTTTCTTCACTGCTCTTACCTGTAACAGCAGCAACTTCATTATTTCTTTTTGAAAAAGGAATAATCAGCAGAGTCACATGATCTGAGCAATAATGTGTGTCTCATCATCTCACTATGCTCTAAAGAGAATTTCATATTTTAGATTGCCTTTCACCCAAAGGTGAAAAACAATCAAACATCTTACAGTTTTCTGATGTTCCAGCATTTCATCTGTTTGATTTGATGATATTTATACAGCTTCTTTATCTATTGCAAACTGAAGGAAAGATATGCAAGATCATTTTTTTTTAGAAAAAGAACTGTCCTACTGGTCAGTTTCAGAGAAACAGCACTGGATGAAGAAATTCTCTTTTTCTAATTCTGTAGAACTTCACAGCAACAAAGGAACATAGCAATGTATTTTTCCTTAGAGATCATTTTCCAGAACAGATGTATTTTCCCATTGTCACTAGTTTGTACATATATTAGGGAGATGATTTTAACACTGATGCTAAAAAAAGAGCTAGGTAAGTCAGATTGTCTCAAAGTCCCAGGCTTAAGCCTGAATTTGATTTCCAATGAATCCTTCAGTGTGAAACACACACTGTGGACAATACTGACTGAGCTGTGAATGAGCATCCACACTGCACAGCTGTCTAGCAGGCAGTGAATATCACAGAAGCAGGATGCTGGAGAGTGTTCTCATGTTTTTCACAAAATCATATTAAAAACAGCTGGGAGACCTCTTGAGGCCTCTAGTCCAACCTTCTTCTTGAAGCCCTGTCTTCAAAATTAGGCAGTGTTGTTCAGGTCTTAGTAAATTAAATTTAGAAAGTATCCAAGTGTGCAGATTCCATAGCCTCTGCACATCAAGCATCTCCATATCCTTTTAGTTTGATATATCTGAAAATGTGTTATGCCTGTCTGTGAAAACTAATAAGCCTAAACCATGCTGGATAATAAGGCTGGTTTGTTTAGCCTGTGAAAGAGAAGAGTAATGGTGAACCTAGTGGCAGTCTTCAAATATCTAAAAGGTGATAATAGAAGACAGAATCAATCTCTCCCCAGAGCACCTGGGGGGGGGGGAAAGGACAAGAGTCAAAAACCATAACTTTCAACCAACATAATTTTGAGAAGCTAAAAGGAAAGAACCTTCACAACAGAAGTCATTAAGACTCTGGGGTAGATGCTGGCTTAAACCAATATGTGAAGCTGAAGTCCTTGAAAGCTTCAGCAATTTAAGCCATGACATGACTTCAGCATTTAACATAAGTTTTTGTAAACTGAATGTAAAAAAAAATCCATTACAAAAGGCCTGACACAAGAAATCACCAGCCCCCCATCCCTCCAACATGGCTGGATCACTGGCTACATCTGACTGTTATTAGCCAGGTATTTAAAAAGCAAAGTAAGAATCAATTCACTAAGAATTTAAGATCACATCACAAATAAATGTGGGGAGAGGAAATGAAAGGCTGATAAAAATCTAGAGATCTATTTCCCTGCTGGTACAAGTTTTAAATAAGTCCAAGATTTATAGTTCCAAAATTTGTATAGCTTCCTTCCTGCTGCGTCTTGAATGTCTTTCCATGGAAACCATGGAAAGAAATTACTGTGTATGGAGGTAGGATACTGAGCCTTGGATGCATTACTGGGGCTATATGTAGATACAGCATAGATGAGTTCAGGTTTCCCAGAAAGTGTTATGCCCTTTCATCAGGGGACCAGGGTATTTTTTACTCTTTCACAGTAATACTGAACTTACTGCTAAATGTGAGTAAACAGGCCTTAGAATCAAAACCACAAAAGGCAAAGACGAAAAATAAAATATCTAGGCCTCTAAACGAATAATTCCTCTTGAGGGTTAAGAAAAAAATACTTGTTTCATAAAAATATGCAATAGGTTTAAAGAAGTTGTAGCATACCATAAATAACTTGAATTTTTGAGTAGCAATTATCATTGTAATACAGAGATCAATAGAGGATTTATGCAGTTCCCAAGCAGATACTTCAAAATAATGGACAATTTCTTATTACTCTTTACTGTGTACCTGTTTTATTTTATGTGCTATTCTCTTAGAAGTGTTTCTGATTTACGTGTGTGTGCTTTGCTGTGGATTTTTTTGAGAGTTTTGTTCCTGCAGAATGTGTTGCATGCCAATCTTTTTATTTAATGCTGGATTGCTAGAAATAATAAAAATTTTAAAAAAAAAACAACAAACAAAAAAAACCCAACCCTCTTGCTAATTCTCATCTCCCACCTCACTCTGTTTTCTGGGGAAAAGGTAGACTTATTTTACTAAGCTGAATAGCATTTAATAATTTTTATTAGCCATATATATGATTTACATATTCATCATATTTCACATTTTGAGGTATGTTGGAATTCTGGGTAATAAGTGATTTTTAATAACTTAGGTCATTCAAATGTGAGCTGCCTGTATAGCATCCTTTTCAGGAGCTGCTACTGTGTTCGTGGGTATCTGTATGAAAAGGACAGAAGATGAACTTGTTTTAAATGATAGAAAAAAGTGAAAATGTGACATTCAAGTTAGATAATTTCTGAAGTCTGTCTCATCAATAAAGAAAGAAAGTTAACAATTTGCCCTTATATTGCTTGAGGTTAGTGGAAAGGTAAAAAAGAAGGAAATAAGGAGTGAAAGATATTGTACTGGTAAGAGAAAAAAATTATAATGGAGGTTAAAATAAAATTTCTTTTATTCACAGGAGGTTCCTAAAGTATTACCCTGGCTATTTGCCTCCACAGTGGAGCAGAGAAAGAATATATTAATAATTTTAATTAATAGTGAGACTTTAGAGACTCCAGGATTTCAAGACACTGTGTGAATTTTTTCTAAAGAGATTGGTTCCATCAAGAGCGTGAGAGAATTGGAGGCCTATACTTCTGTCTCTTTAATTTACATTGCTACTTTCCATTACTGTAGTAGCTGAATGCTTTAATTTTTGTCTGAGTTACCCAAGTAACACCTCTGTGTTGTAACAATGTGCTGTTAACCACCTTGCACAAATTAAGGAACTGAAACTGAGATGTTAAAGGACTTATGTCACCAAATGTAATAAAGCAGAAACCTAAACCTAAAGCCTATGCCTGTGTCCTGTAAAACAGCCTTCTTTCCTGTTTTTATTAAAGCAGATTATACATAGCTTGAACAAGTTAACAGTATAGACTAAAAATGAAGAAAGTGCAATAGAAAATATCAGGTTTAATCTTTGTCATTTGGTTACCATCTCTTAAAATACTTGTGAAGTTGTTCAGCTTCTACTGAAGTGAACAAGTTTTCCATTGAGTCAAGTGTCAGTGTGACCAACTGATTAGTGATTTTTTCAACATTCAGATGAGTGAACTGCCTCATTTTTAGTAATGTTTTTAAATTAATCCAGATTTTCTTACTTGTTTTAAAGGCGTGATCTTTTTTGTCTGTTAGTTGATAATTTGCATGGCTCTGTGGGGCTACTACCTATGAGTAGGATGGAAGTACTGTGTGGGAAAGGCATTTCCTGAGTAGTCCAAATAGGGATGGGAATCTCAAGAGATGAAAAAGTTTCTCTGGCCTGCTTTTTATATCAAAAATATGCTTTGGATATTAATTTAAAATCTCTTAAAATGAACCTTCAAATATTTTAGAATCATCCGTCTCCCAGTAAAAGGCCTTTTCTGCATCACATCAGTGAGATGAAATGAAGGTTGATCTGTTTAAAATTATTTGTCTGATATTGTTTAAATTTGGCTTTTATTCACACTACAGCAAGCTCAGTGGAGGTCATGTGGCACAGGATGATATTCCCATGCTCAGATATTTTACATTTCAATGGTATGTTCATATTCCTAGATCTTAGCAGGTAGTGATCTAAGTAGGTTTCTGAGCATGCCCTGAATCTGGAATGTGCTGTCTGTGAGATGGGGAATAAATGTACTTATTATGGGTTAGTTGTTGTTCATGTTCCTAAGGAATTTGGAACGAGGGGAGAGGATTCTAAACGTAGGTGATATTTAGCTTAGCCCTGCACTATATGCACTGTGAGTGTGGTGTTTCCTTGGATAGTTTGGCCCTGCTGAGCAAATGCTCTGAAGTTGATTGGCATACACAGCAAGGTGCTCCCCTTCTGAATGAGCAGCTTCTACATGTGGAGATCTTGGACAAATGGTGATTATTGTCTGTTCTCAGCTGGGTTGCAAGGAGGAAATACAAGGGGCCTTATCTTGGGGAAAAATGGAAGGGTGCATTTTGTGAAAGGAAATAAGATGTTCTCTGTAAAACTGGAAGAAAGTTAACAGGTTTCTCATTCAAATCTTTGAAATGCAGTATGCTTGAAAACCTTGTTGCTCTTCCTTTTTATTACAACTTAATGTATCAGGCTGTCAACTAAATAACAGTGTGGCTTTCTAGACAGACAAGGTTTTTTTGTAACAGTTATGATCCAGAATGCTTTAGGTAATGACATTCCATAAACTAACATTTTCTTACACCATTGTGAATCTGCAGTGATCATTGAAGTTGTAGTACAGAGCCAGCTTAAGCCAGTGAAAAGAACTGACAACAGTATTTCTGCCTAATATCCTGCTCCTTGATTTGTACTAGAATAGTCATACCCACATATGGGCATTGATTCCTAGTAATATCTGTGTAATTTTGCTTTCATCTTGTTTGCTATTTTATTTGTCTCGTATGATAAAAAGTTTGAGGCATTTTTTCCTTCAGTGTTTTAAGAAAAAGCAGTAGGCCTGAAGAGAATGTCTGCAAATGATTTCTGTGTTGCTTTTTATGATGATTATGGATAAAAGGATGAGATAACAGTAGCTCCATAAAAGAGCAACATACTTTAAAGGCATGACATTTCCCCTTGCATTTATGCATTATTTGTTATCTATTTCCTTCTCCGTCTTCACTGTGTTTTGGAAATAACAAAAGTTATCAGTCACCAGGAACTGTGCTGATGTTTTAGTGGCAGTTTAGTAATTAGGTCTGTTCACCAGGGACTCCAATTAGTCCAATAAAATCCTTTGTGCAGTTCTTTCAGAGAAGTACCCTGCATTGCCAGCTAATGAATAGAGTAAAATTATTCTAGCTAGAGACACTTATTTCTCATTGATACACAATACTCGAGCCTTAATGGCCTTTATTTTGGTTTGGTTTGAATTTTTAATTTTTTTTTTTTTTTTTTTTTAGTTTTTTGTTTTGGTTTTTTTTTTAGTTTTTTATTCAGTATTCAATGCTGATCTAGAAATCCAAGCTTTGACCTAAGAATGATCATGTGTTCCCTAGCAGGTAACATGCAGTTTACAGTTTGTACTCTAAAAAGTTCTAACTGCTAGATAGCTTTTGCTCCCAAATGAATGCAGCCAGAATGATTTCACTGGTAGACACTTTTTTCCTTGCAAAGCACAGTTCTGTGAACAGTTCACATTATTTGCACAGGTATGGTGCACATAAATTAAAATTTAATTAAATTTAAATTAACAAGTGAAGTTCAGAGTTGGAAGCTTTTAGTTTTTTGATAGAAACTGCAATGCTTTCTGGTAGTCAAATTGCAGTGAGGAGGAAGTGAGAGATTTTAATCTTTTGTGAAAACCTGAATGTGTGCCTCTGTTTCATTTGGTGCTCTTTACTCCTTCTCCTCAAAAGTCCAGAAAACCTTGATTTCATGTTTCTGCTGCAGTGCAAGTTTCAACTGTGACTAATTCTAAGGGGTAATAATGACTTAAGTCTGTTTTCAGCATTTTTCACCTGCAAAACACAAGCTCATGTTACTTATCCTACTCAACTCCTTGTTTTTAATTATTAAATAAGAAAGCTTTTACTTTATAAAGAAGAAAGAAAAAGAGGATGGAGGGATACTATTTTACTTCTTGCATAAGCAAAGTAATTGTATATAAAGAGTGAATTTACCAAATAGTAATGTGAACCTTTGCTTGGATAATGGAGCCTGTCATTAGCTTCAGCTTTGTTGTGTGGACTACATGACATCTTTTGTGTATTGAGGCTGGCTGTTGAAAATATTGCTGTGAAGCCTTTGTTCTTGCTAAGACCAAGATGTAGGTTTTGGGTTGTGGCTTTTTTTTGGTGACTGAGAGGGGTAGTTGAAATGCAGCGTTAGGTGTAGAGAACACCAATGGATGTTCCAGAGCTAGATAGCTAATCATAAGCAGCAGACTTCTGAGAGGGAACTGTGTATGACACCAGTAAGCCAAGAAGCAAATTGATAACAGGGTCTGGGAATTTTATTTAACCTAATAGCCTTATGACTATTCAAGGCACTCTACAGGTGCCTTTTCTAAACAAAATGCTTATGTGGAGAATGCACCAGTGAAAATCAGCAGCCCTTCTGCTGCTTCAGAGACAAAAACATGGAGTCATTGTAGGTGGGTAATCTCTAAACACTTTGTTTATATACAGAAATCTGGCAAACTCTGAAGCATCTGTATTCCAAATTAGGATTGCAATGCTTTATCACTTTTTGTGGGACTGCATTTGATGCTTAACATATAACTTATTGAGATTTTTTTAAATCACAAAGCTTACCTTTTCTTTCTTTGAAAAAGTCACCATTTAATTAAACTAACAAGCAGTAGGGTCTATATAATGGATGTTTATGTAATGAGGTTTACCTCATTATTCCTTGACAGCTTTTCTACACCAGAAAATTGTATTCTTTGAATCTGTGTTAACTGAGATGGTACCAGTCTTTGATATGGGCTAGGAAGAAAATCTTGTGGGAAGAAGATGATCTTGTGGGAGAGTAAAACCAGGTGATGCTAGAAGTGTCCTGATATACCCTAAAAAATTAATTCTTGAATACAAGGTTTATGTCTGTCATTCTTGTTGGTACTGCCTAAGAGAGTGTAGAATACCAAAATGAAAACAAACAACCAAACAAAAACCAACAAAAAACCCCAAAGACACTTGATTTTTTTTTACTAGAAACTCGAGTGTAAAGCCAGATATTTCCTAAAAAACTCTTGTAATTTTCACTCTTTCTTCTGTCCAGCAAGTAAACTTTTTCTGCCTATCAATTAATAAGACCTCTCAACTCCTTTAAGAACAGGGGAAAATATGATGGAATGTGAAGCTTTCATAAAGAGCTGATCTCTGAGTTCTACTCAAAGATAACCAATGCCAAGTAGAATTAAAATATGGTCATCACTTTTCATTCAGAAGGAACAGATGCTCAACCCACATCATTACCATGGAGACCTTGCAATTACTGCATACCTTGTTGTTGAACCTTTAGAGATGTAAATGGGACGTGCAGAGCATGTAGCTCTTATTAAGTTCTGAATATGCATAAATACAAAAATGAGGTATCATCTTCCTACATACAGCCTATAATTTTCTTCAGATTGATTTGAGTATTAATGCTAATTTTAATAATTTTGTTAGTATACGTTACGTTTGCTATGCAGTAAATGGCGGAGATTGCCCTTATAAGGTACCTTGAATTTTCAATTTTATACCCAGAAGCTGGAATAATGCACAAGGTTATCTTGTGTGCAGTTAATGCACTTTTGCCAAGTGGTCCATTATTGTGAGCTTTTTATAGAACTAATGTTTTAATGAGACCAATATATGAATACTAGTACTGGAACTGCTTCCCTTAGTACATTCCAGAAGTTTAAAAAGGTACTGAGCTGTCTGTCAATATATTTGATGTAACTAAGGTAATGTTACAGATCTGTTCGTGTGAGTCCTTATCAGATAGCTGGTTATGTAATCACCATGATTACCCCAAATTAATGTCTTGAAAATTATAATGTATTGCACATTTCATTTACATTATTTAGTCTTACTGGATTAACTCAGATGACTAATGCATGTTCTCTCCTGTATTTGTTAAATATGTCACTTTTGGCTATTCTGTTAGACATTAACCAGGTACTTCATGATTCAAGATGCACACTGATGCAAAAGCCCAAAATGTTTCTGCTGTGTAAATGGTAAGTAAGCTGTGTGAGAACAATTGGTTCTATCCGTTCAATATTAAAAAGCAGACAGCAAAAAAATTCTAATATAAAACAAGCAGAACTTTCATATAGCCACCTCCTTACCTCACTCACCTTACTTTGAGATGAGTTTTGGATCTGAACTCAGTTTTAATGAAAAATAAAATCGAATGTTCAAGTTCAGAACATGTTCACTTTTGATACTGTATTTGTTCACTAGATATTTTTCAGTTTATTGATTTCTTCCTACAGTCCATTTGAGAGCCATATATTTATCAGCTGATTGCCTTAGCATTTCAATCCAAGCTAACCATTTTTTTTCTCAAAAGTAAAAACAACTGTATAGTAATGCAATACTTTTTGTTTAATTTCTCATTGCATAATGCTTGAATGTCAGTTTACAGTTAGATGAAATGAAAATTATATCCTTAAGCAAACAATGGGGGATTCTACCAGTATGACCTTTAGGGTCAATCATCTCATTAGCAATCAGCTTTTACAGTTTCATGTTATTTATAGGAGAGAGATTTACAAGCTGTTAAACTAAACAACAAATTAAATTGTCCATGAGCCATCATCATCCAATATAGAAATTCCCATGGGGTAACAAGTTGATGCTTTTTCAATGGGAAGTTTTGGAAAAAATTAATACATTTTATTTTTTGCCAGCATAACCTTTATAGGGAACAGTCCCTTTTTTATTATGATGGAAAACTGTGCCATCAGTGTAAACAGTTCCAGATGCACAGTGAAATTCAGCAGTCACAATCCACAAGCCTCATTTTAATGAATGCTCACAGGCATCTCTCTCATCTGCTAATTGTTTTCAATCAAATTTAAAATACCACAAATAGAGAGTAGCTCAGTAGTGCATTTAAAGTCTCCATTATCTAAGGGTTTTTATTAAATATATTTAAAAAGCAATAATCTGAAAAGATGGCTTTTGGAAAGGTTTCCATCTCTGTGTTTTGAATATAGTATTGTTCTAAATAATACTACTGACTCAAGCTGTCAGCTTGAGCATGATGTGATGTAATAAAAAACATCCATCATGATATATTTGCAACCTTCTTAAGGAATAGGTAGACCAGCTTTCTATCATTCCTAATGATGTTTTGCACTAATATAAGTGTACAAGTACTTTAATATCACAGGAACTCTTAATTTTAGTATTTTTTCTTGCTTATTTTTCCAAGTATTTCAATCTTATGTTTTAGATTTCTCATACAAAGTCTACTTTGTTCTGTACTGAATCAAATTACTACTTTCAGAAGTCTGAATCATTCTTCCCTTGCGTGCTTCAGCTTACCTCACTTTTGTGCCCTTTTAAAGTATTATCCTTCACAAAAGAAACATAGGCCAGTCCTGATTTATCATTTTCACTTGTTTCAGCACCTCATTTTTGCCTGGTATGGTAAACATTTGTATCAAAACGCCTCCAAATAAAAGCTTCTTCTGTTACTCACTCTGCCTCATGCTCCTTCTGGCCTCTCTTTACACAGCGTATGGATAGGGAGAGAAATGGAAAGCTGCTTTCAGGGCTTCTGAACTCCTTATAGTCATCTGAATTTAGAAATGAAATAAAAAACCACAATCCAGAATCAGACGCTTACTCAAAAAGGAAAAAACCGTACAGACTTTTTCACACTTTAATACTTAGTCTATATTGCTGGACATTGGTGGGTAGGGGAGAGCCAACCCTGATACTCTAAATTCAAGTGAAACAACGCCCACTTTTCATATGAACTAAATTACAATGTTCCCAATCACTGAACACAAGCTGTGGATGTCTGCTGGTAACTCAACATGATAGAAAGATTAGACAAGGACCTGTATCCTGTACTGTGGGATTTAATTCTGGATAGCTCTTGGATGGACCAAATTCAACAAGCTGTTACTCAGCTAAACTCATTATTAGTTTTTCACTTTTTTTTTTTTCATTGACATGTCAGAAAACCATTGTCTAAATCCTGCAGAGAGAGTTTGTGTCAAAGTACATTTAATGGCAGTTTAGGACTTTTTGAAAACAATAGAAAATAGTAAAATGTGAATGACTACTTTACACCTGTCAAAATGCTTTAAGAATAAGTACTGCACGTTTTAGAGTGAGAATATTTTGTACACAAGGCAAAGCTCCAGGAATTATATCTAAATGAAAGATTTCTGTGAGATGTTGGGCGTAAGCTACTGATATGACTGTCTCAGGTAATTAATTCGAGTCACTCACAATCATTTATTTGAGTGGCATCTAGTTTTTACTTCTGTTATGTCTGTCGAGCCAATGGTGCTACAAGCTGGTGTATATTTTGTTGCATGCGTCATCAGCGAAATTGCAGCTGTGTCTCACTGTGAAACTTTTATTAGAAAGATGATGTATGAAACAGAAGAAACACAGCTTGAATTTCAGATCCCAGACTGAGTTTGCTGCTCTAGCAGTTAGAAAAGTGGGAGAAAGGCTTTTGACATGCAAATTTTGTATCATTTTGGTACAAAAGCAAATGATGGATGATAAATACCATATCTCATTATATACACTTTAAACTTTGCAGGCAGAACCCTATTTTAATATGCACAACCAGGAGAAAAGGAGTCAAAGGGGAACTATGATAGGGACATAAATGTCTACAAATAATTGAGCAGCAAGAATCCCTGTTGTGCTATTGACAGTGACTTAAAATAGCATAATAAGGAGCAATAGCATGAAATTAATGCATAAAGGAAACATTTATATCAGACATTCGGGAAAAAATTCTTAATGATGAGAAAAAATAGGTAATGGACGTACCTACTTATAGAGAGATATTAAAAAAATCACTATGAGGTGTTTCAAAGTGTGATTTGACAAGTAGTTATACAAATTGCAGTTTCTTTACCCATTTTATCTGTTCATTTAGTCACATTGAGTGATTTTTAGTGACAACTACTTGTTTTTATACCCTGCAGTTCTTGTCATGGGCACTGACAAGTAACAAAGTAAGAGAATAGATTGAAGCTTATAGAGTCACACAATTGTGGTATAATTTGGGTTGTAAGGGTCTAACCCTCCTGCAGTAAGCAGAGACACCCCCAACTAGGCCAGGTTGCTCAGAGCCTTGCCAAGGCTCACCTTGAACATCTCCAGGGATGAGGCCTCAACTACCTCCCTGGACAACCTGTTCTATTTTTCCACTACCCTCATGGTAAAGAAATTTTTCTTAACATCCAATCTAAATCTACTCTAATTTAAAGAGCTTACTGGGGTTTGGTTATAATCAAGAAAGTGTGTTCTTTAGAGTAAGTTGGCAGTGTATTTTGGCTTCCTGAAAGAAAATCTTGATTTTAGGACTAACTTTGAAGTAATAGAAGTAAGCATATTGATTTACTTAAAGTGCAAATTTCAGCCATATGTCTATTCTAAGCAGAAATATAACATTTTAGAAGCGTGCAGTTGTCAGAGTTGGTGTAAGAATGTGAAAATATCAAGGTCTACTGTGAGCTATAATATCTGATGGTACTGCTATTGATCCTCTTTTATAAGCCAACATAGAAGTAGCCTTTAGGTCTCACTGTCTCGTTTTGCAGGTCACAATGAAAAATGGAATGAATTCCAATGTTTCGTGTAGTATGAATGTGCTGAAATGTCCAAAACATGGTGAAAGCTACCATGGGTGTGTTTCTGTGAGAAAAATGAAGTTTGCACAGTTTCTTTTGTATGAGAATACTGTTTCTAGCATATTCTCAGGAAACAAGAGGCTGAGGTTATCTTTTCCCTCATGCTGCCGTACTTATTACTGCAGGTCCTTTGCAAATACACCAGGTATAAGGGCTTAATGTTTGTATTTTGACATGAACATTTAGGAGGAGGCCTTACAGAGACCTTCTGTCCTATAGTCAAAATTGAGAGTTCCATCCATCCTTAATTTAGCCTTACACTCCCCAAATGTGAAAAAAAATGTTACTACAGCAACCAAAGACTAAAACACCAAAATAATAAAACATTCAAACCCAAACATCCCCAACTCAATCAAATGAAAACTTAGCAACACAACCAAGTTGTTCTCCATGCCACAGGATTTTTTTATTTTATTTTTTTTTTAGGTAATCATTTTGTATTTGTTCATTAGCCCTGGCAATGAACTCCCATAGCTTGCCACTTCTAAATCGCAAACAAGTTCTCTATTACAATTCACTGTGAAAAGTTTCTTGGTAAATATTGTGTTACAAAGATCCATGTCTGTTGACCCTGTCAAGTCTTTACTGAATGCCCTTACTCCTTAAGAAGATGAATCTGGCTTCCAGTCTGGAAAATTCCACCTGTGTTCAGAGAGGTGCTGGGTTTTGGTCCTTGCCCCCCCCCCCAGTTTCAAGAATTAGAACTAGTAATAAAGTTTCCATGTGTTGAATTAAGCCCCTGGCAGAACCTCTCTAACCCCTGTTGTACAGCTGTAAGTCACTGGAATCTACCAAACTATTCCAGTGATGTACTGTCAGCAATACCTGTTAGTTAACTCTCAACTGGTTTAGCTCTGCATTAATAATAGGAATAAACTTTTGTCACTGATTAGGTATGACTGGATACATACATAATCCAGATTTGTTGAGAAAGTAGGTGCCATTTTATCTTGTCACTTTCTAGAGCAGAGGAATGCTTTAAATAAGACCTGACAGAACACTGTTCTTTCTGGTGTCTGAGGGGACACCTTGATACATTGCTGTGTAACATCACCATTTGTTTGCAGTTCTTCTGCTCCAGCTGGCTTGTTTCCAAGTACTTTTGAATTGCTTTTGGAAGATTGTGTAAGACAGTTTGTCCAATAGTTTATTATTATACGGATCTTGAGCCAGATCATCCTTTAGAAGCTTTTTCCCCCCTGTATTTTTCTATAATTCTGTAAGGGGGAGCAGCCCTGAAGCCAAGTTTCAAAACCTTTATGGAGTTCTTCCAACAGAAGGAACACTCTTGAGGCAGACAGGGGCTGTAGAATTCCCACCCCCTTGCCATGTCTGTTGTCTTCTCCCTGTCTTACACCTGCTAGAAATGCTATTTACTTCTTGTTTTGTAACACTGAAAAAGGATTAAAACCGATGAGGACAGTGAAATACATTGTGGAGAAATCGTTCTCCTTTTTAAACCTGCCCAGTTTCTAGATGGTAGTGAAAGCTGGTGTGCAGGCTTTGGGGGTTCAGACCTTGATACTGTTCATTTCCTGGAACTCTTTGTCAAGGCTTTTCTCCTCAAGTCCCAATCGTCCGTAAATAGGGATACTGAAACTGATCTGCCTAAGTTCCTTGAGGATCTCTTATAAAAAACATAAATTGAAATTATTATCCATTTTTAATAACTTTTTTTTTTCCCTTTAAAGAAGAAAGTACTACTGGAGTATTTGGAAAGGAAATGTGTGACATCTAAAAGCATAGGCATTCTTCCTGTGCAAGATGCACTAAAAGGAGCCTGCTAATATTATCTTTTGGGGGCTACTCTTATCATAGAAGTTGATTAACATCTTAAAATAATAAATAAAATAATAAAATAATTTTCTTTCCTAGTAAGGCTTCATCTTTACTTGTTTACTTTTCCAGTAGAAGATTAGCAGAATAGAACCTATGGATGTGTCTAGCATTGAGCAGGTTCTTGTATTGGGATTTTTTTTATAATGCTTCAGTATGTTCAGAAAGATAACAATGTTTCCTGCATTGCTGGGAAAAGAAACAATAGATTGGATAATTTTTAGCTTTCTGTTCTTCTAAAAATGTAATGTCATAACTCTTCAATTTCCATGTTTTCTACTTCCTGTTATTTCTAAGACAGTGAGTCAGAGAAATGGAAACCTAGCTTCTGTGAATAATTTAAAAGTGGTCTGAGAATAGCTAACCATTACTTCTGGAGATGCTACTTGTGATGGTTACACAATGACAAGATTACCAAAAGAATTGTGGGAGACAGAGAAATGGAAAGGATGCATTAAGTCATATAGTAATTTTTGCTATTGTAGGAGTATGCTTTACATTAGTTTTGCTAATGGCCTTTCTGGCTACCTTTAAAAAGGCTGAGAAAATGGATTTCCAGTATTTCTTCAATATATCCCTATACCTTCTGCCTCCACTACTTTTCTACTTTTTTTTTTTTTTTAATTATTATTATTATTATTTCATCTTTTTATTTCTAGAGACTGTTCTTGCAGCTAAAAGCTCCACAGGTTAAAACAGAGAGCACTCCCTTTTGCCATCATACCAGTGATGAAAAAAATCATATTCCATATTTTTTGCATAACAAAATGCATGACAGTGTGGTTCATAAAACCCACAGCATTTCATATAGATGAGTGACCTGCCTGAATAAATTACTTTTTTTTGCTTGTTTTCTCATCTATTGCCTTTGCTCCATCTTTCACACCATGGGGTGAATACGATTCACAGCCCAGAGACTGAAGCTGTTGTCCAGTGAAACCATTTGTTTTTCTATGAAAAGATGATGGCACCATGATTATCCCGAATATTCCTTGTTTTTCCTCATGGAGTCAAGTATTAGGTTTAAGTCTTTAAGAGAACTCTTAATTTGTCATTGCTGCTAGATCTTTCAGCAGGACAAAATCTACTTGAGGGAATGACTGAATCACCTGTCAGTAAAGTTTTCTGACATTGTTCTCTACAAGGAACTACTTCTATTTTGTTTTGACTTCAGCAAGTTTCCAGTATTTAAGTTAAGAGTGTTTCCAGCTTGGATGGTCCTCTCTGATTTTGGGGATGAGAGAATAGTGTGAGACAAGACAGGACAAAAGGTTTATCAAGCAGCACCTAAAGCCCAGCCTTGCTTTTCCTTGTGTTGAGGGACAAAAAGCAATCGTTTACTTTGAATGTACTTTCCTGGATATGGACTTGATATTTTCTCCGTTCTTTTCTAGGACATACCATTAGAATCTTAATATTTGTACGATTTTTCCTACATTACAAATTCTTCACCGTAAAACCACCGTAAATAAAAAGCCAGGGGAACAAAAAGAAAAGCGGTGAAAGGCAGTCAGGGATGTGCACGTTCCCTTAGAACCGCATTCCCACACACCGGGATAACGGGCAGGCGGGAAAGGGAGAGGACCGAGAGACAGAGGCTGTCCCTGCTCCGCTTTTCCTGCAGAACAACCTTGCCAGGGCTCTTACATTCCTCCGTCCCCCGAACGTCTATAGCTTTTTCCTTCCTTCGGTACCGCCTCAGGAGACGTGGAGGAGCGGAGAGGCAGTCTCGGGGGCACATCCACTGCCGCCCTCTCTCCCTTTCTCCCTCCCAGCCGCCTCTCCCCTCACACGCCGAGGCGGAAAGGCGGGAACGGCTCGCGCTTCCCCACACGACGGGGAGGGGGGAGGCGCGGTCGCGAGGCCCGGAGGAGAGTTCCGAGTGCACCCATGGCGGGCGGCTCTGAGGCGAAGTCTGCCTGGCAACCGCGGAGTGTTCTGGAAACCGCGGCAGGGAGCGGGGCGGCCCGCGGTGGTTTTGTCTGTGCGGGTGGTAAATGCCCTGGCCAGTCAGCGGAGGTGTGATGGTGCTCGCGTGTTCTGTTTGTTTTCTCTCTGCCTTGTGAATCCTGCACAGTTCGCCTCCTTCGGTAGCTGTGGAGTTGACCCCACAAGCACTGTGGGGAGATGGCTGCTGCTAGGAAGTTTACCTGGAAAAAAAGTGAGAATTGCTGTTCCCACAGTTTTAGTCCCTTGGTGTGGCTGTTCTCTGCTGTTCTCAGTGCCTGTTGCTTCCATTTCTAAAAGTGGTCATGCACTAGTGGCAACCTCCAGCTTGTGTTGGTTGGGACAAAGGGCAGGTGCCTGTGTTGTAGCTTCACCTCCGCCATCTTGGTTGCTGATCCCCGGGGCTGTCACAGAAAGGTGAAGCTGTCAAGAAACTCATGGGGTTTGGCTTATTCCTTTTTTTTTTTTTTTTTTTTTTTTTTTCCCTAGCTGGTGTTTGACCTTCCAGTTTTAAGAACATTTAATCAAATTTTCAGTAAAGCTCCAAGATACTGAAAATGTTTGTTTTTGTACAAATCTATAAGCTATGTGTAGAGGGTTCAGTGGTATCAATCCCTGTTGCACAGAGTATTAGATAGTATGGAGCTGCTTGGCAGCTATGTACTGGACTTCAAATCTGTCTCTATTGAAATTATGTTTATGGATGGATTTAATGTAGGATGAAATAGAGCACTCTGTTGGAATTACTTACAGAGGCATCTGTGCGCCTTGCTGTGGTCTGGACTAAGCTCCATCTTCAGCTACCAGAATGCATGGATAGACCATGGTTTGATCGATTCCTTAAAGATTAAACAAGCTTTTACATATTGAGATGCTTTGTCCAATGATTTTGCAATTAAAATGCTGCCCATATCAAAATCTCTGTACTTGATTCTCCAAGCATGTAGCCTGTTTTCTTCATTGGAGACTTAAGATATCAAAGTTCTGCCAATTTCAATGACTTGTTTTCAATTCTGTACTGTCAGTTTAATTTAAAACGGTAAACTGATATAACAATAGAATTAGATAAAACAACAACAAAAAAAATCTATAGCTTCAATATTCAAATAATTTTTCTGAACTCCATTCAGATAGTTTTTCTGAACTCTGTACATCCTCTGTTTCCTCCCTCTTCCTTCTGAAGGATCATTTCTCATTTTAGTGAGTATTACAGATGGCACTTTCAGGAATGCAGAGTTCCGCCAAAACTGACCATTTTGGAGTTCAGATCCGTCAATAGTGGAGAAAGAGGGTCCCTGGCTGGTAAAAAAGTAGCCTGTCCACTTCATTGGGGATGTTAATTCAAATAACCATTGAGTGGTAGAACACAAACACTTGGACTTTAGCCTCTTGTTAGTAAACATTTGCAGAGTAATTGTCACATTGTAACATTACATTGTTAATGCACATAGTATCTGTTTTGAATTTTGTTCTAGACCACTTTCAAATGTGGTTAAAAACCTTGTTTTAGCTGCAGGAAGTAGGGAGGAATATATTTTTGCTTAGATTTATGGCAACTCCTGTTTTGTTGTTACTGTTGTTTTTTTTCAATTGCTCTTTAAAAAGACAATTTATTACTCTTTCACCATTTGCAAAAAATACTGAAAAATAGACTGTTTTCTATTAAAAATACTTCAGGCTTCTTAAAACATTGGACTAGCTCTTTAAAACGGGGTAAAAAGAAAAATATTATAGAAAAGACTTTAAAGCAGTATCTTTCTAGTTTCAATTCAACAGCATTAAATATTTCAATGCTGTGTAAGTCTCAGCATATTTATTTTTTATGTTCGGGAAGTGAGGCCTGTTCCTTTGTAGAGAATCAGTTGTGAATTTTGGTTCATTTCTGACTTCTGATAAAATCCTGCTTTTTTTTCCCCCTGAGATACATGTCCCAGATATTAATTGCTCTGTAAATACCTTCTTCATATTTAACAGGTGAAACTTATATAGCAGCTCAGCCCTGGCATTTATTTTATTGAAGGAAAGGACCTTCTTACATCTTTCTTTTTTTTTTTTTTTCCCCTTTTGAGGGTAGAGAGAAGAATTATTATGTATTAGAAAAATAAATCAAAGGCTATGTTACATACAAGTGCCAAGCAAGGTTCTTTTTCACGGCAGCTCAAGAACACAATCACTGAATTAATCATAGTAATGCCTTTCAAGTAAGAATAGATTTTCATGAAATTTTAAAAGAAAAGGAGATGGAAAGGACAATGTTCATTGTAGTTTATTATTACTACGAATCATTTGGAGTGGTGTGTGTGTGAATTGCAAATAACCTGGAGCAACGTGAAGGGATGTGCTGCAGCAGGGTGCTCAGGCTAACAAAGCTGCTGGAAGCTTACAAGTGTTACTGCTGAACATTCTTCAGGGTGGCCTCAGAGGTTTAATTTTCATCAGCCTTGCCACATTTTCCATGAAGGGTGAATCTAAAGACAATGTTCACGCTTGCACTGCTCTATCTGTGGAAAAATGCAAATGACGTCAGCTTAGAACCTGATGAAGTGGATGACTGCATTCTAAAGACTGACCTTTTATGAGCTACACTGTTTTTTTTTCCTGAAGGGAAGGGATTGATGTGGGGGTCAAACAGATGATGCAGAACATGTGTATTGAGAAAATTAAAAATAAAATGCTTTTGTTTTATACATTTCCCCCTTCTACCAGTCAGGCAGTGGCTGGAATGAGCTCATACATGTTAGAGGATTCGCTCTTACATGGTATTCTTTCGTAGGAATCCAGATGATATGCTACAAAGCCTTAATCATATATGTTTGAGCTGGATAAAGATTTTTTTTTAAAAAGACATTTTTCTGAAGAAATATTTTTGGAACAGATTGATTGTTTGATTTTACTTTTTACTGGGTTGGAGCTAATTCTTTGTGCTCTCCTATTTTTATTGTTTTCTTCACAACAAAATTTTTATAAGATGTAAGCAAGGGAACAATTTTGCTTTTTCAAAGGTTTAAGAAAAATTGCTTTAAAAAGTGAAAGATTGTGACAGCAGTATTTGGGTTTTGCTTAATTTTTCTTTTGCTCTGTTCTTCTGCAGAGACTGCTGACAGAAACCTCCTGGAAGAAAGGAGATATTGTCTGCCAAGGGAGCTGCTAAGCAGGCACTCTAAAGGAATGGAAGCTTCAACAGGCTTCAGGGCATGGTAGGAATGGCACTACTGGAGCTTGCTGTGCAGACAGAGGGACCCAGACAGACAGGCCAAGGACAGCTAAAGAGGAACTGCCTCTGGACCCAGAGGAGAAGTTAACAAGCAAAGCTTGTTGCAGTTATGGAAGTTGTTGAATCAGCATCACCAATGCAGGCAGTGGAGACCTACCTGGAGCAATACAGTTGGTAAGAAAATATTCATAATACTTATTTACTAGATAGAATTGGGTACAGTTGTTTTACAGTTTTATGAAACTGATTGCAGTTTCACTCTTCTTTCTGTTGAGTCAGTGGTTTAGGCATCCAAATTGCTTTTTTTTTAGTTTCTAAGCTTATCTTGGAAAGCTATCTGAGACAGACTCCAGAGTCAAGAGTGGCTTTTTCTGGTAGGTCTCCTGACAGGTATGAGTCCCTCCGTCCCTACCAATAGCCCCCTTGATGAATGATGTAGTGTAGGGATATCTTAGTGTAGTGACATCTTGGTGAAAAAGTAGATAATGTTGTCTATAATCAGTAGTGACAAGCACTAAAATGTATTTCTCGGTTTACCTTTATTTTAATAGAAGATGTATTCTATTTATTGCGACAGATTTTCCTGAATTGATTAAGAAAATTGAACCTTGTACCCAGACTGAGCAAGATGATACAATTAAAAAAACTTATCAGAGCCAGATGCCTGAATGATGCTGAATTCAGCATCAGATCTAGAATTTGCAGCATGAACCACATTTTCTTTCCAAATTCAGCTTAGTATTGTCATGGTTTTAGACTGAGGCTGGGATTTCTGTTTTGTGAATTACACCCCTTGTTGAAAGAAAATAATTTTGTGAAACATGGTGTTTCTAAGGAAAAAAGGTGTAGAATGCAGAGACTTCATACATGAAGCCAGATCTGTCTCAGTGATATGTCTTGTTATCAGTAGGGAGGGCATGGACTTCTGTTGTTCTGTAAAAAAAAAAAAAATAAAAAAAAAATAGTTATTATCTGGTGTCTTAAAACAGGACTTTTATATAAATAATGCCTATTACCACAACAGCATTTCACACTCTTTCATAATGTGAAACCTGAGCTGGCCAAAAATATCTACTAGTGACTCTTGATGGTATGATACGTGATGTGTGCCATTGATGTATAGTAGCTGCATTAAAACTGATGTGTTGGGAGAGAAGATAATTTTAAGAATTCTGAAGGGAAAAAGCCCACCTAAAACTTCAGGCCATTGGCTTCCTGCTCTTTATTGAAGGCCTCTTCTGCACATTATGTGTGAGTTCTAAATACTCAGTTATGGGTATTTAGTATAAAATTCATTGTTGTAGCGAAAGTACAAAAACCTAGGAGTGGTGTAGTTCATTAAAACATTTCTTTTTATTTGTTTTTAAATTTCCATGAGAGGAAAAATTTTTAGGTTGCTATACATCGTTGTATTTGTAGAAGTGTGGGGGAAATAATACTTTTAAGAATGCATTGTTTTCAAAGAAATCCTGTAAAATCATTACATAGGATGTTTTTTACAGCAGAAAACAACTTAGAGAAACCTTTTAAAGAAAAAAATTTTGAGCAACAGTTATTTCTAGCTCAGGCTTTTTGCTTTAGATTTTGTGTAGAAGGTTCGTTAGAAAAGAATTTATTTCATTTAGGGAACAGCAGTTATGACTTAACATTAGAGTAATATAAAGACTAAAAAATTGCCCACACCATGTAACATCTTAAGAATTCTTGTCCTCATCGATTCTGTGAGTGAATTCCCCAAGCAGCTGATTTTTTCCTTCCGTGTCTGTTGTTCAGGGGATATTTAGAGTTTTCAGGTATTTTTATAGTGAGCGTTATTTCTAGCTAAACTGACAGATGTTCAGGAATCCAGTTCACATCTCTAGACTGAGCACAAGAATTCTGTGCTTTCTGAATTCATGAGCTCTATTGTGCATGTATTACAAAAGGAAATGCATGGGATCTGTTGGACAATGCTTATGTACAGATAATTTGTGTAGCAAGTTATTTGCATCCAGTAAAGTGCATATATACTTGTTTCTGTCCGGCAGATGTTTTGCTGTAGAAGCATGGAAGGCTGTGCCAAGAGAGAAATTTTGTGTTTAATTAAAATATTTTCCTGTTTTTCAAAGGCATTCTAGCTAAACCTGGTTAAAACGAGAGATATCAAGGGTGGTAGCATTAGCATTTGGGCTTTTTGAATTACTAACACCTGACAACTGCAGAGTAGAATTTACAGTCAGTTTAAGTAAAATTTTAGAGCAGATCTAGCTACATTAAATTCTGTTTACATATTATATAAAGAGAGGTTTTTTGACTGACACTTCATATCTGGAATTGGTTTTGTGATGCATTTGAATAATTAAGATTCAAAAAGCCAATCTTAAATGTTCTTCACAAATATCTATTTGGTGGAGAAGAAGGGAAGGAGAACTCTTTGTCTTCAAAACCACTGAAGTTCTTGAAGTGCCAAATGTTTTCTTTAGGTCAATTGATTATTGACATCAGATTTCTCCATTTCTCAGAGGGTGAATTGAAACAAGGCCTGCTTGGTAAGAACAAAGGCTGTTCTATTATGGTGGATGATTAGACTCACAAACCTAATTATCCCCTTTGGGACTCAGCACAGACCTAATGCAGCTTGGATTATGGAAGCAGGTTCTTACTTTCAACTTCTTTTCAATAGTTTTCTGACAAGTCTGGTCTTACAGATGATTAAATTTCAGTACAATTATTAGAGAACTTTCTGCAAAGGAATCACTAGATTTTTGGGAGGATTGGAATGGAGCAACTCTTCTGTTTCACTTTGAAGTTTTTTCCCCCTATTATTTTTATTCAGGGGAAGAAAGTCGAGGTTTCTTTCCAGTAGGGCTATCCTTCAGATCTGTTATATGAGAAGTGATTGATGCACTGGGTATCTACCATCTGTATAAGTTTTATGTTTGCAAAATGAAATTTTCATAAATAAGTGGTAAATGTCGTTGCTGGGCAATTTTATTGCCACATCTAGTTTTAGCTTTGTAAGCTGATGAATGGCACAGGAGGCAAGGTAATTTAGGTAGTCACAGTCCCTGTGGTGTGTAGACAGACTGCCTGACCTTCAGACAAAGTCATGCCTATTTAATGTCTCCCTAAGGCTGTCAGTGAAGACGTAACAGGTTGTAGGTAGGCTCTGGAGCTTCAGTGATAGTTGATCCAACTTTAGTTATTTGCATTAGCTGATTGCTACTGATGCTTCTAAAGCATGAAAGCATTTTTAATTTCCCAGAGGAGGACAATAAAAAGAGAATTACATTGAAATCTAAATCCTAAGCCTCAAAAATTTACTCCTGGAGTATTACCAGTGTAAACATCAGTCCTTTTTCCACGCCATATTTACTACTAAATTTGTATTTTTATAACCCTAAGTCAAGCTACATATCAAAATACATCTATCCATATTTTTAATATACTCAGCACTTGTGTTATTGGATTCTTGTACTGAAAGTAAGAATACTTGCAAATAATCCTGCAAGCACTAATTTTGGAAGAGTTGTATGGGGTTTTAATAGTCTGCAAGCCTATACTATTTTCTGCAAAACTTGTGTGGCTGTCATTTGAGACTGCCATATCAAGAAAAAGAAATTAAAAAAAAAAAAGGAAGAAAAAAAATTGGCAAATTGGCTCATAGATTAGGAAAGTATTTGAAAGAAGAGGGGATGTGTTTGGGATTTTTTAAATTGTTCTTATTTAGATTTGGCTAAAATATGTTTCCCTAAATATGTGTTGTTCTTGCTCTAATGAGCTACGTATTATTTACACTGGAAGATGAAGAAAGCCCTACACCCTTAAAATCAGCTCTTAGACATACATGCAGATACAAATTTTTGTTGCCCATAAATAAATTATTCAGGTAATAATTTACTGAACACTAAGAATACACTGTACATCAAACTGATTTTTTAAAAATTAAACAAGTTGAAATATCATGCATTAATAATGCTGCTCCTTGGTTAAGATCACTTTTACTGTAGTTTGGCAAAGGCAAGCATCTGATGAATATTATGAAGTGATTTACCTTTCACTTTTAAGTCATGATCTGATGAGTGGAATTTAAAGTCAAATCTTTCAGAGAATGAACATTTTAAAATAATTTTTGAAGGCCTGTGTAGGGTGGAAATCGCTATCGGCATGATGGTCTAAGAAAGCTGAAGAAAGAAAAGCTTCTAATAACCTTTATTGGATCAGATGTAGAGTTGGAAAAGCAAGATGAGTTTTAAAGCACATCAGCCCTTCTTACTGTCTGAAATTGAAATAGTGGGTTTCAAAGCTAAATCCAAATGGAGAGCCATTGGTGAGGTTACCTTTGCTTTACAGAAAATTTCTCATTTGTAGGATGAACTTAAGTAGGATTCCAGTTGTATGGTATCTTTGATACAGAGCAGGAGTATTTGCTCCAGAGTTTCTATGTGCTATGTGTTTCTATGTGCTGTGTTTCTATGTGTTTCTTATTTACTTATAAAATCAAGCAATTTGTTGTTTAATCACAGGATACTTATGAATTCCAAAAGGTCATTGAAATCTGCCATGAAAATAGAGATCCAGGAAAAAATACAAAAAGCATTATGGATTTGCTTTCTAGGTGCATCCAAAAAAGTATGGTCTTGCCCTTCTGTATTTCAGAGTCTTATTGTATTGAATATACAGTACTGGTCAAACTTGTGCTTCTTAATTGTTTAAATCATGGTTTAAAAGAACATTGAGAAGAGTTCCTTGAATATTTCATTCAAAGAAGGACAGAACTGCAATATTCCTATTTTCTTTGCTGTGGCTCACTTAAAAATTTTGCACTTTGTCCCTGCATAGAAGTGATGTCAGTGGACTCTGAGGTAATACATGCAGATTTGAGACTGTATTAAAGAACTGGTATCTGGCTCCGATTCAAACAGCGTTTGACCTTCATCCTGTGGTTCCTACTTTTGCTGTTGTATGTTTGTTTTGAAGACATCTTGTCAGATGTAATAGTTACCTACCTTACAGCGTATCTGATATGAATCACCTTTTCTGTCAGTCAGTTCAACATGTGGAGACTCTGGACAAACTGTTCATGAACATGTCTTTTGATAGATCTGCTATTGAAGTTTTCTATATTCTCTTCAGTGAAGAGAATTGGGTGGAATTTTCAAAAATCATTAGTGTAGCAGCTGAAACCTTGATTTTGGGATTTTATTAATTTATATTATTAATATATATAATTTGTGCTTATATCTGTTCCTGTATAGAAAACAGTTCTCCTGTTCAATTCAGTAAATTTCCATGTAAGTAGATGTGCCAAAGTCTTGTCAGTATTTAACCTTTTCAGTTATTTGATCATTTTGCCAGAAGTGTTTCAAAGCTCAGAATGCTCAGCTCCTCCCCAGTTACATACTCTTTGTTTCTTTGAAAGTTGCTTACTTGCTTCCTTCCTTAGTTGCATGTTAAACATTCCACAGATCATGTACTATCTAATTTCAGTGTTCATGAGCCAGCCTGGAACCCACCCATTTAAAAGCTGCCCCCTCTTACTAAAGTTAGAAATATTTTCTAAATAATTGCTGCAATTAAACTGCAAGTACAATGTAATTAAGTAAAAGTGTCATTTTATAGCACAGAACCTAACACACAGGCAAGGCTTACTTTCTGAGAGGAGCAGAGTGCATGAAATGCAGAGCTATTTAATTCAGCAGGAGAGGTTCATAGCCCTCCCATTTTGCAATATGGATCAAAACTGTATTTTTGGGATGGTAATACACAATACTTCTTAAAGCCAGAGGTGTCTAACCTTCCTTAAATGTACTTCAGAAGCTATCAGATGGAAATACACCTTCTCACAAAAGCAGTTTCTTCCACAAAGCAAGCAAGCTTTATAAAGCTGCTAAGCCTTATAAAATCTGTTATTACTTGTGTCCTTTATACTCTAGGTGGTTTAGCTTTTAAAGAGATATTATCAGTTTAATTAAAAGCTTATCAAAGTCTGCCTCACAGAGAAGCAATTCAGAAATTCAAAACACAAACATCTTACCGCGTAAATTAGATGCTAGAAATTGTATCAAACTTGAGGTATGTTAATTTTTTTTTTTTTAAATAATCCCCTATGCATTTAATGAACTGGAGTACTTGTTAGTAAAACTGAAAATGTCTTTGACCTCTGAAGAAGTAGAAACAAGTAATCCCTTTGGTGCAAGTGAGCTTTGATTTTTTTATTTTTTTTTTTTATACTTAAACATGTCTAGTAAGTTAAGTATTTCTTATAGAAGGTGATATTAATTATGAGCTAACATGATGAAAAACCCATTGAAGCTTATAAAAGGATTCATCAACAGTTACAAGACTTTAGATTAGCTTTCTGTAAGGCCTGAGCACTTACACCTCCTGATCTTATGAAAGAACAGATTTTCCATGAGGATTTTCCTTCTATTTAGAGTAAGCACCAGAAATAACATGTATTTTTTCCTATGAAGATGACGGATGAAAACTAAGAACTTGTACTTATTGTATGTCTGTTCCCTTAATAGGGAACTCAGTTATTACTGACATTTAAAAATAGCTGGTCTTCCTGTGGTTTTTCATGTCTTTGAAGAACTTGGATGCTTATTTTTTAACATGTGCATTCTTAATATTTTTACACACACACCAGCCCCTTGCTAAACTCATGATAACCTTTCACAAGACATATCTTGTACTATTTTGATAATACTGATGAAATGCCCAACACTTTTTATATTTGTAACACAGGATTATCCCTAGCTGGTATACTTATATTGACCTCCATTATTGTTGTTCTGAAAATGTGCTTTCTTTTGCTATATATTATTTTAAAATAAGCACATAGTGTTCTCTTGAGTTGAATGGATGGTGAAAGAAGAAGAAAGGATTTCCCTAATGATTCAACAAGAGCACTTAGTAAATAATTTATCATCATCAAGTGCCAGCTTTATCTGAAACTTGACAGGTCTTTCTTTTATGATTTAGTAGTGTCTGTGATGACCTGCTGTACACACTGGCCGTCAGCATTGTAAATCCATTCTGGTGTCATCCAACCACTGTCACTTTATAAAGTATGAAAATAAATGGATTAGTGTATCTACTGATATTCATGAAGTATGTGTTTGTAAGTGTATTAGTATTTTACAGTTCATTAATATTTTGAATGCAGAAATACAACTTTTGAATTTGTAACAGACGTTTTGTTTTATGATAACTGTAAGAAAGTGATTTTGCTTATTGATTGACATTATCTAGCAGCCAGGCAGACACTCTAGCAGGTAGAATTACCTTTTTGTGTTGATGTCTGCCAGGAGTTAACAGCAAAAGTGATGTCCTTTCTGCTAGTGAGAGCTAATATGCAGGAAGGTAATGGGTTTTAAAAATGCTGGAGACCTTAATGGTGTGAGATCAATATTACTGCTACTACAGAAAAAAATGCTCCTCTATATATTATTAAGACAATCTTCAAAATTGAATTACATGAAGCACTTTTTTGATGGTCAGAGGATTCAGTATTTATCTTCTAAAAATAACACTAATGGACGTGAATTTGGTTAAATAATTTTTTTTTCTAGTTTAGGATTATGAAAACCTACTTAGGAATATGGAGAATAACACAACAATGCTAGACAAATCTATTGCTTTCCTTGCTAATAGGTAATGTTTGAGATTTAGAGAAAGTTAAAACAGCTGTTACAGGAGCTAGACAATTTTGCAAGGATTAAATGTATGCCTGTGTGTGTATTTGTCTTGTGGGAAGAGAAATGAGCAAGATAATCCTGTTTTGTTCTATTAGCAGTATGTTCATAACCTTGATACCAAGGGTGTAGGTCCCTAGTGAGGCCTCAGAAAAACTGAAGGATGTTTAAGCCCTCAGATATTTTGCAGGCCTCATTGTTTGAATATTCATGTGCATGTGATTTTAAGGTTACATGTGTTAAGTGCAAAGCATACAACAGTTACTCGCGGTGAATCCCTTTTTTTTTTTTTTATTTCTTATCTCAAGAATGTTCTTTTGTGCTCTGCAAATTATCCTGTCAAGTTTTAACCTAGCTTGTAGTATCTCATATAATTGAATCATTTGTTGGAATTTGGGTTCAGAGAGGGTGTGGGAGAAAGTTTTGCCTTCCTGAAGGTTTCCTAATCAAGCTAAGGGAAGGTCTGTAACTTGTCAGCTAAAGTGAAAACTGAAGTTTTGACTTATTAGATGCTCGTTAGTTAAACAAGAAAAAGTTTAAAAAGTTTACCTCAAATGTTCTAACTGGAAATAAACAGATTATTTATAAACAGAATTGACTTCAAACTAGTTTGAGCCTAGTTCCACCTGAGATATATTACAAATCTATATATATTAATTGCCATAAACATCTTTTTTTTTCCAGAATGGTACAACAATAACATTTACACTGGAAGTTACTGTTCAGAATCCTTGTTAAGTCATTTCACTTACAGTAACCATTATGCTTAACAACTTTGGCATGTGAGCTGTGTGTCACGATTGCAGCTATGTTGCTTGGCTTTTTCTGCAACTTGGAAATTCTCTGAACAGCATGCAGGTTTTTTTCTCTGTGGCATGTGATAGATACTCAGCTTTAGCATGCTCAGACTAACACATGGAAAATGAAATATTGTGGCATAAATGTGCAGTCTAGTCTCAAGTCCTGGACAGATGGGAAAAATCATAATTTCCTTGAGACTTAGCTTTGTGACTAGATCACTTGCCACGGTAAATATATTCAGTGTTCCATAAAACTGGCACTGTTGAACATGAACAGGTATCTCTGCAGAAATTTTTCAAAGCCTTTCTACATTGCAGTGGTATGTTCAAATACATGAATAAATGTTAAATTTACATGGAATAGATGGGGCAAAAACAAAGCTTATGAAAAAACTATGTATAAATATTGTCATAAGGTGAGAAGCACATGGAATTCATCCTCCTCAAACCCATGTTTGGCATAGATCTACCAGATTGCCTGCCAGTGTGTTGGGGTTTTTTGGGGGTTTTTCTTTTTCTTTTTCTGCTTCTCAGTTCAGTGCCAATTGAAAAACATAACTCTACTCATTTTCTCGAAAGGAAAGGAAGTAATTTTTCCCAACTTTGTGTATGTGCATGCACCCACAGAAGCGTGTGTGTGTGTATAGATATATAAAAACCTGTGTACATCTCTATGTATATTAAAAATACCTTTTCCAGGTATCACATGGCAGCAACAAATTATTGTAAAAATAGCTGACAAAAAGCACAATAGAAAAAGAAAATACAGACTTGGGGAACTGAGCCATGGTATACAAAATATGATGGGTTTATTACTTTTTACTTTCACTGTACTTTCTATGTACAGAAAGTAAAGTATCTAAATAATTTGCTACTTCAAAGCATGATGATTGTAAGATAATTTGTAGGTAAGTTAATTCCTGGAGTATTAAGGTGGGAGAAGAGAGGAGTCATTCTGGAAATTCATGTTGAATTTAATTGAGTATCCCTCCTTATCTTTATCTAATAATTGTACTGCAATAGGAACTCACTCTCCTTCATTCACTGTTGGGCTTTTTTGTGTGTTTTTTAGTTTTGCTTTTTGCTAGTGTTACAAAACCAGCAAGAATGTTAGAAACCAAAACACTGTAAACAGTTGTTTGGATGCAAGAGCTTTTGGTCATCTTCTTGCAGGGTTACTGCCTGGCTTTTAAGAAAAGCTGAGGAACTGAAATAAAGATGAGCTTAAAGAAAGTACCACTGTCTGCTGGTTATGCAAATATACTTGCCATTATAATTTGTTGAAGTGTATGGCTTACATCTGAGAGGCATTTGATACAGTTTCTGATAAGGAGGATTTAATGGTGAATGCAGGATGCACAATGCTGTAATGTAAATGGAAGATCACACTATGGGACAGTGCATTTTCTGAATTAAAAAGTATTAAAGGGAATCATTGACAAGTATATCCAGCTGGGTTCCACTGGAGTTGCATCCAAGCAGGTTTAACAGTGGTGTCTGTGTTTGTAACAAGCAAACCTGGATTCCAATGCACAGAAATGTTGAAATTAGATCTTCAATTTGTGCTTTCCAGGATGGCTTCTTTCTTGTGTGTTAAATGTGGAGGGCTCCTTGAAGGTGATAATTCACTGTGCTCTATGTAGCTTTAGATTGCATCCTCATAACTAAGATAAGTAAGAGCAGTGAATCTAGCTACCTAAGGACCAGTTTGTCCTTTAAGCAGCATTTGTCTTAAGCTCATGCAAATCTGAAGGGTTCTTCAGAGAGGTTATGCTAAAAGTCCTGAACCATGAAATGTTTTCCTCAGTTTGGCTCCATTTACAGCAAATATTAATATATATGCATACACAGAGACACATAATAGCCCTGTATTTTTTTTATGTTTAGTTAGTGAAAATCTTAACCAAAGTACAAAATACTTAACCAAAGTATTTTTGCACACTGATATCAGAGTGCCATACATAAAGACATGCTATTTTCCCTATTTTACAAGTAGCATTCAAACATTAGAATCTTAATGACAATCAGGTATCTAACCAGTTTAGGTAGGCATGATACATGATTTGCTGGTTAGAAAGCCCACTGAGCCCTATTAATTTCAGTGAAAGCTACATGCTTCAGGTTCTACTTCGTAATATAGCTGACTTGGTTAGTACCCTATTTGCTGCCTAAAAGATATTGGCTGCCTGTTTGTAGTGTTTTCTTTGTTCCACCCTCTGCGCTCATCTGGCCTTGGGGTGATCCACATGAAAGAGTTAAGATGATAGGGAGTAAACTCAGCAGAAATATGATTTGGTATTTTGCTTCCCTTGTCTTGTAACTGCTGCACCATGAAGTCAGAGGAGTATTGGTCCTGAGGCACACTATGTGACGGTAGAATGCAGGTAATGGTGGAGAATAGGTTTCCACCATTTGGAATGGAGTAATCACTGGCTTGGCTGTTGCATGGAGCTATATGGTGTCCTGCGGTGTGTTCATATGTGAAAGCATTAAAAGCCTTAAAGCAACAGCAAGCTAAAAAACCATGGTGCCAGTTTATCTCTAAAAATTACAGATAAAGCTTGTAGCCCGGAGAAATGCATGTGACATTCTGAACCCTAGACTGATTAAGTGTATCTTTCAATATAGCAGTTTCATCATAGCTCTTAATAATACCATTCTTTATTTGTTCTCACTGTTTCTTTTTATTAACTGTCACCTGCCTGATTTTGGGTGGCTACTCTGCTTCTTCTGGCTATAAAACTTCGTGAATGAGAAAAATGCATTCTGATAGAAGTTTTTGAACGATATGGATGATTTGCTGGTTATTTTTCTTTGACTTTCTTTGCAATGCTACCGCAGTTCTTAACGGATATTTGACTATTTCATTGGATGCCTTTTTTTAGCATCCACACTTCAAACATATCTTGATGTCAACATGTGAATAGTATAAACCAGTATTTCAGTTATCTGGTGGCACTTTGTCATGTGTTTCCAGAAACGCATTTAGTTTTCATTGATTTTCTAACCCTACAACAAAGGCAAGTAGTGCTTGCCTTTGTGACAAGTCTGTTTAAGTTGTGAATTCCCAAACTCTGAAAATTGCTACCATTGCCTTTTTTTTGTATAGATACAGCTTTCTGGAAGTGCTTCCCCGTGAGTGACCTGTGAAGGCATATATTTGAAGTTTTAAGTATATGGGGAGAATATCTACCCATTGGTGGATGTATTTCAGTCTTTTAAGGTCACTAGCTGACTTACACTTATTTTTTCCATACACTTAAACATAGTTTGTGTACACTTAAAACTTTCAGAAACTGAGGCTTCATTCTGGCAAACAGATGTAACCAAAATTTTCTTTTACTACAAAGGGCAAGATTGCTTATAGCTCACCTCTCTCTGCCAGTCCTAATGTTGCATAACAGGGTCCTGTCTTCTTTACCAGTTTTGGAGGAGAATTTACATTATATGAATCAATCATATATAAAGGACATTAAAAAAAGAAAAAGAGTTATTACAACCAACCAAATACTTTTTACTGGCATATCAGCAAAAAAAAATTGTAAGAGAAAGAAGCATCTGTGTCAGCAGTCTGAGGGTTTTATCTTCCTGAGTGCTGTCTTTGCTTGTCCTATACACAAGAGGCTGGCATGCAGGGAAGGATCTTGTCTTTAATTTCAAGATGAAAGTTGCAAATCACATGCTATTTCTTGGATGTATATTAAGAGTTACACACTAATTGCCTTACAGGACAGAGAGCAACCTTTGATTTTTTTAAGGTGAGTTCATCAAGCTGATACCTCTGTTCTCAAGTTTGTGGATAGTGTTGCTCATTTGCAGGCAGGATCAAGACTATATACAAACTGTCATATGGTTTACAGTGGCATTTGGGAAACATCCAGTGCAAAAGTCAGATTTTGCCCTAAGTTCATGTAACTTTGGTGGCTTGCATGATCTCAAACCTTATGCAGTGTCAAAAGCTGCATTCATGTTTAGTTAAAAACCTGTTAGAATTGCTTATTAGTTTTGTCATGTGTTTCACTGCTCTAAACCAGTGATTTGACTGTGGTAACCTAAAATTACAGAAAAAGGTAGATGCACCTCTGTGTAAACAGGAGGTGGAAAACTATTTGGACTTCCCTAAGGAACTTATGGCGTGCTTCATTATAGGATCCATTTGAAAAATATAATCCTCAAGAAATTGTAGGGTCAGTAAAACCCATCGGGGTAGATACAAAGCATCTAACTAGTCTGTAACTAGTGCTAAATTCAAATTAACTTAGTAAAATTGCTTGAGATGTGCAAAATATTCTCCTTTGCAATAAGTTTTGAAACTTAAGTTCAAAAAATAGTGATTGGTACTAAGACAGGAATGCAGATAACTTCAGTGTATAGAATTTAAAGCAATCAAATTCTGTTCAAGTTTTAATGAAGTTGAGAACTTGATCTTTAGAAGCTTTCATATGCACATTTCTTTTAAATATCTTTGCAACACCTATAAAATGGTAATTACCTGTATAGTGTTGGGACAGAGGAGTGTGAACTGAATTCACAGAAATTTGTACATCAGGTAGTCTTCAAGGTACACGGTTGAATTCTTGAGGCCCTGATGTACAGAAGTATAGGTTTTATTTGTATCTATACTTGAAGAGCCACATGAAAGAAATATAAATAGTCTGACCCTGCAGGTTGCTGCAGCTCAGTCCCAAAATTTCCTCCTGTTTTTAACATTTGAAAAGGGAGAGGTAATGGGCAAATGAACAAACAGTACTACAACCACAATATAAAGGTCTGGCAATTTCTGGTTTTAATAACAATAAATGAATTTGATTTTTTTCACACAGTACAGTACAATTTGAGAATTCTGAAATTCTGTATGGATACAATTACAAGTTATATTACAATTACAAAACTGATTTATTTGGAGTTTTTTCTTTTCTCTCTTGGTGAAAGGTGGAACTGGTTTCAGTGTTCATCTAAATGGATTTCCAATCCTTCTAGGATCTCTGGATAAAAAGCAGTCCCAAAGAAGCTATTTGTTGTCTGGAATTGATAAGCATGTTATAAAATCTGTCAGCTAGAATAACAAGGCAGCTTAAAGCAATCTTTTCCACTGTTTGAAACAATAGTTCTTGATATTAAGCAAATAAGTAGGTGTTTAGAGTGCATCTGGAAATTAAGGGAATTACATGTACTACAGTGCCATTACACTTAATATTTCAGATGAGAAAGTGTGGGGAGAAGCATTTAAGAATACTGTTGCAGTACTACCAGTCATCAGGTGTGTTCCTGGTTATTCTAATTATGTAAATGTTATAGCTGTCTAGAAAAAAAAAAAAGAAATTAATGTTGGCAAATGCGTATCAACAATCCTCTTTATATTTTATTTTTTTTTTAGCAGAAGTTGGATAGAGGCTGATACTGGTTTCTGTGCTATTACAGTAATAATAAGCATTTTATCCCTTGACTCTTAAATTACAATAGCACCCCATAGGTTTTTGGGTGCTGTGATTACCCTCATTTCACAAAGAACTGTAATAAACAAAGAGGAGTCACTTGGCTAAGTCATTGAGGTGATCTGTAGAGCCTGAAATTGAACCTCGGACTCTAAAGTCCTGTGCTGGTGCTGGTTTGGTTATTCTGATGTCACTGGTATTTTAATCTTGGAGGAATAGAAATGTTTCTGTTTTCAGGTTTTGGTTTCCACTCTAGATACCAGTGGTCTGTCTTCCATGTGCACAATTATTGCCCTAACTGCAGTATGTTATAGCACAATGTGAAAATCCCCCAAAATATGAAGGAATACAGATTGTGAGAAGTTAGAAACATTTGCAGTATATCCAGTGTTATTACTTTTTCACTTCAGGATCATAGAAAGCTCAGTGAGCTAAATCATCAGACTAAGGGACTTTGATGGACAGCCATGGACTGTATTACAAGAGAAGAGGATAACATAGAAAGATGAAAGTAGATCAAAATACTGCAAGATTTTTGAGGATTAAACATGAAGATCAAGTGTGTCCAGAGTGGAGACAACATCTTGTGTAAATGAGAAGCTAGGGCCAAACTAAGCATTATTATGTTGCTGAGGCAGAGTAAGCCAGAATTTTGTTGGCAAGGATTTTTCTCTATATTTTGTCTCTTAAGACTGGTTCTCAATACAGGATTATGTATTTTGAGGAGAATGTTTATTACATACTTTCAGACAAGGGCAAGCTCTTCACTGTAGTTAGTGAATGAGCATGCATAGCCCTTGCAATTCTCACAGCTAGTTGATGACTCCTCAAAGAAGGAAAGCCTGCTGAAAGCAGTAGCCTTTTTAGGTCTAGTTAGCTATATTATGAGATGGAGTATTTAGTTATCATTTTTCAATGCTCAATAAAATATGCATCTTATAAAGGCTTTTCTGAAAATGCCTTTATTATGGTTTCATAGCATGCAGTTAGTTTCTGATGAGTTGCCAGGATTAGGATGGAACAATGCAGGATAGTTAGAGGCCAACCTGTGAGTGCATAACAGACAGCCCCAGGTCTCACTGCAGTGTGTAGGGCAGCTCAGAGGGTGTGTGTAACAGTTTTTGTTTGTTGCATGCACTGATGATGCAGGCTCTGATCCTGAAATCCCAGTGAATAGATTCTGGTGCTTGTGTGAAACTATTAAAACCAGGAAACCTGGCACTAGAGTCCTGACACACATATGTGATTGCCAACTAAATATGAAACAACAGTTGTGTACAGGGTGTTTTATCATAACTCTTCTTCATTTAATCCTTAAGCTTCACTCTTTTTCAAAATACCTCAGCAAGATGAAAATACTCAGCAATTTTTAAATGTTTTTAACTTTTTTATAGAAATGGTATTATAAGGAAGAACAGATGTGAGATTTTATGTGTATATGAATAAAGTGTGCTAATATAATTGAGTAACATGACTTGCTCTGGATTCAGTGGGCAAATCCTTTCAGTGAAAAGCTTCACTGGAAACCCTAGAGAGTGTGTAGATTTTTTTTTTCCTTCTGTTTGAAAAGGTGACACTATGACTTAGGAATTTTGAGCCTTCTGATACCAATTTAGGTTTTGTGGTTTTTTTTTTAATGTTCAATACAAGCATGATAGTCCCATGCTCCATAAGTTTTCTGGACCTCCTTGGTGACCATTAGCTGATACACTTCTATAGGAACCCTACTTCATTTAATACTAGATAGTGATAATGTGCTGCAGCTGCTTCTAGCTACATGTTACTTTCACTGCAGCTGGGAACAACTGAATTCTCAGAAAGCAATGATTAGCATTTTGATCTTGACAAGTGCTTTACTGTCTGAATACCAATGTCTTAATGATTCCTTTCACCAAGCAAGGCATAAACAGCTAATGCATATATAGATTGTAGTTAGCTTCTGTTTACTAGAAATATTTCATCAAATACTTGCACACTTGATTTTTTTTAAGCTGTATTAGAAGTAATCTCCTCTGATTTATAGTTGTGAAAAAATGTAATTTTATGTGTCTAAATATGGTACATTAACTAATTCCAGTATGAAATGCTAGATGTCTGAAAGAGCATTTAGTGTCAGGTGTCGTGATCTAATATGTTAGTGGTTCATGCCAGTGCTCCCAGCTACATGCAAATTAACTGTATTCAAGTGTAACCAGACAGCATTTATAGTCTGCAGATTAGCATAGCCTGAGAAAAATCTAATTATCCTTTCCTTGGTTGTTTGCTTTCATTACATTTTTGTTTCAGGGCACCTTTTTTGTTAAAATTTTAGAATTATTTATGGAACTCAAATCAGATTTAGAAATAGTAAATGATAATATGGATCACCAGGCAGAAATGTGAGAGGCTCTATTTTGTTCATCTCTTCAGTGAAGGAGACATCTTACAAATGAAGCCAAGTACCAGGGACTAGGAGAATAGAAGTTAAACTTTACAGTGTGTTAATGCTTTGCTGCAAAATACATTTGAATCAAGACCAACTTAGGATCCTGCCTCATTTTAGCTGTTAGAGAAAAGCCTACTGTCCTGCAGTCAGGGACAGAGCAACTGCAGAAAGCTGTCTTGTGGAGAAAAGAACAGAGGGATCATAGCTACAGGTGCTTTTGCTCATTCCTTAATGTTCCCTCTGTATGTCTGGGAAGCCTGCAGGGCATGGCTACAGTGCATCATCAAAACATGCATTATACTCAATCACATGGTGTAAAACTTGCTCACAGAATATATTTTGCAAGTGATTGTACCTATTTATGGAATATGAGGTACACCTGTATTTATTTAGGTATTTCAAGAATGGCATAGAAATATAGAAATTATAAAGGTTCAAGAAGTCATGAATGAAGTTAAGGTCTGACTTGTTATTACATTTTCAGATATGAGTCAGCAGCTTTTTAACTGTAACCATCTGAATTTCAAATGTTAAATGTGTTTTTAAAACTGCTCTAGAATGCATAAGAAATTATAGAAGGTCACCCTTTTGAAAAATTTACCCAGGCATGTGTAATTTGAGATATGTAACATCATCTATTATGCACATCAGGTTTGAATTGTTCAATTTTATTATGTAAAACATAGCACAAGATTCTTTTTTTTTTTTCACCTTTCTGCCAGCAAAGTCACTCTCTGATAGTTGCATTTCAAAGCGAAAGAGCTGACTTTTTGAGAAGCTTCAAACATCAAAATAAAGCTTTCCCTAGATGTGTACGAGGCCAGACTTAATTTCAGGCAAAACTGTACTTGAAACTGTGCATCATCTTTAGCCAACGGGCTCATTTGGTAGCAGTTAAGGAGTATGGTCAAGAGTCTGGCCTCTCAGACAGAGGCCAGTTATTAGAAGGAAGCAGTCAGACTACAAGATTTGACCTTTTCTTTTCTTCCTTTGCTCAGTGACCTGTCAGTACTGATAGTTGGAATATATTTGTACATATTAGAATTAAGGTCTTTGCATTTACATATGCAGCAATGGGTCTATAAGGACTTTTGAATCGTGTTTAAGGAATAGGAAATTTAAATGAGCCTTTCTTGGTAGGGAAGTCTATCTTAAGTGTTTACTAAAGATGGAAAACCTAGAGGCAGATCATGTTCTATTGTCTTTATAAATGATTGCTTAATTTCTGAAATAGTAATCTTAAATTCCTTTCTCATTAGTTTTTTAAGCAACCATCTGAATTTTGAACTTTGTAATATTTGTTTATGATAGGTTTGGAGTTAAAATCTATTTTGAAACATCACTTCATGAAGGGATGTGACCAGAGAAAATTATCCAGATTAATAATTTGTGGTTGAGAGGAAACTTGATTTAAGGTGCTTGGACAAATCAAAAACGTCATATTAAAAAACACTTAGAAAAAATCAGAAGCTGGTCTGACAGTGGTTTTGTTGTGTAATCTTCCTTTGATGGATCTGAAAAACAAAACAGGGACCATTCCTGTGCAAGTAACTTGCAGTTGAAAAGTATAAAGAGTTTCATAAGTGCTTCAAAACTGAATACTAATTCAGAACTAGGAAAGTCAACAAAATTAATAGTGTATTGAAAAGGATGCTGGAGAGCCCATTTTTGGGAATATTTATAGCAACCAAGTGAGAAGGTGAAAGTTACAGTCATTAAAATGTGTTTAGATATTACACTTTGGAATGTGTGGTTTGACACAGGACAACACAATCAATTTTCCCAGAAACAATGTAGAGGGAAGATGCTGCAGTTACTGTTAAAAAGCATAACTGTGCAGTAAAAAACCTGCATGGCATTAAGAGCACTGCCTGTATCAAGCCACATAAATGCTTCTGCTGGTGATGAAGAGCAGTCAGTTATGCTACCTATAATAAAAAACAAGTTAGTCTCCATAGGCAGAAATTTGCTTTATAAATCTGTACAAAGTAGCATATGTTTCTTATGTTGTCAAGCAGTATTGTTGTAAGACTGGGCAGGGAAAAGCAAACAGCAAAACTATCCAAATGAGGAAAGCTTTATGACCAACAGTAAGTGATAAAACTGGGATAGAGCCAGCTGTTAAAAAGACATGCTCTCAAACATTAAGCTCTATTAATTATGTTGACAGTAACTACCAATGACAGATTCAGAAATTGAAGATTCTGAGTCAAAACTACAGAGCTGATTTTATGTTCAGAGGTTTTCAAGCAACCGTGAAGAGTGATGCAATGTAGAAGCTAATTAGGAGAGTTAAATAATCTTGCTACAGGAGAGAGACAACTCTTTTTCAAGTGCTGAGGTGATTTGGGGAGTACTACAAGTGAAAAGTTCAGAAAAAAACTCTAATTAAAAAACCTAGGAAATCTGATAAAGAAAAGGTGTTAAATTCAAAGATCCTATTGTATAAAGCATATGCTTAGGTTGATAGACCAGCAGAGTATCTCCTGGGAGGTCTCTTGAGAGGAAGGGATAAGAGGGACCAAGACTCAAAGACTTTTACTGGGAGTTGCTAGCAGCAGGGAAAAAGCAGAGTTTATAAAGACACTTATGGTTTTAGGCACAGCTCAGAGCCATGAAGTGTGTCTTAACTAGCCAAATACCTACAAACTTTCCAGCTGTCACTGGAATGTTCTGTTGTATGAACATTACTTCGGACTTTCTAGACAAGGCAGGGGCTGTCATCTATTGCCTTCACTTTGTTTTTTTGAATGAAATTTCTGCTCTTCTTAGCTTTGATGTTATAATAACCAACTTATCTTACTTTTGTCTGAATGGATAGCTCTACTTGTTTGCTTCAGCTCACTTGCCTTAGTGTCCATGATGAAACTAGAGGCAAGCTTTAAATGGATGGTAAAACTGAGAGTGCCTGATGCCAAAGACACTCAATATTTAATTGGATAGATGAGATAAGGGCAGATGAGAAAATGTCTTAAGTTTAAATATGGCCACAGCTGACAGTTGTAGTTCAAACCTATGTTGTATTTTCAGAGCTCCTTAAGCATATAAAAGGTTCTGTAAGTGCTATCTGTTAACTGCTCATTTCTCCTGTTCTAATTTTAGATTACAGAATAGCCTTCCAAAGAAAATAGTATAAGATTTGTCACTTGAGACAGTTAAAACCAGACTCTTACAATAGCAGAAAATACAGCTTTGAGTTTTTATGAACTCTTGGAAAGCCTTTCTGAGGGATGAAATCCAAAACTGACAGCCAGGAGGCTGCTTCTGTCTGTTACTTCTATTGTGGCTGCATGACAAAGATTTTCAGAAAGCTGTAGATCTTTTCAAGTTTTTGTTCTCTTATGGTTATTTCTTTCACCTGTTCCCTTTAAAATGTTATAGCTATAGATTGACTTAGCAAATTCAGAGAGTTCAAGGCTGAATGCATGGTGTTAATTTTAGCACTGATGTAGTTTGTTTGGCATTAAGCTATATACAAGTAGTCTGAACATATTGATATTTAAGTAATTACTTTGGATATTATGGAAGCTTTTATACTTCTAGTTCACTTTTGCAGAAAAATGTGTCAAAAGTTTGTCTTCATTATTTTGTTAGGAGTTTCATGAGACTGTAGAGGCACAGGGAGATTCAAGGCAGTTCTGAATGAGAATTAAGGCACTTCTCTGTCTGATTATTTTGACACTCCAGATCACTCTGCTCCCTGGAAATATTTTACTGATATCCAAATGCACTTTAACCAGCTTTGGTGTAGGACCCATTCTTACTTTTTAATGTGCAGCTTTTGATGCAGAAAAGCAGAGGTTATTTAGAAACACATACAGGTGTTCCCCAACCATGAGCTTGCAGAAATTTATTTTAAAAATTGGCAGTTGTTTGCAAGAGAAACTTTCTTACAATACACGTTATTCAGAGCACATTTAAGTACACTCTGTCCACTGGGCACTCAAACGAACATTGAATTGATGTCTAGCTTGTTAAATCTTGTTTTGTGTCTATTAAAACATACACATTACTTACTAGTTGGACAGACTATGTAGAATACTATTGTTGCTTAAACAGTGATGGATTCATCACATAGGAACTCAATTATTTCCTATATTTCATAAATTTCTGCCTTGTGTCATCATTTCATGAATATTTGATATGCTGAGCATACTTCATTGAAATAACTAATTACAAATGCTGTGATTTATTGAATATACTTTACTGGAGACTTGATAGAAATATCTGTTCCAAAGTAATTCAAACAGACTCTGTGTTTGCTTTTTAAAAATTCCACCCAATATAATAAATTTTCTACTTTAATTGCATGTTAACCTTTGAGAAATTACACCTCTGGGAAAGCCCCCCACTGGAACAATATACTTTTTGAATTGGGTGGTGGTACAGGTGCTCCTAACAGTTATGGCTGAAAGAAAAGCATAATCTGCATCATGATCATGCTAGATCCAGTGACTTTTTCTTCTGCAGGCATTTGTATAAGGCCTCAACAAATAAAGATCCTTCTAGGCTAGAGTTATGTGACATGTATCATCAATTTATGGGCAGGATGGAGAAGATCTTAACCTATGAATGGGGCCTAAGAAGCCAGTAAATTTTCTTTGCTAGGAAGCTCTGTTTTTGTCAAACTTCTTGGCTTAGATTTTTACGTACAGCCTCTGTTTCAAAAGGGAGAAAAAAGATTACATTCTGAATGAAAAGTACGTTAACATTCCTGAGCCTTGCATATAGTCCAATAAGGACCAATGTACTGACCAACACGTTGCACTCTGCTGTTGTCTGTAGCTGATTTTCCTAATGAGGTGAAAGGTATGAACCAGCAGCAGGAAATCCAAGATGGTTTATGTTTAGAGACCAGTGTGTTTAGCTCTGACTTTGAGCTACAGAGAGAACTCATATCATTTTGACCTGCATTAAATGTAGTGTCAGTCTAAATTTGATGCTTCTTTTATTCTCTACTTGCCCTTGAAAGTCCAAAAGGTCTCTGACTTCTGTAATCCTCATTTTGTTGTGCCTTTCCCAATTTTCTTTTGCCCTATTTTCTACCTAGCTTTCCACTCGTCATCTTTGTTAGCTGTATTCCTCATTGTCTACCTCCAAAGCTACAGTAATGCTTCTGTATTCTTAATACCATGTGGACTCCTAAATACACCATTACATAGTGGTGTGAAGCAATATAGAGGTCATGATGGAACAAAACATGTAATATTTAGTGTATCCCAGACAAGGGCTTATGAAATTGCAACAATGAATGCTGCAAAAATTGAGAGTAGTTCCTGTTTTAATCGGTGTGATGTCACTTATTGCTGATGGTAAAATAAGTACTGGTTTCAAACCTTACTTTCGGTCAGAGAGAACTTTCATCTACTTGAAACATGCATACAAGCTTTGTTGTGCTGCTTTTCCTGGGTTCAGTGGTTATATTGTAAATATTCCTTTGGAAATAGAAGACGAGGGTACTTGGTAGAAGTCTATTTGTTCTATTTATTTATAGACAAAACCTTGATGCTGTATATGGTAAAAAACAGAGCATTCCTTTGTATACAAATTTATCAGTCCTTTCCTGTAAGACTGCAACCTACTCTTGCACTACGAAATAGTGAGCTTTTGCCTAAGTACTGTACTTTATAATCAGTTCTGTATCTTGGGCTGTGCTTGTGTAGGATTACTAGCTAGCTCCAAAAGGAATTTAGCAATCTTGTGGGTCTTTTGCCTCTAAAGCATGCATGAGTCAGGATCATCAGGTAAGCCTAATGCCATCAATGTAATATATTCATTTCTGCCTCGTATATGTGATCCTAGGATCAAATCCAGAGTTTTCCTGTGCTTCGTTGATTCTTTTTTCAGTTTCTGTTTATCATATTAACAATTCATTTCTTTGTTTATTTTTGTGAGCCTTAAAAATGCAGAGGTTAACATTGTCTATAAAATCTCTTTCTAGATGGAACCAATAAGGATGCTGACTAGAAAATCAGTTTTTTGTTCCTAATTCAGTGGCATGTAAATTGAAGGTAACCAGGGAAACCAAGAGCTTGCTATCTTTATGTAGTTTGCAGGAGTGAATTCTGGAAATAGAGTATTCTCCAGTCTGTCATGATCAATAAACTGAAGCTGGATCTCATGGTTTTTATGCAGCAGCTAAACATGCTCATTTTCATTAAAAAAATAAAAATAAAAAGAGAGGGGAAAAAAAAAAGGCTTTGGTTAGCTGTTAATTGTGCATTCCAAAAAGTTATTCTTAGGTTAACTCTTTTTAGATGTTTAATTTGCATGGGGTTAAACTCTCCTGTGGAATTTCTTGGGCTGTGGTTTGTCACAGTAGACCACAGGTTTCCTTTGGAGCCACTTCACCATCTTAATTAAATCTGTGGTTAGGCTTATTTAGCTATTATTCGCTTCATAGAATAAAACATTTGAGAGTTTGGTGTTTGCTCTTGAGGGTACTAAAAGTAACTGCTTTAATTAAACAAAAAAAAATGACGTCAGTTTGTGTTTTGAAGTGCTATTATTACCAGCTTCACCAATAACTATTTTTATTAATAAGGAGGTTTACTCCTACAGTAAATGCTTAGCTCTAAGTTGCAAAGTTTTATAAAGGAAACCTCTTCTGTGGACATTTCTAATGTTTCAGGATAAAGGTTGTTAAATTTTAAGTGCAAAATTTTGTGATTTTTTTTTTTGGTTGGTTCTTGCTTTTTTAAAAGTCTCATCTGTTTTCATACATTTTTCATGTTTTTCACCACTTGAAGTTCAATTTTACTAAGTAAGTTTTTTACTATACTAACACTGTATGCTGTTTTCATCTATATCTAAAATTTTCAGAAGAAATATTTCAAAAACCCCTCTTGTCTTACAACTTCTGTAAACTGATAGTTGGAGACTATTTTATAGCAATGCCTAGAGGCACAACTGCATGCACACTAGGTGATACTTTGCACTGTGAACAGCTTGCAGTTTGAATATTTTTTTTATGAAAACAACAAAGAAGCCTATATTCTTAAAGCAGGAAAAAACATACTAATGTTTCTTTGGTTTAAGGAATAGAAAGAAACGTGATGCAAAAGCTGAAAATAGCTGTTTATTCATAAATTTGTGATCATACAAGATCTCTGAATTATAATTAAGTATTTCTGCTCTACTAGTGTGCAATTTATTTATTTCTTGTACTTTTCTTAATATTCAAAATTATAAGACACTTTTCTGTTTTTGTTAAGAACTGAACTTTGAATTTATGGTCAACACAGTCCTGAACCAGAATTGTAGACTGAAACAAAGCTGTGAAAAGCTGAAAGAATTAATGTAATGATGATAAATGCAATAAAGGAAGGTGGATACCTGGATAAAATGATTGACAAAATGTTAGGTGGCAAAGTAAGAGCAAGATGTCAATAATAATACCAAGACTAATTTCCAAGACTAATAAGAGTCCCTTGAAGAAGCAGAGCAGAGAGGAACATGTATATTGAGAAATATTTAAAGACAGCATTAAAAGATGCAATTCACACACTGAAGCTGTTAGTGTTGCTAGGTATGTGCACGCTTGTTTAGCTTCACAGAATCACAGAAAGTTAGGGCTTGGAAGGGACCTTGAGAGATGGAGTCCAACCCCCCTGCCAGAGCAGGGTCACCTAAGGCAGGTCACACAGGAATGCATCCAGGTGGGTTTGGATGTCTCCAGAGAAGGAGTCTCCACAATCTCACTGGGCAGCCTGTTCCAGTGTTCTGTCACTCTCACAGTGAAAAAGCTTTTTCTTATATTTATGTGGAACCTCCCATGGTCCAACTTGGTACCCATTATCCCTAGTCCAACCATTGGACATCACTGAGAAGAGCCTGGCTCCATCCTCCTGACATATATTTATAAACACTAATGAGGCTGCCCCTCAGCTTAAAAACCCATGGTAGAGTATGATTATAGATAGGGCATTCAAGAGTAGGGTAATACATTATTCCTGGAAGAAGGTAGTTTACCAGTGTGTTCTTCAATGTACCTATCATGGGTCAGGGTTCTTGGAAGTATGTAAACAAGGGTCTGTGGCAAAATAGGGGAGGCAAGTCTTGAAGAAGAGTAATACTGGTTGCCATCTCAAGGAATTTAGAAAAGTATGAGAGGTTAGAATCCCTGGTCCACTTCCTTTTTCCTTACCACTGCAGTGCCAAACAGTTGGCACACAGGTTGTATAGCAGCCATTCTTATTTTCATAAATTGGTATCTTCTGAAGAATGTTTTTGTCACCAGAATTCCGCTGGTACCTTAAGTAGGTAGACGACCTGTAAATCACTTGAATCTCCTTGAAGATTTTATTACAGAGGGAACTTGTTCTCCTCACAAAATCAGCACCTTGCAGCACTTAAACAAGTGTTAGTCCTCAAGAGCTTCCTGCAAAGGATTTGCTTTCAATTTACAGTGTGTTGAGATTTGGTTTGGGTAAGTAACAAGAGTAAATAAGTTCTAGAATTTGAAGAACCACTGCAGGTAAATATTTCTAGCCAGTAAGAACAAAATACAGAAAAAAAGCCAAATACTTGGTTCATTTGAAACTCTTTGTAAACCCAGAGTTTTCCATGATTTGCCAGATGTTTAATATATTGTGTTAGAACTTGACATTTTTCTCACAAGTTAGAAAGATACTTCTATCACATTTTTGCTTTCTATACCCAATTGTATTTTCAGCATAGGATACACTGAAATAATAGATTGCTTAGCAAAGTAAATATATGAAAATGGTGTTTAGAATTTCTGTGTAAGCAGTAATTAGAGTACTGCTTGTCAGGTTTAGAGCATTGTGAAATATTGTGGCATATTGTGACTTTATTTTTACAGAATCTGTTACATACCTGTCACGTTAATTCAACTAGAAAGCATTCTTTATGACAATTCATATAATATCATAAAGGCAACCAGTTGTGTTTGTTACTGAATGATTGCATGTCTCAATGTTTGAAATCAAATTGGAGAAGAAAAAGACAGTGCAGGAAGATTAATTTCAGTATGAAATGCCTTTTAAAGGAAGCAGATCTTATTTTGCCATTTTTCTTGCAGTCGTAAGATTCTTAAGATGTGAACTTGTTTAAATTAGATTTATCTGCAGTAATTAATATTCTGTCTAGTGCTGACAGAAGTGATCACACCAACTGCAACAAGATAATCAAGGCTTATGGAGACAATATGAAACTTTTGTGTTTGGTTCTTACAGGGCAAGATGGATTTTTACCTCTATTTAGTGACTTTGACATTCTGCTATTTTTTTCTTTACTGGTCCACATTTAAAACTGACCAAAGTGGTGGAGTCAGGTGTCCTCTTAAAATTAATCCTAAATTTTTTATATAACTAGCTTTAACCTTTTTCCTGTGTGGGCTCCTGCAACTTTTGTGTTACTGAAAATGATCCAACATTATTTTAAACATCTGTGACCAGCAGATATATGTATGAAGGAGTGGTTCTTTATTTCTTGGTTTGATCAGCTTTGGTGTGTTGAAAGTATGGATTTTTGTGGTTAATTTGTGGGGTGTTTTGAGGTCTTTTTAATGAGACCTTTCTTAGGCACTGTTTGATGGAATTAAATATCTGTGTGATTGTTGTTCTCAAGTCTGTCTCTTGATACTAAATATGATTTTTAGTTTTTTGTGCATTTTGTTTTCTGTTTTCATAATTCACTCTGCAGTTGTTAGCAGTCTCATACATTTCTCAAATAGCACCAGATGTCAGCTCAAACATTTTTACTTGGGCATACCTAGGAAGCCTTATCTCCCAGAGCAGGTACAATAAAAGCTTTTACAACTTTTCTGTTGTAAATAAATGTTTTTTAAAGTGGGTTTGCAATCTTTTATGCTTCTTTAAATAAGTTTGAACTGTATTTGGCTTCGTTGCTTCCTAACAACATTCTAGAGTTGAATTACCCGGAGTTATATACAGCTGGTGCTGCTGGGCAAGCCTCTCACAGTTACTTTATGTCTATTTCATGGTAAATATATAGTGCATATATACTTAATGCTGTTTAGTGAAGCATCCCTCTCCTGATTTGTTTTTATTAACCTGGCATAGAACAGTGATAGTCAATATCATTAAATGTTTTTAGCCTTCTTGGATAGAAGTAACAGTGCAGTTATTAATTGAACAACTAAACAGGTTTTATGAAACATTATTATATAGATATCTATATACTTGCCTAGCTTTATTAGTCTCCGAAATAGTGAAGTTTTTATCCAGTATTTTTTATTGCTAGCTGAAGTGTTTTGTAAGCCAGTTCAAAACAGAAGTCATTAATAACCACGATAAGATCTACTAAAAGGAACTCTAGCTCACCTGAAAGTTTGAATACTCAGGACTGCTTCCTTCTTTGATTTCCATCTCAGAATGAGTTGAGCTTGTTGGTGATTCTCAATTTTACTTCAAACTTTTGCACTTCAATATATTCCATGTTTTAATTAGGCAAAACATTGGTCTTCTGCCAACATACAAATTATTGCTGAAGTCTTCTGTCTTTTCAGTGGTATTTTTTGAGAAAATGCTTTGGGCTGAACTCGTATATCACTTGGCACTTCTTTTCAGTCTAATAGGTGAGAAGAAACACTGGGAATGAGTTGTTTAATGGTGTGTATTGATGAGGAAGAGGAAGAATCTGGATGGCACAGATTTTGCTTGGTTGTCTTTGGCTCTTTCTCCAAAGTAACAATGCAGACTAAGCTTTCTTAGAGAAGAAATGCCCTCCCTGTGGCAGTGTAGAAATGAAGAATTTTTTTTAGTATGCCTGCCTTTTATCCCCTCTGCCCTTCCACCCCCCTTTTAAACTAGTTGGCAGAGAGGAACATAGCGAGTGACATGACTTGGCATACGGTATGGCTAGAACTAATAGCATTTTAAGTCATTCTTCGGAAGGAAAAAAACCCACAACTTTACATTCTAGGTGGTACTTCTTCCCCAGTTCTGAAATATAGGATTTAAGCTTGACAGAAAAAAATTGCAGTACAACATTCAGTATTTTCAGTACTTGACAGTTCTCTTTGTCACCAGAGGTCTTGTTTTTTCATGTGTTTTATAAATATTTTAAATCAAGATTTTAGATTAAGATATTAAGATACCATCATTTCATATCAGAATGTAATTGGTGACAGGTAATTTTCGGATGTTCCAATCTGGTTTTTATTGTTCTTTGTAACCTTTTTTATTTTATTTTTCAGTATTCCTAAATCCTCTCTGGTTTGTTTCACACCTCTGTCTTCCCAGCCAAGTTTCATACAGACTGTCGTGATGGAAAGGTGTATTAAAAGGATGGGATCTTTGAGTATATAAGGAAATAAAGTGCTTGAATAATTTACTGTGACTTTTAGCATGTAATCTGTTACTTTTCTGTACTTTTTTTTTTTCAGTTGTGGATGAAATCTCAGTATATTAGGTGAAGAAGTATATTAGGAAATAAATAGGAAATAAATTATCTGGTCACAAGAATGTTAAGTCAGAGTATCTTAATTTAAGGTATGTTCTTACTGGGTGAAAATCTTGTAGTGAAATATAAACAGGTTCAAGGTAAAATGCTTTAATTTATCTTTTAATTTTCTATGAGATTTGAAGTGGGACAAATGGAATAGTCTCATTTTTCATAAATTAAGAATGTAATTAGAAAAATTTCATGCATCTCTTATTTTTGGTAGTTCTGATTTGATTGTGTAACTAATGGCAGAATGTAGAAGGATTATGGTGGATTAATTTGCAACAGCTGTTGTAACAATTCCTAATAGTTTCTTAAGTATAAAGGTAGTACCTGTTTATCTCTTTTTAATTGTGTAAAGTACAAATCAACTGCAAATAAATCTATAATGTCTAGCTATGCATTCAAGATCATTTAGATATAAATTACCTTTTATAATTGACTAGCTGTGGGCTGCAGATAATTTTGACCCACCTTCTACAGCAATAAAATTATTTTGTTTGATACTCAGTTCTTTCACATTAGAATACAAATGTTGGCAAAACTTTGACACTATGAATTTCCCAAATAATTCCAGCATAAGTAGTTTTAGTTAACAGAATTAATAATGTGTTGAAGTTCTGTATTGATGTATGTAAGCGAACAGTTATTGCTGGTTGAGTGCTGTGATTATTAGATTTCAAGCAATCATCTGAAAAATCACTGAGTCTAGTCCCATCAGTCACCACATAAAATATTCCTTTCTTAAGTTTAATCAGAGATTCATTTTCAAAAGTTAGATTATTTGGCACCTCCTATTTCTTATCTGAAACTGTTCCAAAAGTTGTTCAAGACTTAGGTAGCTATAAGGGGAGAAAACCCTGCTAATTTCCAAATTAAATCTATGAAGTGTCTATGAACCTTCATTTGCATTGGTCTTTAAGGTGAACAGTTCTTATAATCTGTTTGTTTTCTCCTTCCCTTTCTCTCTCCTTTATAACACATCAGCTTTCTGCTTGCATCAATTCCACACCAGAGCATCAGCAGCATCCTCTGCAGATTCATCCATGGAGCCCTGGGGACCAGACATCTTTACCTAGTTGTCTGGTCAGGGAGAGTCTCTTTGAACCAGTTGTCACAGCTGGCCTAGAGCAGAGATGAGAACAGGAGCTGTGAGGGGTCCTGTACAGTCTGCAACAGTAAGGGTGTATTGCAGTGGTGGCTTCTAATGCATCCAAATCCCCGTTCTCTGCAGTCATTTCTGATTGATGAGATCTTTAGTGCATTGTTGCATTTTTCTTTTTAGTTACTAGTTGAATCATCTTGACTTTTATACTTCTGACTTTTATTCCCTTTCTGTAACTCCAGTCATTGAAATAATCCAGTTCAATTGGCATGATATGTCCTTTCTACTCATTATTGACAGTGGTTGTAACTTTATTTTAGCAGTGTTTGTCTATTTTTTGTGCCAGGGTAATACAAAGAAAATACTGAAAAGATTGGTTCCAAGACAGAAACTTTATCATTGCTAACCTCCTTCCAGATGATGCTTTTCTTTCAGAGAATGGTTAAAACTTGAAATTTTTCACCATAAATAGCACTAAAAACTCAGGGTTTGTTTTTTTCCCTCGTTAAGTCTTTTTGGCTAAGTGCAAAATAATGCAATATATGAAGCATGTAACTTTCAAATCGTCACAAGTCATAATAACAAAAATATTATTTTCCTATGTTATTACCATATACAGTGTGAATGTAGATGTTGTATTTTTAAAAGTTTCTCCTCCTAGTTGAAATTTCTCACAAAAAATGTTAACACTTCAATTTGAGAAAGAACAGAGAAAAGCTCAATCAGCTGTTCAAACAAAATTATACCCCCAAAACAATATAAGTACAGTTCAACAAACATTGCAGCCAGTTCATTGACACTGGTTTTGGGCATCCTAATGATGCATTTTTCTTATTGTCACTGTGGTGAAAATACTATTCACTATAATATTATCAGTGTCAGAATTGCATATTCAGACAGGGGTGATGAGAAAGAGAAACAGAAGGGGAAACTGAGAATAATTGAAAAAATATTGCTGACTACAGGGCTGTCTTTCATGACAGCTTTATTTGTCTTCTCAGCCTTTCCTCAGTGTGAAAGGGTATAATATAGACTTTTGTTTCTGATAATAGTGGATGGAATTGTTGTCAGCATATGTGAAGCCCTCATAGTGGTAACAGTAAGTTCTCATTTTCTGCATGAGGCAAAGTGTTGTTGTGCTATTCATGGGTTCGGGTATTCCAGGAAATATTTACTGTGCAGTGTGGTGGTTGTTGAGTATTTTGGTGAGGTATGGGAGGGATTTTTTGTTTCTTTTTCTGTTTGTTTTAAAGCTCTCTATTAGGTTGCCTTTGTCTCATTTCCCCAAAACAAATTTGTCTTGCCAAAAACGCAACATGGGCATTTACACAAAACTAATTATTTAAACATAATGCATATTGTAATGTTAGATCTGGAATTGTGGAAAACTTCCAGAATGGCTTTTTAAATGTACAAGCCTTGTGCAAGCTTCCTGTTGGTGGGAACCACTGTCTAGTACAGCTGTGTTTGTCTGCCTGTTCTCTGCAATTGATTGAAGTGCAGGTTATCAAGTAAATGTTAGCAAGTGACCCAGCAGATAAAGTGTGAATACAAATTTGGTAACAACAGCAAGTAGCTTTTCCTCACTTTCAGTAGGCTCCTTGGTTACCTCAATCTTGTAGCTTTTCATTTCACTTCTGGGAGAACACTGTTACAGCACCCTCGATGCAGCCAGAGGTTTTGTAAGCGGTTTTCCTTCATTTGCATTTTTGTGGATTATGTTTCTAAATCAAGTAGTTCCATAGAATTGACAGCTGATCAATCCATTTTGTTAATTCATTTATAAAACCATTTTTCTGATTGCTTGGTAACTCTTGTGGTTTATGATGTAAATATAATTAGCTTTTTACTGATGTTAACATTGACCTTGGATATACAGCATTGTAATTTCAGATTATATTTTCAAGTTTTCAGCCACCTCTATTCATCACCATCGCAACCAACAGCTAAACTGTTTCCCCTCTAGCCATATTATTAATGTAATTTCCTAGTTAAATGTCCCACAGTAACCTTCTACTAGTTAAAAGATGCACATATTATTATTATTATACACATTTTATTCTGCATTTTCAGAACTTGGAACTGTTGGTGCCTCTCAGATATTTTTATGAAAATCCCTTAAAGGTAGTAGAGGATGTCTGTGTGTGTGTGTGTGTGTGTGTGTGTGGTGGTAGTGTTTCACATTTGGTTTAGTTTGACTTAATTTTATACTGACAGTACCTAAATTTCAATATATAATTCTAGTTTGTAATGTAGATCATTATATAAGTATGAAGCTATTTAAATGTATATGCTCAGTGCTGATTATCTCTCTGAAATTTTTCTGTTATTTCATAATAACAGATTTTATATTTGTTGATTGTAGTCCAGTTAATTTTGTCAAAACTGAAGTGGCTAATGTAATGAATTACAGGGAAATGTAATAATGAAAATGTAATAATGCTTATTTTCTTCATACACTTTAACAAGATGTAAAAAAGGATCTATGCTTAAGCACTTAAATAAATCAGATGTAACAGTGAAGAATTAGTTTATCTGAAGCTTCAGGAAACGATGCAGCATCTACATCATGGGGATTATGAGTATGATGAATGGGCTCAAACAGTCCTAATATGAGATGGAAAAACCTATAGCTTATAATCTTCTTAGGAATTCTGTTCTGTAATGAATAATAAACTTGCTTTGGATCTTGGTTAAAAAAAAAATAAAAAATCAGTGGAATTTTATTCAGACAAAATCCAGCCAGTTTTCCCTTCTTCATACCTCAAAAAAACCCCACATCTTTTTTGAGAGACTCTAGCATTTTACAGAAGTTCTGATGAAGAATGTAGATAATATATTTATGCCTGTCTGCTCATGAGGAACATTGCCAATGGCATTGGAGAAATTTAGGGAATTAACAGGAGAAAGAAGGAAAATTGTTCAAACTAAGGACTAAAGGAAAACCTGCATTTTAACAAATGTCTGATTTTTGGTCTTGAGGACTGGATTTCCAGACTTTAAAACACTGAAATTTTTTAAGAGTTTCTGGAGACCTTTGTGATTCCATTTATCATGATCTTTAGTGTTCCTTCCAACCCAAACCATTCTATCAGCTGTGACAGTCATTGACTTCATATGGTGCTGTGGATCTTAAGGTGTTTGTATTTGGGAAATCTATGCACATAATAAGCTCATAAGGTGTGGTAGTATTTCTTTCCCAAGAGATTTGATTGTGTAGTTATACAAACAGACCTAATTTAAATACACTAAAAATAATAATATTAATTTTAAAAGTGGATACAATCACAGATTAAAAATTCACTCAATATAAATCTTTGGAAAGATTTATTTCAGGGAAGTTACTCAGGTGCATTTTGTATTACTAGTAAAGGGGAGAGCCTGGCTCCGTGTTTCACATTTCACTGTAGAAATGTATTATTTCTTGATATAAAGAAATTATGCAAAATCATATCAGTCTTACTGTAAAAGTACTGTCGTCATGCAGTTTATAAAACATTAAACAGTCTTTTCTTCCACAGCAGATTTGAAATTTTTACTTCTGATAGAAGAGAGTTGCTTTGTTTAGACTTTTACATCAGTCTAGGGAAAGAGCACCAAACCCAATGTATCCCGTGAATGTGTTGCTCCTCATCCCCACCCCATCACATATTACCATTTCAACAACAAATACAGGCTGATAAATGGGAAGTTGTAAAAGCACTGATGTCTATCAAGTCTTCAAAGATCAATCCAACTGTGAAGAAGTAGTAATGAAGAAGCTAAATCACCCAATAATCCTGGGGTGAGTGCTACAAAATTAATATTAGATTTCTGAGGAAATCCTGTTAACTAGATTTCAGTCTGACAGAAGTTTGTAATTTAATTCAAAAATTTTGTGTCTAATTGTCCTCAAGTCACTATTTTTTAGGCAGAAGAAGCTTTTCCTTGGAAGTCTCCAAAGCACCAGACTGTTTATACAAGGTCATTTTTATGTGACCAAACCAAAACATTTAATTCTTTTCAGTCTTTAAAATGTTGTGCCAGCACACATTCAGTAGATATCAAAAAGGATAAGAATACTATGGAAGAGGGAGAAGAAAAAGAAAAAATTTAGGGAGAAACAGTTAAGAAAATTTCGTTAATATTATAGGAATTTTTCAAGCCATGTAGTTTATTTGAACAAGAACTATAAGGTCTTTTTTATTATTATTACTTCTGCTTCAATTAATATAATAAGACCTTACAATTTAATTTACAACAGCTAGCTGAACTCCCTGGGAGGTACTCTAGTGATAATTAGTCATCTGAGAAAATGCAGTAAAGTCCAAATAATTGGCAGATTCATAAAAACATCACACACAGTGTTGTTAAAGTCTTAGGTCTTTTCTTAACAAAATATGCACATTATGTAGTGTGAGATGATGCACATGAATACGTACCTAAGGTTGAGGGGGAAATAATTTAGCTTTTCTTTATAAAGGAATGATTTGTTAAAAATGATTGAAAATGCTCATTTTTTTTCTCATCACTCATTTGTAAAATACCATCTGAAACTTCATCCCAAAAAACTTCTTTCCCTGCTTTTAAAAGACAATGAAGCTGCCATTCTGTGGCTGAGCTGACATCTAGGCAGGCTGGGTTTGGTTTCTGTTATGCTGTGCTACGTTTAAATAGGGAAATGCATCCTGCATTTGGATTGTCAAACCAGGAACAAGGCCTTGCTGCAAGCTGTGTGGAAAAAGTGGTGCTTAATTAAGGAGTGCCAGAGTTAGGGGAGAGTGGAGAAATTAATCTGTTTTCCAAAATCTGGTAAATTATTACAGATTTATATTTTCAGAAGTATAGACTCTAGGCCCTTGATCTTTGAATGTCAGATTTTCCACCACATGACACTATATGTTTTCAAGCCTGTTTGTCCAGCCTTACAAGATATTTCATTACAGTATACTGTAACTGTGTGTGATTTTTATTATGGAGAGTCATATTTAACTCAATGGTGCGTAGATTTTTTCACCTCAATGTGACTTTGTGTAGTAAAATGGTATATTGTGAGAGGAATTCATAATAAAGTAGATGGCAAGACTTCAAAAGGAAAACTAAGGGACAGAGAAAATGTAGTGTAAGATAATAAACAGGGTGGTAATATTCTTTAGTCTTTAAATGCTGTTATAACTATATGTAAAACAAAGCTGAAGAAGAAAATAATTATCATAATTCTAAAAAACAAATTATTCTACACATGAATTAAACCTGAAATTACCATGCTACTTTTGTTACTTCAGTGACTTGAATTTACCTTTCTTATATATAAATGGTGCTCTGTGTGAATAGTGCTTCCTATGTGAACATAGGAAGTTAATTGTAAAATCTACAATAGTACTACAATATTGGTAGGAAATTCTAAGTCATTTACTGAATTCAAACTACAGGAGAGACTGAGGCAGGTCAGGTGTGACGCTCTAGATGCTACACCAGTTTAATTACTTTTGTATGAGTATACACTTATAGAATACAATTTTACTGATAAGTATATGTAGCTTGGTGAGTATTTCAGCAGTTTGGGATTTTCTTTGAAAGATGAGCATCTAAAATTGAGCAAGACTTATGGGACCAGAAACATTCTGAGATCCAAACATGAAGAATGTCTGTAGTAGAAAGTGCCTGGATGAAATATTACATATTCTGAAGTTTAAAGGATATTGATTTTTTAAACAGAAACTAGTAATCATAGTCAAAGCCCGGTCAGAAACAATTTGGTAGGAGGCCTGGGTTTGCTGGATGTGTGACAATCATCTGTCAAGCCTTTACATTAGTATTTTGTGTGTGTGTGTGTCCAAATGGTGTCTAGGTTGACCCTTGAGTCCCTGTGAATTGTTGAATACCTTAATATCCTGAATGTGTGTACAATCACAGACATTCCTCAGTAATCTATTTATATAGAACTGTCATTTCTTGAATGAGACTTGAATGGTACTTGTGTACCTACTGTTCTTTATATTTTAAGTATTTACGTAAGCTATATGAAGAAAATTACCATCTGAAATATCTATATGGAGCACCTGGCATGAGTGCATAAATTACTTAATGTGACTTAACATCTGATTTAAATAGTCTCCTCGCTAGCAATCTGCTCATCACAAACTTAATACACATAGAAACTGCAAAAATGACAAGAAAATGCACTTGCCATAAGTTTAGCAAAACTATGCCAGGGAATCTTTGTAAAACACTTTGAATATAGGCCTGTTTCTTGGAAGGACAGAATCTCACTGACCTCAAGCAATAGCATTGAATGGAGTACCTTTTGGTACTGATTTTTGACCATCAGTATGTTTTCCAGTTACTACTACTGATGTAGAAATTAATGTATTGACTACTTGGTTATGTAACACTCTCTTGAGAAAAAGGAATCTTTACAAATTATTCATGTAAATATTGTGTTATTTAAAATACCATCTACATTCAGTATCATTTTAAAGATCTAGATCTACTGTGTTAGTACAATGTAGGAAAATCACAGCAATATTACTATATAGAAACAGATCTATACTTTAGTAATAATTATTTTTTTGTAGCTTGGAATATGAAAATAAAAGCTAGAGCAAAAATTAAACCAAGTGCTTTTAGTTTAAGAAAAAGAAAATCACCTTCAGAGGATCTGTAGTTCATTATTCTGTTTTACTTGCATACTCAGCCAATATAGATGTTTGACTCAGGAACCATTCCTTTCAGTAAGATCAGAGCTGTAGCACACATCCACTCTCAACCCAAGCCAGTGCTGTCGTTGCTAGAGATAGAAGTAATGTTGTTTTCAGAATGGGATGATGTTACATTAATTAGTAAAATTGCATGGAAAATATGCAAATCAAATTTGAAATGAAATGATACCTCATCTACATTTAATCGTGGTCCTTATATTTATGTGATTATATATAAGTGAAGTATTCCATCCATTTTGTTGAGATAATTTCTGATTTGCAATGCAGTCAGGCAATTATAGCTGTCCAGTGATTCCTTGGGAACAAAATTTACACAGTTCATTATCTTCTGCTACTGGAAATTTCCCATAGAGATAAAAAATTTAGGCTGGGTTAGAATTTACTAGATTTAGGATGCATTACATTTAGTGCACCCAAGTTGTATCAGAATATTTGTTCTCTTACTTTTCTACACTTAGTGCCCAGGAAGGCCCTTCTGCTTGGTTGCTAAGTCAACACAAATCAAATATAACCATACAAGTCTATCCTTATGTTTCATTGCACATGCTTCACCCTGTTAACCAGTGTCCTTTTGTTGGTACTGGGAGCTCTTTTTGTTGGCAACTAAGGCATTTTTTGGTTCTGCCCTTGATATTAAAGTCTAAGCTGATCACGATGTTGCACAGACTTAAGGTCATTCTAGGTTTTAAATGCTAATTGTTCTGCCAACCGTTCTCATTTATACTGTGAGCAGATTTATTTAAAAGCCATTTTAATGAAGTTGTGATGGCTTGGAATCTGTTAAAGCTTATACTTTTTTTTCTTTGCCTAAAAAAGTTCTATTTACCAGAAGAAACCACTGAAACTGTGGTTTCCTTTTTTCTTCCCTTCCCTACCTTTTTCTCTTACTGGAAAAGGTACAAAGTAATAAAATCTTTCTTTCTTATTTTTACTTTATTTTTTATTAGATATATAAAAATGGAGTTTACACAGTGGATTTTGAACTACCTTGATGTTTTCAGAAACAGAGTTTATCTATGAACATTTTTCTGACTGTGAATATGAAGGATATGGTTATATGTCCTTGGATGAAAAAGGTGATACCTCTTTGCCTGATACTCAGTGGAAATCCACAAATGGCTGTCAGGACCACAACTGAGGTTTCCTGTATGTGCTTTTTTGTTGTTAAGAAAGGGCATAAACAGAACTTCAAAAATAGCATATTGGGGAATACACTCATTAAAATAGTAACAGAAAAACTTAGAGTAGAATAGGACCACTTTAGTGAGTCCATTCCTGCAGCAAAAAGCAATTGGATCACCACTAAATTATTTAAGAATATATTTTCATTTATTGAATGACAACAGCATACTCTTGTTATTAATGCACAACTGTACGTGGAGTGGAGGTATTTTCCCAGGAAAACTGATAAGGCAAAGAACAAATAGGGAACCAGAAATTAAAGGACAGAGGGCAGTCTCTCCTCAGTTTGTGAGAGTATGTCTTATACTTAGGTTTCCATATATTTGCAAGGAGTGGATAAGTAGTTGACTGGCTGGACACTGGAACCAAGATTATAAAGTGAAGATGTAGTCCAGTTCATCAGAACTGAATGCCAAAGTTGATGCTGGTTCTTTAACTGCTAACTGTTGTTGCCTCTGGGGTACTTTGCTTCCCCTTCTCTGTAAGTCACAGACTATAAGTCAGTGTCAAAAGTGGATGCATGTTGCAGGTGTAGCGAAGAAAGGGAAACAAAAATTCTGTGTGTGAGGTGTAGCAGTGGTGGATTTTACAAAACAGAAAAGGAAGATCCTGATGCAGTGCATACATTATCCTATGAGATTTCAGGGTTATAGGGATGCATAATTCAGTTCCCAATCCTCCCTCCCAGTAGGGAGTGGGAGGAAAAAGCAGTGATTAGAAGAAGTGAACATTCTTTTCTCCTATTGCAGTTTGTTACACATTTCTCTTTAATATATATATATATATATACACACATATATGAATGTTGGGCCCAGCTGGTGTACATCCTAAGGGCATCTGTGAAATGGGTTAGTATTTGGTTAGCAACACAGTCTGAATTGTGAATCCTTTTCATTAAGGTGTATTTACTAATGAAAATCTCTGCCATGCTGCTGTGCATTGTGCTGTGCTCCCTGCTCTGCATCAGTGTGCCCAGCTCAGAAGACAAATACAGCAAGCTGAACAGCAAATGTAGTGTGTGAGAAAGATTGAGTGCATCTCAGGCAGAAGTCCAGGAACATTTTGGAGAAAAGTACAAAATGAGCTGGGCAACAACATGTTGCTTGCCAGGTGGAATGCAACCAAAGAGAATTGTGAAAGAGGAGAGAAATAAATCAAAATAAACCAGGTGGACTGAATGACCTGTGGAGTAATTTGAGTAGTAATGTCTTTTTGCTGTTAAAGATGTTAACTTTGAGTTTATTTTTCAGATTTGCATATATTAATTGTAAATTACAATTGACAGTTTACTACATTATGTTTAACAAATACACAGAATTCTTCAAAGTTTTAGGAAGTTTATTGCAAATGTAGTTTTTCATTCTTCTCTTGCAAAACCGCACACAGTTCCCTTAGGTGCTTACAAATGAATATGAGTACATTCTGATATTCAGTAGTGACATCTTCTGTTATATTTCAAGCTGAATATGATTCTGTACTGCACTATGCTATTGCTATATACATATTGCTGCTCTTCTGTGATTAGTGTGCTATGCTGGTTCTTTTTGATGTAATACATTTAGAAGGCCTAACTATAAAGTAGAACTGCTGTGAAAATTAAGTTCTTCACTGTAACGAATGGTAAGGCTTAGGTATGTGGTAAAGCAGTGATCCTTTCAATGTTATGGTTAGTGTGTGGAAACTCAATGGATTTGGATACTAAAACACTTTAATCACTGTAATGTGCAGTTTTGCTAATGACATCACTTTTTCTGTAGGAGAGATAGCTTAGTTGACCTAGAAGTCAGGCATGTTAGCAGAGCGGTTGCTTATCCAATTTCCCTGTTCTGGGAGAGAGATGATATGGTCTAGGAGAGAAATTGGCTGTTCTGTGTGTAGTCCTGGCTCAGTGATGGTCTCCTCTGGGTAGTTCTCTGCTTCTCAAGTACCCAAAAGATTGAAGAGGTGGTTACCAGATCCTGTTGCAGGGTCTTGAGGTTCCTTCACCAGAATTGTTCAGGTACCTGGGGTACTGAAGAGGTGGTCCCTGCTCCTAGTGGTGGTTCTGTCCATGTAATGCAGTCACCGTGCAGGGTCATGGGCTGGTGATGTTTTCTCCCTTCTCTACCTGCTCTGCCCCCTGCATAATTTTATTATTCTTGCTGCCCTAAGTGTCCTTAGTCTATAGAATTGTGTAGGGAATACGTCATTGGTCATTAGTCTGTTCAAATACTGGTGTCACCTTCACAACTGCTGTAGATGATGCTCTCCTTGTTCTTGTTCAGGACACCTCTGACCATGTTTGCACTTCTTTACAATGAACAGACAGCTTTTATAGCTTATCTGTTTTCTTGAGCATAACAAAACTAGTCCATAGTTTGGGGCAGATGATGGATCTTCTTTTGTCCACTTCTGCAGCAAATCCTCATATAAAGTTCACAGGCTTATCCTAACATTTATACTCCTGCCTTAGCCTTGGCTGAGTTATAGATCTGAGCACATTCCTTGATCTCATGAGCATGTGGCTGGCCATTGTTCACAAGGGCTCTTTCCTTTTCCTCCCTGCTCTTCTTTTTTTATCACCTTGTCCTCCTCCCTGTTGCCTTCATTATGTACTGATTGTGAGAGTTAGTCACAGCTGAATATAGGCTGGAACTGTCTTGGAACTTTTGCCAATCCTGTCACAATTTCATTCCATTTTCTGTCTGCAGTGTAATGGCATGTACTTTTGGTGTGACCTGGTGTGCTCCTGACCATCCCAAAATCCTGTCCTAAAAGCCAGCTAAAGGGGTTGTGCTGGCTTTGTCTCATCCTGCTCGTAGTTAGAATTTATTAATGGTAACTGCAGCTTAGATTGACATGAATGTACAGCATGAGAGCTGTATTGGTTCTGCTGTGTCATAGCTGAAACCCATGGTACAGATACAATGTTTGTTAGGGCCTTATTCTTCAGTTTTTCTGTACATGATCCTTTTATACCTGTGTAAGAGAGTATAGAGCTGACAAGTCAAGAACAGCAATGCTACTCTTCCTAAGTGCAAATGACTCCAAAAGGTTGGAAGTCACTGGAGACTGTAAGGCAATATGAATAGCAGAAGAGTTGCATTTTATGCAGACTTTGACTCATGACTTAGAAGTTAATGAAACCATTCAAGTTGAGTACTTTAATCTCACAAATTGGTTATCACAGCCTTGTGGCCACTTCTTGTTTTATAATAAAGCATAACACAAAGTATCTGTGAAGACTTAGAAAATTAAACTAAGGGAAATATGTGCAATTTTGAGCTCATTAGGAGCAATTCATATTTTCATCTGTCTCATTAGAGATGTTTTCATGAACTAGGAAAGTACTTTTGAATCTGTGATTTTTAATTTCCCTGCCAACTGGCGTGAGCTTTGTGGAATTGTTATTTTCTTTTCATTTATTTCAAAATGTTAAAAGGAAGAGAAAAAAAAACAAACTACACTACAGGAGAAATGAGAAGAAAAGCAAGGCACTAAGAAACAAGTGAACTGCAGGAACACGATAAGAAATAGTATTTTATAGTAGGATTGTTCAATATATATATAAATATCCTTTTTTGGTACTTTGATGACAGTGTATGGAAGTAGAGCATACTGATAGTGGACTAAGAAGATGAAGTTCAGAACTGAAGATGCATGGGTCAAGCACATCATCTTGAGGAATAACGCTTGTTGTTGTCACATATATTTTCTTGAAACAGTGCCTTATCCTTAAACCAGATAGAACTTCAGTCCAACTGTACTTTGAAAGTACAAAACAGAACTATTTGACCTTTGAGGCTGACAGTAAACCATTTACAAGCTTTTTGTTTGAAGAATGTAGGGAAAACATAAGTACTCATTTGCTAGGGCTGTAATGACTAACCACAACATACTTCAACTACTGCTATAGATGTGAAACTAGGTATCAAGTACTTCCAGTGTTAAGGCTTCAGGTTTTTAAAAAATATAAATATGCAGAAATCTATAGTTATATTTCTTACTTTTGAAGTCAAAATGTAATGTCTGGGAGAACTCTTGAGAAGAATTTTCTTTTTAATTTCTTTCTGGATCATTTTTCATCTCTGTGTGGTAGCCATAGGCTGTAAAACATTGAAATATTCAGTAATTCCTTTATAAATGTCATCTTTTCATTGTAACAAACTCGCAATTTCTGTTTTCACAAGTGTCTTCACAGTAAATCTGTCTCTGAATGTTTTGCTGTAATTTGTCTGTGAGCCACAGTTAGGCCCTGCATCAGAGGTATTTGCTTTGCAGAAGAAAATGCAGTCGACTGCACACTGTATCTTAAAACATGTTTCTGAAAATATGCATATGGTGGTTAGACAAGACTTGAAATAAGGTGAGCCCATCTCTCCATTTTAACATGTTGAGTTTATTTTTGAGGTCTTGCCATGAAGAATAGATTAAAATGCCTGCTGTTTCCTGTTTTTTCAAAACATATAGACATAAATCTGTCATATGCTGCAGCTCAGTGTGGTATTATATGCTGAGAAAATGAACTCAGTAGCAATATAATCTTATTTTGCAGTATGACTGAATTGCAGAAAACATTTCTGGAAGTACGTAGATTTAGGAATCAAATAAAATTTAAGTGTCCTGATACTTAGGAGTTTATGAAGGCACAACTTCTTTGTTGAGAGGCATTTTTCCTTTTATTAATTCATGAGAAACTCATCTTTCATTTTGACTGTAGTTTATTTCAGCTTTCACTCTCCATAGAATATGAGTTTGATTTTTATTTTTTTTCCTGTCATATCCTTTGTTGGGATTATTGTTTAACTGAAAATATCACTACAATTAATTTAATAGACATATAATTTACTTCTTGTTAATCTCATTGGGGTTTATTTTATTTATCCTATAGAAAAAAACCAACATTCTGTCTCAAAATGTGACAGTCTGGTTAAGTATTAGATTCTGTGATATTTCTTGTTAGGGATGAAAGATGACAATATTAAGCACTCTAGACAGCACGCCCTGGCTGCAGAAAAAATTTTGTGAATTCCTTTGTTTAAGTTTTAAGTAGAAAATGGAGAATTATACTTTAAAAATGCTGATTTGAAGCAAAAATTAATGTTTCTTTGCACACACACAGAGAATATATTCATATCACAGTAGGCACTTTTGTAAGTACAATGATGTGTATTAAATGTTTTCAACCCTGTTCTTGATCCTTAACAAGGTTTTTTAGCTGCTACTGTAATGAGAATAATTTCAGTAATAAGAATAAATGGCTTTAAAATTAAAAAAAATAAAATTGTAGCTTTGGCATTTGTCTGCTAGTCAGTGTAGGCCATTAATGATACTAAGTGTTTAAAAATACATAATGGTATTTAATGTTCTTATCAGAGTTGCATTTGTTAGAGTAATATGAAACCTATTTGAAGGATTTCTGTGTTTTCATAGGCATTTTTTCCCTGAATGTAAGCAATCATTTATTTCTATGACACGATAGTCCTACTCTCCAAAATGTCTGTTACTGTTAATATCATTTCTAGGCAGTACACACTGGTAGTTTGGTTTATTACTGAAAATTATGTGTAGCTTCTTTGATTTTTTTATACAATTACAGGAAAGATATTTTTGAGACACAGTGAATATTTCTTAGTGCAAATAAATGAAAGTCATTAGATGGGTATCTGAACCTCAGATGCAATATGTAACCACACTCAAATCACATGTTCAAGTGCCTGTTGTTCTGGCCTGCTCTGTGAACAATGGTTATACTACTTTAAGTACTTAGTGTTACTCATAAGCATCATTCAACTAAAATTCTAACAAGGTTAGCCTATGTGCTTAATGGACACTACACCACAGTTTAGTGTGGTTCTGCATTCTTAATTAAATTAGAGGCAGAGATCTTCCCATGTATCTATTTAACTACTGTGGAATTTGCTACTATTTTCATAAAACAAATGATTGAAATTAAAAAAAGATTTTAGCTGAGATTAGGAATCAGTAAAACAGCAGGGATTCGAGTTTGTTAGAATTTTTCTTATCTTGCTATCAATTCTCCAACAACTGATTTTAGTCTAAATGGGAAAACATGAATTTCTTTTAAAAGCACTTGAGGATTTAAAAGTTCAGAACTATGACTGAAGTTCAGGGTCTAGCAGCATGAAGGGCTGATCACAAGTGGGACCTGCAGATACTGTCATAATGCACGTAATTTATAATTATGTGAAACATGGATAGAAGAAAAAAAATTTAAAGGATGAAAGTCTTGAAGAGAAAAAGCAGCAGAATTTGTGGTCTTTGGATTCTTTCATGAAATCTCAAATTCCCTAGCACAAGGAAAAAGCATTCACATATCATTATTTGACTTTGTCATTTATTTTAGGCCTGAAATAGTACTTTGTTCAGTTTTCCCATCCAACTAGTCGGGGTGAGTACACATTCACACAGATGTATAAAGTAGAGGTTTTATTGAGTTTGGACCATATGGGTATGTTCAAACAGTAAGTATTCACACCACTTCTATTGTGCTCTTACTATCCTTTAGCTGGATCAGCTACCAGATGTTAAACAATCCTAAAAATTCAAAGGAAAAGATACGCTGTGAGAGCAGTGAAACACAATGCACTGATGCTACCAATCTGACTCTGGAGATACAGAAATATAGAAATAAAAATTTAAAACAACATTCCTGAGGTGGTGATTGGCAGTTCACCAGTGCAGCCACCAATATTGCTTAGTGGGATGATAGAACCCTATATAAATGCCAACTGCTCTGTCTATGCAGGGAATTTCAGCACTGAGAAGAACTCCAGATCTCTTATTCCACTTCAGAGGACAAAGATGTTTTCCAGTAAAAGTTAAACTTCTAAACAACTATCATTGTTATTTTTGAGCTGCCTTTATCTAAAAACTTGAGAGCATTTTCTGCTCTAGAGTCAGATGACTGTTAGAACAATATGTGGCAGTCTGACAAATTTGCATTTATGGTTACTCATGTCCTTTGTTTTCTTCCTCTAGGTCTGTTTAGAATAGTAGAACAGGGGAAGAGAAAGAGAAGGCCATAAATATTCCTTACTCACAACTTCTGTAGTTCTCTTCCCCCTCCTATCCTCTCTTGTCTTCACCACCCACATCTACTGTGGGGAGACAGGAGTGGGGGAGAAGGGATAAAAATCTCAGCATGCTGAAATTCTTTGTGAAATTCTTTTACAATTAGTGTTTGCCTTTTGCTTCTGATACACTGATGAATTTCCAACTGAATTGATTGTAAGAGCTTCTTGAAAAACAGGTGATAATAAATACTTGGAAAACTAGAGTCTAAGCAGAGTTCTCCTATGGAGCATTTAGAGTCAGAGGATTTCTTGATAGATAGAATGGCAGTTGGAGTGCTGTCAAGTGGATAGAGCATTCTGACAGTAAAGACTTTGCTTTTAAAACTCAGTGTATAAATGATACCTTGCAACAGAGAAGCGAGGTAAGAGTACTTGTGCATGGAGAGTGTAAGACAATATATGCAGTGTTCACCAGTAACAAGGCTGGCTTTATTTATGTATCATTGATGATTTATACCTACCAAGGCAGAGAGAAGAAGGGAATGAGGAAAAACAAGTAAGATTAAATTTATACAAATTAAACAAAGGTTAATAATGCTGAACTGAGAATAAAAACCGTTAGATTGATAGAGACACAGATAAATTAATCTCTAACTCCACTGGAATTCTAATGGTATTAAAAGTAAGAATAATTTTTACAAGGAAAGGAATCGAAGCAGAAGCTCTCTCAAAGGAAAAGAAAAACATCAAAATAAAAGTGGTGTATGACACTGAGAAATTAATTTTTGTAAGACATGGGTGTTTACATTCATGACAGCCAAATCTGTAAGAATGATTGTAAATATGACAATCATGACAGTGTTGATTTGCATGGTTAATATCAGTAATTATTTGTATTTAGACTGTCTTCCACCTACAGATCTCTCACTCTTTGCAATCATAAATTATTAAGCCTCACTTGTAGCACAGTTGCTATAATTTAAAATTACAACCCATTCCTGATTGACTTAGATTTGAACTTCGACATTAATGATTCTTCTTTTAGGAGAATTTCCTAGCTTGTTTCAATGTAAATCTTTGATGTAAAGCATTGAAAATTCAGCAAATAGCAAAGTAAAAAGATCTAAAATAACTATAACCTCTGTTAGAAAAAAAAAAACCCACACCCCAATTTAATTATTTGATCAATTACCATTGAAAGTTTGAGCAACTTAGTCGCTACATTATATGTTAGTTACTTGTGATTGCTTACCTTTCATACCTCTTCCACAGTTACTGCTTGTGAATAATAAAGCCATTAGTAATATATAGAAGTATATTCCTCAAGCAATGCATTAGATAAATTTCGAAGTGTTATTCAATGAGGAAACAAACTGGTTTGCTGCAACCATGTGCCTTCAGCATCTTGCATCAGGATTTTTCAGATCTTCTAAGCCTTTTAAAATTGTTAGGGCTCCTCCAGGCTGGATTTCTATTTTATCATTTGCCATCAGTGAAAGCCAGTGAGGGAAGGTTTACTTATATATGAAATAAGCTTTTAACTTGAAGATAAGCAGTAGGGAAAATGACTCAGCCAGTGACTCATGATATTTTCACTCCCTGTTTATATGGAGTGCTGCATACTGTTTATAGGATACTGTGAACCTTTTGATAAATCTTTCAGCTCTTGCTTTTTAATACTTACTTATTAAAAGTAGATAATATAGGGAAAAATTTTTTCTGTAACTTGCTTTCCTGAAACTTTAAGAGCCATTGGACTTAAACACGTTAATTGTGAGAAACAAGGAAATAAATCCTTGTAAGTCTGTGGGACAGGGAGAAGAAAACCCACCTAGAGGTCGGTTAATTGAGACAAGGCTGAGGAGATTTTCACTCTCCAGTTTTGGTAAAAACCAGACAGACTCAACCTAGTATCTTAATATCTTTGCCCCCCTTCTTCCCAGGCCTAAAATTCCTTCACTCCTGCCTCCTCCTCAGGAGGACAGGAAACTGCTCCCCATTGCTCCTGCATAGGCTGTAGAAGGACAGGCTGCCATCTCACCATGGGCTACAGGGAAATCTGTGCTTGGGCACCTGCTTCCCCTCCTTTGGCATTCCACTCACCTCCTCCTCTCCTCTGATCTGCACGTTTTGTTTTCCTTTTCCTGAATAGATTTCTTTTCATTAATACCTGGGGTGAAGGGATTCAGGAGAGCAGGGACTAGAATGGATATCTTTACTAGTGAGACTGGCTTATTCTGGTTTAAAGGGGTCTCAAACTTCAACTACTGTTTTAGGGATGTATTATATGTGTCCATAGTAGATCACTAAATCATTTATTTAATTGGTGTTACTATCAACATTGCAATAAAGAACCTACCCTTAGCTTCCTCTCTAGATAAGGGTAGTTTTAGCCAAGTTTGTGTTACAGAAAAAAAATACCAAGCCAAAAGCAAATACAAATACAACAAAAATAGCTGCTTATTGTTTTCTTGCACTACAGAGCATGAAGAATAAGAATAGAATTTAAAGGTGTTCAGAGAGGTATAAGAATCTTAGGAGTGAGGATAAGAAATGGTTGCTGGAAATCTGAGGATTTCTCTCTGTTGTGTGGCAAATTAACTCTGCATTCCTTATCTTGTGAGTTTAAATAAATTCAGCTAGTAGCTGTATGCAACTTCCTAGGACAGAATTTTTCTGTAGTTACTGATACACAATTTCCTGGGATTTTAAAGGAAATATGCTGCTAATGCTCAGAGGGATGCAATCTTGAAGTCACTGAGGCAAAATTATAACAGTCTTTGGTGCTGCTGTTTGATTCAATATTTAATAAGAAAAATGTGTAAGAAATTATTGATGGGCTTAAAAAATAATCAAATTTGCATTATTGTCAGCTATCCTTAAGTATTAACTGATGTACAAGATAAAGCACAAGTTCTGTCTGGGGGAGTTAATTTAGAATGAATTAGATATTACACTTGTTTTATGAGGAAGGCCTGAGAACAAGAAGCAGAAAAATGTCTGTTTCAGTAATATTTGCAACTCAGAATACATTTGAAATTTAAAAACAATTTAAGAATGCCCCTTGGTTTGAAAGCTATTTTAAAATAAACCAGATTTTCACTCTGTTGAGGGAAGCCTCTTAAGCTCTGTCTAGAAAAAGTCCAGAGCACTTTATTCTAAATGGCAGCTAATTAATTTTTGTTTTTGTCCACAGAATGTTTGTACTTTTTCTTCATTTTAAGTGGATTATGAATCCATTTAAGATGTTATTGTTAGTCACAGAGACTCAATCCTACTTTTTTCTCATTTTGCATTATGAGTGCTCAGGAATGGAAGGCCTTAACTATTATTGGCAAAAGCACATAAATGATTAATGTTACTTGACTCTATTTAAAAAAAATAATTTAGGATTTTAGGTCCATTTTCATGCATTACAAAAAATGTTTTTGTTCTTTTTGATGAAATGAACCGGCAGTATGAACAGTGCCATTGGAGAATTAGACAATATTGCCAGGATTATAATGTCAGTTTCCTAATTATCAATTAATTTTATTATAGTTTGCTTAAAGCAAAATATGCTATGTAGAACATCAGAGCAGATTTTTTCTTAGTATTTCTGTGGTATGTTGATAAGTAAAAATTTAATTTTCCAGTGCAAATAAGTGTGAAATTAACTACATCTGAAACACTTTTTTTTTTTTACAGCAGAAGTGTCTTTATTGGCTACTTTAAAGTTTACTCAGCAATCTTTGTTAAAAGTGACTTTGGTTTGGTGGTTACAGAAAATACAGTGCAAGTGGATTAATCTGTTTTGTGGGCTGTTTTCCAAAGAAATGCTTAATAAAAAGAATTTCATGCAATATGCTATTAGAGCTTCATTTACATTAATAAGACTCTGTTCTCAAACTATTAAGCTACCTTTGAGATTTTAAAAAAAAGGGGCTCAGTGTATTTCATGTGTACAACCACAGCGATCAGTTCTGTGGCTCTTGTACCCTTGAGACCTCAGTGTATATGAGAGAAAACAGTGTGCTCCTCACCTTTAAAATGTATCCTGTCATCTTGCTTCCATGAAGCTCCCTTCAAACAAAACAGTAAAATCCAAAAGAGAAGCTGATAATGTGGTTGCCTTGCAATGACACTTGGTGCAGTGAAATTAACCCAAGGTGTCAGAGAACTGAACTGAATGAACTTCATGTGGCAAAGCAAGCACAGTAATTCTGAATGTGTGTACTAATGTCACACAGATTATTCATATAGCTGTCTGGAAACCCCAGGATTAGGAATGGTGTTGCCATACGGAAAGAGACACACATAACTTACTGAAAGGATTGGGTAATAGAATGACTTTAGCACTTTAGAATCAGGTGTCTACCAGTCGGGATACAGAACGTACTGTATGAGTTTGGAAAACTATTGGTGTCTGTGCCACATTTTATCTCAGGATCTTTAAAATTGTGAAGGAAAATCACAAGAGAAAACTCCAATTTTCTGTTGCTAGGAAAGCAAATGAATGGATCAGTTACAACCTCATGGACTTCACAGAACATGGCTTGACATAAAAGTTTTTCAATAAAGACTAGTACATTGTATATTGGGAGAAGTAGTAGACAGAGGAGCAAATAAACTATAGAAATATATCATGTACTAGGTTTTTGCAATTGAGGGACCCTTTAGAGAGAGAGAATCCTTTAGAGATTGATAAAGTTGGCCTCATCTTATTAGCAACTATTGATGTATGATATAAATGTATGATCAGCTATTATTTTCTTTGATAGCTGTGTATTTTTTTTATTATGCAGAGTATTGTGATGTATGTTTTCCCCCTCAGACATGTGGAAAGGAACCCCAAAACAGATAAATGACAATATTTACTTTACTACATGATCTGGGACATTTACCCAGCTGTCATAGTAAAGTAGCAAGAAACTTGTCTTAAGATCCCATCTAGAAAAACAAAATGTTCAACCAGAAGTGGTGAACTGTAAAGACCATTCTTGATTGCTGCATGGATTGCTGATTTGTGTTTCGGTAACAGCCACCTAATAAGGTTTAAAATTATTTTATTATTATTAGTTTTATTATTATTATTTATTGTTATTATATTTTGTCAAATTGGAATATTCATTTTTATGAAGAAAGGGAGTGAAGAAATTACTGATAGTAGATTAATCCAGCAGAAACGATATAAGGTCCAATGGATATGTGAAGTAAAATTTATTTTTAATAAGTACTTTATTTAGCTAATTTTTAAATTAATATTTTTAAACTTGACTTCCCTTCTATGAAGTTTTAAGTATATGTTTATTCCCATTTTTAACTCAGAAGTAATTATCACTCAACAACAAAAACTTCATTTTATCAATGTTAAAATACGGATTTTCAAGTGTTTTCAAACTTCTTCTTTCATATTTGTTTAATTAAGGATACTTGTTAAAACTTTCTTTGCCCTGGAAAAAGTTGATTTCAGAAACTGTAAACTGTGACTAAAAGTATTTCTATTCTTTTTTGAAAACTTTATGCTGGTGTTTTTAAACATTAACTGAGACCTGCATCAGCTTCAATTGGACATGATTCCTGTTTGCATTTTCATCATGTAAAAAGGGATGACTAAGAAAATGTTGCTAATCCCATGTTCTAGATGTTGAAGTGAGAGTAGTTAAAAGTATACGTTTTAATGAATTGTGGCAATTCTGAGAATGCTTTTAAGGCAAATTTTTCATCTGAAATTTGCAAATTTTAAGAAGTAGAGTTTAAAGTAACAGTTTGTTTGTTCTGAATTTGTTTATAATGAGTCCCATCCTTCAAAACCAATCAGGATGCAACTCTACTGTAGAGTCGAGGATACTGTTTCCAAAGCATTTCATTCTGTTTTAGGGATGTTTGGTTTCAGTTTCAGTAGTGTTTAGTTAAAGATTTCTTTGCACTTAGGGTTGATTCAAAGCTGAAGTAGTGAGAGTCCAGATGAATGTGGAGTTATAAAACAGATGAAAATACAGATAGTCAGCATTTCAGCAACCAGGAAGTTTCAGCTTAATGACTTGGCTGCATACTTTAACTTGAGGGAGAGATGATCTTGAAAGAGAGGGTAATACAGGAATTTGAATTAAATCTGCATTAATAGCCATTTGGAAGTCTTCCAACTCCATTTAAAAATAGTCTGTTCTCATCAGATATTGTAGATTAACTTTCATTGTGCATGGTATGTGTGTTTCAGATCTTCACTGTATCTGACATGCAGTGTCAGATACAGTAAAAGTTCTGTGAGTGTTTGCCTGCTTTAGCAAAGTGCTCTTTGACTTAAGTCTTCACTGATGTATTTTTTAGTTTTCCTTTTTGCATCTAATTCCTGCAATATCCATATGGCATTTACCTCAAGTGTTACTTATATATTTATTATATAACGTAAGATTTTTGGCTGGCTGTGTTAGTCATGTGAACTTTGCAACATTTTTTTCTTGTTCTGTTGCTACAATCAAGACAGAGCTTAAAGAAGCTACTGCAGTTGCAAATCTCCCTTTCAGACACAGAGGTTTAGAAAATTCTAGCTGGTTAGCTACTTGGTGATTGTGGAATGGTAAACAGTAGATTTCTTTCTTTGAGCTGAGTAAACCATCACCTTAGGCACTCTACCTAGAAATCTGTGGAATTTAAATTTTATTTCTTCAAAGGCTGTGTCCATCTCTGGTTGTGAAGGCATTAATCAGTTGCCTGTGTAGATCTTGCAGTCTTCCCAGGCTCACAGGAGAGCTTGTGAACATAAGTAGTCCAACCTGCTTAAAATTTGTGTACTTTTTTTTTTTTCTTTTTTGAACATCTGAGTTTCCTGATATTTCTGTGTTTAATCATGTATTGTTTTATCTATTATGGAATAAATCCCTAAATATTTAAAAATGAAAAATATTATATTTTAGATCTACCCTTTACTGGGATACTTCATTTCCATCCTTTGCCCTTCCTTTCTGGAACTTACTGGTTTTGTTTCTCTCTGCATCTGGGAGATGAATACTTTTAAGTATCCTGGACCAATTTATGGTTCCAGCCCATGTGATGGGAAGCACTGAAGCAATTCTGAAATGTCTCAATCTTGTAAAAAAAACCAATGCCAGAATTACTATACTTAGGTTCATGGACTACATTAATTCTGTATAATTTGGTTTTGTCATGAGTTGTTTGCTATTTTAATCTGCAAATGTCAAAAGTAATTATTATACATTATTCTAGACCTTAGCACCAAAGGGATTTGACATGGGTGACCATTTGCCATGCATGGCACAGGGGTAGAATGAGGTTAGTGTTAATCTTCTACAAAACAAAAAAAGTAAAGCTATTCTAGCTTGTGAAACAGTTTTGATTTTTTTTTTAAGTTCTATTTATCTAAGATGCAATACTGCAATGAACTGTTTGTAATCTTAATTATTGAAGGCTACTAACTTGAAATCTGTTACTAGCCCTTGCCATATCCAGAGACTTCTGCTCACCTCTGAATAAGCTGGGTGTTTACTCTGATGGCAGGAATGTTCTTAGTAGGTCTATTCTGATCATGCTCACCGTCTCTGTAGAAATACAGGGTACTCTAAATTCCAGCCCTAGATTTGGACATAAATAATGTCTGAAGGCTCTCTACTGAATAAGCTATAAACTGTGTAGGGCATTTGTGTTCCCACTCCTCATCTGCAATCAAAATTGTAGTAATGATAAAATAAAAAACATGTCTTCCACCTTTCATTTATATTATTAAATTTTCTGTATCATATTCTGAACACCATAGACAATAAACCTGAGGTTAAAATATACTTAAATTAAAAAAAAAAAAAATGAAATATTAGATTTTAAGTTTTTTAAATACAGAAGCATTGAAAAGTGCACAGAAATGCTTATAAGTAAATTACAGAGACATTTTTATACTTATGTTGTATGAAGTATTAATATAACTTGTGGACAGAAATTGTTTTTCTTGAGCTGCTAATGATCTGTGATTTTATTCCCTAGATTAGTTCTCAAAGGTCAAAATGTGATCAATTATCCAGTAATTTGGATCCTGTAATTGGCTTGGTTGTGCTTGAAAAGCTAAGCTACTATTTCATTTCTATTACATAGTCTGGATTGATACACAAACTGAGAACATGAACAGATACATTCTTGAACTATATCCAGTGATATTTTCAAATTCTTTCTGTTAGATGGGGGAAATTTGTGAATACCAAAACATAGTGTCCTTCTTAAGTAACTTTCTGAAGAAAAAATCATTAAAAAAAAGAATTTAAGTATCTTCCCTGCATTCTGGGGGTTTTCTAAGAAAAGGAGTAGGTGTAAAAAAAAAGAGGAATATGAATAAATGTAGAAGGATTTCAGTGACACTTTTAATTATAATCTAATTTCAAATTATATTGCTTATATTTGATTATATATTAAGGAGATGCATAATTTTATTCACAGGTTAAATTCATAGAGCTAATTAAGTTGTAATATCTATCTGCAGGATAAATAATGTGGAACAGTTTAATGTCAAAATAATTTTGTATTCATAATTAGTCCTCTCCTAATAATTCTATTAAAGTTTAAGGGTCTGCATTTCACGTTTAAAAAAACATGTAAAAAAAGTAGTTTTCACTACTATAGGGTTGAGAAACTGGGTTTTGGCAACTGGAAAAGAATATACAGTAGTAGAACTGTTGATGAATCTATTTTAGTTAGAGATGGTGAGAATATTGTTCATATTTTCTATTGATGGTATTTAGATTTATTTCTTTGGCTTTTTTGACTTGAAGAAACTGGAACAATTTCTTCCTTAAAAAACTACTTTTCTTGATGAGTCTACTGACTGATCTTATGAGTGGGATCACAGTTCTGCTGCTCGTGTGGTGTTAGTGAAAGTCAAGTCTTTATTCATGTGCCAAAATACACTTGTATTTCTAAACTTACCTTTTTAATCATCACAGATTTGTAAATAGATCTTTTTTTCTTTTTCTTTTTCTTTTTTTTTCCCTAACCATAGAAGTTTGCCTTTTATACATAGTCTTCCTTAACCTCTGATCATTACATGCATGTTCATAGTTGTCCTCCTGAAGTGGATATTTCTGCCTCATTACACACAAAGTATCAGATTTTGTTGTGGTATCAAAGAAAATAAGTATTTTTTTCCTTATGTCAAGGTGTTTAGAACCAGATGTTTCCCACATGCTGGTATCTGTAAAATCTGATTTCATCGTTGATTACAAGCTGTTGCAGTTGTTACAGTATGTAAAAAAAAAAAAATTATTCTGGTATGTTTGGTCACTGCATAGGCTGATTCCATGGTAGCTGTGTAAAGGCTATATGGCTGTTCTCATCGCTTATCCACCTATTCAATTCAGGTGCACTGGAAATAGAAATCTTAGTTTTCAAATTATTATTATTATTTGTAATTTCAGTTTATTTTCATTATAGAATTGGACTGATTCAGGAAATTATTACAGAGATCCTGGCATTCCACTTTAAACCATAGTTGGACTGGTTCTTTAAATAATGGATGATGATATAATAATTGATGATTGATATAATTGATGTCAAAGAGGTTTTCTAAAAGAATAATTGTAAACATGTAAGTTTACAATATTAAAAATTAGCACTAGAATAACTTTTCAATAAGCACCTTTTGTTTGCTTGTTGATAAAGATGACACTCAACAGACTGTATTCCTTTATGTATTATTGAAATTAATATATGTTTGTATTAATGTAACTATTTTTAAGATGAAAATTACTATTGAAAAGATGAATTAATGTTATATTAATTAAATATATATTAATTCATATATATTATGTATGTTAATATTATAGTCAGTATTTTAAATTTGTATGCTGGTACATATACAAAGTGTATTCAAAAACAGGACAGAGCATTAAAATTTCTAAGAAACATGAAGTGAATCCATTTATCTCTAACTCACAAAACTGTACAAAAAAATAATACACTTGAGTAGAAAAGGACTACAGTAGTCTGGTATATTCTTTAGATTTTGTTGTTTTTTTCTATTAAAGGATTTTTCTCAAATATAAATTAAATGCAGTGTTTTGAATGGAAACTTTGAAAGTGTATTTGTGTTTATTTGTAAGCTTTGATTTTACCCTGGGGAAAAAGATTTACACCATTATTCTGTGCTGAAATTTAATATCCTTTGTTTTAGCTCCAAGAAAGCATGTTATACTGCAGCTAACTACTATCTCTCAGCAGGTTCAGGAATATTAGATGGATTGAAAATACTCTGTAACACAAGTTTTACTCCCCCTTGTACTGTATTGTTCATCTGTGTTATTTTGCCCTAGGATGTCTTTAGCCTCAGAGTTAATACAAAATATTATGAACTGCAGACCCACTTAAGGTTAGATGAATTATAATTTATGCTGTTTACACATATATTTGACTCGCACTGCAAATGTATTTATAGATGCATTGGAGAGGATTTTCATATTAATCCTTATTTTACTCCTTATATCAGTCTTTTTTTTAGCACGTGGTTTATGAAAGTAGTTCTTTGTGGGTAGTTTTCTGGGTACAAATAATCTGAATTTATGCACAATAATGACTTTTTTTACATGTGTTTCCTCTTAAATATATTTGTGTATGACAAAAATATTCTCTCAGAGTTCACAGCAGGAGAAGGTGAGCCAAGTGCTTAGTATGCAGTGTACTTAATACTAAATAGCTGATGATAGTGCTTGGAGGCAGGTAAATACAGCTGAAAAAACTGTGTGTTCCTGTTGGGATGCCTATACTGTAGATGAAGTGCAGGCCTGATTTTTCTCAGTGGTGGAGATTCTGTGGAATGGATATAGGGCTTCAAATGCAAATCAGTCTTTTTATATGCTGATAGCAACTTTTATCCTTGGTGGCCATTTCCTGAGAGGAAAAAACATCTGTCAGTGCTGATAGAATCATGTCTTATCTATTAAGGCCACAATCAAGGAGCTGTCTGACAACATTCTTCGTGGCCTGAGTAATCTACCTTTGTGGGAAATCTTACAGGTTTAGGAAAGCAGCAAAGTTAATCTCAGTTTATTGGTGAGGTTGCTAAGATGTTGGCATTTGTCTAAGGGGAAATAAATGGAACGTTTAAACTTGAGGTGTGTAGCCAAAATTCTAGTTGAATACAAAGATATATTGGAATTCATGTCTTAATTATGTTATGAATATTGTGGCTGTTGAAAAAAAAAGTTACATTTTGAAATTGGCATGCTGAAAAAAAATTGATAAGGTTTTATCTTCAGGCTTAGATTTTCAGTTTTACGTAACTGCTATTTTTAAATACTCCCCTCGTACATTCTGGGCATTTATCTGCTCCAGTTTAATGTTGGGCCAGCAATGAAATGGATGACAAATGCACTGTATCAACCCCTCTCCCTTCCCAGAAAGGGAAGGAGACTTACAAGTTGAAAACTAAACTACACAGCTTTAACAAAACAGTAATGAAAAAAAAAACCAACAACAATTAAACAATACAAATATATAAAAAACACAGTTGCCTCTACCCTTCCATAGTGCTCAGTTCACTACTGAGGCTGCAGGGCAGGCCCTGGGAAGGTCCCAGACTGGGCTCCTGGAGGTGGGAGCTGGATGCAAGAATTCAGGTTCAGCAACACATGAATCAGGGTCAAAGGCAGAAAAACTGACATGGTCCTCTCAGGACACTGGCTGTGGATGAAGAGAGCTTGACACTCATAATTCCTCACATTTATACAGAGTATGAGGTGTATGTGATGGTCAATTTTGGTCACCTGTGTGCTCTGCTTCACCCCACAGGTGTGTTGCAGGTGTGATCCCTTCCTTCCCTTTTAGTTCTGGAGGATAAAATGTTTTTTAGAACCAAACAGTCACTTGTTCCTGCTTACCATTCTCTTGCTGTAACAATACAGATCAAGTGTTATCAGTCCTAGGAGTACACACTGACTGAGAATCATGCTGTTAATTTCAGCAAGTGCATTTACTTAGAAAAGACTTAACAAAAAAAAAAATTACTACAAGAAAATTGGTTCTATCCTGGATCAAACCAAGACATATCCAAAACTGAGGATACATTATCCACATTATATGCTCTGTATAGGTGTATATACATCCACATGGAGTATAAGACTTAGTATTAACAGGATTTATCATAAATCAGAGAAAAAGAATAAAAGCCCTGTGCGATATGAAATGACAGCTTGTCTGAAATTATTAAAGCCATAAGCACATGAAAATACTATTCTAGAATTATGAAAGTGTTATTAACAGATATAACTACATTATTGTTAAAATATGAATATATGAAATTAAATAGCTCCAAGATTTAAGATATGAAGTTTTAAACTGTGCAGTAGGTATAACAGAAGATAACATCCAGTGAGAGTCCTTAGCTAAATGGAAGATAAATACCTTAAAATTATCTTAATACCTTTGTTCTTCCTTCCAATGCCAAAAAATTCCTTACTTTGCTTATTTAAACAGAGAAACTCAGTTTGAGAATAACTCATATATTCAATCTTTCCTAATTGTTGTAGCCTAACTCTTCAATAATAAGGTAAGCACAGCATTTGGGATTGACTTGGAAGTGTTCAGGAAGGATAAAAGCCTAGTGAACTAATTCAGGAAAAATCGTAGTTATCTGAGCCAATTTTTGTAGCTTGACATTTTATGATTTACTTCTAAGCTGCTAAAAGAGCTTAGGAAACCTCTTCCTTCTGGCTCCTCTGATTCTATTTATTTATTTATTTATGTAATATGTGCTGCTTAATCCTGCCTGAAATTTATGCAATTAATATTGAAACAAACATTATGGGTATTGACTACGACAAACCTAAAGATGTGCAAGATTAGAAATGATAATATACTTCATGGAACTGTTTAACACATGATAAAATTAGTACATAATGCAAAGAACTGGAAAGGATTGAATTGTTTTCTCCAGAACAGAACTAATAATGTGCAGTAGTGCTGAAGTGAGCATTAAGGATTCCTAGTATTTTGTTCCAAGCCATTTATATGTGAAGAAAAAAAAAACCCAAACCAGTTTGTCTGCTATTCAGAGTCAGTTGGTATTGGCATTGAAGATACTACAGTTGTTCAAAAACCTGAGCTGTGACTGAATCCTTTATGAAATCTGTAGGGAGAAAACCATTTAGGTGTAACAAAAACATCTGAAGCAGTAAATGCACAACTAGAAATGGGCACATATAGGCTGGTGTCTGGAAGCCTTTAGCAAGACTTAGTGCTTGATTCCTATGTATTTAAGCATAAATGTGCTCTTCCATGAATTCTTGCACAATCACCATTGTGCATTAGTGACCCGAAAACACAGGTTTGTGAATGTTTACTAAAATTGATGGAATTTGCTTTTACACAACAGAGCTTTGCACAGTATGAAATTGTGGTGCTTGGTAAGTGAGAAAAATACAAATGCACACCAATCTTTTGGTACTGTTATCTTTCCAAAACATCTTCTAGTGTTGAAATGAGGTTTACTATCTTTTCCCTTCCATTCCCTGTTTTAAGTTACTAACACAACCTGAGTAAAGGCAGAAAATGAAGTGGTAATAAAAAGGATTCCAGTGATCTGGGAATAGGAGGTTCTCCTTTAATGCTGCTATATTTTCTTTGAAACAGCTTAACAACTCACTAGTAGTAAAAATGTAAAATAATTTACACTTGGTTTTGATGCTTTATCTCATTATTCTTCACATGGCATTTTTAACATCCAGGGGCAAGCTGTCCATATCTGATGAGTATTCCAAAGTATTTGTGGAAAAACTTACAAATGTGCTTAAGGAAGTCCCCATTTGTTAAGATTTAGGAATGGAATTGCTCAGGAAAGTATACAACCAATGTGTAGGTGAAAAGAGAAACAAAAATACCTTTTTGAACAAAATGTGTAACATTCTATCAGTGAAGTAGGTGCCATTTACAATTTTAATTTGAAGGGAGATGACAGCTGCTTTCAGCTGGCTTGCAGCTATCTTCTTTCTAATCTGAATTTCTTTAACACCGTGTCAAAGATGTACAAAACATGTCTGTTAATTATCGTTTTTGTGAGGCTGCTTCTAAATATTTATTTGAATTGTAACTGACTTTATAATCAGTTAATGCAATGTTTCTAATACATAGGAGAGACAGCATGTTGGTTTTGTTTTGATTTCTATTATTTTTAAGAGCTCTTCAGATTACCCGTTCTGCACAGCACCATGTTGAATAGACCTTTTGAGAAATGCCCAAGATGAGTCACTTGCAACTTTTTGGTAAAGAACTGTGTCATCTCAGTCACCAGCCTATTTTAATACTTCTAGACTACCTACAGCAAGCTGTGTTAGTTGCCTACATCTGTGTTCATTCCTATTCATATGTTATGAATTTTACAATGAATTTTACACTCATTTTACATTCATTTTATAATGAATTTTACACCTCTATGAGGAAAACCAGAGTTGTTTTTCTTTCCTAATTAGAAGGTTTTAAACCAGGTCTTCAACTGGAATTCTGACAAACTAGGAGTATAGTATGCAGGTGTGATTTGTAACAGATGTGAGGTGCCTTGTGCTGTAAATAAAACTGGTACTAATCAAAGATGGAGAGATTTTGTCAAGGAGAATCCTCCTCCAAATCTAAATTTTGAAAACTATTTGTGAAATGAACATTGCTGTCACTCCTTTCCTAAGGGTTGTCAAGAGGAGACTGTAGTACTTGTTATATCTTGTGAACTAGGTACATATTTTGTTTAAGAAATTGGCAATTTTGATTTTTCAGTGCTTCTCTGTTCCTGAAGAGATTGACTATTTCTGTCCTTTTGTTATTAGGATAGGCAGATTTTGTGTTCACTGTTGGTGATATCAGGTGTGGTCTGAAGTTATTTTCAGGAATCTGTACGTAGCTTTTGTGATTTGTACTTGAAGGTTGACTGCTGCACACTGAGAAACACTATTTCAGAAATTTTAAGACTGCAACAAGAGACTCAGGATGTACACATTTGGAATCTTGCCTGCCAGTGCTTCTTTTGTGGCCCTGTTATTTAAAATTACTATCATGTTTTATGCTATAAAAGTTTCCATATCATTCAAAATCTCCACCCGTAGAAACACTGTGGTGGTGTCTGGTGAGCTATTTAATACTTAATACTAACTTCAACAAAGCAACTTCTGTGCTCCTGAAATACAGTTACTCTATACCAGAGTATATTAAGAAATTGACAGATTGAAAATGTTGAAGTTCTCCTTCCAAAATTATTGTATGTGCTTTGCAGATGGCACAGTTCTCCATAAACTTTGCGGTGTGATATTTTCAATACCATTCAAGGATAATACTTGCCTTTTGTGCTATTAAACATTGTTCAAGAATTTGCTGAATTTTTGTCCCCATTAGGAAAAAAAAACAAAAAAACCCAAAACCGTCAGTTTTCTGGAATCCCCTCACAGACTTTTTTGTAATTATCAACACTTGAGATTCTAACTAAAGCTGTACAAAGATTACATTAGCATAAAATGTTGTGTTCTTTTGATTGAATATATTATTTGAGAGAAAATATTCAGCAGTATAAAGGTAGGAATAAGAAATTATTACCTGCCAGGTGATAAATAGTATTCTGTTGATGAGAAATATTTTTTTTAAATGCTAATTGCCTCATTGAAGTTGACACTTAATCCAGTTAAAAATATGTCAAAAATCTACCTTTGAAAATTCAGTATATAAGTAATGGGGCTGTTTGAATTGTAGCAATTACTGGTTCTAAATTAGTGGGTTCTCCTTTAACATTTACTTGTCACATCATGTAGTTCCACTTCATTACGCATTGGCATATAATCCTGATTGGTAAACTGCAGTGAGGTGATCAGAGTCCCACTTTGATTTGGTGCTTCTGATTGAAAGGAAACTCAAATACTGCATTGGAAAGAAAACTTTTTGCTGATTACACAGCTACGTTTTGTAGCTTTTATTCTAGGACCTCTCTGCACAGAATTTATTTCACCTTCTTAAACACTCATGTGCTCCTCATGAGTTGTTCCACTTTGTTTTAAAAGTCTGCTGCAGTTACTGCATATCCAAGGTACGGTGGTGTCTTATTTGAAGTTACGAATGTGACTTTTCTTGCTAGTGGTCAAATTAAATAGCAGTGGGTTTATCAGGTTTGCCCAAAGATGAGAACAGCAAATACCTAACAGTATTGCAACTCACTGTGATGTCTTTCAGTGTTTAGCTGCTTCTGAAATTAGTGATGCAGTGACTGTAGAACTGGACCTTTGAGAAATCTTCTGGTTATCTATAAACCTGAGAAATATCTTCCTAGACAAATTAAACAGAAATCCTCTTAGCTAATGAAGCTTCCTTTGCTGATCTGGAGTAGAAAAAAATTTACTGAATGCAAACCAGAGAACAGTCCTTTAAGGAGTTCAGCAGTAGAGTAGTATGTATTATGTGTTCCAGGGAAGAGCCCCAAAGGGAGAATGCTGATGGGATATCTTTATTTCCTTTAGTTTTCAGACCAATCAAAACTCCTGTCATTAGATATGGAGGTAAGGCAAGCACAGAAAACTTCAGACAGTAACTTGGTGTATGGCTGGTGGTTAGATGTGTTTTCAGTTTTCACTGCTCTGTTTCAAATCTCAGTGAATCTGCATTATGGAGATTCTTGGAAGAAGAGTCACTCTAAAGGGTTTTAATAATAGGTAAAATTGAAGCCTGTTGCTATTGCTTCTCTGTTGCAGTTTTTAGGCCTGGAATGCAAAAATATAACCCTATTCTTAAGAGGTGGTTTGTGACATGGTCTCCATTTGGGATTTTGTAGAAAGAAAAGGAGAGTCTTGTGTCTCATCAGAAGTATTTTTTAATTTCCTACTGTTCTGTTTCTTGAATGTCTCCACAAGTTTTCTTCCTCTCCTAAAGATAATTAATGATAGGACTTCAAACTTTGAGGTACCAAGTTTTTCCACATTTCATTGAGATGAGGAAACTGCTCCGTCTCTCATTATTTTCTTACATGAAGAGAATATCTTACATTTCATTAATGTTTTTGGTCCCTCTCTTTCACTTGTTTGTTTTGGGAAGGTTGTAGTCAGCATTTGCCTGGCTGCTTTGCTAACCTCAATGCAAGAAGAGACCTTTAGATAGTGGGGCATGTTAACATAGCTCGGTCAGTCTGATGCAGCATGGCATGGTTAGATATAGCAGGCTGATTTACAGATCCTGGTTTATGCTGCTAATACTTCAGTTCTATTACACAAAATTGAAGAACTAAGATATTTCAGTTGAGAAGCCGTAACTTAGGCATTTACTCATAAATGAGTACATTTCCTATGTGACTTGCACTGAGATCCTCCTTTGTATGTAACTGAATGTCTAAGAGTTCAACAGCCTGGTTTGGAATTTTTGTTTAGTAACAGTCGTGTTCAGAAAAAGGGACCCCTTCATTTTGCAGAGTGGCTTTTACGCATAAATTAATGTCTAATTGCTCTCTGAGCATAAACTTTTCAATAGCTAAAAAATGTTTTCAAAACTGTTCTGTATGTTCTTCATACCTAGACTAACAGTTGGCAACTGTTTTTTTGTTTGATTTTTTTGTTTGGTTGGTTTCTTTTTTTAAGTCTATCCCTTAGGATTTCAGTATGGTTTTGGAACAGAATGGGAATATTGGAGAGTCTGATTACATTCAATATGGAAATAACCAGTATAACGTAAAATTTTTTTCCATCAATAGTAAAGCTGCTTTCAATACAAAAATGGGTATTTCTAATCTGCAAAAGCATGTGTGGAACAGATGCATTAGTTTTTACTTTATGTAGTCATATTACTGGTTCTGGAGCTAATTTTTAAAAGTAGTTCAATTGCTTCTGTGTCTGCTGTGGTTTTCAATGCAGATATATCCTGAGAGAGCACAGGAGATAGCCCAGTGCTCACAGGTGTGTTCTCTGGGTGATACTTAGTGCCCCAAACTGCTCTGGGACTTTTGTGTGTGTTTTGTACTTTATATGCTTAATTTGGAGTACCAGTAAGGAAGAGCCTTGGCAGACAATGCTGGGCTTTTTTTCTCTGAACTTGTGGATGTTTTGTTTGATGTGGGGGTTTTTGTGGCTATTGTTTCTGTTTGGTTGTTATTTGTTTGAGGGGTTTTTAACTGCAAAACCCTATCTGATAACCTTATTTAAGATAATTTAGCTTCTTGAATCAAGGTTTATAGACCACATGATACAGTTGTTACAGAGAAGAAGTTATCATAGGTGATGGGTAGTGATTTATGCTATGAACAATAGAAATAGTATTGACTGTGCACTGTCTTTTTTTACTCTCCCTTCTCTCTCTCCCTGCTTTTTGATTGGTTGCTTTTAGGTTGGCTTTTGTTTTGTTTGTTTGGGGCTTTTTGTTTCTTTTTTTTTTTTTTTTGAGTATGTGACTGAACTGTGTGAAGCCTCTTTATGCTGTAATTTAGGTACAGGCATTTTCAGTGATGGAGTTTTAAGTAAGAACACTCTACTCTGGGGGGAAAAACAATAATAAAAAAAAAAAGGAAACAAAGACATTGCCCCATGTGTACTGTATAAGTAGTTGCTGCCCTCATTTTTCACCTGAAACCAATCGTTATGGTACTGAAGTGAACAGTGCCTCATCTATACATATATCTCATTTTTCCAAAGGATGCTCTAGAGAGGATGAAGATCAATATGAATTCATTTTTTCTGGTAATGGAAAACATTTGAACTGTTCAGTTATCAGGCACAAAGATGGCTTCTGGGGGTATCATGCTCTTGTTTCTACCCACTGGCCTGACAATTCCAGGCATGTGTAAACCTACAGCTTTTTGTATGTCTTGACAAGTATGCTGAAGAGACCAGAGCTCCTTGGACTGTTCAGAAGGTAGAATGATACATGATTAGCAGAAAAACGATTTTCCTTAAATAGACCCTATCCTCATCACATCTGATTAAATTCACCTGCATTTGGTATTTATTTTAGAGCTGTTTATAAAAATGAAAACAGAAAATCCAGATGTGAAGTTTTTGCACACACACACACTAGCAGACAAATACATCAATGGTCACAAAGTAAACACATTGTAATAGATGAAGGGGATACAGACATGCTAAGGTACTAATTTTAGAACTACTGTGCATAAACTCTAAAATAATTGTTTTTAACTACAAGCTATTTTCTCTGCTAGTTGCCTACAGTTTTATCTGGTTAATCATAATTATCAAATAGTCACATTTACACAAAATATTTCTATTGGGAAGACACTTGCAAGATCCTTAGAAATCTCAAAGTTGAGTATGAAAGAATAATAAAATATTTAAATGGAAATGCTGAGAAAATCCAAAGTACATTGCAGTGGGAGTAGAAGAAGCAATTGCTGTGTTATTAGTTTTGGACAATGAGGAAAAGGGAGACAAAGAACAAAGATGGGAATTTGAAGTCCTCTACTAAGCTCAGTGGCTTGTAAATTAAGAAAACACTATGTCTGTTAAGTCTAAAACTGCATTTTAACTTCTAAAGTCAGTCAAATCATTCGTAATAAATTATTACAAATAATTACACATAAAGTTTTCTAAAATAAATCTTCCAATGTTCAGCTGTTGAAAAGCATTGGCATATAATAAGTTCAGTTAGGCTTTAAAGAGAATTTTAGATCTTAAATTGTAGTGAATTCAACCCATTATCATTTGATCTTTCTATTTTTTATATTTTCTAACTATACTGCTGCAGTCAAAATGCTCTTCTACAGATTAGTGATTATTATGTGGGATTACAAAAGTCTAGTCTAAATATCTCTTTTCTACTTCTCAGTGGAGCTTTAAATATTTTTTTAATCAACTTCTATCTAGGTAATAAGAATTTCATAAACTAAACTGCAGATAACCGTCTTGGGAAAGTCCTGTTTAGATCTATAGTGAGGAAACAAGCTGAACAGTGTACAAGAATATGTTAATAGTCTGAGGAATTTTTTATGTCCATGGTTTTTTTGTAGGTTTATTTTCTGGTGTTCTATTTCATCTTCTTCCTTTATAGTTTAACCGAGTAAAATCTGTAAGGCAAATCAAGTACTCTATTGATTACATGATTTTAAAAATTTTTCTTCCTTTTTTTTTAAACCTTTGACTGAGGTTATCATTCTATAATAAACCCCTGAGAGGTTTATAGAAAGGGAAACCAAATCTCATGTTGAACTAAGGAAGCCTTAATTTTTTTTTAAAGAAGAGAAACTAACCAGGCTTTTTTTCACTTGGCTCCATTCAACAAGATGAGGTTTGGCCTTAGGGCACTCTATTCCTGATCCAAACCACGGTGGAAAGAATCCCTTATGGTCTAATTATCAGTATTGAAAGGGCTTATTGAATGCTCTTTAATGAGGGGAGGTCAGGAAGATTATTACAGGAATGGCCTTAATACATACACATTTTCTTTGAAAATTAAGACCTTTTTCAAAAAGTTCAGTATTTTTTTTTTTGCTGTTATTTCTCTATAATAGTAATATATCTTTTTATCAGCATTTGATAATTTCTATAAGAAGTCTGTGACAGGCTTTTTTCAGACACTTAAAAGAACTACTTATATTGAGAGAAGATCCTGACACAAACACTGGAAAAGTCTGTTTCCTTAAAGAAAAAATCATTTATATATATTGACTTACTGTTTTCTAGTGGTGGATGCATGTGTTTTCTTCAGTGACTCAAAGGATATAAACCACCTTCCTGAGGACTTTCTATAACACTTACTAAGAAACAGTATCTTTTCTGGTGCAGTATGTTTGCTTTTATGGGCTTCAATCAGATTCAGTAGGAAGTTTCATTGCCTGGTTGAACCAGGAAATGTAAGCCACACATATGGGAATGTCAGTGTTCTCACTTGGATTCCAGCCTGACTGATCCAATGGGAAGGAAATGCTTCCACTGTGGGATATGCTTCACCTTTGTCAAGTGCAGGCTTAGCTAAGTAAGACTGCTCTATAACTGATGTACATTGATGGCCTTAGCTTGGGCAGCTAAGGATTTGAGCAGGTGCTGGAGTTTTAGGAGAAAGCAGACTATAACTGTTGAACTTGTATCTTTAAGAAGCTTTAACCTCCCTAGTTAGTTATAGAGAAAAGTATGGAAGAACCAGAAGCAAACATCCACAACAGACTCACCTAGCTGTGAAAACTGTTTTTGAAGAGATTGAGCTGATGACCATCATTAAGCATTTTTTATTGTCCTGTGCTCCCTAGACAAATTTATAATTAATGAAGCGAATAAAGATTTTAGCTGAGCTTGGGAAAGCAGAAAGATTGGTTGCAAATAAAAAGTGATCATAATGTCATTCACTTTTGACTCATCTCACTGTTGCAATTATATCAGAACAGCAGCACTACCCTGGAAGTGTGTGCTTGTCTCCTATGCCTTTCATTCAGACCCATATACCTCTCCTCTGAACTCTGCAACCTGGTAGTTTGGAGTAAAAGATTTGCCAGGCTATGATAGCTAATAATAGGTGACTAAGACCAGAGCAGAGAAAGTGTACCTGCTCTTTCATCACAGAAACAGAAATGGTGAGTTGTAATGTTTACTTAGTCCAAAAATAGTTGTGTGTTCACTCTTCCCTCAAACTCCACATCTTCTTTCATTCTCAATATGGATCTCTAAATACAGTCTGTTGAGATGTCTTTGAGGAGTCTTTTGTATTCTAAGAGAATCTCCAGGAAAGGACAGTACCTCACAGTGCCTCTGAAAAAGCATTGATGCCTGCATGTCTATAAGAAGATGGAAAAGCTATTTTTCCACTACCTTGACAAAGAACTCATGATTAAATTCCATAGGCAACTGTAAAATTTTCAGATTTATATAAACCCTCTAGTTTATTAATTTCTACTGAAATTACATATATATACTTTGTATTACTTTTCCTGTCAATTTATATGATGTTTCAAGTAAAAAAAAAATCTGTCTGAAATTGTATCTGTAGCACTGGTTTAAAGCTATCAAATGAGTTCAAAGGAAACAAATTTATGAGAATGAATTAAAGGTAAAAGGATTTAATTGAAGGTTTATTGAAAGTAATTGAAATTAACAAAGGCTACTGATAGAGATCAGAAGTAATTAAATTAACAGGAAGAAATTTGGTTTAATTAAGATTTAGTTGAGAATTACTAAAATTGAGTGGAAGTCAGTGAGCAAATTGATAAGTTGTCTACTGATTTTAACGACTGATATTAATGATTTTCTGTGATGAAAAGCTATTATCTCGGAAAATACATTAAAAGGTATATACATATGACCATTCATTTCAGTGATTTCTTAATGGAAATATTGATATTGTAATGGAGTCATAAATACTACAAAAATACTCAAACTATCCGAATACAAAATATAATCCTGATAAATATAGATTCGTGAAATGCCTCATGCTTTTTCAGTTTCTGTTATAATTGGTACTGAAGGGAATAAAGTATTGGTATATATAGAGCTGCTAGACTAGTAATAATTTTCAGTATCATATTTTAAACAAAATAATCTATCATGATTATGATATGTCATTTTCCAGTGGTATTGCTTGCAAAGGCTATACATTATTTTTTCAAAATGACCCAAGTTTTAGATAGCAAATAAGAAAACAAATAAGTAGGGGTTTTTTTAAAATGTCTTTTTTAAAAGGATGCAAAGCATGTGAATTCAAGGACAGGCTGTGCTCTTTTCCTGTTGCTTTGAACAGTTAGTTCCAGACATGCTGCTTCCTATGTAATGTTGCTATTTTACATTTGGGAAGTTGTTTGATTCTGAAGCTCATAAATGAGAAAATAAATGTTTGTATTTTTAGATTAACTGAACTGTGTAATTTTTATGAAAGATAAGTCGACTCAGAAGAACACTTTAGAGCCAACAACAAGCTAAAAAGTTTTGGAGTAGGTGACTTCAGTGTATTTGCCTCACATTTTATGCTATTTAAATACAGTCATTGGTGAGTTACACCACTGAGTAGGTTATTCTACTCAAATAAATGATAGACATTAACTGTCATATTGAAGCTTTATGCTTTCTGTCATTTAATTTCCTTTTGTTTTTATAAAGTAAACCAGCAATCACAACCCTTTTTATTAGTACAACCCACAGTTCCTTGTAAACATGTCACTTCTTTTATGTATTCAGTTTTAATTCTTTTATTGTCACAGTTTAGCTCTTTCTTTCAGTGCTTAGCTCTGTGTATGTGATAAGCTTGGTTTTGCATGGCTTTGCTAGGAAGTTCAGCTCTGTGAGTCAGTGCATAGGCTCTCAATCCAAAATGCAGAATGTTCTCTTAAACAGCTGAGTTCACTGTCATCTTCTACTTCACCCAAAGAATCAATAATCTTCTCCAGATGTGTTATTGCTTATCAGTAATAACGACAGTCCTGGTTGTTTATTTTAACTCTAAACACTGGCATCCTCAACAAACAAATGAACTCCTCATCCTGCAGCAGGCTCTGTACTAACAGAATTTATGGCTTGCACAGATCCAACAGAGATTTATTGTTCTTACACACTTTAATGCACCATCATTATTTACCATCAGGGGAGTTTGTTAACATTTTTTAATGTCATTCTTTCTCTACTGTCTGGCCCCCTCTCAGCACAAATATGTTTGATATTTTAAGAATTCCATGGAGAGCAGTGCATGCATTTTGGTACAGGTGTTGTTATGGAGAAGGGGAGTATCTAACTGTCTGCACTAGGTAAAATTGGGAAGCCCTTAACTTTTAAATTTAGTAAAATATAAAGAAACTTTTCTGTAGGAAGTGCTAGGGGTTTTGTTGGGGGTTTTTTGTTTGGTTGGTTTTGTTTTGTTTTGTTTTGTGTTTTTTAAAATCAATATTCTCTTTAAAAGTGTTGTCACAAAACAGTAGAATATGGCATGTTCTTAGGTTGGTAATGAGATGAGTAATCTTGCAACTATGGGAGATCAGCTGAAATCCAACTGGTATAGGCAGTGATAAAATCATACCCAGATAGCTGTTTGATGGTCTTAAGGATATATAATGTTCTTACCCTGTTTCTTATAGATAAATAATTACTGTACAAAAATCCCTTCCATCATGCTTCACATTAACACACACTGGCAGCTGGAAAACAGAAGGATGAAAGTGAACTCATTTTTCTGCCTCTTAAGACACTTTTGTGTGCCTTACATCACCATAGCTAAAGGATGCTTGAATTGTAGAAGACCTATAGAAATTTTTTAAAGAATTTCATTGGCAGTCACAAACACCATATTGATTTGGAATAACTCAAATCAGCAAAAGCTGCAATTCTGATTTTATTAAGTCTGCAGCTAAGTGATTCTGATGTATTTACTCTTGATTCATAAGTCTTTTATATCCACTTGATTACACATTTAAGTTAATGAAAAAGGATAAGTAATTATTGAGCCTAACATATGTGCACAGAGAAAATTACCTGACCTTCAGTTCCAACACTTCAGTTTCTTGACATTTCCTTTGTTTTGAGCTATTACACCTGCCCTAGCAAACATATTTCTAAGAAGTTTCACAAGCCAAGTCAACATTTAGTCAGATAAAATAAAGCTAACAAGGGAATGTTTGCATGTAAAATTATACTTATTTGGGCTGGAAGAGAGGATTAATTCCAAGGCAACAAGTAATTGCCCACTCTTAAGTCAGGTCAACCTATGTCCAGATAACTAATAAAGAATTCTTAGACATTTTTCAGAAAAAAAGCTGCACAGCTCATATTTTATCCTGCAGGATAGAAAGAGGTGTTTTTGTTATGGAAATACAGCCACTGCTTTGAAGAAGTAGTGACTCAGATTTGTTGCCCGGCACCTAATTATCTAGATTTTATTTTTTTCCTAGATACCAGTGAAATATTCTGTGAGTTTTCTGTTTTAAAAGGGAGATAAGTAACAACAGGACTGATGTTGCAGAACACCTTTGGAAAGGACTTCATGGCAAGTGATGTGAAGAATTCCACCTTAGCTTTAAGTGCTTTATCTTACTGAAATTTACTTTCCTCCCTGTTACACTTAGCTTCTAGTGCAACTAATAGCAGAAATACTTGATTCTAGGTAAAGGTCTGAAGGTAATGGTCAGAGTAAAGTTGACAGAATTTGGACTTCAGCAATTGAGAATATTACCTCGCCACGTACCAAAACCAGCACTACCAAATTGTATCAGCAAATTAGCAAGTTAATTTAATATCTAGAATGACAATCATTGCATTAAGTATTATCATAGCATTAAGTATTATTGCAGGTTAGGAAATTTAGACACTAGATTTATCACAGAGGACATTCTATATAGAATTCTACATCAGACTTACTTTCAGTACAACCTTGAATTCGTGGGGAAAAAAAAAATCATACAAAAGAAACCACGAAGTAAAAATATGATCTTAAGCTATTACTCTTTTCCTGACTGTATCAAAAGTTATCTCAGGTCATCATAACAAAATAGAATCAAGCTCTCATGGTCTCTTACTAATACACACTTGGAAAACCTAATGTCATTGACTTCAATGTCAGAAAAGTTTGGATTCTGGTGCTTGTTACCTTGCACAGGATAGCAGGTGTTCAATCAGAGTTGTTAATGTATTTTCTGTGGATCTCATATACTTTAAAAGCAGGTAATTAGAATTATCCACAGATACTTTGTAACTATGAATAATTCATTTTCTGTGCATCAATAAAATAATTATTGCATATTATCATTCTTAGCTTTCTACTTCAATAAAATTGCTCACATCATGTCACTGTCATAGTAATGTACCTTTTTATTTTTCATATTAATGAAAATTACCAGTAGAAAGAGGAAAATTGTAATAAGATTTAATGCTACCTATAAGCCCTTTTTTTTTTTGTATTGCACTAAAATGATACAATATCTGGATTCTTGTTGATCATAGATGGGTATTTTGTCTACCTTGTCCACTTTTGAAGACTTCCTCTCTAAAATAATTGTTAAGTGTTTTAGAGCTCTTGCTTTTGCTCAGCTAACTGAATTCCCTACTTCTTTTTGTAAAATACAGATAGTTTCTTTACAATTGTAAAGCTCTTGTATCTCATCATGTTATTTTGTTTAGGAATTTGAGTCCTAGGAATGCTAGTCTTGATCCAGAATGATTTCACATGAGTAGTGTGGTATCTTCATTAAAAAATTCTGTATTTTAGATTAAGCAGGCATTCAAATCCTTGCTGTATTAATACAAACTTCTGTTTGAATTTATTTTTAACCACTTATCTTTCAGCAAACATTTATTGCTCATTACCAATTTTTACTTCACATGGAATTTTTTTCTTTCCAATTATGCTGAAAGACCCTGAAACAACACAGCAAATATTTTGGAAAATATTCAAAAACCAAAGCCAGCAGGCCCAATTCTTTTTCTTTGTTGGATTACTTAAAACTGTTTTGTTAAGATTTTTTGTTAGTTTCACTAAGTAAATACCTATGTCTTTTTGACTTCACTGCTTTTACAAGATTCCAAAAGATCCTTCTGAAGTCTGTGCAGTGCCAGTCATGGAACTTGCACTGGATTCTGCAACGCGAGTGTTAGAGCTCAGACTCTCTAAAGAAGGAATATTAGCATATTAATTTTTATTTTTCATTTGTTCTGCTATTCATCTTGTTTACTAATTGTTCTTTGATATTCTCTAAGCAATTAAATGAGGGGTCTAATCCTTATTTTTACTTACTGAAACCTTAGGGCTTTTCCTGTAAGTATTAAATTACTTGCATAGAACCATTACTTGCAGAATCAGACATGGAGATCAAGGAATACTTTGTAAATGTGATCCAGGCCTAAACTGCAGATTCATTTGGTACTGTCTTTGTAATTTTCAAAATAATAATGAGGTTTCAAAACCTCAAAGATATTTTCATATTTAGCTTTATCTCGAATTTTTAATGAAATATCTGAAGCTAAAAAAAAATCTTTCATGAAAACTACTTAGATCAAATGAAGTATGGATGAAAATAAATCAAAGATACTGTATTTTCTAGGAAAATATACCTGGAACTATCTCATAGCCCTTCATTCTGTTGAGTCTATCCTAGTTTTGTTTTCCAGACTTTGTAGATAGATAAGTATATGTTTATCAAGCATCTGCTGACCAAATTTTTTTTAACGGGAGTGCCATGGTTACTTACATCTGCATTAACAGCTTCAGTGTTGGACAGGAGAGAGAGGGGGAAATAATGCCCATTTAAATAAAATTGTGACATGGGGCTACAATTAATTATACATCAGCAACAAGCTGAGGGTCTTTTTTCTGGATTAGAATATTTTTTAGTTGCATTCAACTTTGCTTTAATGTTTGTTGTAAACCAAGTAAGAAATGTGTTATTATTAGAAGAGAAAATATGTGCTAAGTTTTGTAAAACGCTTCAGAAATATTTTTTATTTTTACAATTCACAAGCTCAAGTTTTCACCAAACTTCTACCTTTGATCTGAATATTAACCTTTTTTTCCCACAACTTTGACTCAATTTAAAGGTTAAGTACAATAATTTATTTTTTTTCTCACTAAATGCCGCTTGGCTGTAACATAGCCCAAGCACCATGTTATATGTAAATATTTTCTGTAGAATGTGGAGCAGAACATATATGAGTTAACAGAACAATAAAACTGCAATCTGTAAGTCTTTTGCAGTAAGCAAAAATCTAAAAACTTTAACTCCCCAGAATTCTGCATGCATGCCCAGGAAATTAAAAGCAAGTTAAAAAGCTTGTTCTCTGGCAAGATGTAGCATTTAGACTTAGGAAAATAATAAGTAAAGTTTATTTTTTCTATTACTGCAAGGCAAATGACTTCTTTATTTGCAATCTAAAATTTAAATTTTTTTTTATATATTTAGAGATTTTAGTATTCAACTGGAAGTCACCATCGGTGCACACTGAGTGCTTTTTGCCTTATCTCTGATAAGGTTTCACACACGTGCTACCTGCTGTTCTCTACTATTATCTTAATTTCAAAATTGTCATCAGGAAAATATCTTCCTTTTCCATCCTTCAGGTTGCTGTAACCTGAAGCTCAGTTTTCAGTGCTTGTTTAAAGCAGAAAGATATGATTGTGCTTTATGTTAACATCCAATCTAATATGAAAATAATCTTAATAAAATACTGTGGAAAATGTTAGAGGTGAAATACTGAGGGTTGTATACATCCTCTTCTGTTTATTTTCCCAGTTTTGTGCTGCAGATCCATGTACTTTGCACTTGAACATGTGTCAAAATTGATTAATTCTGAATTCCTCTGCTACTTAACCATCCTTTCACGTATGTCCACATCAGTGTAATCAGAGACAGTGATGTCCATTTAAGTGAGTGCTTTTAAAATATATTTTCATTTACCTGTGGTACAGTCATACTGTCAGATTATTAAATAGTGCATGAAATGGTGTGTGTATTGATCTCCTCAAATTGTGCATTCTAGTGTACTAAGACTTGTCAAGTCATTTAACTTCGGTCTGAGATTCACTCCTTTGGGCTCCCCTGGCTTCCCTTAGCACCTGCTGTGACTCTGCAACTCAGCACATCTCAGTCTTCTCCTGCTCCAAGAACCCTCCCTGCAGTGCTGAGGAAATGCCTTTGGAGCCTGGCACTTTGGTCAGCCCAGGAAATGACACGTGGCATGGGGTGGGTCAGAGTTCTAGTTTTTCTAGATGCTTGCATAGCTTTTCCTGACTTGTATGATTGGCATTAGGAAGGGATCTTCCTTAGTTCCCTTGATGAATCTGGGGAGACATTTTTAACGTTTTGCTCCTGGAAGACTTTAAGGTATTTACCTTCATTACCCTTGCAGATTGCAGCAGCCTCTTAGTCTTCTATCTTGTCTACTTTAAATGAAAAAAATACAGCGGGTCTTTTTGTTTTAAACAATTTTGTGGATTTGGGAATAGAAGCGTCCAGATTAAGTAAAATGTCTGCTGAGCAACTGCTCTGAATTTGCTCTGATGTTGAAGTCTATGAAACAATGAAAATAAGTGCAGAAGTTTTGTATGGTGTAATGTTCATTGAAACAGAAAGAAATTGAAAAACAACTGCACCTGGGGAAAAAGATTTGAAAAGACACCTGGAGCTGTTCCAAATCTGTGCGTTCTTAATAATTAACACATCATACATCTCGTTAGCATCTTATAAATAATCATAAAGTAGTAATTTAATGTATCATTTTACTTTGTTCTGTCATTGGTTACAGGGAAAGCAAAATACTTTGTTTATTTTAAGAAAAAGGTGAGGCTCTTTCAGCATGGTGGAGAAAATTGCAGTAGGAAAGCTGATGTGTAGATCAAGTTGGTTTTTTTCTAATACTGCATAGCGTGAGTTAAGCTCAGTGGCATTAAGTGCACTGCTATTTGGTACCTAAGTTAATGGTTTGGGGCACATTACAAAGGATGGCATTTATTAAGCCATGGGGCATTCTCTGGCTGCAGGCTTTGCTCAGTTTGCATGCCTGAGATCCTGTGTGGGAATCTTTAGCAACAGAAACTTTTTGTTCTTCTCAGTTCTGCTCTACTCGGGTGAACTCCTTTAGCCTACTTAGTGCTAACAAAAGCATTACTACACTGTGACATTCTGGACTTTGTGGATCCCTATCTGATGCTGAGACCTGCAAGGCTGAGTTACAGTTCTGCTCTCAGGTGGGAGAGCAGAAACACAGGGTGCAGTCCTGTGCACTTCAAGAGGTGTCTTAGGAACTGTACCTGGGTTTTAGCAGTGGTTTCAACAGACCTTGTGTTGGCTGAACTTAAGGATTTCTTACATGGTGAGAGAAAATATCAGTACACTCTGGTAATCCTGGCTTTTACAGTAGGTAATATAGAGTGCTTAGGGAAGCATAGAGGTAATAAGGATTCTGTATAATCCTAGTATCATAGAATCCTTTACATTGGACAAAACCCATAAAATCATTGAATCTGACTGTGAACACTACCAAGTTAACTACTATTCCTTTATTCTACTACATTCCTTCACCTTGCATGGCCCCGTAGATTGCATTACACACCAATGTGTTGTAGTAGCAGCTAAAGGACTACCTGTATGTAGATTCCAGATCAGTTCTTTGATGTCTTAAATTTTCACAAGTAAAGGTAGGCATGAAGTCTGCCCCTTCAAAATGACAACCATTGATGTAGCTCGTATGCTTATTTTAGTCCTTAGTCAAAGGGTGGTCATTGGCTTCATTCTAATATGCAAGAAAAACAACTTTTAATTATTTGCGTGGGTACCAAGACACCTCCATGGAAGAGGAATACAACATTTTGTCAAAATTGATGGTAAACCTGGCTTCAATGAGGAAGTATTTATATTTTAGGCATTTCAAATCTGCAGAGTAGGTCCTACAGACCAAGAGGAAATAATTGAAATGGAAATCTAGGCACATATCATATTATCTTTTTCTTCTTTTAACAATTAATGATAATGTTTGATCACTGTCACACAAAACAGGAATAATTAAATGCAACAAATGCCTCTATTTAAAATCAATAAAAATATATACATCGAATACATCAGTAAGGAATTTTTCTTGTTTGCTTAAAGTTAAGGTAAGCTTTGGAAGCTGAGCTGTATATCTCTACCTTGTGCCAGCTGCAGATCTGCAGTATTGCTATTAGATGTTTGATTGGTGACTACATAAATCATATTTTGAACTGAATGTGTGTATAATGAATTCTCTTCCATGACACTGACTCCATTTTTCCTCTTTAGTATGTCTGTAGATGGTTTTTCTGTAGCACAGATAAATGAAGATACTTTTCATGTACCAACAGTTTATCATAATCTAAGATTTGAGTTTAAATGCTGTACATAGTAATTCTATTTCTTATTTAGAGACAGACACAATTTAATGAAATTCTGATGTAATTTTGTTGGCATCTTAAAGCTTGCTGGTTGTGTTGGAGCTTCAGAGTTGGGGGAAAAAGCAAAAACTAACAGCTAAAAATATTTTGAAGAAACATGTGAGTAAATTATCTGAAAGCCATCCTGAGACAGCCTTTGACATCTACCAGCCTTCTGTAAGAGGTAAGCACCAACAAAATACCTGTGGCAAGAAAAACTTAGAATTATCTAATGTAGTGAGTACAGAGAAGGTATTTTTGGATTTCTTAATGTAGCTTGTAGCTTGCAATGCATCATTAGATGTTATCAGCAGCCAGAAAAATTGCCAATCATTTGAACAACTACCTACCTTTAAGAAGCCATCCAGTGACTTTAATTATGATTAAGTATCTATGAAATTAAGTAACACTGAATAAATAGTTTCCTTCTGGTAATAATCAAGGTTTTTATTTTCTCCATATTGTTAGGCTTTGGTCTTGCAGCATACTTTTAGCACATTCATACTTTTGGAGCTAGTGAGAATTTCTCACATAAACAATGTATTTTAATGTGTTGAAAGGTAAAGCCCAAACGATCTCCAAACTTATTTTATGTCTCCAGCAAACAGCTATACTCTTTACCTTCTATTTTTATTCAACGTTCTTTCCGTAATTTACCTTCCCTCAAACTTCACTTCAGTGCTTTTCAGTTTGTTCTGGTCACTGTTGAATTGGAACTGTTCATTTTAAGGTGTTTACTGATATTATATCTGATCTTTATTTCCTGCTCTTCAAAAGCAGTGTACCAAAAGTGTAGTTTGCCAGTGCAGTAGATCTGCCCTGCCCCAGGTCAAAATTTTGAGATATATGCACTTTCCAAAGCATCAAGGAACAGGCTGAAGTCCTATCTCCTTGTCACTGTCCAGTGGCAAAAAAGCAGATATGGTGTCTTTGGTGCTTTCCAATCCTAATATCTTTAGGGCTGATTGAAATTTGTGGCTTCCTTTGGTAGAGTGCAAACCATGAGAACACAGTGCGTGAGTCCAGGTATACATCTCCAAGCTCTCCCAGCATAAGGTCTCTTAATCCTTCATACCTAAATCTCTGTTGGTGCTGGTGTCAGCTTCTCAAGCATACTTGAAATCAAGTGTGTTTACATACAGCACTGATTTTACTTGTTTTGTATGCTGCAGAAAGATGTTGTTTCCATTTGACCATTGTGGAATACCTCATCACTGTAGTGTGTTTCTTCTGGGTTTTTTGCTTAGCAACTACTTTATTGTTTTACTTTCTGAGATAACTGAAATAGGAGAATTTTGTGTAAGAGCAGCCCCACAGAATTCCATAACCTATGAATGATGGCGTGGGATATTACATTCAATATTCACCCCTAAGTAAGTTGGAACAGAGAGTTAGTTTCCTATCCTACCTCAGCTCATATAAGTGCTTTAAATAATGATTGCTCTAATTTTCTTGTTTTAATTAGCAAAAAATAAAAACAAATAATTAATTCATATGTAGAGACTTTAGGCCAACGAAACTGGAAGGACTGGAAGAATTTTTCTGCCAATGCTGTCTGAGGTTTTTAATATTTTACCAACTGTTAAGTTACCTTCTGAGCAGGCATTCCTAAGCCTAAATATTGCAACATATAGGGAAAAGTGAGGATCTGGTCAGGATTAGATGAAAATAGCCAAAACCTGAAGATAGTTAGGTGGAAAATTGCTGAAACATATGTGCAACTGAAAATACCTCATTAGGTCCCTGAGGAATGTAAAGACACAACTACCGTATGACTCTTTAATCAATGAGCATAATCAACTCTTAGCATATCTTGCAGCTAACAGCTCAGTAACATTTGTTAGGTACTGAAGTATCTTTGAAAATCTGGCTCTACATCCCTCTGGCATATGGAATCCTCCTCCTTCTCCTTGATTGTGCTGTTGCTTTTGGCAGTACTACTAGTACTGCCCTTTTTATTATTATTCCTCTTCCTCTTGCAGAAAATCCTGTTTTATGTATTGTAACCTTCTGTTCTTTGACCACTTAGAATCCAGAAAAATGCAGAGTTAGGTTAGCATCCTGTTAGCATGTGGATGTTGTTAGCATCCATCTTTTGTGTTTTCTCTGCTTGCACTCTTTCTCTAGCTTTATGCTGGATGTTTAACCCTTTTATTTGAAGGAGAACTATCCCAGAAGGGAACATATGGCACATTGTGTTTCAGGTAATTCAAAATGTACATTTCCATGATTCAGTAACCAGGCAATACTAGCATGTCTATTTACTTCTGCTTGCTAGGCAGGAGAATTAATATTATTTTGTTATAACATCCAACTTCAGTGGTAGTTGCAAATTAAACCCAAAGTAAAAACTATGTTCTGCTTCTTTGCAATGAATAATAGTTAAAGAACTCAGTAGTGGTTTTTTCAACTAAATTACCTAAGAGTCAGAGTATAATGGAATGATTTTACAACAAGTCTTGGCTGTAAAACAAATGGACAAGAGAAACAGAAGGTAGATCTTAAATGTTATTTGTCTCTGTGTAAATTATGTATTTGTATTTTAAACTAATTCACTCTTTAAAGAAATATATAAACACTAGGTTAAAGCCACTCATTTATGTGCCATACGACTGCACAGTGTTAAATGAGATTAAAGAAGTCTTTCATTTTGGGTTATTGGTTAAATTATTAATTGTGCTTGCATGCATCTACAGGGATTATCTGGAGAGCAGACTCTAGACTATGTTATCCTAAGCAATACAGAGTGTCTGGTTTTAATTCACTGCTGAATCAACTATACTCAAAGTCTGAGGTGCTGGCCATCAGCCAACAGCATTTGCCACAAGTCAAAAGAGCTGCAAGGAGCAGGTCCAATTTAAAAAGTACAGAATGCTAAAGCTCAATTATTTAAATGAAAAAAATCTAGTGCAAATGATCAATAAGCAGCTGAGAGTATTTGATTGGGAGCACACGGAAACCATCTGTTCCTCTATGAGCTAAAACACATAAATGGAGGCTATCATGTAGTTAACTGGCTACACTTTTAGTACACTACAATGCCATTCTCTGACTGAATTTATAAAAAAATTTCATTACAAAAATTGTACAAAGAGAGGTTTCTTGGTGATCTGTCAATTTCATACAACATTTCCAGTTGAGAGATGGAAACAATGTTACTTTACGTATATTGTGTTTGAATGATAAAGAAATGACTGAAGCTTTAGTATCTTTTTTTCTAAAAAAGTCTTTGAAAGTGTTTAGTTTAAAGCAGCAAAAAAGTGTGTATATTTCTTGGGGGTTTTGTGTGTCTTTTGAGCATAGTTTTGAGTTTCATGGGCAGCAAAAGTCTAGTATGTAAAAAATGTAAGTAAAAAATCAAAAAGTATATTCATAGCTTATTTATTAGAGATATTTGTATGGAAACACACTTTGGTATTCTTCTGTTTGGTAGTCATTCATTTTTCTTCACCTTTGCAGCTGTGAAGTTGCACTTACAGGGAGACCTCTTGTAAGCCTCAGTTTTTTGAAGTAAAAAACCACCAAGCTATAATGGCTCTAAAATAGCTTAAGGCAAGCAAAATCATGTACTTGATGGGAACTGAAATTACTTTTGAGGAATTCTTTAGATAGTCCTTCAGAGTATTTTTTCACAAGTCAAAGTAACTGCAAATCAGAAATTTCAAATGATGGTACTGTTGTAGATTTTGAATAATGATATTTCAATAAGATCAATAGTGTTTTACTTCAGTGCATTTCAGATCTCTTTGTTTAGTTATTAAAGGTTATGAATCAGTTAATTACAAGTACAGATGGGCAAACTGAAACACGTAATGATGATGACTCTAGGAATAATATACAACATAAGCGCTTCTTTGGATTTTATGTAGAGGTAGCAGTACGCTGCAGTTTTTCTTTTCTTTTCTTTTCTTTTTTTCTTTTTTTCTTTTTTTTTCTTTCTTTTTTTTTTTTTTTTTTTTTTTTGTAACAACAGTTAGCTAACTAATTACAGTGTACCATATTTGTGCTGTCACTAAATGATTTCACAGTGTGTAGCCACATCAGTTCTGTTCTTGAATTTGGCAACTTCAATTATTGCTTATAAAAGCTGACTTGTTCAGAAACTTTAAACTATGGCAAGTATGCTATTATAGTCTCCAGGAATCCTGTTTTAATTCAAAACTGAGTTCTTTGGTAGACGAAACTTGACTTTTCAATGAACAACTGAATAGAGAAGTCAACTATTCAGCAGAGCTCAAAACTTAAATGTAGAGTGCCCTTTTGGCTTATGTAGGAACTGTATTATTTCATGATGAAATTGTAAGATTCCATGAAGGCAGTTAAACAAGCTGGGATAAATTTTTTTCTTTAGGTGTATGAGTGAAAGCATAAATTTTGCTTTTCATGAGGAGCGTGATTGTAATGTGACGAATATTGTCCAGGAAAATAAGGTAGATCAATACAGTTGTGGGGTACTGATGAGCTGTTAAAAATAATCTCTACGTTAGTGGTAGATGCAGGGAAAGAATTTTATCTAATAGAATGAGTCACAAGGATCTAATTCTGAAGTTTAGGATGCACTGAAATCCCATGGAATTTATTGTTCCCTGCATGTTATGTTAATTCGAAGGAAATGGCTGCTAGACAACATGATGCAGAGAGCAAGTCATCCTCTTATTAAAGAGCTTGCAATCAAAACTGATAATACAGTTAGAGAAATAATGTATCCAGGAGCAAAGAGTATTATAGTAAGGTATTGTATTTATTTTTCAGGGAAGAGTAGAAGTTGCTATATGATGGATGATGGCCTAACTTGTGAGAAGTAATAGAGTAATATGAAGCAGATAAGAGAGGTCAAGAGTGGAAGAGTAAAATAAAGGCATAAGGGTTGTGAAGGCAACAGAAGGAAAATTTAGGGCTAATGGCCAATCATATCTCTGTGCCAATTAGAATCCAGACAAAGTGTACATCAGTGCTTGGGCTACTTCAGCTGATGCTTCAGCCTTTCTCACTATTTCTTTCTGGTGTGCTTTGCATGGTTGCAAGTCCAGGGACAAATGTGCTAAGGAAGAGCAAATAAATAAATCTTTTTTTTTTTTTTTTTTTCTCTTTTGCCATTTGTGTTTACATTTGGGACAAATGCTAACAATTAGATGGTAGTTTTGAGAGACTACAGGGAAGAGCCATTTTGATTTCTTTGGTAGATGCTTTGTGTATAGAGAAAGGCAGCTTGGTTTTGGTGGGATTGCACCGTGTCATGCCCTTCCATGGATATTCTTGTCTTTTCCTTTATGAATTTCTATGGTTAAAATTATGTTAATTCGTTTTTAGAGAAGTGAAGACTACAGGAAAAAAATTCTTAAGACTGCTAAAATGCCTTTGGGTAGGAGGATGGACCAGATGACATCCAGAGGGATCCATTTGATGTTGGTTATTCTGTGATTTTAATCTAGGTCTGAACAGATTCTTCGTACTGTAGTAATCAGTGGTGTGCCAGAGTGCCAGCAAGTATGTGAAACAGAGTCCTCTCTCATGGATTGGTTGATCTTTTATACTGACTGTTGAAATAGAAATGTGTATAGTAAAATGGCTTCTGCTTGGCATGAGATCTTTTGTTCTTGGTTTTTGGCTTTGTTTAGTTTTGTTTTTTTTTTTATTTGAGGTTCAGTTTTTTGTTTGTTTTGAGGTTTTTTGTTTGGCTGGTTTGTTTTCGTTGTTTTTGGTTTTTATTTGTCTCTTATTGAAGCTAGAGTGTTCCGGTCTGGCAAAGATATATTTTTTGAACTTGAAGCAAAGTGTATAGAAATCTGGGACTGTTTCCATTTCCTGGAAGAATTACCTCAACAGTTTTGTCCCACATGTAAGTGAACTTCTAGAAATATTACCTGTGCCAGAAGCTGCTAACCAATCTCTCCTGGATACCAGGGACTCTCTTAGATGCCCTTGGCACTTGCATACAAAAGAGAAAAAAATTGAATATGATAATTAGGAAGCCTCTAGGTTTTGTGGCTTGTTTGGTTTGAGGTTTTTTGTTTGTTTTAAAGTGGCCATCAAGACACATGCATGCTGGCATAACACTCAGTGCTACGCTGTTACGTGTAAGAAAGACTTGCTCCATTGTGGTCCAGTGTATCATGTTCTGTAGTTCAGCCAGGAAGTGATGAAATCAGGAGTAAATCCCAGCCAAGATGGAATTGCTCATAGCTTTGGTGTCTGTGAACTTGGCACAAGAAGCTAACAGTGCTCCTGAATTGACTTGACCATCTGAGCTTTAAAAAGCAAGAAAATATGCAAATAATCTCAATGGTAAGAAAAGAAACTTCAGCTTAATAAAAAGTTTTTATTGCTTTGTTGCTTGACAAAACATTTATCTCTGTTCTTTTGCTTTTAGATTGAGACTAATACCACTGCTGATATGCAAGAATTTCAGGATACCATATGCAAATATATTCTAATACCATTTAATAAAAAAGCAGAGTTATTGGATAGGATTTCTTGTTGGCCAGCTCAATAATCTCTTGAAGCAGCAGGCCTACAATGTTTCAACTCCAGCTGTTACTATGAAACTATAAACCCCCCCCAAATTTATATTAATTGCTTATACTTACACATTCATTTATGCATATTGTGATCCAAAAAAAAAATTGTTTCCACATTATTTTGTCTAATTCATGCACTTAATTAGAAATTCTGCTCTCAAAAACTTTAAATTTCAATTATATTTATTTGAGCAAGCATGAAAGTGATGCTTTAAGTGTGAAAAAGACAAAAGTTGAAGATACAATGCAAAAAATTTAAATTTAAAATTAGATCTGTAGAATGAAGGAGGTCTTTTCTTTTAAAAAGATAACTTTAAATCTATGTGTTTTGAAAAGCAGTACATTAAGCATATGTATTCAGCATTTTAAATGATCTGGTGTAGTCAATAATGGCTTTTGTTAGGTTACCAAGGAAGAGAAATTAAATGGGTTGATGAAAGTTTAATGAAGTAGGAATGACAGGTTTAGGATTATGTAAGTCAACAGAGGTACTTTTCAGTATTCTTATGTAGTTAGCCTGAAATTCCATTGGTGATGTAAAACACCAAATTCTACATTCAGTGCTGGAAGCAGGGGAAAGAAGGAAATTACTTGTCTTTGCACTGGGTTTTTTGGAGCTTCCAGCAACAGGCTGTTAGAAACCTCTTCTCATGGGCTTACACTTTCTTGTGAGTTCTTGTGCTGTTTCTTTCTTCATACTGATGTTGTAGAGCTTGTACCTTGCAATATTTTGTGGAGTCGTTCCAGAAAATAAAGTAATAGTCCAGACTAGGATCATTTGTCACTGAGGAGAGGGCAATCTATGGCTCATCTTTCAGTAGTGCAGTCCCTAGGAGGAAGACAGAATTACACAGGGGAGGGAGATAGAAACTGGCTGTTACGCTTTGAGAAGCAGCTTCTTTATTAAGAAGCAGCAACACAGATTCAGGATAGGTTAAGAAATATGTAGGAAATGGAAGCAACAAAAGAAAAATTCTCCTTTCTCCTTGCATGTACTTGGTTGGTGTTGATGCATCTCGCTAAGCATCTTACAAGATGTAGGAATGTATTGTGTTTCAGGCCATTTCAACAGCTTAATCTCCTGATAAGCTTTCTAACATCTGTTCTGAACTTGTATATTTGCTGTGCTATCCTTGAGGCAAAAATTCTCTTCTCTGGCCCTCACTGCAGTTCTCTCATCTACAATGCAGATCTTTTTTTTTTTTTTAATTTTATGTTCATTTTGCTGACTGAACACCCATTGATGTGACATTTTGCATAACAGCCAAGCACAGAATTATTATATTCAGTGATTCTTCACTTTCTCACTTCAAATCTTAGATAAGAGAGAATGAAGGATCTTCTTTCTGATATTTTTAATTTTTTATAGATTTTTTTTTCCTTTGCAACCTTTTCAACCACTAACATGTTTGGTTTTGGAGCAGCAAATGATGAAACATTGACAATTACCATACATTACATGAGTCATTTGGGAGCGGTTGCACCTCATCAAATCCAAAATGTAGTAAGCATTTAGTTGAAAAGTAAATTACAGTGTGTAATTTTGAAATTAATCTTTTGTGTGCTTGTTACATTTCCTTGTAAAGTGTACCACTTTTTGGCAGAGGGCAGCAGATTTAGTTGTCAATCAATATAAAAGTTCATTGACAAAATTTGTGGTGACTGAAGTATACCACACACTGTTTTGTTTGGTTGGGTTTTTTTTTTGTCTCAGCACAGTTTAGTCACCTAGGTATTTGGACCAAAACTTCACATAGAAATGACAAGTTATGACCAAGGGCTCAGAGTTTCTGTTGCTGCAGATTGAATGAGTTTGTGGTTGTCTGTGTTCTTTAAAGCAACATTTTAGCTACAGGGGCATTTGCAACTTATACAGCCTCTGAAAGTGTTTTCAGGGAGCTTGTGATCCTAGGATGAAACATTAAATCAGTGCTTCACTTCTTTAGGCATGCAGGACTCCTTTTTTTGGTACTCTTGTAATTTAAATATAGCTCAAATGATTATATTTTATTTCAAATCTTGTAAAAGAGAAATAATTCATGGCTGGGCTCTTCTATGTTCATAATTCCACTGTGAAGTGTTCAAAAGGCATTGAACTCCTTTTAGAATCTTAATTGATGCCAACTATTCAGTTTTTGTAAAAGTTTGTTAGGATTGTAACATTGATAACTGGAGATCTTTGCATTCATTCACTTTTACAGTCAACAAGGTATCAGGATAGTATTCTCCTATAGAGTATTCCACAGTAGGGTCATTGCTTGTAAAATGGCTGTATACATGTAAATGTATACATGTGAATTAGCCTAGGATTTTGTGAATAATTTGAGAATACTGTGTAAACCCTGATGTTTCTAGCTATTTCTGCTCTATTTTCTTTAATCTTTAACAAGGCATAAAGAGAAAATGTAATTTTTACATGAAATAGGAGATTTTTATTTTTTTTTTAGGAATTATACAGGCTTTCATTATAATAGCTATAGAAGCTGTCTTTTTGTTCTAGTTCCTATAGTTCCCCCCCAAAAAAGAGAAAAGCCTTAATGTATCAATTCCCATTTAATGTATTCGTAAGGGTACCCACCAAGCTTACCAGTGGGTCAGTTAAGAGAAAAATAAAAGAAATTTTAGCATTCTGTAATTTGATTCTTTTGGGGCTTGGGGTTTGTTTATGGCTTCATATGTCTTGGCTGTCATTTATGGCCATATTAAAAGGTTAGAAATGTATGGCATGAACTTTTCTTGCTTGGGATACAAGATAGGGAGCTCATTGTTTAAGCAGGATTTTGAGAGGTTCACTTCATCAACTAGCTTACCAGGTCTGAGAGTTCAGTGCTGCTCTGAGAAATGACTTCATAAAGATGTCTGCATCTTATTAATTAGTCATATTTATCTGCCCTTCTTACAGGCTAATATTTTTATACATAATGCTGGAAACACAGCAATCATTGAAGTAGATTCCATTAATCTTTCAGTGCTCAGTATTTCTGCTTTAAAACTTGAATTGATTAGTTTATTAATTCACCTATTTAAAGAAAACACCCTTAATATATTGCACTCTAATTGTGATTTCCATCAGGATTCTTAAGGAGATCTTAGGAATTTGAGAGCTGTCATACATAACTTGTTTCTAACACCTACTGCTGCAGCTTTGTCACTGAATATTAGCAGAAATAGGTATTGGAAAGCGTGTAGGGTGCAGAGTGATCTTCCCCCTGTTTATTCTTTGAGCTACTGGCACACAATGAAAGGGATTTATTGAGATGGAAATTCCATTGGAAACCACTGCATTGCATTTGATTGTGACTACAGGAGAATCTTCTAGGAATTATGGCTCATATTTTTTTTTTAAATATTCTTATGTTCCACAATGTCTTGAATGAATTTCACAATTTAATTATGTATTGTGTTAAAAATTGCTCTAAGCATTACTTTCTTTTTTATGGCTTTTAGTGTGCTACCTAATAGTTGCATTGAAGAGTTCTCATTTACTGAGCTGTGAGAAACAGTGAGCATTAATTCCACATTTATTTTCCTCACTATTGTCCATGGTTTTTTATATCTTTGTAGTATTTCAATGCCTCTCTCACACTAAAGAGTTCCAGTCAGTCCTTTTACGGTGTTCTCATCCCTAATCTCCTTGTAGCCATTCTGGGTGCTTTTTCTAATTCTTTTGTTTGTTTTCTTGAGATGAGGGACCAGAATGGCTTCAGTATGAGATGCCATTCTTCCATGGATTAAAAGCTAGGAGAATCCGTGGCTATAATGTAATAATAATGTTATAATTTATATTTTTTTCAGAGAGTGACTTCAAGATCTCTTTTCTGAACCATGTGTCTTTGATCAGTGATCATTTCTGAATGTATGGTTTAATTCTCTTTAGTATGAATTGCTTTTGACTTAACCGACATAGGACTTTATCTCTCAGTTGATTAATATCAAAAGCTCTTTCTGAAAATCTTAATCTAGTTAACATGAGAACATATACTTTTATATATATATATATATATATATATATATAAAGAATCTCTGTGCCAGCAGTTATTGTTGCTCCATTACTTCACTCTCTCAAACTCATCTGTATGAAGTCAGGATAGTGGTGGAAACTCAAGTGAAAGAGAACTCTTAACATGCCTGCCAGTGCTGTGAGTGATCTATCTGTCAGTGTGTAGTCTGTTCATGAAGATGAACATGTGCTCTCCTGGAATGATTTACATGGTTTGGTATGTTTAGAACATTACTTGCCTCAGTGAAGATGTCATTTTCCCTGCCTTTCCTAGATTTGTTTAGACAGATGACTTCATGGCTCCAGTTCTTTGTCTCTGTGGCAAATTGCTGCCATAGCTTACTGTCACTGTGGCTTATTATAGAGCTCCTGCTGTGCCAGCACTTACCATCAGCAATACTGTCCCTGTTGTAATTCACATGCAAAACTATTGCAAAAAGCAGTAGAAGAGCAATTGTTTGATGGATTTAGGGGAAGACCTTTTTACTGTTGTGTTTATTTAAAATGGGCAACAAACTGAACAAAACCTGCATAGGTCTTTGTTTTGAAGAGTATGTAAGTGTATGCTGACTCTAAGCAAGTGTCTGAAACACTCAGATCCTAGGCTGCTATACTAAAAGCCTTTTCCTAATTATCTAATAGAGTTTCATTAAGTGCTTCTTTTTTTCTTTCTATCATTACTCAGCATTTTTTTAACTCCTGACTTCAATAGGCAAGGCTTATGAAGAAGCATAAAATAAGTAGAGTTGTTTATTTAGCATGCTTTTTCCTGAAGAAAAGATATGGTTGAATAACAAACCAAGTATCTTGATTCCTATAGCTGAATGCTAAACTTGACCTGAGGTTCTCTTTACTTTAAAATCCAACTTTGATATGAGTATATAGACTGGTAAAATTAAAATTGTTATTAGAAATCTCCACTGAATGTCCCTCACCCCCATCTGGTGAGCTATGGCAACTCCTAGGAAGCGTGCTATGATTTAAACATACAGTTTGTGATAATTTTGATTGGTCTTGACAGCAACTCACTATTTTATTATTTTTATTTCTTTTGCTAGTATGATCCTACTGTCAGAAGCTAGCATGAGAAAATAAGCAAATTGTAAATAACAGTGATGTGATTACTTGGGCTTCCAGTATATAAAGTTGCATAAAACAGTCTTCCTTACAGTGGGTTTGATAAGTGTACTTTGCTCAGACATATCTATATCCAGAAAAGTGTCCGAACAAATGAACAATGTCACTGTGGTGAGCTAAAACATGCACTGTGTCCCTTTTTATGTCTTTTTTAAGTCACCAGGGCAGTACAGGTTCCTAAATTTGATCTCTTGCTTACATGTCATATTTGACTGAGACCAAGACAACAGCCAGAACACTCCTGAGCTATTGGTTTGGTGACTTTACAAAGAAAGATGATTATTAGCCATGGTGAAGTATTGAATTTTTTAAACAAAATAGATAATATTAATTTTTTATTATAAGTTGTATTTGTTATTATATATGTTATTATAAAGGCTGCATCATGTCCACTTTCTTGTTACCAAGATTAACACCTATTTTTTATTTCTCATCTTTCTTGTCTATTTGATACATACAAATGTAAATAATTAAAAAAAAAATTTGTTTGGTAAAAAAAAACCCAAACAAAAACCCTGAAATTAAATTCCTTGAGCAGTATATGCATTAAAAGAATGAGGACATTTTGAGCTTACTAATGTTCTGCAGAGGATACTGTGTTCAACTCAGAGGGAGTCAAGCACAAAAGATGAAATAATTGGCAGTTATCAGTTGTGTATCTTCTTTCCAAAGTCAAGGCCACCTGGGCAGTGTTTGTACTTGCTGTCTTCCTTGTGAGAGTTAATTTTATGTATTATTGTGAGCACAGTGGCAGTGGGTCAGGTGGCTCACACAGCCAGATCTTTACACTCAGATGTAAGCAAAACATACAGTAAAGACAAACTCTAAAAACACTTTAGATTGGTTCCTGATGGACTGACACAGATTTCCTGTGTTAAACTATTTTTAAATATTGATCAAACAACTTAATTGTTTTGTTTTGTTTTGTTTTTTTCAGGTCATAAGGAAACTTTTATTTCTCCTCAGTTTTTCAGGGAGTTTAGCCACCGGAAAGCCTGGAGAAAGTGAAGTCAGTCATTCTTACAATTACTAATTTGTAAGGATCTTTTTAGTTATTATTACTTATGTTGAGGAATTTTAGTCAATCCCCTGTTGCCATTCCTGATCTTGGAGTTTGATCCAGTTTACAGTTAAGCATTGGAATAGCCTATATTCATTTTACAGACTTTTAGCTAGTGCACAGATTTTTGAAAGAGAGAGACATACTGAAAAATAGAAGATTAGTTTTTCACAAAATATCTATGAAAGGTTATTTTCTGTACAATATTAGGCCTGTAATTTGTTGTCATTGGTAATTGTTATAAATGCAATAGCAAGCATTGCACGAGGCATTGAACAAAGGAAAGAAAATAATTTTAATACAATGCATTTTCATTTAAATTTCTGCATCAAGAAATATATTTTTATTGACAGATATATTATGTGTGTTTTATCACACTCTCACAAATACATGATATCTGATTTTTGGTTCATCACAATATACATATAACCCACCCTGCTGAAGTGGTGCAAACTTTGTATCACTCAGGGATCTCTCCATTGGGAAGTTCCTCTGGCTTCTGTAGTGTTTCAGAGATGGTATGGAATGGCCTCTCAGTGCTACTGACAAGGTCTCTTGGCACCTTCAAATCATATGAAATTTTACATGTCTATTTGCTGAAGCACTCTCTAGCTGAACCTTCTCTATTGAAATAAATCACTGTTCCAGACCCTGCTTCTAGATGGCACAGCTCTCCCAGGCCTCTTTACACTTTAGGGCAGTCTACCACTGTGATCTGCTGAGCAGATCCCTGAACAAGCTGAAATCTGCTCTCCTTACTCAATGTTGCTACACACCGTTAGCATTATCAGGTGTCAAATTTATTGCAGAAAATCTTAAACCACCCTCCTCTGCATTCTACTGACATTTTGTGATTACCATCGTTTGACTACACATCATCTTGAGATGTGTTTGCTTTGGGTCTCCCACTGGAAGATTCTATATCACTTTTTTAACTTCACAGTAAAAAAGAAAGACCACCAGGGCAGGTGGAGAGGAAAAAAAAAATGGGGTTTTTTTTCAAACTATTTGTTAATGCTTCTTTTTTACATTTTGCACATTTCTTTTTGTTTTGTCACTTGGCTGTAAATATTATGCTTTCCTGTCCATGCAGAAAGGTGAAGTTCTCCTTGCTTGTCTTGTACAATAGACTTATAATTGAGCAGAGCATTCCTGGCAGCCTATTGAAGAGTTTTAAATTGAAGCATCCTTTTAGTGTAGAGTGGTAATCAAAATGCATGTGTTATATGGGAAAGAAGTAAGCATTTTTCAAGTTTATGGCACAGAGCATTTCCCATTGTTTTAAGATTCCCCTCAAAGAAGCCATCTCAAATTGCCACATTGATCCCAAAGAAGTTCTAAAAAATGTTTGCCTTTGGAGAGCTTTCTTTAGATCAGTTGTAATTGTATTCTGATCTCATTAGTTCTCTGTGTGTTTTTCACAATCCAGGAAGTACATTCTCTTTGAAGCATTTACTCCTAAATCCCAATGTGAAATACATTGTTTGCTCTAGCATCCCAAACAATTATGCATTATTAGAGGTTCAGATTTGCTTCTCAATAGATATCTACTTTTTTGTGTAATTTTAAAAACCTGTAACACTGATGCCCTGTACATTTCAGTAGTGTGCTAGATGTGCAGTGTATAGCATGGTAGCAAACTGTAAATTGTACTAAGTGCTGCCTTTACAGTACAGGCTTTTCACATAGAGGGGAACTGATTGTCACATTGTTTTAATAGAGTGTGCAGGAATTTATGAGGAGATGACTTTAGTGAATGAGCAGAACATGACAATGAGACTTTTTCTTGCGTTTCTTTACCAGATGGTTGTACTATCTGCAGGTCTTGTATTTTGGGACTTTTTCAATTGCTGAATTTGCCAAATTGTCTGATTGGAAGTATTTCACATAAGTGGTTTTAGCTTTTATGAGCTCATAATGAAACTTCATTATCTCTTAAATTGCTCATCTGGCTCTAGATGAATGCAGATGGGTTGCCAAGCCCCCAAGGCTTCTTGAGGTCATGTATTTAGGATCACTTGCCATGTGCTTTCATCAGCCATGGCTTCAAGACTAGATCTCTAGGCTGGCCAACTTGCTTGGCATCTGGTCTCCAGATTTCTTGACTGTAGGAGATCCCTAATGAGCTGTGATAGAAATTGTGGCAGGTGCAGACTGAAATTCAGATCCATAGTCAGAATAAAAATCTCTTGTGATAGTCAGAGGTGAATAGCCATGGAACTGATGGGTATTTTATCCATATTATTTAGAGCTGACAAAGGATTTTGGGCTAGGATTTCCTGCTCTTGTGTGCCTGCTAGCCAATTTAACAAGTATATTGGTACCTTAAAGTGAGTATTACATGCTAGAAATTCCATGCTAGTTGGAATGCATGCCAAGATGCTAGTTGGGCAATAAGTACACACATTTTGGGGTTTTGTTTATTGTCCTGATTAGTCTTATTTTACTTGAAAATAAAAATCTACTAGTAGCTGAAATTTAATTTCTGCACATGCTTCAGCAAATGTATGTTTATCTAACTATGTATAAAATAAAAGAGAAAAAAAATTGTACATATCTTTAAAGTTAAGAAATATCAGAGTGTTGGCATTTAGCCCCTTGAATATACATTATGGTTATGTACTGGCTATAAAACCTAAGTTTCCTTAATCAGCTCTTCATCTTTCATAACTGCTACTAATTCTGTTTTCTTTGTCACCATCACCTTTCTCATCTTTTGACAAGTCAGCTTTTTGGCACTTCCTCTGCAGGTTCAGGGTGCTCATTTTCTTTCTTTCTTTAGCTTGTGATTCAGTGGTGCTAGAATGCCAGAAAAGTGCAAGGAGAAAAAAACCTGTTTTTAGTTCAAGTACCTTATTGCATTTTTTAAATCATAAATTATCATTAAAACCTTTTTCAACCCTTACTACTGAGGAACAGAATGTGCTTACTTAGTCTGTGATCTTGGAACGTGCCCTCTTGTCCTGCAGGGGACAAGATAGAAGAATATATATATATATATACATATATATATAAAAAAAAACAGAATTTATTGTAAATAACAAATGATATTAAAAGCTGGACTAAAAAGGTATAAACTTGATTATATGAGGGTTAGGATATAAGGGTAGCAGAAGAAGGCATTAGGATAACAAACAAGAAGGTATCTTAACCATAAAATATGCAAATAATCAAATATCTGGGTAACACACAGGATAATAGTTCGAATACTCACAAATTACTTGTCAGTAGGTCTTAGACTAGTTCTAGAATGATGATTAAAGTCATACAGTATGATAATACAATGACTGCAGCTTTATAAGGATCCCAAAGACTTAAAGTTAAGAATTCATATATAATGATTTAATACTTCTTACCCTTCAGTGGCTATGGCTGGGCATCTCTTTTCCTCCTTGTCAGAGGCAGTCACTTGAGCAGGTGTCCCCACTGAAGGGAGAATGTTCAGCACAACTGCTATGTAGAGGATTTTTAACCATCAAAAGGTGGAACTATATTGAATGAAGTGATTGGCTGCTGCCATTTAACTATTTAGCCATACCTCCAACGTCTTCTATTGGAGGACAAAAGAGCAGCAAAGGAAAAGCCAAGCAAGCTTTTCCCCTCAAGATACAAATTCTTATGTTTATCTGTCCTTTCTTGTTTGGTCTTTGCTTGGCCCAGCTGGAGCCAAGTTGGGCTCTGTGTTTCTCAACATAGGAGAGCAGCTGGCACCACAGATACCAGCTTGGCCTTCTGTTAGTACTTCCAAGATTGTTCAGTCTGCTATGCCTTTTGCTTTCTGTGGAAACTCTCCAACTGCGGGCTAAGGACAGTGAAGCTGAAACAAAGGGTGTGAATCTGAGAGACAAAAAGCAATTGAATCAAAAAGGGAAACTGAGGTGGGCCCACTGAGTGGAGCATCCTGCTACAACTGTAGTTACAAACGGAATTTAATACCCACTTTCCTACAGAGATAAAGTAGTTGTAAAGTTTGTTCAGCAAAGTCCAGCAGTTTGAGCTGTGAGAGGCCCAGGTCAGTCACTGAGATCAGATTCTTTCTCTTGTAAATCTTTGAGTGCTTGCTTACACGTGTGGGAAGTGTGGAGATGCTAGCAGGTTTCAAAACAAAGAAGTCTGAAAACTATTTTACATGTGGGAAATTCTTCTCTCCCAGTGACAGTGTCAAAAATGTTTGAACTGATCAGGATGAAAGTATCAAAAATGAAACAGAAAAGCTCAATCAGAAAGAGGGAGGGAGACCCAATGCAGGAAATGTCAATACAACTGGCTAGAAGTTTGAGCCAGAAAAAGCAGGATGTTAAAGAAAGAACAGTAATGCAGTGTCAGTATTCATTGCAATATCAGAATATCAGCACCAAATAATTCTTACTTTTATTTTGTATATTCAAGTATTAGTGAGAATAAAACTCTCTGCTATAATTTCATATACCTTAATTCGCTCCAGCTTTTGGAACTGAGTAATAGGATAAGTGCAGTGGAATTGCTCAGCTCTTCCTGCAACTTGAGCTGGTTTGTATTGATAGGGTTTAGAGGAAGTTTAAGATTTATATCATCTCCAAAGAACTTATTTTACTGCTTTTATATTTACCTTTCAGGAGGTGATTATATCTACTGCATAATTTTGTTGTTTTAAGACAGAATGTAAATTAACTATAGAGATACGTAGTTACATTCTGGAATAGATCCAAACTTACTCATTTGTTAGATATTATTATAATGTATCTAAACAAGTTCAATAAAGTGTGCTGAAGTGGTATCATTACAAAAGTATTCCCAGAGATGTCTGCATTGATGTGAAACAGTTCCCTGACTATTCTGATTTGATCAGAGCTACGCAGCTACGCACCTCAGGGTTTTCCAGGCTTGATCACTCAGATTTCCATAATTTTTTCAAATTTTTCTCTAAAATCTGTTTTATTATTTATTTAGCTGTTTCACTGGTAGAAAGAAATCCACTGGAAAGTGAATTTGTAACCATTTGTCTAGGTCTAGAAATTTACTATGTCTCACTGCCTTCTGTACAAGTGAAGGCTGAAGTGCTTTGGGTTTTGGCTGTATACCACATGGCAATCCACACAGGTTAATCCACAATTAACCCATGGATGAAATAGGGCCTATGAATGACAAATACCTCCATGATCATTCATATGGATGTGACCGAGGCTGCCTACTCTTTCCTCAGACCTGAAAAGTTGACAGCAAAACCCAACTAGCCAGAATGGTACATTAATAGCTGCTGCTTGGAGGTATGTATGTACAAGTGTGCTGATGTTATTAGTTGTCAGGTTTTCAAACTGGCTTTTGAGAAAAGGAAGACATGCTAGTTATTTCTTCTTGTGACACAAGTGTTAATCAAATTCCAGTTTTTACATCAGGAAGCATATAATTTTGCAGCATGGTAACACTGCTTGGATCATAGAGAGAAATCAGTTTTGGCAGTTCCTGACCACTTCATTTGGTGCAGGAAGTCCTTGTGACAGTGATTGGCAGGGCTGAGCTCCACAGAGCACAGTATGGAAAAGTTTTCAGCTTTGCATGTCAAAATCTTCATCTAAATCTTACCTTCCTGCACTTCCATTTCCTTGCTATTCTTCCATTGATGTAAAAAGAGAAGAGAGCTTAGAGTGGAAGAGACAATCAAACCCTTAGCTAGAGGAGTACATTATGGGCTAGGGCTAGCTGGACAAGTGTGAATGTAAATAGGATGGCCCCAGAAAGCTCTATTAGGCTAAAGAAGTGGCAAGACTACAAATAGCAAGAACGGTGGGACACTGGGGAGCTAAAATTTAGTGGCTTTGATTGAATTCACCTGTTAGTTCATGGGTTAGTAAAACTTATGCAGTGGTTTTGATCAAATATCCTGTTACATGATGAATTTACTTCAGGAAGTAAAGAGTCTCCTGATTAGTGTCTGCCAGAATCTCCTATAGTTGCAAACGCAGTGAACTGTTTCTTCTTCAACAGACTTCTCCTGACATGAGGTCTGTGTTTTTCCTGTGCAGTTGTAAATCATTATATTTCAATTTCATAAAAATCCAATAGTGGGATTACAAACTATCTCTCAAAAAGACAGTCTCTCCGTTATGTTATTATATTTTATTTACAACCCTCTGTGCAAAAATTATCACAGACTTGTTTTGCTGTATTTTAACTCCTGTTATGGTGTACGTTTATACTGCATCTTGAGGCATTTTATTACTTCATATAGTGTTACAGATTTTAGAAAATTTATGTAATTCTGATAGTCTTTGATGAAATTATAATTTTGCATTTAGTCATCTACCTTCAGTTAGGAACTGCAGACTGTGGAAAGCAATGCCAGGTGGGATGTGTGTTCTTAAAGCTCTGGTGCTTTGTATTGTAGTATTTTAGTATTTTAATCAAAAAAGTGATAGAGGATGTGTGAATATTATTTGGGATACATGCTATACATGGAGTGTGAAGTGAAGACAAGGCCCTGATTGGGAAGACCTAGCAGTATCCCAAAGTAGGTTTTGAAATAATAGGATGATTTAATTGTGAATAAGGAGTCTCTGAAATCCCTTCCTTACTTAAATGAAGAGCTAGCTAAAGCTTGGTGAGGAAAAGCTACAAGTTGAGGATGTACTGCATTGTACCAGTGTAGCAATGGTTGTCTTCACTGTAAACTACAGTGCTGCAAGGATTCAGCATTCCTGCATCTAATATGTTAAAGTATTTGCGCACATAAAAGGTGAAATGTATTAGTTCAGATGGTTTTAAAACTGAGCATGTGTGGTTACAGCCATGATATCTGTGATGAGCTTGAAGAATGTGAGCTAAATCTTGTCCTGAGCTGTTGCAACTAACCTCCTAAGATTTTTTTTTCCATCTGCCTCAGAACAAGCATCTTAATGTAACCAGGTGAAACAACATGGGGAAATAATTTTGCCACTTTTTGGATTTGCTTGTGTAGGCATCTAGGCAGATACTCTGGCATATCCTTCCCCCCGTTTGTGTGGTTGTGGCAGCCCCTCTTGGCTAAGGGCCAAATGCCCACCCAGCTGCTGGCTCCCAGCAGGGCAGGGGGAGAAAATGGGAGGAGAAACCTTTCTGACTGAGGTAAAGAGAAGGAAATTTCTTAACAATTACTGTGACAGGCAAGAGAAACTTGACTTGAGGAAAATTATTTTTATTCCCAATTAAAACAGATTCAGGTAGTAAAAACAAAATTCGGAACAACACACTTATTCCCCTTTCCCAATGCCAAACCTCACTCCTTCCCTCCAGACTCCTCTCCCCTTTCTGAGCAGCTCAGGGGTGCAGGTATGGCCGCCTCGCAGCAGTTTCTCTGCTGCTCCTTCGATCCCTTTTCCCCTTGGTCCTTGAAGAAGTGCTTTTCACCCTTTCATCCTGGTTTTCACAGTTAGCTTCCAGTATTTTTTTTTTCCCTCCTTCCTCCTCTGCCCTCGGTTACAAACGCTCTGAGTACCTCCCTCCCCTGCAGCTCTGATGGGCTCAGCTGTGCCCTATGGTTGCAGAACCGGCTGGAACCAGTCGGAACCAGCTGTGTCCGGCATGGGCCCGCTCCCGCCTCACCTCACAGCGGGCTTTGTGGCTCCCCACACAGCCAACAGCTCCCCAGGGAACTGTGAACAAGGGATAGAAGGAAAGTCAGCATAAATTGCAGTGAAGAAAGGTTGGTTGTGTGTATTTTCAAGTGATCCTACAAGGAAATACCTGCAGCCCAAAGAGACCGTCAGTGAGCCTGGAGAAGGAGAAGGCTACAAAACTCACCTCACAGGAGAGGGTAAGCTGTGAAAAAAAGTTATTTTGCCTTCCTGTGTCTTGTATTTCGTCTGCGTGCCTGATCCAAGCTTATCATCTGCTTACTCTGTGCAGAGGGTTTTATGTGCAGTTAATTCTGGACTAGCTGCTGGGATGTTTTTACAGCGTGCATGTATTTCCCAGAAGCGCCGGTGAATGAAGATCTGGGAATAAGCCATTAAGATCTGTGAGAGCCTTGTTCTTTCCTACAGGGTGTTGTAAATAACTTAAAATAATTTGGACTTAAGCAAAAAGGAATTAAGAAGTTGACTGCTGCTAATGAATACTAATGATTGCTGGAAACATGATCAATGTGAGGCACATATTATTAGTGAAGGTGCCCTTCTTAAACTTCATTAATCACAAAGATACCTAGGAAGCAACAAATAATACCTGGTTATTTGGCAGCAGCTGAAGGAAGAGCTATTTTACTCCAGATGTTAAATTCTGCATTCCTGTCTCTTGCTGATGTGAAGCAATGTTTCTGTAAGGGTTTGTGCTGGCTTAAGGCAGAGGTGTATTGACAATTCAGCATGTGAGTGGATCTGAATAAAGCTGACCAGGTAAGGTGAGGTTATAGTAATCATGTATTCAAGTACCAGTCCATAAGGGCTTTCATGTGGGCAGAGTGAGGCTGTGAGAGTGAGGTTGTGATCGTCATTGAAACTGAGCTGTCTTCTGAAATCCAGTATCATACAAAGATTCGTCCTAGTTAAACACAATCACCATAACAAAAGAAGGTTTTAAATGGTTGTTAATAAGCTGCTAGGTGTGTAGCAGTGGCAGTAAATGCCTTTAGTTCTCCCTTAAATGGCTTAGAATTTTTGAGGCCTTTAGTTTTCCTCTATTTTTACAAGCCTACGTGAGGAGAAGAAAATATTTGTAAATTACAGAATTCTTAATCAACAGTTATGAGAACTGACGCAGCAGCTTCTATTGAATGAATATTATTATTTTACATTAATTGTTTGTTTACTGGTGTGGGATAATATATCTGAGAAAAAAGACCATGGTTACTCTTACAGAAAAATTTGGTAATGCTGGTGATTGTAAAAGATAAGGAAACACGGTGGTTCACAGCAGCTTCGTATGGACATAGTTCTCAGCACATTCTGGTCACAAATTGTCACTCATGTCTCATTGATAAATATTTAATTATCCTATAATAATTCTGCAATTAATTTTTACCTATTATAGTGCATGGTGATTATTTTATAATTAACTTAGTTTAATAAAATGATTATATTTGTGTTGTAGCACAAATTAACATTGAGTTAATTACTAAATATTTCAGATGAAGCAGTTTGAAGTAGTAGCCTCTCCCTTTTCCCCAAAGAAATGTAACAAGAATTGGATTCAGAAGGTACTCCAGAGTAGTAAAATGGAATAATCTTTTGAATGAATTATAACAGGCCTGTGGGGACTAAGGTAGTTCATTGGCATTTATAAAAACATAAAAGAATAATTCTGTCTTTAATGCACTTATACATTAGAAGGGACTGATGATTCTTCTACTGGTGGTGTCTCTCACTAGAAATTAGTATTCATGCTGATTTTCATATGTAGAGAAATTGGAATTGGAAAGGAAACATTTTGTGATGGAATTATGGGGCTAAAAATTGTGCCCACCAAAATTTGCAGTGAATGTTAGATGCTATGATGCTAAACAGAACTGGTGTTTTGGTTACTAGATGAAAAGGTACATATTTAAAAAGGATCTACTCATGTAATTTCAAGGCATTCATTTTTGAGGCAGTATTATGAATACTAAGGTCCTGTGGAAGGCTTAACCTAGCAAACATCACTGTGCATTGGTGTTCATAGCATGTTTTTTGCATTTTTTTACACTCAACAGAGAGAAAACAGTTGTCTTTAACAAATGCACTTCCTATACTGGACTTGATGTGGAATTATGTGTGATTTTTTCCAAGTAGTGGAAATAAATGCATTTTGAAGACGGATTTACTAGTGAAAAGATTGCTTCGTAGCAATATGGAATAGTATGCTTTGAGAGAGAGAAACTCTTCTTAGGACATTATTCCACCCTATCTTCTTTTTTTTATTGTATTTCTCCTTGCCAAATGGACTTTTCTCTAGTTAGGCTGAGAAGTGTATTACTTCAGATACTGCCTAAAGTCACATAATGCAGAACCACAGGTTATTTAGACAGTTATTAAAAGGAACAGGTTATTTCAAAACTAATGAAACTTGCTCTTACAGTAATAAGAGTAATTTTCCTTGTTTATCCTGGTACATTTCTGCTATCCTTCAGTAGTTCATCTCATGACTGAATTCGACCACATAACCTTGGTATTCACAATGTATTAACAGGAGTGTTTTACATTGTAGTCTCTGAAATACTGGAGAGCATTTCATAATCTGTTTTTCTCCCTTAGCGTTGTCGTTGTTCCTTATCAATCTGCTGCAGTTGCAGAGTGTAAGTCACAGTATTGGAAGCTATTTATAGTGAGCTTTGTGAAAGGTCAAATACCTTAGGCTGTTTAGATTTTTTCATTAACAATATTATTTCTTACTTTCATATTGTTTGAAAACATGCCAAGCCAATATTTTTTTTAGAGAGTATTATTTAGATTTTTTAAAAAGGGGACTGTTTCTTATCTCAGCTTAGTAAGTTTTTCCCCAAAGAAGAACAGGTAACAAAACTAATTATTGTTCTTTTTATATCTTTCATCTGGATTTGTATTGAAGAGTCTATACATTATAAATATAGTCAGCTTTATTTATAAATGTTGAATTGATTAGTTGGGTTTGGAACTAGAATATCCACAGGGTATTCAGATAAAGAAGAAACCTGGAAAGCTAGTATCAAAAGCTTAAAGAATGAATAGAAAAGATCTTAATATTGCACATTTGATGTCACTGTTAACTGAAATAGCAAAATACTTCTTTTTGGCTTATGTCATACCTTCCTGAGATGTTTAGGGCTTGCCTTTGGGCAAGTTTTACTGCTGAGATCGTCCCAGAAACTTTGTTTGTGATAGGTCCTAAACAGTTTCTTCAAAAAGTGCTGTGCTTCCTTGTTTCTGTAACACTGCAGTTCCTGTTGTGCTTCCATCTCCATGGTCACTTGGGCCAGTCTGGTGCTTTGCTCACCATTCACTGAGCTGATTCAACTAGCTGATCCTGAACAGTAAACCCAGTCCCAATCTCCTCCAGAAAAATGGTTATTCTGAGTTAGCATGTTGGATTACCTGATCAAGGGATCAAACAGGCTGCAGCCTGTCCACATGGGGATTGTGGCTAGCAACAAGTTTGAATGGGGAAAAAAAGATGTGGTAGATAGAAGAGGTAGCAGAAGATGAGCTCCACAGCAGCATGTAGACTGGTAACATATTTAGGTCCTGTATAATTGGACCTGAAGAAGAATATGAGGCAAATTGACTTGTCCGGGAGAGAGAGAGCTGCCTTTCTGTAATTCAGTGGTGAAGATGAATGCTATTGAAGTACAGACCAAACAGAAGAGTGTTCTTATTCTGCCTTAGGCCCAGTGTCACCAGTTCATGGAAAATGTGGGACACTGCATCTTTCCACTTCAAGCTGTGGTTCTGAATGACAGTAGCATTTGGTGAGGTGTTTTATGCTGTCATATTTTTCCAATTGTTCCCTTTGGGGACCGTAGCAGGAGAGAATCTGTGCTGAAGATTCTGCAGGGACTCTGTGTGAGATGACTGCTCAGCTCAGATAAAACTCATCCTTCTGGGCATGTGCAGAAATAAATGTCTGTAACACCTGATTATTACTGGTGAAAATGAACATGGTTATAGGGAGTAGATGAGGATTTTGTGAATAGTCCTGGATCTCTAAGGTCGCTCCCAACCCTAGCCATTACATGATTCTATTCTATGAAAAGCAAACAGAATTATGTGCTGTTTGGGCAAGTTCATCATGTGGTTTTGCCCGTGTCTTTGTTTAACATCTGAAAAGTAGATCCTACTTCAACTAACTCAGTGAAGTTAGTATAATTAGAAGAGCACAGAAAATCCATGCACAAAAAGAATGAACTAATCCAAGTTTTGTCTGGGTTTTCTGTAGGTTTTATGCAATTCTTCCAGTTAACAAGAGTGGTGGTCCAGAATCTTGAAGTAGTGGATTGGAATTGACTTAAAAATATTCTGATGGAAACTTTTTTTCAAAAGAGGAAATAGGAAAGAAGGTTGCTGTTGTGTAAATTAGAGTTTAATACTTGCACACATTTATTTTTTTCAAATGTGCTCAGTGTGACCATGAATAGGTTGAGTCATACAGATGTGCAGTTCATAAGACTCTGAGGCTTCTTCTGGCCAGCCTCACTTCTAAGAACTTATTTAATATTGCAGCCATCTACCACTTTTGTATGGATTAAGTTCTAAGCATCTTGCCTGTTTAGGAATTGTATATTTTTCACTTAACCTTTTCCTTTGCTTTTTTTTCATTTAAACATCTCAGGAGAGTACATTGCTACAGTGCCACATTCTACTGCTTTTTTCAAGATGAAGTGCTTCTTTAATAATTGTCCTGAGGTTGAGGAGAATTTTGCAAATGGGTCACATCCCTGCCTTTGAACCTGTTTCCTATATTAAGCAGATTGTCCTTCAGCCTGTAATATGTTAAAAGTCTGGTTTATGGTAAATAGTAACATAACTGAAGTAAATCTGACTATAATATTGCTATTTGCATCAATTGTTAGTGTTAATTTATGATCAGACTTTATTAAATCCATTCAGTTTTTTTAAAAGTAAATCAAGTCTGTGATTTGGGAACACACTGAAGTTATTACTACACAGCACCTTATTAAAACATTTCAGCACTTTTTGCCTGTACAAATGCACTGTCCTAGTGGTTTTTAACTGTACTTTTTCAACAGTATAATGATTTTCTTTACTATAAGAGAAAATTCAAGTTATGATTATTCATTTTCTGTTTAATTAAATGCTGTATTTGATTGCACAGATACACTGAGCCCCTTTTAGTTCATCACTCATAGTGCTTATGATACTCTCAAGGCATTTCTATGTTATGTCCATTACTGTTTTCCATTTCTATTCAAAGACCCAGCGGTGTCTGTAGACACTTTGTTAGTACCGAAAATACTTCACCTCAAATTGCAGGGGGCAGCAAGAAAAACATACAATTCAGGATTATTTATCTTCTGGAATTCTTTGTATCCATTTTGGGTGGAAAAAAAATGAATTCATTAATATAAATTTGGAAAAAACCACCTTAGTATTATATTCAAAAAGGCTTAATTTTTATTCCACTATGTATTGAAATGCCACCATTTGTGTAAAATACAGAATGTTAATTAAGTGGGAGCACATACCTTGCACAGTAGAGATGTGAAAAGGTAAATTTAACACCTAACAGGTGTTAAGAGCCATAAATAACTAATGGCTCAGCAGTAATTTAATCCTTTGTCAATCAAAGCATTCACTATTGAGAAAACATTTCGCTGAGAATGCAGCGGTAAAAGGAAATGCTTGTTAGTTTGAGAAGCAAAGTGCAATTTTACCAGCATAACATTGAACATGATGCATTTTCAAAAGCCTGTGAACTCTCAGGTATAAAAACAAAATACGAGTTTTATTGCTGGTAGTAGTGTTTTCTTGTTATTCAATAATTCTGTACAAATCACACAGTGGACCTTAAAATCTTGAATCTAATATTGGTGTTCTAGGTTGGCCTTACTGTATGATAGATACATAATTCAAAAGTTTCTCAGAGAAGTACTTTAAAATTGTATAGATTAAAATCAGTTAAAGTATAGGTGGAAAAATCAGTTAAAGAAAAAAAAAGTCTTTGGCTTAGGTTTATTGCAGTGTGTCTTCCACATGGACGGCCTCACTGAAGAATAAATTGAGGTTTAGGCTGGTGTGGGAGAGGAAAGGACATGTGTGTCACACTCCTGTGTATCTGTTCTAGGTAACTGCAGTTTTCAGTCAGCTGTGCCTGTGCTTAGCTGGGAGCTCATCAGCAGTCACAGGCTGGCGACAGATGTCCTGTTCTGTGCCTAATTTTGCCTATGGAAGCAATTTTCATCTCTTAAGTGTTGCCCTCCTCCCTGCTGTTCTCTCCTTTAAGATCTTCTTCCCTACCAGCACAATTGCTCTTTTGAAAGCTCCCTGACCCATTTCAGTCAGAAAACTGGATTCAGAGAGACTTGCTCTAGGAACTGGCTAAAGCCGTCCTGCTCGTTCTAACTGAAAGCAAGTGAGAACAGCATTCACAAAAGTAGCTTTGGGAGAAGAAAGTAGCAATAGTCACAAGAAACTTGGCAACAGCTCTTTGTCTGGCACATCTGGGTCTGGAAGAAAACTTGTGTCCTCATCTGTTTGACAGAACAGTCTCTGTTGTGGCTGACAACCTGGGGAGCTCAGACTTTGCCTGTCTCCTGCAGCAGCAGTCACTTAGTTGTGTGGTTGTACCAATTTATGTGGAATTTGCTCAGGCCACAGCAGAGTTCTCACACGAGATGTGAATCTAATCTTGGAGACACTCTGTTTTCTTCTATTGGATTTAACTAAGTATGGGTCAGTATGTTAGTTCCCATGCCTTAGCACATTTATGCAGAAGATTAGGGTACAATATATGCAAACACAGAGTTTTGCTGCAGTTGACTGCAGTGATATGAAATACATTGATGACTGCAGTGATGGTGGGCTCATTGAAAGTATAAATCACTGTGTTAAGTCTTCTGTTGTGATTTTTATTGGCTTAAATGCTCTGTATTCCAAAACAAAACAAAATAACAATTGACCACAGTATAGTAATTCCTGTTTAAATCTGAAGATGAAGTTGATAAAAATGACAGAATGAGTGTCTGTAGTGTATAAAAAGATACGATTTTGTCAATTGCTTCTTAGTATTCCAGAGAACAGGACAAATAAGAATTGTGTGCATACAGTATAGAGTTATTGGGGTTTTTTCTTAAGCCTTGCAAATGTGTATTACATTTTGGTAACACATAATTTTGCCAGGAAAGAGCTATTTATTATCTATGTATGATGTCACTCAGTAGATACCCTGCTGGCTTCATTTATGGTAAGCAGTTCTACAAAAGCATAGACAACTTTTTTTTCTTTTCCATCTGCTGTTCAGTTAGATTCCTATTACATTTGGTTGGTATTTATATAAATTGCTGTTAAGTTCTTTATCATTGCTTCAGATGGTAACTGTTCAGCTTTCAAGATTCTCTTCCCCAAATTAACAGTGAGGGCTCACGCTGTTTTCAATTACTGCAATTCTATTTGCTTTTTAAAGAATGCTTTTCTGAGTTTGAGTGAGGTACCAAAACAACAAAAAAAAGTTTTCCTTAAAATCAATGGAATGCCACTTGAAGAGCATTTGTCTGATACTGACACTCTCCTATGGGCACCTTTGGGCTTACTCCTCTTTTCCTTCAAAGCCAGCCCCTACGGAGTTCAAAGTGAGCAGGGTCAGAGCCTCCTCCACACAGACAATAGCCTTCACAGAACAGCTTGTACTGTTATGCCAGGCTCTGCCTCTGAGTTATTACTGCAATCCTAGCACAGGCTAAACAAGTGGATTTCAGTACATCTGGCATCATATAGCAAAAGATACACAAAAGAGTGACTGGTGAGAGTTCTGGTGGCTCATTTTGTTGATTGCAGGTTTGATTGCCTGAGCTACTCACTTTGCATATATTAACGATGGGAATAGATACTCTGTAGTGACACATTGTTAACATGGTAGAATGTAAGAGGAAGGTGGTTTGAGAACTTGTTTATGTTATTTAATATCCGAATATATGCAACAGATTTTGAGTCCCAGGGATAGAAGTGTCCTGTTTGGGCTTTTTCTGTTTATTTTGTTTGGTTTTTTTTTTTTTTGTTGTTTGTTTGTTTTGTTTTTTTTGTTTTGTTTGTTTTTGTTTTGTTTTTTTTGTTTTTGTTTTGTTTGTTTGTTTGTTTAATCGTAGAGCCTGGTTTTGCCCACTTCTGTTACTTGCATGAAATAGAAATTGTATTTGAAGTGGTGGGCAACAGTACAGCACCCTCAGTCAGAAAACAGAAATGGGTCTATAGCTGCAATTACTGTTTATGTCTGTGTGGGAAGTGTGTGCAGTCCTAGCACAGACTGCATTGTGGTCAATAGCTTGCACTTACTGTAGTTCAGATTATACACATGCAGGCTGTCAGGGGTGACACATTTATCTAACGCCTTGTGACAGATTCAGCGCAGTTCTTAGCTGGCAGACTCGCTGTTTGGACCAAATGTTCCAGCACCAATGTGTTAGGCAAAGAGCCAGTAACAGTTTGTCATGCAAATATAAATAACTGATACCACAGCAGTGATGTCTTGCTGCAGAGAAGTCTGTCTTCTGATAAAACACAGTTCACTGAAGCACAGAGGATGAAGCAATACGTGCACTTCTAAATTGTGTGTTTAAGAGTCAGACAATAATTAATAATATTGTTATAAGTTCTGTAACATTTAAAACCTCACACTGTATTCTTAGAATCTTTGAAGCTGCCTTTTTGTGTATTTGAAAAGTGTGTGGCAGTCTGAACCCTTTTCAGTGCAAGTGTGCAGGTTCTGCTGCAGTTTTAATCATTCTACCTGTTGGGACAGAGTGTGCCTGTGACCACATAGGCAGGGACAAGACTGACTCTTGAAAGTGAACCCCAGAGTCATAGTTGAGGCCATTTTCCACTTTATTTCACCTTGAGTGGATGTACCTGCCCACTGCAGCCAAGTGTAGGAGAGCAAATATCTCTAGTGTAGTCTCTTCTTTGTGTATGTGTGGAAAGGGCAGCTGAGCCATTCTGACTGAGACCTCCCTGCCTGTGCTGAAGTAAATCCCAGGGTGCTGTGCATCTGTCCAGCTGCTAAGATAGAAACTCTGGAATACATTTTTCAAGGCAGCCTGAATTGCCTCTTCGTACCTGCCTGGATGTTCAAAGGCAGCCCACTGGAGAGCAGGAAGATGTAAATTTTGTGTTTAGATTGGATTTGTATTTTTGTCAGTTTTCAGCTAACACAGGTAGATTACTTCCAGTATAATACAGAAGATGGAGATAATGAACAATACTGGTTTATTAAAATAATAAAAAAAAGTAATTTAAATCCACTCTCATTACGATAGCTCTTCTGTACTTGCTTTCCTCCTTTTTTAGTGAAAGATCTAACTATCAGTATACCTAGGCTGTCCAATGCGTGTTTTGTATTTTGTTTGCAACACTGTTAGCAACATATTGAACCAAGAAAATAATTTTGGCGTAATACCTCTGCTTGTAATAAAATTTAATGAAGTTACAGCCTCCACTTAAAATCATCTCTTCTGTTCCTAGCTCATTTGTGCTCCTATCCTAATCAATAGAGGCACTTCTGCTGTGTAATTTAGCAGCTGTAGAGAGCAGATCTGCCACAATAAAGGCTTAGACAAAACTGGAAATGCAAAATGAGGTCTTTCTGGAAAGACAAATTATCAGAACGGCCTGAAATTGAATTTTGTGAATTTGGTGAATATCACAACTGCATGAAATTGAATTTTGTGAATTTGGTGAATTTTAATGGGACATTTACTTATCATAAAGAGTCAGTTTCTTTACTTTGATTGAAGCATTGTTTGCCTTATCTTGCCCCAGAAACTGTTCAGAATACAAAGGATGCAACCCTTTATTCAAATACTGCTGCTTATATTACTTGTCCTCCTCGTGTGTGTGGCATAACTAGTGTAGCTCTTTTGGATGTGAGCAATTGTGTATCTATTGTCTTAGTTTCCTGAAGTATCTTACCCAATCTTTTCATGTGTTTTTGTTTGTTTCTAAAATACATATGCTTCAGTTTGGGGGAAAATTGCATTTGATAATGAAAGCTCAGGATCTGCTGTCACAAAACAATTCCTTATCCTTTTCTTTTCCTGTAAACAAGGATAAATGGCTATGCTTCCTTAGAGCTCAAGTCTTATGTCAGTCACACCAAGTAAACATCATCTTTTTTCTCTTGCATAAGTGGTAGGGGAAAAGAGAAAAAATGACAGTGCTGGTGATTTCCTTCATGCTGTTTGTTGTTTCAAACCTTGGAGTCAAGATAAATAAACATAACCAGGACTCTTATCCAGCAGCAAAGTTGATGTGCAAAATGTAATTAACTTACATGGTGACATCTCTGTAACCTATCTAGTCAATACTTTAGCTCTTTGTTCTCTCGAAGTGTTAAAGCTGTTGGCTTAGTTTCCCTTATGTCTTTGGTATTGCTCATCATTTTTCAACCCACCTCCAATGTTTATTTCTGCAATGTATTGCAGAAAAAACGGAAAGGCTGCCCCATCAGAAGTAGAAGTGCTATAAGCATTTAGGAAGTGTATAAGCAAACTGCTATTTGGCATCCTTCTTAGAAGCTGTAATCTCCCTGTCTTGGCTTTTCATTTACACAGATGCATAAAACATCTGTACTAGTCATCATTCACTCCTAGAATCCTGGCTACTCCAAATCTAGCTGAAAAACTCTGTTACTAATTGAGGAGGGAGTTACCAGAAATAATTTTCACAATAGTCACTGAAGGTGTAAAAAAAACCCAAAACACTAGGTATGTGGTATGTACATATTCTAAACAATATTACCAGGGCTTCACATCATCTGAAGAAGCAGGCATTTAGAAATATTAGTCCCTTTTAATTATTGCAGGGGAATCTAGTTCAATATTCATTACCTTTACTGATGTAAAGGCTAAAAGTTTATTTTCAGGATAGCTATGAAAAATTAAGTCCTTCTAGGTACCTTGCCAGTTACATGTTTTATTACCGAGTGCAGTGAATTGGTACTTAAAAAAATAAGTAGATATTTAAGCAAAGGATATCATAATACATCGTGCAGCAGAGGATGTAGACAAATAAGCAATATTTAACCCAGTGAGTAAAATAAATTTTTTTTTCCTTCTTATGATCTGTCACTGTCATATTTTCAAAAGCATGTGTTACGAAACTTTTCATTAAGCTGCTAAATTTAGCAGTGTGTTTCTGAAGTGTATTACTTTTTTACTGCTCAGTTAATTTTGTACCTGTGATAGGGAGTTTGAATTTAGAAAGGGAAACCTTGTTCATCTGTATGACAAGCTATAATAGCACAGTTAAGACTTCTAAATATGAAAAGGTGTTGTAATCATTGATCTTATTAATACTGCAGGATTTAACACCAAAATGCAGCAAATAAATTCAAAAGTGTTCATATTTTTGGGGAAGAGTACTGATACCCGGGTTTCCATCAACCCGGGTATCTGTTTTGTAGTGGACATACTGCAATAAATTTTGGTTGCTATTCATGAAATAGCATTAATTAATTTTATGTGCAGGGGGAGTGTTGGTAATGTTCTTTAGAATTACAGTTGTTTTGCCACAGATATACTTAATTTTTGTGGAACTTTTAAAACAAGTTTTTATAAGGTCTCATACTGAAGAAAGATTTTGGATTTCTCAAATCTGCAGGAACATCTGAATTCCAGGGACGGAAATAGCTTTGTCTCAGAATCTCCTTAAAATACAAAGAAAGTTTCTCATTAAAAATTCCATGTGGTGAAAAAATATCATGTATTCTTAGACCAACAGGTTTTAGTGTTCTATATTCTAATATCCTAAAATTAATAAGTGCATTGTATACTTATTAACTTCTGGTAAATAGTGTGTAAAGCTCTTTACATGCTATCTATACAGTATTTTTGCTTCCATCGTACTATATATTCCAAATGGAACAGTAGATGTGGTCCTTAAGAAAGATGCTGCATCTTCAGCTCTGTTGCTTACTGTCTTCTGTTTAGACAAGACACAATATCAGGTACCAGAAATGAAGCAGTTACTTCAAAGAGCCTCAGCAGGGCTAAGCTGCTTTGTTTTGAAAGGACTGTGATCAGGTCACTGTAGGTTTTCAGATTCTTACCGTAATATGTGTCTTTTGCTTTGCAGATACATTAAGCAACACAATTAACTGTCATGGAGTTTGATGTTTAGGGGAGAAGGGTGTTAAGGCAAATAACTTTGTTTTAAATGGTTGTTTCATTTGGGATGTGTTTGTGGATATGTTTACTGGTAAAGCAATAATCAGCATCACTCCATAGGCACATTACTGCTTTGTTTACACAGTCCCACACGTGCTGCTTGTTGCAGTTATGAGCACATACTTCTTGAACAGCTTGGTGAAATGTGCAAAGATTTATGATGGTCCTTAGTTAGTTGGAAGATTTATTCATTGGTCTTGAGCTGTCCCAGGAAGTTTTCATCTTTTGAGTAAAATATTTTCAGTGTTCCAACATTGATTTCTAATATGCTTACTGTTTAGAGCAGAAACAATTGCAGTAAATAATTTGTTTGTGAATTCAAATAAGGGTTTTGTTTTTGAACACATTGTTCTTTTAACACATTTCTTCTCAAGCCATAATTATCTAGTAAGTCATGTTATCATTCTTATTATCCAGACAAACAGTACACTAGAAAATTTCAGATTCAGAGAGCTAAGGGCATGCTTGTGATTGATATTTGGGCTCTGGTTGCTCTCTGGTCACAAGGAGGGAACTCTGAACTCTTGAGTGATTGACATGGATGTCATAGGCAGTTGAAACACCAGGAATGTTGGAGTCCTTCTGAAACCAACTGGAAACTAAAAAGCTGGGGCTACTCATCTCCATTTATTCATTGGAGAAGAATTCAGAGAATGGTGAAATTATGTGACAATTTCAACTGTAGCACCTCGTGCCTTTGGGGAGAGTGAACTTTTATATTCAATATTCCTTTTACACTGATACGAACTAGAAAATTGGAAGTGCCTTCCAAAGAAAGCCATTCTTATACTTCCTTTTCTACACTAAGAAAGAAATTGCATAGGGAATAAAACCTAAATGCATTGCCAAGCTATATGTCATCCCATAATGTGTACCTTTCAAGTGTAATATGCAGCATTTGGGTCTTAAATTTAAAAAGAGGGAGAGAGAATATCAGGAAATGGTTGCCTAATACTAATAAAATAATTTCCTCTGTGTAAACAACATGTTACTAAGTAGAATACACTAGATGTAATAATATTTGTAGGCCAATACAGATTTAAAAAGTATGTAGCCATATTCTTTAAGATAAGTGGTAAACATGAATGTGATACCAGAATGAACTGTCTGTAGATGTGTCATCTTGCCCTTCCACGTAAATAGTGTCTGTGCAGAAGATTCCATTCTCATTAATTTTTTTCAGCCAGAATTTCTCTTAAGAATGAAAAGCATCATGGCCAGATGCAGCAAACCAAAAAGCAATGGAAGATAGAAAGGACATATGCACTTTTCAAAAAAATGAAAAGCTTCCACTAATTGAAAGTGTTTTCTGTACACATCTTGCAGAAAACAGAAGTTAAATACATCAGAGTTTTTTAATGTATTGTGCTAGATTTAGAGTTCTCTTATCTCAATGGAGAAATTCTTATTCTGTGTAGTAGATTATAAAAGTTGCCTCTCAAAGTCTCTTGTAAACTTTCCTCCTCTAAATTACTGTGCTTGAGCATGCCTGAGTTGGGAAAATGTATGGAGAAATGTCTTCTGCTTTCATGATATAAGCATAAGAGAGGCAGACTTAACCTCTTGGTCTGCTTAGTAAGTAATTTACGTTTTTTCCCAGTGTGGGAAAAAATTAATATTTCTGGCAATTAATGTTCTTCATCTCTGATGCATTAAATATAAATATCTATCTTAATTTCAAGTGCTTTTATAATAGAGATTGCTTATGTGTGTGTACAAATTGCAATTCTGCTTTCAGTAAGTGGAATGTTAGGAAGTTATTTACTTGGTTGGATTAAACCAAGTTAAACATAGAAAGCACTGTCATTTTATAATAATTTTCCTTTTTTATTATTTATTTTTTTTCCCTCCCCAACTGTCCTTCTCTTTCTGGAAAATATTTCAACCTTCTCATATTTTTTCATAATTATACCTGTAGATCAAATGCTTGTGGGGCTGTGATGTTGCAGGGACTTGAGGAATGTACCTGAGTCGATAACAATGGTGCTTGTACATAAAGAGATTATAAAATGGGTGATGAAACACAATCTGTTTACTCAATGTTGTTGATACCTTGATTGGCATGCGAAGAGAAGCATTTCATATTGCTTTAGTTTTCTGTTCAATAGAATTTAGAACAAATCTTTACTCAAAAAGGAAAAGCTTATCTTTCTCATTCAATCATGTTTGATGTGTCTTCTAAGGTAATTAATCAAGGAGGATCCACCTAGCCTGAAAGTATGTAAAATTACAAATGTTTGCATATGAACTGTTGAGAAAATGATTCATGTTTGATGTTCAGAGTACCTCAGCATTAATGTGCAGTGAAGAGGTTTTGTTATCCTTAAAATTCTGCTGGGTTTTTCAGAATCTGGTAGGAATTTTGTTTTGGTAATAGGAAAGTTGTAGCTTTTTAAGGAACAAAAATTAAGAATAGGCTCATTGTACTTTAAAGGCTTGTATTTTGTCATAGTTGATAACTTTTTTTTGTTGGACTTTGTATAATTCAATTATCTTTGTAAATTGTATGATTCATACAACTCTGCTTGATGACATTCAGTATGAGGCAGCCAGTGTAGATTTCTTTATCATAAATCCTTTAATAGTACATGGGGTTTAAGGTGATTTGTTGGTTCTGGTTGCATCCTACATCCTTGCATTATGTTGACACAGGGTGACTGAATTATATGTACATAGTGTCCAAGCAGAGTATTTCTTTATCTCTATTCTATTTGCAACTGAATCTAATTGCTACGTTATGTGTACATGCTAATAATCCTCATCAAGAAGTCACATTGGAATATTTGTTGGAATGTGCACAACATGCTGTAAACGAAGTGTAAGAAGTTCAAAGATGAGCTGTGTCTTGAGGTGAAGTTCCTTTCTCTATAGAGGTACAGAGGTCAGTATGGCATGATAAGAGGAGTTTTATAGCATTCATGCAATCTTCATCATTATTAGACAAAGTTACAAGTGTGAAGCTGCTGTAATTATACTGTTCCCAGATCTGAGCAATAGCAATGGAGCAGTGAGAAGGAGGGAGGACTGATGTTTCCTTTTAGTTGGTTGTTCCTCTTCTTCCCTTTGGAACAGCAAATGATTATTTCTGGCTTTATGCAGAGAAAAGGAGGCAAGCAGTTTGGAAAGACAGAACCATGTTTCCTAGCTTCCCAGAAAATTTAAAAGGCTTTGCAGCACTCAAACTGTTAGCAAACAGGTTTTGAGAAATAGGGAAAGTGCTAGTACTGTGACTGCTATAGGTCTTGACAGAGCCATGATGTGCAGGAGAAAAGAGATAATAAACATGGAAATCTCAAGGCTATTGCAGTTTATGAGCTTGCACATAAGGCTAGGACATAGAGTGTGATAACAGGCTCTGTAACCTCCAGGTAGAAAATTGTCCGGATGGATTGAAAGCAATTATAATACATCCCTTCCAGAATGAGACTTTGTGACAACCACGTATCCTCCCTTTCCCCTGGAAAGCTTGATTCTTGCTACTTCTGCAACTTAGGTTCTTGCATGGTCTTTTGTTAGCATGCCATTCAGACTGGTAGGGAGTGGAAAAATGCTGGTGCAGTGCTGGCTTGTTTAACCTGGGTATTGGCTCACAGCAGTGCATGGATGAGCAGTGTTATTCCTGGGCCAGCATGCTGCACTGGCACGAAGAGTGCAAACAGTCTGAATTCATGGCTTAGGAATTTAGTTGGGCATAATGGGCTGCTGAGACTGAAATCATTCAAGAGCCTTGGGGTCGTATATTTGTGCCAAACCTGGTTCTTTCTTTTCACTTTTTGGGAACACTTTGTAATACTGTTGGCCATCCTAGTGTTTTGGCAGTAACAAATTATTTCAATTGCCTTCAGTCTTACAGAAACTTATATATAGCAGACCAAATGGCACTGTACACACCCATGAGCTTTATTGGAATTTTGGCTTCTCACAGAGCAGGCTCAGCATTAGTGCTTTGCATTGTAGTGAGGTAGCACTTTAATCTTATTCTGTACTAAAGGCTGGAGGCCTATTTGATACTAACATTTTGTTAATGTAAACTATCATTTCATGTATCAATTGATTTTAAATCTCATGGTACTATGTTATAAATTGTGAATCTTATCCTACAAAAAGTTCTCAACCCACCCACCTTCCTCTAAAGAATTACTGTTGCAGGGGTTCCATTTGCAGAAATCACTGCAAACTAGAAATTGTTTTAAGAAATGCATCCTCCTCATTCAATTAGAGAAGTTCACACATACTCTGTTGTAGGTTTTGAGTATTATTTAGCCTTTTCGTTAAAAAAAAGTACATTTATTGTATGAATTTGTCTTCAGTAGCACCAGAAACTCTTCTGTGAACTCAAACAACATAGACTTTGTGACCAAAGCAGATCAAAGAATAAAGATTGTGTCACATTTTTCTTAGGATAACCAATTAATAACACAGAATTTAGGCTGACTCCAGTTAAATCTGGTCACACTTTTTACTTCAGCAATAACAGCATGAAGTAAGTTAACAAAGGCGTTTTAACCACAAAGTCATGTAGCACATCCACTAGATTAATGCAGTGTATTTGTTTGTGCACAGTCATGTATATGGAATAATATTAAAATTTGCTCTTTGCGTTGGGCAAAAAGGCACTACTGTCTTCAGTAATGAGTCTTTGTAAAAGTTAAGCAGTTCTTGTGGAAATATTCCTACCTTGGTGTGCAGAGCATGCACACACAAAAATCAGCTTATGTGCTTTTCCATTAAAAGATGACTACTGTAACTTAGTGCTTGAGAGCTAATGTCATAAGGCTGTAATTTAGATTGACAAGTGTATAAAAGCCCATTCTTTCTTCTTTGCCTACCAGTCTGTCCAGCATACGTTCCTCCTTTGAAATTACTTGTAAAAATAAGGGATAAATTTTAATAAATATTTTCTTTCTCAAGCATGTTGTTATTTGGGTTTTTTAAATCAGAACAATATGTAAAAATAAGAAAATAAATGGTAAAAAAAAGGTTTTATAGCTATATGGGACATATCTATATTTTATATTTTCTGCTAATCCTTTTTGCAGACAAAATTCCAGAGGACTGGGGTGATTTGTTTGATTTACCTGGACCCCTGCATTGTCGGCTTCATCTTTCTAAGAGATTTTCTGTTTTTATTCATGAGGGAGGTATGAGGGAGCAGTGAAATCCTAATGGGTGGTGGGTTATTTTACATTCAGTTAACTAAATGTGCTTTTGGTCTAGGATCTGTTAAACCAGAATAGTTAATGCAGGAAAATCAAGTACAGTAGACAGTGGAAACCTCTTAAAAAAAAAAAAAAAAAAAAAAAAAAAAAAAAATCAAACCATTGATAATGTGTTATTCTGTTCAAGAACCTCACCCCCAAATGGTTGGGATTCAGATGTAAATATATCATTTTTGTAGGTGCAACACCAGAACTTGTATCAGTTTTAGTTTACCTCTCTAAAGCTTTACCATTTTTTCACTTGTTTCCTCTTATGCCATGGAGCTGATATTCCTCAGTCTTAATGAGAACAAAACCCAGTGTGAATTCAAGTTATTTGAAAGTCCTTATACCCAAAAGAAGTGATTGGATATTTTGCTCAAGAGTTGTGTGTGCTCAGCCTTTATAACTAGGGCATTTTTAAGCTACTTATTATTGTTTTAAGTTTCATACATGTTTGAAAATCCCATGTGACTTCGTGTATCACTAAAGGAATAAACAAAATCTTCAGTTGTTGAGAAGACATTTTTCAAGTTTTATAGATATTCCAGCACTATTTCCTCGGAGATGAAAGACTGAGAAGAACCTTGTGAATGAAAACAAACAAGTTTCTGGACCCCACCTCAAGTGATCCTTTCTGATATTTTTGCAAATCTGCCAGCTGTGATAGGAAAAAATGGCAAACACAAGAAAGAAAAGTAAATAATCTTTTCTGCAAGTAATTTCTCATTTCCTCCTTTTACAGCCTGTCAGGGTAATTACAGCCCTTTAGCGTCTTGTGATGAAATACAATAGCCTTTGAAGTATGTGTTCTAGGAGCTGTTGGTGTTGGACTTTGATTGCAGCTTACCTCTCAGCAAGAGACACGGTCCCCATCTATAACCATCAACAGAAAGCCAGGAATGGGGCCTGGCACCGTTTATTTTTTACGTCCTTCTTGGAGTACTGTGTCTGTCTTTTCAGTTAAAAGCTTCAGCTTAGGAACAGTTTACTCCTGTGTTACACCAGAAGGGCAGTATGATCTGTTCTCTTTGGGGTGGCCTCTTCCTCCATAAGCTGTCCTCTAACACTGTTCTGTCAGTCTGCACTCTCAGATACCCAGAGATGAATGCATGCAACACTTCCCTCAGCTTAGTTTGGTAACAAAACCATTCTTGTTGGCTGTAATATATCCATCATTTTATTTCATATTCTTTACACTGAAAATACACACCAAGTGCTAATGTTTTAGGGCCACGAAGATGTGATCTTGTGGCTGGGTCTCTAAAACGTTCCATATTCCAAGCGGTGATTTGTGTCCTGACCCTCGCTATGAGCCATGGCTGACATGCTGAGAATGAAAGCTCTACTATAGGGAGGGGCAGCAGGAGAGAGAAAGCAAAACCTAGAAAGTGAACAGCTACTCTTCTTTGTTCGATCTTGGTTTTCAGCTGTAACTCTAAATAGCCTTTCTATAAACAAGGCAGGTGTTCCACCAGTTTGCCTTCATTGCTTCTAGCTTCTTATCAGTGTTAACAGCAAACTTTCCTTGTTATTCATATGGAGCTTTCATATTCATATGTGATAGCTTATATATATATAAAAACTATATGTGTGTATATGTATTTAATTTAGACTTATGTGTATGTGCATCTAAAAATGCAAAGGGCCAAGTGAGAACCAGAGAGAAGCCTGAATGGTAAATTGAAGGCATAAGATCATATTATGTCTGCATCTTTGCGTTTGCACCCCATGGTGTAAGGAAGGTTTGAATTTGATTTCTCCCTCTACATTGTAACTTCTACAACATGTAGTAAGTGAAATAAAACTAATATTTGAGCCCAACGTTCTTCAAATTTCTTGTGTAAATAAACTGTATTTAGGACAAAATGAAGGTAGGTAGATTTTTTTCAGTTTCCTCCTTCATGTGCATGTGACCTTGGGACCATAAATGCACAGTGTTGCTAATACTGTAAGAGAAAGCAGAAGATTGTTCAGTGTTAAGGCCAAGAACATGTGGAAACCTTTGTTAAAGTTGTAATGATGGTTTGAGAAGCTGGAAAATGTTCCCTGTTGAATCCGAGGAAAAGACAAATATTTGTAGGTGAGAGTTGCAGTAGGATCTGATATTTTGTGGTGTGTCCTGTTGTTCTTTCAAGGTGAAATAATGTGGGCAAATATTTGGGGTGCTTCTGTCTTGTTTGGTGCCCAGTACTATGACAACAAACATTTTTTCTTCTTGAATGATGTATTACTAATTTGCTCTGTCTTGCTTTTGAAAAGTTCTTCCTATCTACATATTAATATTTATTTGTACACCTTACATACACACTCAGCTTTTATAGTGGCATTCAGTATGTTGGAGATTCTGTAAAGCCTACTGAATATAGTTAAAATATCCTTTGAGTGCTTGTGGGATTGCAACTCAGAGTTGTGACTTCAGTTTCAGAGGGAGAGGAGTTAGTTTGTAAGTCGCAGTAGTGGGTTTCTAGGTTGTACCTCCTTCATCCTTAAACTGGAAGTACAATATAGATTTGTACATTAAAGTGAATTATTTGAATGTAGGAAATCTGTGGTAAAAGGGGTAAATATATATATTTAAAATATGTATTATTTACCCCATCTTTTTTGTTTTTAGAAAAGAGCTGTCAGTGAGTACACTATTGCCTAGCAATGAGATCCTAATTTTCCTTTGTCTTATCAGTCTGTTATCTTTTCAGCTATCTTGGCTTTTGAGCAATTGATTTTTCTCCAGAAGCAAACCTCATACTACTCAACTTGTCAGCTTTAAAGTCTTTTTCTTCCAGGCTCCTCCACAATGGTTTCTTAAGACAGAAAGTTAACTGTGGATGGCTTTTTGGTATTTTTTTTTTCTTTCTGAACTATATACTCTTCAGTAGTGTTTAAGAGCATGGTGTTTTTCCTGACAATGATTCAGCAATGATAGTGAAGAAGGAAGTTTTCACATACAATCTCAGATCACTCCTGTGTTTGTATACCTTGACTGAGGGTAAAACATTTTCTAAAGTAGTGATTACTGTAGCACTCAGTCTTAAAGGAAGATGAGTGCAATTTATTACTCTTCTCTCAGTACAAGACCACTCCTTGAAAGTGAAGTGTATCAGCTTGTTCTCTGAACTAGGAAAAAAGAAAGTTACAGGCTCTTTTTTTTAAGTCTCATTCAGGTTTCATCACTCTTTAAAAATAAATAAAAAAAAAAGGGTGGGTGGGATTTGTGTGCAATAGTTGGAGGTGGAGGGAGGCAAAGCAAAGCAATGAGTGGTTTCCTTTGCTACTTCATGTGGCATTACAGGTTCACAGAGAATGCTTGCAGGCGCAGGAGAGTACATGAGCTTCTTGCTTAATTTCAGAAGTGAAATCTCATGAGAGATTTTCTTCTTTGATTAAAATATGCCATTTTCAGTGACTTGGCATCCAATTATTAACTACAACAAGCTGTCTTGTGCCTAGCTGAAAGCTGCACTGCCACTCAATTTTATTACGGTGAATATCCACAGGCTTGAGACAAAAAGTGCTAGATCAGTTTTTATAGGTAGTTATTCTTTGTCACACTGGCATTATTTTTCCACTATATCTTGTTTGAGTTAATGTATGCTTTTTTTGTTTTGGGACAAAAGATAATTACCGGTCTGTTGCATCCCGATCTATGAAAAATTTGGAACTTCTGTACTTCCTTAATTCTGCTACAAAACAGAATCACATACCAACCAACAAAAGTAACAGCAATAAAATGGTGGAAATAGTGCCTCAGTCTACTTAGGAACCAGAATATGTGAAATAAAACATAATATAAAGAAGCAGCAGTTAAGTGATGAATGGGTTAAGTTTTTAAAAGCTTTCAGACTGTTAGAAGTATGCATCTGGATACTTGAAACTCTTTAGCTGTACATGGATGGGACAAAGCATCTCTTCTGTTGATTCTGGAGACTTCCATTTAGACTTTATTTACTACTGAAAATGCATGTGGATGTTTTTTAAGTTGCTGCATCTTTACTTAAAGTTCTGCTCTCTCTTCAGCACAAACTGTATTGTAAATGTTTGTAAGTTCTACACTGTTGATCTTAACATTATACCCTTTTCAGAATTATACCTGTGCTGAATTGGGTTATCTGATTTGGTGCTATCAACAAATCTAGTAAGATTCACTCAGGACTCTGCCAGACTAATTTGGTTTTCATGAGCCTAAGTAACAAAAGAATTTCCAAAAAACCAAATACTGTTTAACTCAACAATCCATCTTGCTGGTAGAGTGTTGCTATTATTGTGTATCTCAGTGAAGAAAGCCTTGAGCAGCTTCTTCATATTTCATGTCACTTTGTCTGCTGCCTTGTAGCCTCATATCACCTTATGTGAAATTCATTTGTTTTCTGTGAGCTGCACTGCATATTATTCACTGTAACTCTTATCTTCTCATTTGAACTCAGATTCCACTCATGTAAATTATTTTTCTTCCATTTTATCATCTGCATCTGATATATAATATACTACTCACAAAGTAGAGATGTATGATCAAACCTAGATGTATGAAAGAACTATAGTAAGCCAGGGAATACCATTCATTTTTCTTCTTAATTAAAGAAACCCAACAAACAGCAAGACACTTTGAAAAGAAACTAACATGATACGCAATGGGAAGTCTGCAGAAGAAGGTAGGAGGTCACTTTGCACTTAGGAAATTAGGTCAAAACAAAAACGTGGGCTTTTTCCATTTTGAATCTGGATTTTTATGGAATCAAATTATAATGGACAGATGGAGGAATCCCATGCAAGAGGTCACCTAGTAATTTATATTTTCTTTGAGCAGGTTGACTGCAAATCCATCAAAATCTACGGTTGTTAGAACAGCTAATGGGTTCCTAATTAGAAATTAGCCAGCCGTATTAATAATATATGATGTTTTCCAAGTCTGTCAGCCAGGAGTATGAAACTGTTAGCAGTCTGACTGCTGGGATGATTCACACTTATTTAAGTGTATGATTTTACATTCTATTTAGCCTTTTCTGCCATTGTGACCAAGTAGTTTTGAGGTGTGTTGTAGCATTGTTCAATTAATTATCCCTCAACCTTTTTTAATGACCCAGTTTGACTACTTTGAAACCTCAAAGCAACAGGGGTGGTACTGTTTGTTGTATAGCATTGTTTAATAGATATAATTATTTAGTGCAAAAGGGTGTTTGCTTATTTGGCATTAATGCAGTAGAGAAAATAACTTGCATTCATCAGGAGTTGTGAAATCAGTAGACCTACATACTTAGGCTGGTTGCTTGTGTTAGGTCAGTAGAACATAATGTTTTGTTGGGAAAAGTGCATTAATTCAGGCTCACTGTAATTAAATAATGTATTAGCAGGATTGCAAAATACAGTGATCTGTTGCTTTAGTTTGCTTCTTTAAGTCTCTGTAGAGTAATTGCATTCTGTATACCATTTGGGATAGCAGAAACGGGCACAGCCAAAATTAAGAAATTGTCTTTGAGTGGAAAGTGAAATTATTTCCTTATGTTTACTTCTAGAGTAATGGAATAAGTGAAATGAGTTTATATGAACATTGGGATATTAATATAAACCAAATTATAAAAGGTATTAGTATCAGCCAGATTGGAATCAACTTTGGGGACAGAACAATCTGGGAAATCTCAATGCCTTCTTTGCTTCTGCAAATGTTAAACTGCAAGAAATGTAAAATTTTATACTCATTATTTATGCCCTACATGATCTTGGAATTTTATGGTGTCTCTGAAAAGCCAGAATGGGCTATCCAGAGAGGTCCCGTGAAACACATAAATCCAGACCCATGCTGTTAAATACTTCTGAGTTGCCTGTTTAATTCTAGCAGATTCACTTTTTACATTTCAAGGAGATACCACTGATCCTGTTGAAAATGGGGGATAGCTAGTTTTGGGAAGGTATCAATATTTCAAGACCAGGACATATCAAACTACAGAGTTAGACCCAATGTATGAATTTGCTAATGAACAGCATGTACAAATGTTTTCCACTTGCATTTCCATGTGTTTATTGTACAGAATGCTCTTGTGAATACTTGAGAAATGTCACTGACATTCATAGCACTGGGAACCTCATATAAAAAAACTTTTACATAGCAGTGATTTGTTAAACCTGTGTGTGCTGCAGAGAATTGGTAAGGATGCTTGGAGGATTTTTTTCTTCTCTTTTCCTTTTTAAAAAATGTTATGAACCAAAAAATGACAGAAAAGGGATAGACTTTCATTCATTCAAGGGATTGCTGCTCATTGTTTCTTTGTGTCCTAATATTTTCAAAAAGCCACTTGCTTCAAAAGTATCAGAGAATTGAGGAATTCATTTAGATTTGTAGGCGAGCTCAGAACGTGTGCTGTGGTCAGTATTTTAGCTTTAATGGGAAACTGAGCATTCCAAAGCTCACTCAAACCTTTAATGAGCATTTTAGACATCACTAAGGCCAAATTTATGTTCTCTAATTCTTGCAAATAAATATTTTACTGTTTTTCTTTTTTAATGTGAGTGCTCAGATAATTGAGGCAAAGTGGTCGTGTTTACTCATTGCAATTAATTTTAATTGTAAATGTACATTTCCAGAGGAAAAATTATCCAGAGCACCTGTGCAGTTTTTTCAGATGTGAACAGTAAATCCTGATAGTGGCTAGAGTATTAAAAGCAAACAACAAATAGAGATCCCATAATTGTGGATTTCTGCTACATAAAAATTGGATAAACTCTTGATGAGTGAAAAATAAACTAAAAGGAGTGACTTGTTAATTTAAGCAGTAATCATAAAAATGAGTTGAGTTTCTGCAGAAGTGATGGCAAGGTTTTTTTTTGGCAAGAGCATTTTGAGAATTGTACATAATGGGGGTGGGATTTGATGACTTTCAGAGGTCCTTTCCAACCCTCAACATTCTGTGATTCTATAATCGTGTACTACCTGAAAACTGAAGAATTTTTTCATGCAGTGGTACTGATTCATTCAGTGCAAGAAGAGTGCTTATTATGGAGTTATTAAGAGTGGTAGGAGTGCCTTAATTAGTGCTCTGTGTTTTGTACTTGTTCCCTGTGATGGCACTTAGGGTCAAAAAAACAAAAAAGGAAAACAAGTGAAATGAACAGACACAGGTCAAGACATTTCTGCATATTTCTTTCCTGCAAGATGATCTTTTTGTGAAGCAATTTGTATGATCCAAGACAGTGTTTTTTTTAATGTAAGTTTTTAAATCTTCACTGTTTAGGAATTGGAGAGGTGCTAATGATTTAAGCCTTTTCCTGTGATATTCACTGAGAAAAAATATTACCCTTTGGGTTATGAGGGTATGAACTAAAGATTTCCAGAAGTGTTTATCAACAAATTTGAAGAAAAATGTATTTTTTCAGTTTGCTTTTGAGAACACTAATGACCTTATAGTAAAGCTTAATGAAAAACCCTGTATTTAACTGTTCTCTTCACTTTTATTCTAGCATATATGTGTTTGTGAGAACCGTGGTCATACTTAAAAGCTTAGAATGTGGTTTTTATTTGGGAATGTTCAAATGTCTTATGGAAGGATTGTCCCTGAATATGAAATGAGTTTGAATAAAATCTAGGCTGCTGCAGGATAAACCTGATCTTATTTACCAAGGAAACCAGTCAGATTTCTGTCGTTTCCTTCACTGCCTGGCTATAGGTGGAACATCCACCGGACCACTTCTGCTTGGCTTATGCCACAATAAATTCAATGGAACTTACAGAAACTTTTTCAGCACTCATTTTATTATTAGAAGCAGCATCAGGCATTAAAAAAGCCCCAACACATAAAGCAGAACAGAGCTGAAAAAGAAGGAAGAATATACAGTGCCACATTATATTCTTGAATAACTCAAGATACTGGCTTTTTCCATTTCCAGGGCATAGCTATCACTATATAAGCATATACCTGGTGCACTGTTAACCCAGCTTGGCAGAAATCTCTCTCCAGCCCAAGACACTATCAGCAAAGGTGTGAAAGTGTCAGTTATAATGAGATGAGTTGGCACTTCCTGTGACCTGTTTGTTTCCAACACTTTTCGGTGTTAATGAAAACTGTGTCCATTCTTAGTTTGCAAACTATGTAGGCCTTACTCTGCAGTAGATCCATGCTGGAACTCAACTCCTAACAAATGGAGCTAAATCTTACAAGGATAACTTAGTTAAATATACATGCGAGTAAAAGCAGAAACAAATTGGAGATACTGCTAACTAAAATAACTATTTTGAATCTCTGTGTAATCTAATAGAATTCTGAAAGCTGCTAAAGAATCTGGAAGGAATTGTGTATGGTTTGTGTATGACACTTTTCAGTGGTAGCACTGAATCTAACTTAAGCCCAGCAAATAAATTTTAATAAAAAAAGTTAATTTCAATGAAATTGCCTGAACTGTCCAGAGCCAAATTTGATCGGTACCATTGACTTTGGAGAGCTTTAACTGAGCAGCTTGTTTGAAGTTCTTTCTTGGTCCAATAGTTAATAGAATTCACTGGCAGAAGACAGACTCTTACTACAGCAGAAAATAATGATCTAAAGGAAGAATGTGATTTATTCCTGTTGATTCTATTTTGAACCATACTGTGCAGTGTAATATCTGCCTGAAGGCTTGTCTGCTCTTCTTGGGTAGCAAAGCAACAGCAGGTTTTTTCTGGCCAAGAGAATGCAAAAAAAACCCAAACAAACCACCAAAACCACAAACTATGGGCAATGAGATAGTTATTCGCTGTCCAGACTTTTGTGTTTGTCACTTTCCCCAGGAAAGAGCAGAAGCTAGGATGAAAGGATGTTGGATGGCCAGATCCAGCCTCTGGACTGTAGCCTTTTAGTTCCAGAATCACCAAGTCTTTATATTTCAGTTCAGTAAGAAGTTACATTTCAGTTTGATTCCTGTTAGCATCTTCATTAGCAGAATTTTGGGTGCCCTAATCCATTCTTGAACTTCTCCAACATTCACAATGGATTTCTATTAATCTTGTTTTGTTCTTGCACAGAAACAGTATGGTCTTTTGAGATCCCCTTGCAGGAACTGACTGCCTTTTTTCTGTCCAGAAATTTTCCCCATCTCACCCTTTACAGCACCCTGCTGTGATGTTTTTATCCTACCCCATAAACTAAAATAAATGCTATTAAAAGCATGCAAAGATTTTTTTTATTTTTATGAGCTTTTTAAATCATTCACCTTCCTCTTGACCTAATGGCTTGTCAGCCTCACCTCACCATTTTTTTTCTTTTATAGAGTCTGTAGCTATATTCATTTTGAAAGAATTATTAAGTTTCTGGGATACAAACCTGTTTGAACTGCAAGAAATCTGCCTTCACTTATGTAAAGCCGTATTAGTATGCTGGTGTGAAAACACACTCAGCTTGGTTGCTCTCTAAATGTCTTCAAATGGGATGAAATGGTGGACAATAAGGGAAAAAATATACTTTTGCACAGAAATGTATTACAGTAGACAGAAAAAATTTGCTTGTTTGCATATTGTTTTATGTGCAGTAGAACTGAGGACAGGGTTCTTCCACATTCAGACTTAGTATAAATAGGCTCAAAAATATGAGGGTATGTTTCACAAGTGCTAGCAGTGAGAGATGGGCAGGAATAAAAGATCTTCAGGAATGTATTACTTATTTCTTGTCATTATGGAATTGTTGAGCTATATATTATTCCCAGAAAATGTCTGTCTTCATTCAAAGCTCTTCATCAGGTCTGTACACAAGACCTACTACAACCATATCTCTTTGGGAGGGCTGTCAGCTCCTTCTAAAGTAGGTTCAGTTAAATGCTGAAGTTTCTGCCTTTCCAGCTCAGAGTTTTGGCACCATGGCTGTGGGGAGGCTGTGTAGACCCTGTGAAACTCTAGTTCTGTGTACTTGGGAAAGATCAAGAAGCTGAAGGTGGTGATGGAATAAAGGGTGTTTGTAAGGCAGGATCATGAGCAAAAGAACTCAAAAGCATGTTAAAACTACAAAATGGTATTTCAATATGTGTAAATTACATATATATATTTGAAAGATGTATATTATGGTGTTTAAACGAGGTAAGAGGAATATGAATTTGAACCTCCAGTAAGGTCTGAAGTCCCCAAAGCCACATTTACAGTGAGTTAAAAACTGAAAGTAAAATCTCTTCATAGCAAGAGAATTCATCTCTTTCTCAGAAGGTGAGTCAACATCATCCCAGGCTTATGCATGTTGTGAGGTGTTCCACACTTGAAAAGCTCATAAAATAGCTCTTCCTCAAGTACACTGCAGTTAAGCTTCAATCAAAGATTCGACTTGTCATCTTAAACAGATTCTCTGCAGTGGAAATCAGATGTGCAATGGCCAATCCTCACCAGAAACTCTATTATGCAGATCCTAATTTGTTCTGGCAAATGCACAAAATCTTTGGTCAGAATGAACTCCAGAGATTGTTGCCTTCTTGCATGCAAGTGTGTGTATGAAAAGATTCCAGCAAGAGCCCTTTCTAATCTTCTGTTCTTGCAGTGAAAGCTCAAATACTTTCTCAAATGATGAGGTCTGGCAGTGTTTTCAGAATTGTCCTTCCCTGAATCTCCCTGCATGGCACTGTACCACTGTACACTTGTGAGCAACATGAGTCCTTTGAGAAATTTCTGCACAGAATAAAATTTGCAGCATCTTGGCAGATTTCATGTTTTCAGTTTTAGGTTATTTCAGATCTCTGGAGAGACTATCAAAGCACTTAAAAGCGTTATTGTTTTAATTCTAATTACAGAGAAAGTGTACCTGGTGGTTAGGCACAATATGAAGCTTTTATCACATAAGTTTACAGTGGTGGCTCGTCAGAAGCAAGGAAGCAAGTGTGAGCAGTGCCATTTTTTCACAGCTAAGGCTTAAAAACCCACGTACTATCTCATTGTCGTGATTACATGGCACATTGCAGATATGTTACCCTTAAGGCTTCCTGAAAAAAGCTACCCATCTTTTCTGAGGGGTTGTATGTTTTAGAAAGCTTGAGAAAACCTAAATGAAATAGAATTAAAAAACTCTAGATCCTCTGTGCCTGCAAAAGCAGCACACTTAACTTGTTACAGGTATAATATTTCTTGCACATACAGCTTTTCAAAATAATGATGGTTGAGGAACCAGACTTGGGTTTTTGGCACAAACAGTTCATAATTTTTATTGTTCCTGTCGTTCATTAGTGGCAATACTGATATTAAATACTAGAAGTGTTATATGTTAAACTTGCAGATCAGAAAAGCTTTTACCCTGTACTTGTTATTCATGAGTCAGTATTGGTGTTGTGCAGTCAGTCCCTTACCTGCATGACCACCTGATGAGCAATCAAATGAAACTGTTTCTTTTTTTCCTAAGTTAACTTACAACAAGTTGTTGTTCCCCCCCCCCAAAAAAAAAGAAACCAAAACAAAAAAACCAAAACAAGACAAACAAAAAACAACTTGAAGGAAGGAACATTATTTTTTCTAATTTTATTTGAAAAGTTGCAGACATGAAATAGTGTGCATGAAGTTAAGCTACATGTCACAGAGATATGAAGAATTTAGGTTGAATTTTTTGCTATTATTTCTGTTTTTAAAAGTGATAATTAAGGTATTTTAATGAGAGTAATCCATGAATTTATGATGAAAATTTTAGAATAGATATATATCAAAGTTAAAAAGATGTAACTAGAAGGAAGTTAGAGCCAAAAGGTTTTGTTACCTGAAGTACCAAAGCATGGTATTTTATTGCAGATTGGTTGTCACAATGTAATTTTGTGGGTTTAACCAATACCAGGAGAGTTAATGGTGTGTATATGCTTATTGCATACTAAATACCTGTAAGGCTGTAAGGCATGCTCGTTGCTTTATGTGCAAGACTGAAGACAACCCATAAGCAAATGCATAGCCATTTTAACCCAAGGAGAATCAGAATATTTTTCATAAACCCCTCTGCTGCATATCTAGTGGAAGACTTCTGTTTCGTTCATCTGTGAGCTCCCAGCAATGCTGAAAGGCTCTGCTTTTGGAATCTGTGGGCACACTGACATTCTGTGCATGAGGTTGGTCTTTAGCTGTCCATCAGTGCACTTGTTGACTGTGTCATAATAATCCATCCAAACCCACGAAGGGAAGCACGTGCTGCTCTCTCCACCTTTGGCCAAAGCCACATTATACATTAATGCTTCTTAAGTGGGGAACTGATCCATTCAATGTGCTTTATGTTTTGGAAAGCCAGGATGTTGATATCCCAGGTTCAGCATTATGACTTAATTGCAGAGTCAGGAAGGAAGGAAGAAATGTTGGAGGAGGCAGTGATGAGGAAAAGGATTGATTTAAAAGGCCTGCTGAATAAATTATTGGAAATTGATGAGAGTTCTCATTAGGATGCACTGTTAATAAGGACTTTGCTTTATCCTTACTGGGACTCTCATCTTTGCTATTTAAGTATGAGGCCTGTGACTAAAATAGTAACTCATTTCCCCCTCTGTACTAAAACTGGAACGAGTGAACTGGAGCAGAAGTCATCCACTAGTTTCTGTTTGTGAGTAGCATCTTAGATCTTCGATCACCTAAGCAGAAATATTTCTTAGTTGTGACAGATTATCTGACCTCTTCCCTTTAACTAGGGCAGAACTGGAAGCAAAAGCTATTCAGGTGAATGCTGCAGTCTCAGAGATGGTTCCCTATCTTGTTCCAGAAAGCCCCTATACTAGTGGAATAGGATTTTGTTTGCAGCAAACTGCACTAGAAACATGCCTCCCTAAAAGGCTTTGGAAACTTTTACAGTAAGATGTGAACAATCTTTCATCTTCTTCAAAGATGGCCACCTGGACTTGTGTCATTATGCAAACTCCTTTTGCCTTCCTTGTCCAGCAATATTGAACTAGAAGCACAGTGTAGATCTGGGATCCATGAAGCATCTTGTGACACAAGCAGAGTCTGCAAGTGCAGAGCTGTGCATCTATATGAGGGGGTATATATGTGAGATTTCTAACAACTGAGTGTGAATCTATAGATCTAACACACTAAATGGTTGTCCTGGAGGAAGTAAGGTAAAACAGCTATAGAGACAGTTGAGAAGTAGAATGAAAAGAAAAACAGTCTCAGTTCTGAGAATGTTTCCTTCATCATTCTTTCTTCATGATGTGTTCTGTTAGAATAACTGTCAATCGGGTATGGGAAACAGCATAAATACCACATCTTTCTGGCTTTAACAAGGCTGTAATCTGATAGGTTATATCTGTTATTTTTTGTTCTTTTAATAACATTAAATAGAATGGATCTGTTGTCTGGAAGGAGATAGAATTATTCAGATTTTTTGGTTTTAGTTGGATGTTTCACGTATTTGGTTTAGGAAAAACGTGAATGTTAACAGCCTGGTTTAAGTGAAATGCCATGTTTAAAAATGTGACAGAAGTAGAACCTCATGTTTATTTAGCTTATTTCAAGAAAATAGGATGGGGAAAGTGAAGGTAAGAGGGATAGAAGTATTATTGTTAACAGTGGCTTACTTTTTATATATACCATTAACTGTAGTTTCCTGTGGTACAGAGATAGAAAAAAAATCTTAAATTCTGAGCTGAGCTGTTGCTGCTTCCTCTACAGAAGTTAACTGTAGTTTCGCTGTGTTCTCTACTATTGCTTTCAGCCCAAAAGCTCCTATCTTGTATTTTCCAGTGCTTATTTCTACCACTCCTGTTCAGTCTTGGAAGAGGCTACCCACTCCAGCTGAAGACAGTGGAACAATGCATAATGCTTTTAATGGAATCTGAACTGGGAACTTTAAATGTTCTGTATTCAGAATCTACATTTTTACATTCTTCATACCAACAAAATAGCCCTTTTGGGAAATTCCCTACAGCTTTACATTTTAAAAAAACATAAAGTTGTTTTTGCAGGACCAAATTATAATTCAAGATTTATAAAACTTTGAATTCCGTTGAACCCCCTGTTGAAATGCTGTGAAATCAGTCATTGCAACTTTAGATAATACAGGAGACAGGTGTGATTAGATTAGGGATTAAACTGTGTTAAATATGCTGTGGGATGAAGTTTCATGACAAAAATGTGAACACAAAACGCCAGAGCTTTTGCTGTCCCTAGCAGATATTCCTATTGCTTGGTGCTATTTGAGGCACATTCTAGATTATAATGTGACATACAGACACCTATGGTCAAAGCAGCCTTGTTAAGCCAAATATGTCTCATTTAACCTCCATAACAGAAGATGTGTTGTTGTAGTTGCAGTTAGAAGAAATCCATTTGGTATTCAATAGGATAAACTTCATTTCTACAAAATAAAATCAATCCAAGACCATTCTTTAACTAGGGCTAGTAGGAAAACAATTATTTTATTGTGCACATTGTAAGTAGTAAAAAGGTAGATATTTCTTTACACAACCTAGAAATTATCCACAAAGCATCTGCTTAATTTCGTCTGGTCTGAATTTTTTCATGCAACTCTGTTTTATTAAAAGCTTTGCCTTTATGTGCTCTTTTTAATATAATCCAGCAGGATGTCTTGAAATTCAGTACAGTACTGGAAAGAGAAACTTTCAAACAAAATGGGTTATAAAAATGTTTTTAAAGGATTTAATTTGTAATCGTTACAGAAATTTAGTTGAAATGTTTCATGCTGTGACTGATCATTTAAATATTGTGATATCAAAAGCAGCTTAGTGATGTACTGAGAACACAAATTTATTTGCTGTTACCTAGTATTATGTTATAATTAATCTGTTAGAGTGTGGGTGAGTCTGTATGCTGAGTGACAGCAAAGGAAAAATGAAATGAAATCTGAACTTTTGGCTATTGCTGGTCCATATTCTAACAGTGTAGACATAGTGCAGTAAAGTTGCTTAAGTTTTCATTATCTTTTTAAAAATGAAGCTTCAGATACACGTGTTTAAAAATACACTTTCCTTGGTTGCTAGATGGGGTATGATCTTTTGAAGTGGTGCATTTTGTTCTTAACTTGAAACTGGTGACTAGTAAAAGTCAGAATCTTTCCTCCTAATTTGTTTCCTGGAGTATTGGATTGATCCCATTAAGCTTCAGTACTAGCATTAAAAGAAGAATGAAGTACAGCTCTAGATCACTTTAAAGTGATTCAAAAATTTTTACTGTAAGAGAGGAATACACCTTTTTTTGGTTTTATTTTTAAGATAAAATATTTGTGTCTGAAGTTAAGAGTCTGATAGTTTGTTCTAAAGATGTCCAAGGACTCAAGTGGAAAGAGGGAAGTCTTAGGAGGCTGTTACTGATGGTTTTCTGCAGAAGCAGATTGCACACTGTGCATAGTCTAAGGGTTTATTGAGCACCATGTCTGTAAAACTAGAAATCAAGAAAAAGCAAAGAAAGCTAATTGAAAAAGTTTTGATTTTTAAAAGAAAACACGAGCAACAGTTGGCATTAATAATTAACGATGAAAGGTTTGACAACAGTACCTTACATTTAAAGAGTCTATTTTGAAAGAACTAAAATAGTGATGCAAATCAAATTTCTTAAAGCTTTAATCATCTTGTTAATTCCCTCTCGTTAGAAAGTCAATAGTCAAAAGTTTCTTGGGGAAAAAAAAATTTTAGAAAGGCCTGCACTTTGTTTGAAGGAACTAGTTGTATCTACACCATAACTGTTACTAAGATTAACAGCAGAGGCTGAAGAAAAATATTATGGTCTAATTTGTAAGGAACGTCCTGTGTACTTTGTAAAAGCATAAAAACACACACAATTTAATATATTTCTTGCTGAATTAGTAATGTAGAAAAATACTGTAAATCAGGATGCTATGTGAAAAAATTATCATGGATGAAAATATGCTAGAGGAAAAATATTTCTTCCTGAAAACTGAAATGGAATGCAATTTCTCAAATTTTAAGCTCAAATTACAAATATCTACAGTTAAAAAATACGGGGGAAAAACCCTACAAGCACTCAGTTGGTAATTACACACTTGCTGAAAACATGTACTCTGCATTTTTTAAATTCCCTAATTAAATCCTAATTAGCATGTGCACTAGAGTGTTAATTCTTGCTTTTATACCTCGAGGGCATCCCTATACCTTCAGGAACATAAACTTACTCAGATATGTAGAAGATAATAATCAATAAATAGAACTACCACACAGTATGTTCATCACATTACTTATTTGTTTGATATGTGCCTGCTAGGTCTATTAGCCAGAAAAACATTAGAATTCGATTTGTTTCTGTCTTTGTATGAATTCATTCAACTTTATCAACAGGATATCACAGCAGCACAACTGGTCAGCACATTGGTAATAACAATACAGGAGCAATCTTTGACTGCAAAATCCAAGTTTTGACTGGTTGTGTGCTTGAAGACATTTTCCAAGGTCTAGAAATTTCTCTTGATAGACTGCAAAAGAGAAGAAATTATAAGTGCTGGTTTTAAATAGATGGTCAGTTCTCTGTTACACAGACCTTTAGGTTGCTTCTGTTCTTATGCCAGTATTCCATCTTTCATGGTATTTGAAATTCATGTTGACTGCTTGGTGGTTTTTTTCATATCTGCAAAAGCATTTAATCTTAGTAAGCAAAAGGTATTGACTAAACACCTGTCTTAAAACCCAACAGGTAAAAAAAATTGAAAATAAACGTTGGAGTGTGATTTCTTGGCAACCACAAACAAATCAGGCATCAGCCGGTGGTGTTGTGTTAGCAAAACAGATGGGTCTCCTATATGAGATGTGTTCTAAACATTTCCATAGGACTGAAAATCTCACTTCTGAGGCTATACCTAATCCAACTCATTAGTGTTTAAAAAAAAAACAAAACAGAATTCGGAATGTGTATTAAATAATTTGCACAAACCAGTCACTAGATACCTATCTGTCAATCAAAACGAGTAAGTGGTCAATTGTACTCATTAGGTGAATTTTTTTATTTCTGAGGTTGGTGCTTTGACTGTATTCAGATGTTTAATTAGAGTAATTTGATAGAAGTGACTGAGAGTAAGTGGTTTTGTTCCATTCATTTTTCTGTCCCTCTCTTCCTACAGCAGAGATGCTGTCAACATACGGGGTGGTTTACAGTTCATTAAGTTCTTGCCCTGAATGTCAAAGGAGCTTATCTTTTCCATCTGAAGGAGCCTATTTTTAGAAGTGTTATGTGAAAAGTACTGAGTTCTTACATCTTTTTAAATTGCAGTTAGTCTTTGAATGTAAGGTTTGTAAGGTTTGAACCGCAGTGAATAGTATAAGCTCAGGTGTCTTTGCCATTAAATAACCTTAAGTAAGGTTGGAATTCAGACAGAAACAGGGTGCTGAAATTGTTTCCTCTTTTTTCTGGACTGCCTTCTTTAACCACTCTACATTAAGTATTTGCTGATGTCTGTGGAATGATGCCCACTATAGAAGTTATTCAATGTCTTGAGTCCATATAGTTTCTTTACATTAGCTGCTGCTTTAGTAAGGTTGAGGCAGTCTAGAAATTCATCATTTCACCAGCACAAACTTTTCAGTCAGAGCATTTATTTTTTAAAAATTAATTTTTGCTTGGTTTCTCCTCTTTGTGAGGGTACACTGGCTGGGGTCAGGCATGCTTTCTGAAATGGTTTAGAAAGGTTCCCAGTATGCCCCCACAAGGAATAGACATTTCAACTAAAGAGATTTTGGGGGTTATGCTCAAGGCTTGCTAGAATTAAACCACATAATACCGAACTACTGCTTTGTTTCGTTTCACTCTATTTCTTTTCAGCTATTTCTTCATAAATTAAAATTAAAAGAAATCGGTTTAGGAAACAAAAATTCTGTTCTTCCACATACTCTGGACTAGCTAGACTTGATCTTCCTATTGAGGCAGTTGTATTAATATTTGCCATCTGGATTTAACCTTTCCTTCTTAGTATGAGGTTCTTATCCAGACAAACTGTGATTTAGCTTGAGAAAGTAGCTAAAATGCTCCCCTGGAAAGCTCCTCTTTCTAACCAGAGTTCTGTCTCACTGTTTCAATATTGTTTCTTGAACACTCCAGCTTTTTTCTCAAGCCTTTATGATAGTTTACACTGGATACATATGATACATGTAAACTTTAAAATACAATTGAGAATATTAGGAAAAAAAAAAAAAAAGATTGGTCAGTGGAAAGTTGTCTTCAAGCTTTCTGGACAACTAGACTGTACATGGAGATGACCATGCTGAAATGCTAAAAATGTAGCTGCAGCATGATTTTGTCTTAACTGACCTCTACAGTGCAGTCTTTTACAGCATCTACCCCATGAGTGTATGAGTTTTCATAGTTGAAAAAAACAGTAAATTGCAAACAGTGCTGTAATAATTTACAATTTTGGTTGTTTATGCAGAAATTGAATACATGACATTATAATCATAGCAGTAGGATGCATACTTTATTACAGTATGTTTTTAAAGTATGCTGAGGAAGGTTATTCATGCTACACTAATCATTTTTGTTAAACAAGCAAAATAAAACCATTAAGTGCTAGATCATTTACCTGGCTGTAGAGTTTAAGCCCATCTGTGTATCTGCAGTCTCTCCTGGAGAACATGATAGCTTTACATGGCTTAAACCTGCAAGCTGGCTTGTAGGCTTGTCAGAAAGGCTCCTGTTGACATCAACAAATCAAATAATGACTGTGAGAAAAAACACGTGTTGGTGGGCAGGAGGCCTTAAGGATCAACAGTTGGTATTTACACAGATCTTTACTTTGACAATAGTATTAGCAGCTTTCTGCTGCTTCCTTTCAACAGCACTGTGTGAGGACTAGAGTCGTGGAAAAAAATGATGCAGTGATGCAAGGAAAATTACTGTGGCTTCACTTAAAACCAGTCATTCTGAGTTCCATTGTTAGTTTTTAAAAAAAAATGAGAAGCAGAATCCACAGGTAAAAGATGATCCTTCTAGCATAGGATTTTCCAGGCAAAAGAGATAGATCTACTACATGGAAAGAAGAGTCCTTTTCTTACCCAGGGTGTAGGAAAATATAATCAATATTAAAACTATTCCTTTTTTTTTTAAACCTTGAAATCATACTTGCATATCATAAGTTTTTTAATGTTTATTAATCCTTTCTGTATAAAAATAAGAAATAAATCAGTAATCACTATATTTCAAATTTAATCTTTTTTGTTTAAAGAAGCATTATGCAATATAATTTTCAGATTTCTCTATATGGGGGAATATTATCTTCTTATGAAGTTAATGCACTTTACACAAAATTACTATCTTGTAAGTTTTTGACATTTCAGTGAGGAAAGGAAATTGAATATTAATATTTATCAAACTATGAAATGTTCATATGGAAAAAATAGAATGTGTTGATTTTTTTTCATCCATTAGATATGCTATTTTAGATTAGATATGTATCTTCAGTTCCGAGTATCATGCTGGTTATGTGTTCCATGTAATTACTAATTTTTTAATTTAATCACATTTTCATTTGGTTTTTGAACCACTGCTCTGATTTTTGTTTTTTTTTTTTTCCATAATGGGAGGATACCAGCAGTCTTGGTGCTGTGTGAGAGAAGTTACATTTTTTACAGTTAATCTATTACTATGCATTATGAGAGTAGAATACAAAAAGAGGCCATTTTTAATTGCAGTTTTTCTTAGTTGAATTGTAGGAAAACTTGATGCAAACAGAGCCTCCTATAATGACAAACAGAACAGTATTAATAGCAAAAGCTCACATATATAACAGCATAAGCAAAGCTGATAAAACTGATGGGAAACTGTGTGAAATTCTTAGAACTCATGTTGTTTAGAACTCACTTGTCATTTGAACCAAAATACACATATTGATTACATTCTGGGACTGTCTTGCTAGGATAAGCTTAGAATTGAATGGCATACAGTGAATTTCTGATGCAGATACCAGCGTTCACATCTTTTGAAGTACTGAGAATTCTCCCTGGATTATTTCAACTGTTTGCCATCATTGGAGTGTGTAGGAGGAGCTGTTGTGTCTCCATTGCGTGGCTGGTGTGGTCACAGCAGGTAGAGGTGTGTAGTGAAATGAGGCAACCAGGTGCCACTAATTACCAGGGAGTGAGCTGAGCCTGTGCCTCAAGCCTCACCTTTTATTGCCCCCCCAGTCCTGCTCATGCGCAGTTGGGGCCCGCCCTAATCAGGCACAGGTGGGCTTAACACAAGCTCATGCCCATTACCTGGCAATTAGTGGCACCCGGTTGCCTCATTTCACTACAGAGGTGTGTGTATGTCTACTATGATATAGATGGTCTGAGCCACTAACACAAATGAGGTCCAGAGCCACATAGGTTTCAAGACAGCTGAGGCCCCTCTATCCAGTTGCACTTTTGCTAGTATGTGCATTAAGTAGCTCAAAGCTAGATATAATATTGCTGTCCTTGTTCTAGTCATACTTCTGATTGCCAAACAGATGCCATATGCCTTGGTGGAATGTCACACATCCATGTTGGCACAAGCTGCATGCTGTGTAGCTGTGAAGGGTTTTGTTTTGTGGAAAGGCAGTGTGGATGTGGGAAGTTCTTGGGAATCGAGCCTGGGCAGTGTGCCTCACTACTTGAAGCCCAGTTATAAATATTGCTGGCATTACTGGGCAGAGACTCAGTAGAGCTCTTTTTTTGTTGATCCTTTGCTATGCTTCATTTTATATTTATAATGGGGGGAAAAAATCAATAAATTTTCTTTATTATTTATGGTTACTCAGAGTCAGAATAATAGTAATATTCTGTTTATATGTATTCTGTTTATATGTAACTTGTCTTTCTGTAAGATTAACTAGTGAATGTTCTTTATTTATATTTACATTTTCAATGTGGTAATGGTAGACCACATCACTGACTTTGTATGCATTATGCAAAGCCACTGCATGTTTCAGTGTTTTTTTTTCTCGTTCCTGACTTATTTTGTTTGACTCATTGCAATTCCTGGTCTTCATCCAAAGAGTGATTTCCTAGTTGGAAAGATGGTGGAGATATACATCACTGAACAAAGCTTGAAGGAGAAGAGGTTATCAACCATTTCTTGAATATTTTTACTGTAGGTTCTTCACTGCCTTTGTTTCCTCTCAGCTGCTTGTTATGTATTGGCTACTTCAATTATGCTTTTTTCTTTCAGTTTTTTTCTCAAAGGTGTTCGTGTTTAAATTACTCTATTTTTTTCCCCTCTTCCTAAGTATTCACCTCACAGTAGTATTGCTGCATTCTGGTATTTCTTGAGTTAATTTCTCATAATTCCTTTAGATAATGTTTAAGGACAGGAATCATCTGTTACCTTTCAGATCTCTTTTCTATTAAGTACCAAATCTAGTCTACAATCTGAACGTATTCTCATCAACATCACTGTGTTTTGGGATGAGATACATTAATGTATGTCTTTCATACATACCTTACACTGTCTGTTAGCCTACAGAGTGGTATCTGTGCCCCATTTGACTGCTTTTACTCTTAAGTAACTGTGCTGTGGCTTGTAAAAATAAAACAAGTTTCTAAAGAAAAAAAACTAAAACAGAACAAACACAAGTGTCAAGAAAGTAAACACAATAGAAGCAGTGGAGCATTGCTATTTTTATGCTTTGCAAACCCAGTAAAGAAAAAAAAATACAACTAAAGCTGTGGCCTGGAATACTAATACAGAGCAATTTTTTTTTGAGTACTTTGTCTCAAACTTGTCCACTCAATCCCCAAAACAGGTTACAACAACACCCTAAACAGCAGGGCTTAACAAGAGCAATGCAAACTGAGTTAACAGAAAACATGGTCAGCAAGCAGAAGCGTTCACTTAAAAAATAGCTCTCACAGTTGCTGCCAAGTGACCTGATAGGCCTATAGCAAAGGGTAACACAAATAGTTCTGAGTTGAACTGGGTAAAAAGTTTGGATTCCATAAAAAGTAGAAAAAAAATCCACTTTATCAAAAGAAAAATTCAATTCTGTAATATACTTTTGAGGAAGATAGGGCAAGTTCTACCTATTCTCTGTTTAGTGTCAGTAGTGTCCCCTGAGCCTCCATGTACTGTCCTTAACTATAGCTATTAACTAAAGGTTCATCCTGTGTGGTCATTCTGCTCTGAGGGAAGGCAGTTGCTGTTACCAGAATTCCTAGCTGAAATACTTTATAAACTACCATCTCAGAGGGAAAAGAGGGGATGACCATCAGGTCTTCTTTCACTTTGGCTGTTAGAGATCAAGCGCTGTTACTCTTATGAACAACACACAAGCTGTTGAAGAATCTGATCTTGCTTTCTCTTTGAGACTCAGGTGTACTTACTCTTGAGTAGCAGTATAGCTGCACTTCCTTTAGTTATACTCCTTCAGCACAACACTAAGCCTGAGAGCAGATGTCAAAAAACCTTAAGCATCTGTAAATGTATGTTATTTTTTCTTAATTTCTAATGCAGAACTTCCTTGCTGCAACATAATCCTGTTGCTGTCCTATCTACCAGAGACATAAATAATCCTTGTTTCTATATGAGGCAGCACACTATGTTTTGAAGACTGTTGTTACATCCATCCCCTCTCCTATCACCCTACCATTTTCTTCTCTAGCTTGAACAACTCTGATTCAGCCTTTTCTCTTTCTTTTCCCCTTCTGTGTTTGGTTAGCTAGCAATTTACGTTGTTCTCTTTGAAATTCTGCTTCAAAAGTGTTTTCCCACCAGTATTACATGACAGAAGTAGTGAAACTGAAGATGCATCTTCAACTGTAGACCTTGGTGGCATGGCAGGATGACTGCAAATGTTGTACAAAGGCTTTTGTTGGCATGTCCTACAACAGTAGTTGTTTTTATCCATTACACCTTTTGTGACCTAATTCCAGCTATAAGTGATACTCATCCATTTCTTTTGCTGAGATTTAATATTTCTTTTGTCATGTTCATGGGGAGGTCAGGTTGTGAGAATTTTGCCACATTGGAGAGTTGACTTCAAGTATAAATCTAGCTGCTAAGCCAGCTAATGTCCAAACACTTACTACATAAGTAGAAATCAATTGACTGCAAAATTGAATAGGTCACATGGTAGAAACACCTTAATCTCTGTATAATTTGCAATCTAATTGAAATTAAGTAAATGAAAACAATGCAGATGAGGTAAGCAAAGTGTAACTACGTGTCTTGACTGTATTATTAGGAACTCTATATCACAGCTTCCGCTTTCTTCTGTTTTTTTTCCAAGTAAAGTAAATTGCACTTTTCAATTATCAGACCTTTCAGGAAAAATAAGTGTGAGTCAATGAACAGGCAGCTCACTGTCAAGCTTTTTTATTTGTTTTTCTTTCAATTCCTGTGCACATGGTAGGTCTGTTTAAACAGCTGGTATCAAACATCCTTCCAAATAGAATCGTCTTCTTCCTATCATTTGAACCAGCAGTCAGAGCAGTGATGAACAATGAATACAAACCAGTGTGTATGACTTCTCACAAGACACAAGCAGGATTCAGATGCTTAAATCTGAAATTGAAATGTTAGTTTTTACTTGTAATTTGCTATTGGTCACACCCTTTACTTTAAATATAAAGGTTGTTTAATTGCCTGCCATTCTGCTTTCTTCACATACCCAGAATTGTCTTGGCTTGAGCAGCTATAATCCTTTGCCTAACTGGGGCCATAAAGCTGGAGAGAGCATTATGCAAGTCCCTGAAAGATTCTGTTGAGCCGGCAGCCTTTTGGACTCCAACTGTGGGATTATTATCAAGCACCTCTCTAGTATAGTTTATGTACTTAATTTTTACAACACCTTTCAGCTGTGTAGCTTAACAGTTCTCCTATGTAATTTTTCCTATGTTTAGCTGGTAGGATTTATCTACTGCACAGTTTGTAATAGCAGCAGCTTGGCAACCAGGATGGACTGGAGAACCTGCATCATGTTCTGAAAAACTTGAGGGAACTCAGGTTGGGCTCCTCTGACTGCATTGCCATTTGATCTGTCTGGGTGGTTGTGACTACACTGCTAGCTACATCCAAGTCATTTGGCTTAAAATAGCTTGGATGTAATTTGAAGATACATGCAGATGAGAGATACAGTAATATCCTAAGGATTTTATGCTGTAACGTGTCTGTGCATTAAAATCATTTCAGTTTTCCCAAGAAGCACACCAGGGAAAATCAAATACGGCACAGGTTTTGTATACCAAACATTAAATCAAATAGGACTTCTCAGACTGCTGAAGAGATTACTTTGGGGGGGAGGTGTAGTAGAGACCTTCTCAGTTGTGAGTGGAATGTAGAAGGTGAATTTTTATTTTCTGTTTTTTAAGGGTTTTATTTTTTTGAACAAAAAACTCCACAGAAAACCCCAACCCAACAACAAAAAGAATCCCTGAGCCAAACAAAACTCTGTTGTAAAACCACGTAACAAAGCCCCTGCTTATCTCTTGCCAGAGTAAATGTTGGAAAAATTTAGTATTTGAAGTTAACACAATTGGTCTTGGCCCAAGGATCCAGCCTGTTTAAGTCCCATTGTAGAACCTTCCTACCCTCAGGCAGATCAGCAATCCAGCCTAATTTTGTGCAAATCTGCAAATTTACTGGAAGTGCACTTGATCCTCTCATCTGGATCATTGATAAAGATATTAAAGAGCAATGGCCTCAGTACTGAGCCCTGGAGAAGACCACTGGTGATGAAGGGTTTTGAAATACAGAAATACAGTGGAATTTCTTGGGTTTAAACAGAATCTCTCAGTTTTTAAAGCTATAGGTCACTCTGGGAGGGGAGAGCATTCTGAGGAAGCAGCATTGTATGCTTGGTTCTTACTTTCTCATGGGTGCTGTCAAAAACATTTGGAGGAATCTTTGGTTTGACCTGATACTTTTCTTTGCTTCCTAAAAACAACAGTCTTAAATCTGACTTTTTCTTTATTTTGCCCAGATTACCTTGCTTGCACTTTTTCCCTATATATATTTTGTTTGTTTGTTTGTTTGTTTTGCTTTGTTCTAGACTTTCCTACCCCCTGTAAGACACCCCCCATAACATTCCTGCCCCTAGGGAATCCCAGCATGCCCCTGTACTTTCATTTCTTATTCACCCACTTTGATTTATTCTATAAGAGGCTCTAAGCTAAAATGTTCAGTCAATGAATGGGTGGCAGCTTGATGGACCAATTACAGAAACGTAATTGTAAAAATGTGCTTTTATTTCCTCTAGCCAGTGCACAAAAGTCATAAAGTGGACTGCACATTACTGAAGTCAAATTATGATGAATGAGGAAGCATGCCAACATTTCAGCATGGTTTTGGCAACTTGTAGATTTATTAGATGATTAGAAATAAAAGATGAAGACACACTTCCCATAGGTTCATTGAAAAGCTGTTCAAATGCTAATATAATGGAAATTTTATTTCTAAGAACTTTGATTAAATGTGATATTATACTTCTACAGCATCACTTCTTGTCTGCAGTCTCACTGGAAAGCATAATCTTCTGTAATAATATCAATCTTCATAGATAATACCATCAAATTTTAAACCAATGGAATATTTCACTTAATAAAGTGATGTTATTATGTGCATTTTAAATAATTTCTCTGTTTTCATTGATTTGTGATTAAATCAAGATGGTTTGGAATAAAATCATAGTCTCCAGTAGTTTCGAAGTATGAAACTGAACCTGTTACTTGCTTTCTTGGGGATAATAAAATTCTTCTTTTGTGAGGACCTCTTTCATTTTGCCAACATGAAATTCTCCAGGTAGGCATTAATTTCTCCCAAAGATTTACACCTGTTCAGTTTGTAAAATGTTGTCAGTATAGATTATACTTGTACAAACCTGATTTTATCCAGGCTTTTTCAATTGCCAAATAACACTTGTAAAACAACTGTGAAAAGTTAGATGTTTGTAGGATTTCCTGTAATTATATTTACTGAGTTTATTGGAATTGATTTGCAGATAAAAAGTCATGTGATGATCTAATATGTCCTCTAATACAATGTCAGTCTTTTCTAAGCCTGCATTTATACATTTATATGTGGGGGGGCTGGTGTGAGGACAGGGCTGAAGTGCCAGATTTGACTCTTGAAGGTAAAGCTTTCTAGTTGCATACAGAATACAATAAAATATATAATTAAATGTGACAGTGAGTGACCTTTCTGCTACTCTTTTTCCTGACTCATCTTTTCTTAACCTTAGGTTTAACTTGTGTGACTGTCTCCTGTAACATTTTCTACAATGTCTCAAGCCCAGTGTATTATTTAATTCCAGTTAGCTATTCAGCATTTAGTAAAGGCCTGGGTAGGTGGTAATAGAATTAATTGCACAAAAATAATGACTCATGCAGTAGTTTTTCTTCCTTGGCTTTATTAGTGATCTAAGACAAATTCAGCAAGTAAGTATATGCCAAGGAGACAGTCATGCTGCCATATAAAAAGTTTGTAGTAGTACCTTGATGGGTATAATTGGAAAAGCTTTTAATGGAGGGGCACTCTATGCCTGGTGTTATTCTAAATCTTATCAGTCTGTTTGTTTCAGTAGAATTTGAGGCTTGGAAAATTAATTATAGTTAGTTTTAAAAATGTCTTTAAATTTCTTGCCTTTTAGTGGCATCAGAATTTCCATTGTTCTCTTAACTTAGGTCAGAATAAATAAAAGTTCCCAACTGGCTTTAACTGTACTATTTTTTAATATAAATATAAACACATACATATATAAAAATAATAATAATATGTATCAATAGGCTAGACAGCAGATCATTATCACTCAGCAACATCAGCAGGAACAGGATCAAAAGGCAAGACATCGTTTAACCAAGAAAATACACACACATTACAGATATGAAAGAGAGATGAGAAGTTCTGCTAGCAATTAGAGTCCTGGTGAGGGTCCTGCTGTTGATACTCTGCAGCCAAGACATTACTGAGCCTGACCTATGCACCATGTGCAGTTTTAAAATGCTTAAATATGAATAAAATAAAACAACCCACAAAAGTTCACCTGCAGACAAGTTTGGGGTTTTTTTCTGATATAAGATACAGTAACTATAGTGTGTTTTCAGGGGAAGATATTTGTGCATGAAGATAATAATATAGAATACAGTCAAAATGATTTTTGGCAGCCTGTGATATGGTAGTTTGTGGGGAAGAATGTGTGTTGGAAAGCTCTTTTGCACATTTTAGCAGGCTACTCAGTGAATGAAATTGCTTGCATGCTTAAGTGTATTGCTTTATTCCCATTAAATGCAGAGCAGAAGAGGAAAAAAAGAACTGCAAGCTGGGATGATACCCAGTAGGGTGGAGGAGAGCTGTATACGTTACTTTGATCCTTACTCTTCCCCACAAGTCTTGAAGAAGAATTAACCAGGGTGTATACCCACAGTGCAGGCACTTGTCTCCTTTTCAGTAGCCTCACAGTCTGTGCTGTATTGTGTGTTGCAAGAAGTTGGCTGTGGACAGCAATTGTGCCTATTTTCTAGTAGACTCCTTGTCATATATCTACTCCTCAAGAGGTTTTATGTCTGTTCATCTTTCATTGTGTTACTAATTCCTGCACTACAAGTGTTTTCTTACCAAGTGTGGTTAACATAAATATTTTTCTATAACAAAAACCCCACAACTTCTTATCTTTGTGATAAGTGAAAAGACTATTGTTATTTGTTATCCTGGGTTCATTTTTGCAGTGCACAGTGGATTATTCATCTTGGCTGTACATTTCATTTTAAAGTATTTCTTGTTGATCTAGGTTGAATGCTTGGTTTGTATGGAGAGGTTAATTTTTAAAGAGATTTGTCACTTGTTCAGGCTGAGAGGCTGCCTTTGTCTTGACGCTTTTGTGTATAGCAGAAATGTATTTCAGAAATATACTAACTGCTGCTTACTGTATTTATTAGCTGCCAAAGTAAAGTTTCAGATGTCATTGAAACAGCAACAGAACTGAACTCGGGTTTTTTTGTTGTCTCAGGAGAGGACAGATCAAACTAGAGGTTCTGGAAAGTATGGATGCATCTCCCCAGCAGGACAGTGTTAACATGCAGGCTTCCAGGGACTAAGTCCATGAGGAAAGAGTGCAGTGGCAGTGGTGAGTAGGAAAAGTTGGAAGCAGGTTTTAGTACTTACTTCCACTACACCATCCTCTTCACAGGCATGAAGCTCTACCCTTCATCATTCATATGGATTGCAATTCAGAAAAGCTGGGATAGAAGCCAGAATAAAAATTCAGACCAAGAACAACATGATATCTAGCAGCTTACTATATCATAATATGCAGTAATTACTGTAATTATTCAGAATTACAGGGGCAACCAAATCCTGTCTTGGGATAGGGGAAATTCTTGTCAAAGAATACGGATGTAGTGATGTGCATTTCAGGTGGAGTGAGAGACTAAAAACTAGTGTAGGGAGAGCAAATTATCAGTGGGTGGTGCAGGTGTGCATAACTGCACATGATGGAGCTAAAAGGTAAAGAAAAAAAGATTTTCATGGTATGGATGAAACTATATCGGTATGGCTTATGCTTTCATTATTAGCCTCCAGAGTACCATAATTTCAACAAAGTAATAAGGTTTGTTAAGTGTACCATGGAACTTGAAGAATGTTTCTTGTCCAAGCTGGAAAAATATTCAGAGTTTCACTTCTGATATAATCATGTTGGAAAATGTTCGCGAATGCTCCCAAAAAGGTAGGGGGTGTAACCCCTTTGCCATGCCAAACCCCATGTTTGAGGGGCCAATTAGATCGGCCCATAGTTCTGTGCTGCCTGCACCGGGGGTCGCTGTGCTGCGGGTGGACACATGGGTGTCCAATAAAACGTCATGATGGTGTGTGGTGGCGGGGGTGTGGTCACAGAGGCACTATATGTGTAGAAGTTACTGTGCAATAAAGTTGAAGCTTGTTTATCGACCATATTGGTTGCATTAGTTTTCCCTCACAGTTTTCCAACGTAATCAGAAGCAAATTATTAGCATGTCATGTTAAGAAGCAGATGAAGTCCAGGAGTTCAGTGTAGTATCCAGATTCATGAACCAGATTCATCAACTATTAAGCACATAGTTCAGCTGAGTAGCATTACTGTTTTCAGGTTTTTTATCTCTTGCTCTTTCTGAAACTGTTTTTTGTTCTTTTACTTTTCTGCCATCTGAGATTCTTTGTTTCATAAATCATCCATTAAAAAAGTATTAGAGAAATGTGAAACTGCAATTCTAAGAAGAAAATAATTTGAAAGGAAGAAAATATATAATGTATTAATTGTAAGAAACCCAGTATATTTATTTAAATAAATAATACATTATTTATTAGATTATATAACAGGTTTTTTTCCTCCTGCTGCTGTGTAATTCTTGTGCACATGTAGCAGTTACAAGACTACATAGTTAATGCTTCTTTGTTTCTAATGTAGGCATCATCTTTCAAGAAATTGGGGTTTTAATGTTATTTTTGCTTTATCTGCTGTTAAATAAGGTTTTATTTCCATTCCTTACAACGCAAAGGGCTGAAGTTTATAATTTACAGAAGTAGAGGCTAAAATAATTCTCTTCACAAAAATGATCCATGATGACATTTTACTATGTCATCTACTATTTACACTGTAGTGTGTAATTGTAACAGAGATTTCCTGTGTGCATGTAGGGTGATATACCAGAGATTTATTGAGATTTGGTTTGAAAAGCAGAGATTCCTGATTCTATTTTATGAACTGTATTGGCCTGGATGATTCAAGGTAGACAAACAACGTATGGCTTCGCTGTGGATCGTCACTAGCTCCCCCTTTCTGCAGCGATACACCCCAATCCAGAAACACGGTCATTCGTTCCGTCCATGGCCACAGTTCAGTCTTCTGCTCAGATTTTTTTCTTCACTGAACAGGTCTGGAGCCATTCTGTAAGCACAAGGCTGTCTGAGTCCTGCATTTCCATCTCCCAGCAGCAGTGGCCTGAAGAGAAGCAGAGCCAGCACAGACATTTTATCAAGGCCACCAAAAGCAATGCTTCACTGATATTTTTTTTGAGAAGGCAGGGTCTTTTCCAGCTGCCTGACAGCTGGGAAACATTAGTAGGAGCTGAAGTCTATCTTTAAAAAAAAAAAAATGTTAGCTGGCAAAGATAGGATAGAGCTGTACTTGCTAAGGATATTAATTTTATGGTGGTGAAGGGAAGAACGGCCGAACCTTCTCCAGAGCTTTGTGACCTCATGGCTGCACTTATTACTTATGTCTTTGATTTCCCATGAAGTTTTCTCAGAAGTCCTTCTCTGAGATAGAGACTGTATCTGTAGTAATAAATTTAAGAGTGTTTTGGAAAACTCCTGGCACTTGTATCTCAAAACCTGTTAAGTTGTTATGATGGTCACAGTTGCCATGTAACAGAAAGGGAAACATCACAGTGTGGGGTAACATGGGGGCCTTCAAACAGAGCATCTTGTCACTGCATTTTTGTATTACAATGGTGTAATTATAAAAAAAGGGAGTGTATTTTTCACATACTGCAGCCTGCAGTCCAGTTTAACTTGCATTCACTAAGGAACCAGGTGCTTAAGTTGTTACCAGTCTCTAGCTTGCTCTCATTATAGTTCCATTATAGGCTCCTACTCATATGAGAGTCAATAGACCAGAGCAGACCCCCATTACTCCAGTTCCTCTCTCCAGTTGTGTGGTAAAGCTAGTCTTGTCTGGTTGCAAAATGAGTTAAGTCAAAGGCAATGTTGTTTTCTGTTGACTGTGTGGCAGGGGTGACAACTTCTGGCATAAAGGCAGGTTACAACTGAGGGTAGTAGCTGTTAATTCAGTTTTTCTTTACAGAAAGCAAGAGGTGTTTTTTCATACAGATACAGTTCACTAGGTATGGCTTGTAGTTCAGATTAATTATGAATTTTGGTGAGTTGCATCTTTGTACTTTGTACTTCGTTAGTTTGCTTCCAATACTTCATCTACAAGCTACAAGCATGACCACAATAGAATTGCAGTCTCTTTTAAGTATACTTTGGAGAATTTTGAGATCTCCAAAGAAAGCACAAATGGGAGTGAATTTTGAAATTCATTATTATAAAAATATCAGTGGAAAACCTGTTTGCTATAGTAATTTGATATATGTTGGAAACTTAATGGAATGGATTTCATATTTCAGTTGTTCTTACCTGCCTGTATGACATACTATAAATTGCTTCATTAGCTGACAGATGAGAATTGCCAGGTGATCTCCCTCACTTGTACCACTAAAGCTGTGCTGTTAGTTCTTGCTGTACAGCTGCTTTAGTGGGAACTCGTTCTTAGCTGTAGACTGTACAGGCAACATGAATGGAACTTACAGATGGAAGAGCCATCATTAATCTTACTAATGAGACATTGAAATCAAGGATCTCTATTCAAAAAATAAAATATGCAGTCAGAAAGTGGACCTGCACTTAGTACTGGACAAATGCTTAATTAATTTTGGGTTCTTTTTCTCTTTGTATTATTTCATTCCTTCAATCTCAATATTTTAAGTTTTTTCTCAAGGCTGTGTGAGGTCCACAGGAGGAAGTCTATAGCTTTCATCTTGATTTATAGAGACGATGATAAAAGTTTAGTCTCACAGCTTGTTGCCCATTTCTCTGCTAGATTGCTGCCTACAGCATATGTTCAAAGACAGGTTGCCCATAGTTGAATGTAGCTTTATTTCAGTAAACATAGCCTACAGTAGAAACATATTGAATTTAGGCTAAACTTGCAGAGAGATAGGAAGAAAACCACTATGTATAGCAGTGGGTTGCAATTAAGTCTTCTGACATTTGTAAGCCTGTGTGGCTGTGCTGGAGGCTTGAAAGTGGATGGGGTTTCATCCCCATTTCAGCTGTCTGAGGTAGTCACTGGTTGTGAATCAGTGTGTGTAGAGACAGAGTATTTTCACTTGTGTTGTATGAATGCATCACCTTGTGAATCAATTTTCTGTGTGTCTCTGAAATCTGTATCTTTCATATATCACAAATAATGATCTCTGTTCAAGTTTTTTCTGCTGTAGAGGAGAAACAATATGAAATTTCAGATGAGTAAGAGAATTATTTATCCCCAGGTGGGGAAGAAGACTGCTTTTTCATGCTTCCCCAAAATCCCAGGAAGCAATATAATAGTCATCACTTTGAAATACCTTCACTTTATTTTTTAATATGTACATATGTATAATTAAAAATTATATATATACACACATCTATATATACATTTTCTTATATGTGGACCATGTACACTGTTATCTTAATAACATGAAAGGAACTGCTTAATTTCATTGACCAGTGCTTTAAGCAATAATTACTTTAATAATAAAATTAATACAGTATATGTTAGTAATTTCTTACTGTAGGAGGATGCTCTTAGTTTTACCAAAAGAGGATGTGGGCTTTGCATTTTTTCCCCTGAATTAAGCAGCAGAAAGATGATTCTTTGCACAGCCCTGTCTATGGTTAAAGTCTGCTCCTGTCAAAATAATTGCAATGCAGAAATCCAAAATTATAGATCTCTTTCAGTATTAAAAATTTGTTAGTGAAGGGACAGTGTTTATTTTTTGGTTTTTCTCTTGCTGAAGTGGAGCTGTGCAAAGTGCCATACAAAGCTGCATTTCTACTTCTGATGCTGGAAATACTGATGTATGGGGCAGACAGAAAACAGATTCACACTAAAAGAGAAAAAATACTAATCTTAAATGCATCAGATTGAATTGAATATTTTTTGCTTAATTTCATAAAAAAAGGAGAAGGATGTTACTAGAACAGGATGGTGAGGAAGTGGTTCATTAAAATCATCATCCATAACCTGCCTGTCACACACCCCTTGTTCAGGCCAGATTGTCTGCTGTAGGAAAGTTCAGATTAATCTATCCCTTATGTTGTCATACTTGCTGGAGTGGCAGATTAAGATTCTATTTTTGGTGCCTAATTTCTAAATTAGCAGTTTTCATTAAACCGTGTTTACTGCTGTCACAGAAGAACAAGCTGGGATGTGCAGTCTCACTGAGTGACGTGTAATTATATAAAGCTGAGGATGTTCTCTTGTGCTTGCTAAATGAGATGGTAGCAGTTCTTTTCCTCTGAATATTCTGATGAGCTATTTTGTGTATATTTAGTTGGAACATTATTTAATAGTTAAAAAAACTTGGAGGTTTTTTCCTTATCACTGGCAATTGGTCAGATTTCAAGGAAGTTTTTTACCTTATTTTAGTCACTTTACTTTTCTGAATCTCTTGTGCTGTTCCAGTGCTTGCAGAGTGGATGGGCTTAATATATATATTGTAGCTGTTCAGCTGCAGTTTTAGTTATTCAATAGTTGAAGAAAATGGCTTTCTCAGCTCATGTGAAAAAGTATAATAGAACCATATAATACCAAGTATGAAGGGACCTCAAGGATCATTTGGTCCAACCTTTCTTGGCAAAAGCACTGTCTAGAAAATATCGCCCAGGACCGTATCCAGCTGAATCTTGAAAGTATCCGGTGCTGGGGAATCCACTGCTTTTCTGGAGAGGTTATTACCATGGCTGTTTTTTCTCATTGTGAACAATTTTCCTTGTGTCCAAGTTGTCATTCCTCATGAGGTTACATCATATCCGTGACTGGCTTGCACTCTCCAGCCTTGCAAAGCACTTTAAGCTTCAGAAATACTTTTCCACAAAAAGTTCTAACAACTGCATCAGAGTGGAGTGAATGATACAATTTTGCTTCCTGAAGTTATGTTCATTGTAGATATACAACGTGAATTTGGATTGACGCCCTTTCCTAAAGTCAGCCTTTCTTTTTTTTTTTAAAGGTCTTAAAAGATGTTAAGCTTTTTGAGAAAAGTCTCCCATCAGATGGGAAATAACCATCATACGGAATGAAATGTAAAAATGGTGCCACAAAAACTTGCAAACTATATGATTTTGGCAGCGAGGAAAGGTTACTGAGCTGAATATGTTTGCAGAAAGGAGGGCATGCTGACTGTGGAGGCAGTAGTCAGGGTACTAACCAATATCAGCAGACTTTGTTCACTTTTCTTGTGTAGTAACTGCCAGTGGAACAGAGTAGTTTTCATTCAGCATGTAGCCAGGGTTCCCAGCACACAGACTGCTGATGGTGTAGTGGTAACACACTTTCAGTTTTAGAGTAGAAAGCATCAAGTCTACTAAGATGATTAAGGGACTGCCCTGTGAGGAAAGGGTAAGAGAGTTTGGGTTGTTTATCTTAGAGAAAAGGAGGCTGAGGGAGGATCTCATCAGTGTTTATAAATATCTAAAGGGTAGGTGTCAGGAGGACGAGTCTGCACTCTTCTCCAGGGTGTCCAGTGACAGAACAAGCGGTAATGGACACAACTTGGGACACAAGACACAAATTAAATATGAGAAAATACTTCTTCACTCTGAGGGTAACACAACACTGGAATGGATTGCCCAGGGAGGTTGTGGAGTCTCCTGGGTTGGAGACATTCAAGACCCTCCTGGATGTATTCCTCTCAAACCAGCTCAAGAGGATCCTGCTCTAGTAGGGGGTTGAACTAGATGATTCTCAGAGGTCCCTTCCAGCCCCTTACCATTCTGTGATTCTGTGAAAAAAGTATCAGATGATAGCACTCAGTATAAATAAAAAAAGTTTTTTGCGTGTATCTTCATGTTGTGCTAATTAATACTAAAGCAAAAATAGTTCAGGTGCTACTTAACATAAAGCAGAATCAGACAGGTTTTTATAGATTATCCATATCTCTTAGAGGCAGTCAGATTAGTGATGGTTTAGGAATTCGATAGAATTATATGAATTTGAAAACATTAGGTTTTATCTTTTTAGAGAAATTTAGTATCAAGATAACTTGATTTACATTTCACTACTACACATATGCCTGTGTGATGGAGCATTTATATTTCTTAAATGTAGATATGAAACAGCTAAGTATCTTAACAGACTACTATATATTTAAATGCTAATTACACAGGTATAATATATATCAACATATAAATATACATACCTGTATTTATATCAAAGATTAAACAGAATTGTTTTTAACTTCAGCATCTTTTATTCCTCATTGCCCTTTGTCAACTTTCCAGGAAGGTCATTCAGGATAAGCACCTGACTCTATTCAAACTGCAGTTTTTTGAAGAAGGGTCTAGCGGCCTTGAAAAGGACTCATAATCATTCCTTTGGATTTCTTAAGTTCTGTGTGCTGAACTCCTCAGGGAGTCTTTGATATCCTGACACTTCATGTTAGTGGAGTATGTTTGCAAAAGTGTTCTTTGTTCAAGAGGTTGCAGAGCTTTTTTCTGTTTGCCTCTGGAAGCTGCATGGCGCACAGATGCCTATAGTGAGAAAATGGGGTACAGAAAATGGTTTAAATGTTAATTACTGTCAGGTATTTGGTGCAACAACTTTAAAAGATTTTTAATCAGACATTGTAGAAGCAGTGGTTCATTTCAAGTGACGTGGTAAACATTAGATTTTTATTAAAACATCTGGAATCTATACTATGGAGTTCCTTAAAGAGACTGCAACTCAAGGTATTTCAAGTGCTCCTGTCTAGATGAAGTTATTTCAGATAGTCAAGCTATGCCAACCTACATTTAGCAGTATCTGTAAGATTCTCTTTCAGTCACAGTAGTACACCATTATCTCCAAGCAACAGTATATCTGCAAACAGTATTTTAGTCCTGGAAATGCTAACAAAATCAGGTTGTAGTTTCTCTACTTCTGGTACAGACATCCTGCCTGTAACTTTCAGAAATATAGACACAGAACAGCACTAGAAAAGTCATAGTGGTTTCATTCCACTCTTACTCTCATAAATGTTGCTTAAATCGTCAACACATCTTCACTAACTTCACCTCTTCACCCAACTTTTATAAAATACAAGCAACTCCGTCATTTATCTTAAGCCCTGGTCTACATTTTAGTTGTTTTTAAGGGTAAGATATAATTTTAAGTGAAAATAGAAATCGCTTCCCTGAGGAAATCTCACTGCAATAAAAGCAACCTGACTGTGCATGAGTGAAAACAATGCAAATGAAATTTAAAAGAAATGAGATAAATAGACGAAATGGAGGATTACAAACAAATTGTATGGTAACGCTGAAGCATGAATGCAAACTACTTGGCTTTTGGGTTGAATGTATAGGTGACAATAGCACTAGTAAACCACCTCATTAAATGTACTCCTTTGAAGGAGGGGGTGGTAAGAATGTGCAAATGGCCTTGGAAGAGGTGGGCACTTGGTTACATTAGATTGCTTTTGGAGTGATGCAGATGAAGGCTGATGAAAGAAGAGACTAAATCAAATGAGAAGGGAGGAGCAGGGTTATATGGAGTCTCCATGGTGAGGGCAAGAAGACTGATCTTTAATTTAAAATCTAACTGTTTTTCAAAAATGTAACTAAAAATATCTGTTTCTTAATAAATGGAATCCATCTCTGTATCCATCTGTTGTATTTTCTTCTTAAGCAGATGCCCAAACCAGTAGTCTGGGGAGCAAATATAATGGAATTAGGGTCAAATGCCATTTTATTTTACATTCTGTGTTGCAATATTTAGCAGTCTTTGCTATCTATATGCTGTACAAGTCTCTATAGTACTATTTTAAAGATGGAGGAGTGAAGAACTCTTAATGAGTTGTGGTTGTGTGTTAGGCAGAAAAACTTACACTGCCTGATGTCACCTTTCTTAAAGGTAGGGTAGCCTCCAATGGATTCTTTCAGTGGCTGTGAGATCTGTTTCTTTAGACAGAAGGAAAAATAACAGATGGTCCCATTTTTTTCTGGTTCTGTGGTAGTCCATGGGTAACAAGATAGGCTTCTCTTGACCTCAGCTTGGACAGAGTAAGTGGGGTTTCGGAAGGTGGGGAAAAATAATACTGCATTAGTATGAGGTCTCTGGATAATGGAATAGCTGGGGAACCTCAAAGTCCTGCAGCTTATCTCCACTGCAGCCACTTAAACATAAGCTCAAAAGAAGCATCATTGGAAGTGACAGCAATATAAAAGACAACCACTAATTATCACACAGCATATCACACAGTTAGGCTTAGTTTATTTTCATTACAAGTGTGTCTTTGACCTCTGGATTTTCATCCCATCACTATTTCCCTATCTTAAAATCAGATAATTTTCTGCTACATTACTGCTTTAAAATGCTCAGCTTTCGAACATCTACATTCAGGGCCATCATTTGTAGAGCACTTCATTAGGAAATAGTTTGAAAGTTGGAGAGACTCCTAATTTAAATCAATCAAAAGGAAAGTTATCAGCTGCATTTTCAGTCCTCATCTGCACTTCATCTTGTACCATGTGAAAGGAAGAGGATTTCTCTTTCTCAATCCAGCCACTCCGTACACTTTAAGCTGGTCCTCATAATTTGGGTAGTAAAGCTGGAAACTAGGAATAGATAATTCTGTAAAGCACAGACAGGCAAGATGCAGTATGAAAATCCATTGTTAGCTGAGATCATTACCCAGTAAGCTCTTTCACAGTATCAGATTATAGATATGTAATTGTTTGTATATCTAGTAGATGTAAACAGTTACGTATTTTTCTGTTACCTCAGATATTCTCCCCCTGCAACCCACTGGTTTTCCTGTGCAGTGTGGCTATTTTTTATTTATTTTTTTTTTTTTGGTGGTAATATTTTGTTTTATTTGAGCAGGTTGGTAAACAACTGAGCTGTGATAATTACTTCTGTAGTTTGTTTAGTTTTATTTCCTCTTTGGGATAGTCTGTAACTGAATATTTTGGTATTGGAAATGCTGTCTTCTAGAAAACATTATATTTATTGTATTTTTTTCACATTTTCTGTATTTTTCTACTGCTGCTTCATTCTGCTTCTTTCATGTGTGTTAATAGAAATTATTTAAAATTATATTTTGTTATTAAGAGAAAAGGTATGCCATTAAAATGCATCATTTCAAGAATTCTGTTGCATGTGTATGAACCCTAGAACACACTTCCATGCTCAGATGAGCCTTAAAATCTTTCTCAATCCTCTTTCTGTCGCCAAGTGCATATTATACTTTCATCAAGATACTGTGCAGTTGCATTGAATTCTGCATTGGTATTTTGAGTTTTGGGTTACCTCAGTCTGTATTATCCAAAGGGGGAGTCAGTTTTTTGAAAATATGTTGTTTCTGCTTTTGTGCAGTTTTACTGAATATATTAAAATATTTCAAAACAATGGTAGTGTTCCACACAGACAGAGAAGGTTGTCTCAAAAGAATAAAGAGAAATGGCCAGTTTTATCATCTTTGGTTCTTCAGTGAGATCAGCTTAGCCATATAATAAACCTCAGTAAACCTCAGTGACTCTGTCTCCATTTTATTGTTTACTGAGGGTGGAAATGGAAAATATTAATTTTGTGGATGAATTTTTGCCATTTATTTGTCTGTGTGCAGTTTGAAATGTATTTTGGAGAAAACCACTCTATATTCATTCTACCTTGTTCTACTTTTTGTGATTGTTCCTCCTCCAGACTTTACACATCCCTTTGTCATCCCCCACACACCCATGGTAATGATGAGATGCACTTCCTTCAGTGCTGGTGTGTTCTTTTAACAGTCCGTGAGTGACACAGATTAATAAAATGTGGCGTTGGAGGCTTCAGAGTAAAATACAAAATAAAAAATGACTGAGGAAAAATTAGTCATATACAGAGGGACCTATTACAGTTGCCTCACATATCAAGCCTTTGTTCTGAACATGTGTGACTGGAAGTGCCAAGCTAGGCTGTCAGAATTTGTTCAGCTAATGATTCTGAGTTGCTAAAATTTTAACCACGGCTCCTTTTGTTGTGCTTCAAAGGATTCGTAATGCTCTTTATATTAATTCGTCTTATATTCTTGAAAAAGTATTTTTCTTAGTTATTATTTGGATATTGATTTGACTGCTCAGCAAATACTGTTTATATGTAATTTTGATTTTGAATATGTGGTTCAGTGTCTAAAAAATCTGCGTAAAATTCACAGCTCATATACAAGCTCTTTTTTGTTATTCAGTAAGACACAAGATACAAATCAAGTGTGATAAAAGCTTGAAGCTAGACTGTGGGATATGAATGCTAGAATCTATCACAATTCATACTTTCAGAGAAATAGATTTAAAGATCCTTGGTCATGTATAATAACAGACTGAAACATAAATAGCACACTCAAACATAAAACTTTAAGAACACTTTAGTCTGAGAAGAGCTTGGAGGCAATCCTAAAAGTACAGCATGAAGAAATTCATACCAGTGCCGTTTGCAATATAGCACTACCAAACCCAGTACCTTTATTCTGTCTCGGGGGAAAAAATAATAAGAAATTTTTTAATTTTTTGTAATAAGCCTCTGGATAACCATCTGCTTACAGAAAATGTAAATGTGGCTCCTTACCATGGGGTAAAGGTGATGCATAATAGTTTTGGTTTATGATTATATTTGTCTCTGTTCTATTCTCTTATCAGTCCCTGCCCACGCTGCAGACTTTTTGTTCCCTGAGGTTGTTCCAGATCTCAGTAGAGTGAATGGTGATGATCAAGTACTTTTCCACAAGCTTTGGAATAAGATCAGCTTCATAACCTCTTACTCAGACATTCAAACCACAGAACCTCCATCTCCCAGTATGCATAGGGAGATGAGCTAACCAATTCCAAGGTTAAGAGAGGTATTTTACACAGATACATTCAAATGCAGTTGTTTGCTTGTGCATACCTTTGGGGTTGTCAGAAAAAGGGCCTCCTGAAACATCTCTGGGAAAGAAAGACAGAATTAGAAATGCTTAAAAAAGGTGGGTTCAAGCTAAAAGCAGACAATCTGAACAGTCATGTAAGAAGGGTCCCAGTAAAACAAAGAACAACACTTTTAAGCTTCTCACCTAGAAAAATGTTAACTGATCAGGAACACTTGATTCACAGAGAGTATAATTTCTTTTTCATGTTTCCGATGAGATTGAGCTTTTGAAGACATTCCTCAAGGAAAGAGGCAGTCTTAGCCTCCTTTTATTCTGCATGTCTCTTAATTCTGCAGGTTTCTGTTAGGACAGCTTTATATCCACCTGTCCATTAATTCTTTTGTAGTAAAATCTTCCTGTTAAAAATGCAGCTTGCTTGAATTTCTTATGTCATAAAATGTCAGAGAGATGATGCTTAAATTATCAGAGGAATGAAAACCACATACAAAAAAACCTTTTAGTACTAGCAACCAAGAAGTTCATGGTTGTGTCTGCTGCCCAGCTAAGGAGCACTAAAAGGGCACTACAGTCAGGAATAGATTAGGTCACAGAACCATGGAAGAAGAGGCAGTAGCATTTACAATGTACTGTGGTCAAGACTGGATGGTGTTAATAGTTGTGGGTGTATACCATATTGATTGGCCCAGGTAGACTATATTGCTATTAACTGTAAATATGGATAGGAACATACATAGAGAAATCTCTGCAATTAAACTGTTATAAAAATTGTGTGAATCCTAAAGCAGATTCAGAGCATACTTTGTATTTTCTTCTTGGTATCATGAAGACCAGAACTATACTCACCAGTATAAAGGATATCCAAATATTTCTGGAAAATATTATGGATAGAATAGGATATCACCAACCATATCTCAGTATATATAGTATTTGCATTTTTAGAATTCTCAGCAGTCTTTCCATCCTTTATGCAGAGACAGTTTTGTTTTTCATGTGTGATGATTGAGATTATTGGGCTCCCTTTCTGTCTATAGCAGAGATTTTGTCATGGCAGTTAAAAGTAGGCATATGGAGCCAAGAGTCTTTTGGGCATCAGAAGGTGCATCTTCAGAATAAGCTACATTAGCAGACTAGATGAAGGATGCTTCCTTGTTGATCAATATAATGTAAAGTGGTTTATCTGCATGAAAATTGGTGTAGTTTTCTCTGGAAAACCAAGGGGATTCTCAACTCTCTGCCCATATTGGAAGTGCACACTCAAGTATGTGGATGGCCTAAGATGCCCGTATGCTACAGCATATTTTTGGATTTCTTCTTGATTAATATCATGCTTCAGTGCATCCATCTGTGTACCAAGTGGAGGTTTCTAAGGAAGATAAGTGATATACATCAAGTAAAATTGCAGACAAAGTTTAGGACTGCAGCAAATTTTGATAACTTTTTAATAGTAAAGTGTTGGCAGATGGAAGTGACAAACATACCATTTTAAATATAAATGAAATCCATTCCATAAATGTCATTAATGAAGACCTGTGAGGCAGAGTAATGCTTCTAGACCTCCTTGTTCCAAGAGATGAGGAAAACACAAGTGATAGGCAAAAGATAATTTGTTGTCATGAAAGTCCAGGATGGACTTGGTTAGATAACTGCAGTAATTTGCTGGAGACTAAGCAAGTAATTTGACAGGTCTGCAGTTCACAAAGCAAAAGCTGTGTCTGTATTTTACCACAGACACATTTTAACCTGCAGACTCTGCTTCAAAAGTCAAGCATCCAGCGTTCCTAAAGCTGTGCCTTCAAATCCATTTTGAGCAGTGGATGCATTGTCTGTCTCATGCTTGGAAATGCTAGCTATTAGCCTAGAAGTTCCTGAGCAAAATTTAAAAAACCCAAAAAGCCTATAAGAAACTTAACCCATGCAGTTTAGCTATCTCTAAACCAGCTAACAAAAATAGAGATGATTTAAATTGCTTCACAGTGCCAGTTGCTTGCAGAATACCTGCCATACTCTTGACAGGTTAAAAAATAATCTATTTGCAGCTCTAAGGTTGAAGAATGCAATGAATTTAGCAAGTTCAAGCCTCACTGCGCTTGTCTTTCATGCTACCAAATGTGTCCTTTTAAGATATTATACTGTTTCACACCTGATTGAATAAAGAATTTAAGAAGATATCTTCCCACAGTATATCTGTTCTTAAGTCTCTTGTCATTCCTTAATGTTGGAACACATGCATGCCATATGATATCCATGAGGCAGTTGGAAAATATTTATAAAAGGACAGTGCTTTTAAAGCTTTATTTGAAAATCTGAGACTTAAATTTCATACTTAACTGAAGAAAAAAAGACTTCCCATCTATAGACAACTACTCAGTACCATAGTATAATCCTTCAAAAATAGTGGTTAATGACATAAAAAGGGTCATTAAATTGCAACCTTAGGGCAGCAGGCTAACAGTGAACAAATTTGTCACTGGTGTAACTCCATTATCCTTAATCAAATTATATTTGAGATGATTTGGCCCAGTGAATCTGCAAGTAATGTCTTCTGACAGACTGAAGGACATATGGTTGGTCTGTATTTTAATACTGATATTCTGTGACAAGTTTCTGAGTTCTGTTCTGTATTGTGTGAAATCAAATGGACTTCTCACACCAGGAATTTATGATGTGCTTACATATCTGCATATTCTGGTTTTTTTTTTTAAAGACTGAACATAGCTAAATACCTAAATTATCTCAATATTGTTGCAATCTTGTTTACTTATTTCTAGCTTCAGTTAATACATTTATTAAAACAATGTGGTGATGGTGCAATCAGCCAAATTTCAGAGCATGTGTATAATTACAAATGTTTTGATAGATATTTATACCTATACATAGGTATAGATATTGCAGATATACCAAGCATTAGTACCATTTTTGCTAATCTAAATAATTCAGTGTGTTTGGAGGTATTTGAAACAAAAACTGCCTTGGGATATTAGTAGGTCATACATTCAGTGAGAATTGGCTTCTCCATTAACTAGCACTGGCACTGAATCAATACTGTGTGAGTTATGGTGGCAGTGTATTCATTTCAGCTTCATAAAACTGTGAAATAAATATCCGAATTTCACAATGGTTTATCCAAAGCAGAAAGAATCTCAGTGACTAATTTTGCATACAAAATTGATGAAAGTCTGAGAACAACAGAGCTCAGGACTTTGGATATCTACACGGCTAAGGGGTTTGTGTAGAGAAGTTAATAAGCATTATAGCTTTCCTTCTTTCTCATCACCGTTCTTTTTTGTTTGAGTGTTGTGGATTTTTCTGCAATCCAGGTCTGTATGTTAAGAACTGATTTATATGCTTGCAAAATTTGTTTAAATAGCATAAACACCTGAAGTCAGTATATGAGAACATACACAATAGGTACTGGAAATTTTTGCTTGAAAGACTGATACTTTTTGCATGAGTGTTACAGAGCTAAATTAAATTCCCTGCGTGGTAGGTGTCTGGCATTGTAAAATCTCACACAAGATCAGCTTTTTTGTCTGTTAAGACACTTGTGTTCCTGTTAGTTCATGTGCGTGCAAAATATTCTATATCCTGGTCAGGTCAAAAAACATTTAGCATCAGTATATGTTAGGTTCTTTTCCACTTACAAACTGTCTTCTACTGCAAACTGACCTTTCTCTGAATAGGTCAACATCTTACAGAGCCCAGGGACCCCACCATCTGACCTATGTTACAGTGATGAATTTCCAGAGTATCTTCACTGATACAAGTACAGGTACTCCATTATATACTGGTGTGGGAGCAGAACTTTCACTGGGAGCTGCCTTCAAGTAGCTACATAAATGGTTTAACAACTTTAAATCAATTTTTTTTGTTGATGGTAATTAATTTAAAAAGGCATTAAATGGAGTATTTGCACTTGGCCAGGAAAAGTAAAGGACTGGGTCAGAGGAGATGTATTTGTAGATGAAGAAAACTTGGAGCCTTTAACCTTAGAGATTGCAGCTTGTGTTCATGTTGGAGACAGCTGTCTACAGAAGCATCAGAATGAGTTTAGAGGGTTATGTGATTGCCTACAGAAAAAAAGGCTACCTGTTTTCTTGGTTAGTTTTTTTTTTTAATCCCGGTAAGCAGTAAAATTGAAATGGATATTCTGTTTTAAAGAAAGGAAAATAAAATTAGGTTACTATTCAGAGTGGCTATTACTGAGTCCAGCGAGATGATTGGTGCAAAATTGATGTTATGTATTCCTTGAACATTTTTCTCTCACTCAACTTAAAGAAATTTAGGACACTGTCAAATAAAGCTGCATCTAATTTTCTAGAAGTGCACTTGCTGAATTGAGAAACCTTCAGAAATGTCTATTTATGATAAACCACTTAAAGCATGAAGTTTTCAGATGCAGAATGTTAGCAACTATGAAAAAAATAATGTCTGTTTAATTTAGATCATTTTCCAATTTATAAAAATGGAAGGCTTGCATTGTTTTTCCTTCTCTTCAGGATTCCAATTTTCAGGGCTTTGTTGCATCAAAACAGTCAAACAAAAATGGATGCATTTACAGAGATGTGTGTTTAACACCAAACTCAGGGCAGCAGATGCAATATTGTGAAATATCATTGGGCTTGACTTTGCATGACACTGCCATCAGCAAGTCCTTTCAGGTGGTTAAAGTCAGTCCAGATTCAGCAGTGGGTCTCAGGTGTTCTGTACTATTTCACATCCATAAAGGTCTTGTTGTGTTGGTTTAGGCCTTCTGCCAGGCTTTTTGATTTAAGAACAGAGCTATATTCTTCCTTACCCATGCCAGGTGGGTTGGAAAATGATAATTTTGAAAGTTTCTTCCAACCCAAACCATTCTGTGAATCCAGCAGTGATGGTACCACTGTATTCAGCAAGCCAAATAGTGGTTCTGCTTTGTATCTCATTGCCTTTACATGTTATGCCTCTTCTGTGGTCAGTGAAACATGTTGCTATCTTTGAAGCTCCTCCTCTATTTTGCTGATTGATATCATTTTGATATCATTGAGGCCTTTTCCTCTAGTCATTAGTTACTTGAGAGAAGAGGCCAACACCCACCACCCTACATTCTCCTTTCAGGTAGATAATAATGCAGACAGTGGAGTAAAGAACTTCCTTTATGTATTCAGGAAATTGATTTGTTTTTAAAGTGAAGGTGAAAGAGTTTGTGAATGAAGACATTGAAGCAATAGTTAGGATAGTAATGAACCAGCTGCAGTGTCATCCTTTCACTCTTTGAGTTATGTTTGCTTGCACTGAATGCTTTGCAGTGGACTTTTCCCAGAGATCCAATACTGTCTGTGACAAAGCAGGTAGTTAATTGAAGGTCTTGGTTCTTGATCTATAATCTCAGAGTCCCTGAGAAACTCCTTAACATCAGACAGCTCTGATTTCACCAGGTTGTGTGTTAAAAAAAAGATAAACTGTATTAGGATGGTATTCTGCCTTGGTGTGTGCTTAATTGATCACATCCATGAGCTGAAGTATGAGGGCAAGAAGTACACTTACCAGGCTGGAATGCTTATACCAGTAAGGTTAACACTTATTTCAATAAAAATCTCTGTTGGATATTTTTAGATAGAATATTGTTTATGAATCCCACATAGGAAGCATAGATATGAAACTACACCTTATAGTGTTTTGGTCATTTAAATTCAGAATTCAGCACTGAATCCAGCATGGATACAATTCATTGCCTATAGTTTCCTAGCTACATAGAATGCAGTAATGTATGCACTGAAGTAAGTGAGTACTCCCAGACCTTGCACAATGCTGGTTTTACCTGTGCCGTTTGCAAGTGAGCATGTAGAGCCAGAGAATGTATATCAACAAATATCCTTACAGGAAGATACAGAGTCAATACTGAAATAAAGAATATCAGTGAGACTCTATGTTACAATTCGGGGGGTTGCCTGCATGTCTTTAGTTTTTGTTTTTTTTTTCTTTCCTATTTTTTTTTTCCTTCTTTTTTCACTGTGCTCAAATGATGTCGAATTTTCTTGAAAATTATGGCAAAGGTAGACAAGAGACAGGATTAAGGTAGAGACAAAAAACAGGATTAAGAGCTGTTTATTGCTTTGGGGATGAAAACTGGTTTACACAGTGTGGTGACAGAAGAAACTGAAGAAACATGTTCTGTATTTTAAGCGTAGATTTAATATACAATGTGTTCTAAAACAAGGCATAAAGAAAATCCAAATGATGTTTTGTTTCTTCATGTTGGAGAATGACTTCCATTTATTGGCATCACGTATCTAATAGCCTCATAGTGCCTTAGTAGAGACATTATGCAAGTATAATCCAGTCAGGCAAAACGCTCAACTAGAGAGCCAGCCAACTTGAGATAAAAGCTCCTCATCTCATGACCCTTTAATAGGAAATGCGGAGCAGAAATCACCAAGGCACAGCAAATGTTTCTGGATTATTAGATGCACATTGTTCTCGATTTGGCACAAATTTACATATTTATTTAGACAGCTGATGTAAGAATGAGAGTCAGGAAAATAGGTAAATTAAGGGATGCAAGTTACAAGCTTTTAAGCTCTGGTAAATTCTGTTGTATGGAAAGTCTGCCTGCTTTTTCTTTTGGCCCACCATTTTTTTCAATATGATCATTTTGGAGAGTTTTTTTATTTGAGTGCAATGTTTTGTGTGGGAATGATGTGTTCAGTTACTGTGCTATGGTAGTTCACAGTCTTGGTAGGCACAAAAATGGGTACATATGATCTAGTGCCTTCCCCTTCTCCAGTGTAGTGTATATACAATACCCATAAGAAGAAACTCTATATGGTTTTCTGCAGTGTTCTGCCCACCAACTGTGCCTTGCTTTTCAGCTGACTGGTGCATATTTAGGCTTATTTATTTGACGTAAGGCTGCTCTGTGTTGTCATCGCCTCTGAGTATAGGTCAAGACTTAAGATCTTCTTGTGCATTTCACTGTTGCCAGCCCCCCATTAAATAATGTGTTTCCTAATTACACACCTATTAAATGCCTAGCAGTGCTTGTGAATTTTTGACATCCTCATTGTCTCATTGTGCTCTAGACAGTGGTCCTTCTGTTTAACTATACAATTGTCCATGATTTTTATGGATGTTGTACATGTTTGTACACTGGTTTGGGTTTGTTTTTGTTTTTGGTTTTTTTTTTACTGTATTTAGACCAGTATGTATAGATATTTATCATTAAACAGAAATATTCTCTACACTTTACAGTGCTAGAAAAGTAATTTCTTAATTTTATCTCTAGAGAAGAACCAGCCAGGGAAACATGTTTTTATCAGTTTTTTAGTACTGACAATCTGCAAGATAGATACTGTGCTCTGCTGCAGTGTCAGCACAAATACAATGTATACTTTATTAATGTTTACATTAGCAGCCTTAATTTACTTATGTGTAGTTATTGTAGCAGTTTCTGAAGGCAGCCAACTGAAATACAGGTTTTGCATTATTGCTTCAGGTATGATTAAAAAATGATTACTTGTAAGCTTCTTTGTCAGCATCTTAGTTGTACATTATAAAAAATACACTGATCATTCAAGTTCCAAACTCTATACTGGATTCCAGGAACATTTGAGCGATGCTGTTTATATTAGAAGATAAACTGGTATCATGCAATACTGAAAAACGCAGATTTCTGATGAAGGCTGTCCTGTAGCAGTGACTGCTGAGCAGCAATGGAGCAATGAAAATATACGTGTACTCCTAAGATACACATGTACTACAGATATACATAATGCTATATAAAGTAACTTACAACAAAGAGGAAAGTTTCTTCCCTAGTGTGGATCAAAAACCAAGCCCATGGTAACAGTGAGCATTTTAACTTGGACTTTAGGGAGTGAACTTGAATGAAAATCTGAACTTTTGACTTGTCCTGTTTCTTGCTGTCAGTGACAACTATGAGCTTGTTTCCGTTTGTGTTCCTCTGATAAGGGCCCTGTACATCCTGGATTCTCTGCAACAAGGACATACATCAGAGGATAACTATGTGTTGGAATGCAGGCTTTACTTCTTACCATAAAATGACCTTTTAAAAAGGCATCATATGGTGCCTTTGATTTCTGCTAATGTCTTTTTTTTTTATCCTTTAGAGCTCCATGAAAAATTGGCTCTATGAAATTTGATACTGTAACTCACACAAGTGTGGTAATAATTCCTGCTTAATAAGGGCAAAACTGTAAGCATTTCCTCATGCAGAAATTATGCAGGCTATTGTGGGACCAACAAATATGCAGAGGGGGATTAGATTTTGTTAATTGTGTTGAGTCTTTGATTAAAAGGTGATAAATTTTAGAAGATTATTTATAATTAATTAGTGTTTCCTACAGGTAATCTGCAGCTAGTGTCTGCAGTTAGTATTGCAAGTTAAAAAAAATGCAAAAAATAAACTCAAGGAAAAGCAAACAGAATCAAAGGCTGAGCATTTAAAAGATGAGACTGGCAAGCAAATGTGTTCACATGTGCTGTTACAATGGTGTTTTACCACTTACCTTATGAAAGGCATCATTTTCTCTTAGGCTACCTCCATGCAGTGAAAGAATTGTTGCAGCCTCCAGCCTGATAAATTCAGCAGCTCAACCTGTGGATGACAGAAAGGTCATCTAACTGACAAACTATCCTACCTATCTCTACAGATATGTAACACATTGATTGACTGCTGGAATAGTGATAGAAACTCCGTGTCTTCTTACTTACTCCAGGCTATGGGTTTGTCAGGTGCAGGTGCCATATAAAGTTAGCTGTAGCATTGCAAGCCCAGAGATGAAATGGCTGGACTTTGAAATGTTGGGAGCATAGCAGAGGGATTGGCAGCTCATTCAGTTAAACATCCAGAGTTCTATAACCTACTTGAAATTCATATACATGAGAAAAATGTCCTGGGCTTGAAAAATAGGGTTTTATTAACCTCTAAAACTGTCCTCCTTTGATTCTTCTGGTATGTTCATTTCTAAGTAAGCCAGTAATAATACTCAATAGAAAAATACACATCTCCACATTTTGAGGTTCACCCAGCAGTTGTTACTATAGAAGTACTTTTTTTATTTTTCTCCACAGAATGTTGGCAACCATTTAAATTTTCTCTATTAAGTGAAGTTTCTATGAAATGTCATTACAAATCTCACCAAGTTTCCTGATAAACTTGTCAACAGCTAGGAATCTTGTTGCCAAGAAAAAATAAAAAATTAATGTGTTTTCCATCCAGAATGACTAATTTTACTGAAGCTATCACTCTTTGGAAGTACTTTTACTCTGCATGCATTCTGGTTAGATGCTTGTTGTGCCTGAGCTGCTTGAAATACAAAAATATGTAATACTTGGGTTTCCATTTGCTTTATTCAAAGAGTCTTGATCATTTCAGTACAGTATCATTTCAAGACAGTGCTACAGCATACACTTGTGCTGCCTTTTCCTCCTCTCTCCATATACATCTGGTTCTGCTAAAAAGGACTGAGAATCAGAACACTGAAATCTTGGCATGTGCCTTATATTTTCAACAAACATGAATGATAAGAAGTATGGTCTTTCATACCAATCATCATTATTTGTGTGATTCGGAGCTGGATTGCTTCCTCCTTCGTTTTTACTGTGTTGCCTTCTTGTGGAAAATGCCAGACTGACAGCCTTGAAAGCTGAAATCCCTCTGTTTATCATCAGGCTGCAACAGTGTAGTCAATGACAGCACGAACAGCCCCTCTGCCTCATCAATATGCCTGAAGTGTGAGCTAAGGTAGTTCAGTCTCCACGGCCATTAAATCCTGTTGATTCCATCAATAAAGATGCCAGTTACTACTGAAAGATGTCACAGTGACTTCGTGATCCGAATGGCTGCTCAAAAGACACTAGATTGAGACACCAAATTCATCTCACATACCTCAGTGCATATAGGATGGTAATGGTTTTCATTCACAGTGAATCCGGGATGGATTCAAAAGATGCCTCAGATTTAAAGCTTTCTAAAATTCAATAATCATTCCTCAAGCCATGAAGCCCTTTCACTTACTTGTTCATGTTTTTAACAGGTTCCTTTTCATGTATGAGGTCTTTATTGTTTTCAGTAGCTTTCTATCTGTAGGAAATAGTTTCTAGGAAACTGTGAGGAATGTGAATAAGAATACTTAAAGATTTACTCCAATTTAAAAGCTGCAGGTCTTTGGTTAATGTTCAAGCTGTTAAGGCAGCTGCAGGCACTTCAATCTGAGTTCTGACCCTCCTCACCTCACCAATGGGGGTTGCAAAAGTGTAAAGGACAGCAAGGAGAGCAAAGTGTCATTGGGTAGCCCTCAGCAAAGACATCTTGCTTCTTGCCTCAGTTTCCCTAACTAGAAACTGGTGATAACAGTGCTCGGTGAGATATGATTTAAAAACTGGATTAATTTATATTTGAGTATTTTATCTGGCATGTAAAATGCTAAATATTATTGCCTTTCAGAATGCTTCCCTAGAAGAAAAATAAGAAAATTCAAATACAAGTAAATAACAAAGTTTCCTTTAAAAAATCGTGTAGGAAACATATGAGCTTCATTAGTCGTCAGGCAATATTTAACTGAACCAGTATGCTGAACAGATGCTGCTCACCAAAGGGTGCTTTTGTCTAGAAATCATTTTGAGCATAAAGGAAAAGAAAATGAAAAAACTGTGGAAAACTTACCTGTGAAAAAGTAACCTGTATTTGAAGTAAAAAAAAGAAGACTTTTTTCCTAGCATCCCCAGAGTTCCATGTCTAAATGTTAATGGTATGCACAATCTTTTCACTGGAAAGATTTTGTGAAATCTATAGAATAAGAAAATTCTCAAACAACACCCTAAACTCTATTGACTGAAATGGCTGTAGAAGAAATACTTTGGGGCTTCACTTATTTTAGCAAGTAGCTCCACTTGCATGTCAGACAGGCTATCCACAGCATCAAGGGGTGTGCAGGAAGCATGAGGAGGATTTATCTGGTGCTGGTTGTTAGATAAAAATACTGCTGATGGTATTTTGGTGCTGCTTGCACCATCTTCCTCCAAACTGCTAAAGGAAACACAAATTTTTAAAAAAATTACAAGTCTATAGGACTCAAGCTTATTTTATGTCATACATATGTCCTGTTGCACATAGCAGATCTGTTTCATAGATAAAAGGCAAGATTTCAGTTTCCTGTATGCTGACTGTTGGAATTACCAGGAGGGGTGATAGTCCTAAGTTCTTCCTTTCCTGTCCAGGTCACCACCACACAGTGGATGAGTCTGACAGACTGTGCCCCTCAGTGCAGGAGAGTTGGTAAGAAAAGTTAAAATTGGTAAAGGGCCCCAAGTAAAGTGCTTGGGTTACTGCTTCCATACCAGGAGTACAAGGAGACTATGGGACACCTTTTAACCAGGCTTCTGATTTGAGTCTGCAGTAGCAGAAATAAAACTTCAGTCTTACAGCATGCAGGTAAATCACAGGTGAGCCCATGTCCCTGCCATTCCTCAGATAAGCTCTGCATTTTGCCTGTCATTAAAGATTGTCCAAAACCATTTTGGATATCTTGAAAATTGCTGCATGTATAATCCATCTCTAAATCCTATTGACATTCCTGACATTTATATCTTTGCTAACATATTTTTTTCCTGCATATATATTCAGCAACAAGGGAGAAGACATTCCTGCACTGAATGTAGTTTCAGATTTATCACATGGGCAAATCAGCTGTGGCTTCAGTAATTTGAAACTTTTTTCCGATTGACTTTAATGGGCTCTGTAGTTCAGAGATGAGTAAACTATGGGAAGAAAATAAAACCTGACCTCTAGTATTGCATACCCCAATATCTTGTGTAGTTCTTTTTAGGGCAGTAGCACTTCCTTAGTATGTAATATTTTCACTCTTACAAGTTTCTCTCACATTCTTACCCTTCAACCATATTAAATTTTGTTAAACATACATAGAATCTACATTAAAGTCATTGTGTCTGTGCCTTGAGGAAAGTATTTTTATTGCAAAAATTGCACTTTTAATTTATGGTAACTTATAAATTATGTATTAGTAATCAGTAAATGATTAATACACGTATTCTTCCTTAGTTATTTAGGGCAGAGTGGAGTAGGACAGTAGCAGCTAATGCACATTATAATGTATAAGTGCTACGAAATAATGGATAGCATCCTGTAGTGACGTATTTTAATATTATTTATACATGTCTCTTCATATGTCATACAGTGGAGATACTTGCAATGATTTAGCTTAAGAAAGCAATGCCTAACTCAGAATCCATTTGTCCTAAATTGTCATCCTAATTTATAGTGATACTGGTATTTGCTGTTTACCTTTTTAAAACATTAATGCTGTTTACTACATCACTGTCTGGACCAGTGTAATACAGAAAGACTTGAAAAATTCTGAGTGGCTCTGACCTAATCCTGCAGTTCAGTCAGTGGGAAGGACTCCCTGAACCTCCATGGACTCCCACCAAGTTCAGATAGGAGACACTCTGGGACTGATTGCACTGCTGGAGGTTGGCCTGAGAGAATTGGAAAGGTGTAGTGTAACTAATCCTATAGGGACTCAGATAAAAAGCTTAACTTTCAGCACTTCACAGCAAACATACCTGAACAGATAACTGTTTTATGAACCTGACTGCCATGCTCCTTTTTCATTTTTTTGGTTTCAAAATGCATGGCTCTAACTGCATTAGAAGGAGCAGAATCTCTTAGTTGAGCTTTCTCAGACTGTTTGCTGTTAGTTGTACGTTTGTATCAGTTTGAGTGTACCAAATTATTTAAGCTATGTCCTTGTGGTTAATACTAATTTTGGTTTTGTTAAGAATCAAAATAACAGAAGCATTTGGCTTCCTTATTTAAATACAACTTTAAAAGGCCACTGCTAGAGTATTCACATCAATTATTCATTAGTATCAATGTGGTAGGTTCCTAGTAAGGGAAGATAAGTAATTTTAATGAAAATGAAGTGGCAAAAAAATCAGCAAACAGAACTGAACAATCCCTATTTTAATGGCTGGCTTTTCTGATGGAAATAAATGGGCACTTTTGAACTGAATTCATGTGGAATATGTTAATTCCAATAATTGCTTTCTACAGATGTACTCTGTACAACTGCAAATATCTTAGGTAGCACTGGGACTGATACTGAGCAGTATTCTAGCCTTGCAGTACTGGATTCAATGATGCATAATGAAGCTTCTTTTTTCTCATTTCAGATCTGGGATGTAGTTTGTAACACGTGTAATACATAAAGATACTCTTCCAATCTTTCTATGTATGTCTCCAAATGATGCTACAATGATACTTCCAAGCCAAACCTAAGTGGCAAGGTGGCACAGTGGGACTCAGGAGTCTACACTTGCAAAGGTTTATTTATGCTGTGCCATGTGGTAGGATGTTATTAGTTTGACTAAGCACTAATAAACCTACATGGCATTCTGAGTGGAAATTATTAGAATTCATACAACTGGGAGCTTGCAGAGTGAACTTGGGCTTGTCTGTACCCATCCATGCAGACATACCATTAATTTTCACCATAGATCTTGGGAAAGAAATAAAAGTAGGATCCCATTACTCACAAGTTTAAAACTTTGAAATTGTGCTTGTCATAATGTTTTCAGAAGAGATCATTTTCCTCTCTTAAACACAAAAAAACATGCATATCTTTCCATTAATTCTCATTATGGTTCCCATGAGTAAATGTTCTAACATAGCTTAAAATGCTGTTTTTCTGTGCTCTAGTTTTGAGTATTGCTTCATATTTCAAGTGGATGGAGGTGGTTTAAAATTTTGCTGGCTTTCATTCCATGCTTTAGGAAAAAAATTTAAAATGCAGGTCTTGAGATTTAATAGTCAGCTTCTGTCTTATGGCTTCTGATTTTTAAATGTTCAGATTTCATTATAATCTGACCTCCACTGTCTCTCTTACAGAGCAGTGACTGTGTTTATACACACCTGTTTATTATATGCTGCAGGTTTTTTCTGCCATGTTTTCTAAATTTTATAATAAATATGAAGTTACATCTATCTCTTCCTTTTTACTGCATTTTAAATTTTTGACAGTGAAGCATTTTCCCAGGGTGGTAGTAAAAATCCTTCTCTGGCTCTAGGAAAATAGTAGACACAGAAAATACAGCAATAAAATACAAAGTTGTGTGTATACTTTTGGTAAATAAATTTCTTGGAGTAAATTGAAGAATGAATGTGATTAGAAGTCTGCATTCTTGCTAGACCCATCTACTGCATGGCTTGGACATTTGAGACTTGCATGGCATTAGAAAATTTTAAGATTAGAAGACTTAAAGAAAGCAAATGACTTCATCCTATTTAATATAATGAAATTTATTCAGTATGAAAAGGGAAGAAAGCTAACTGTCTCCAGCATAAAAGCTCTTTAAATACATTAGTTCCTGAGAGGCCTGCATTCTGAACGTTGCCACTGTGCTTTTTAGATGAATTAGAGATTGCCTTCCTTCACTCCTTAATAAATTGTGAGGCAGAATAATTTCTGTTTTTTTTTTTTTTTAACACAGGAGGATGCTCAGGCATCCATTCTTGAATCACAAGTACATTACTATGTAACAGGTGAAGTGTAATTCAGAACCACTTTTCTCTCACGTTGTCTATTAGGTGCTAGACCAAAGATCTACTGAGAAAGTAAAAACAAATCTTCAACTAAGATCTACTTAACAATAGTAACAACTCCTTCATTTCAGATGCATTATGCAAGTTATTGCACGGTGTTGGAGCATGAGTTGGATTGGGTTCAGAATATGCAGAATTGGGAAGGGAGGTATACTCCTCATTACACAAGTCAGTAACTGCATGCTGCATCTTTAGGTAACAGCCAAGGGAAAGTCTTTTCCTTTTTAGCTCAAAAAAAGGGGAGTGACACAGCACAAAATTGCAGGTTTCTATTGCTTATAGCTCGTTTCCTGATCTGCTTGAGATACATTTCACTGTTCTTAGCAATGTGAAGTGTATCTTCCACAGTGCAAGATTCTGTGCTGCAGCTTTTTCTTATCAGGTTTTATTCAGGTTGATTATGTGACTACATAGATACTGGCTTGAGAATTGTTTTCTCGGGCTTGTCCCTACATTCAGAAATGTTATTAAGATTACAAGAATGCATACAATCTTCCAACTCTTAAACTCCTGTGTGTGTGAACCATAGGCAGGTAATAACAGAGATATATTTTAAAAGATACTTTGTTATAAAGCTCTTTAAGCAATGGTATGTTTCATACCCACTGTGGTACTCTGTTACAGTGTTTAATTATCCAGAACAATTGTGAACAAAAATCAGCTCACTTGGCCTCATTAATGTAAGGCAAAGAAGAGCTTTTTTTAAAGCAACCTCCAGACAGGATTTGTAAACATCAACTTCATTTTTATTTGGTACAAAGCACATTAAAAGCAGCAGCAGAGAGAGCGCTAAAATTTTACAAGTAGAGAATTAATCACAGCGGGTGATGACAGGCTGGTAAAGTGTCTCATTAGTAAAAGAATAACAAGGAGTTTAATAGAGAGTCAGTGTTTTGTAAGGATAATGGGCTGGGTTTCCAAAAGGGATTGGCAATTTGGGAATGCCTATAGTTTTGATACCAATACAAAACACTCAGTTTTCAGGAGGCATTTATTACCCTTCTCTGCAACTGCTTTAATGCGTTTTGAGGGCAAGCAGCTCAAAGTCAGCAGAGTGTTTCATCAGACAGACAAAATTCTTGACTAAAACCACCACGAGTCACAGCAGTTTAGGAGGCATAGTTTAAGAGGCAGATTTGTAGCTGATACAGAGCATCACAGATCCGAACAATGTAGACAGAGCAGAAGGAGTTTATAGTAGTTGAGACGGTGGCTGGAGCATGAAATCCTTGCGGTAGGAAAGAGGAATCCTCTTCTAAGGGGAAGCTGTAAGTGGTGTGGAACCCCCACCCCCAGTCATGCAACCACACTTCCTACAATACAGTATTTAGGAAATGCTTTATTTTAAAGGTGCATTCTGCTTGCAATAGGCATCACTAACACAAGATGTGATCTAGAAGAGGGTGTTATAAACACAGCTAGAAGAATAAGGAACGTAACCATAAAAGACAAGAACAAGCCATAACTGGGACAGATTGGAAAATAGAAGATGTGAGAAAGAAGTTCTAGTGTTATTTTAGTGATTTTGAGGATGAGCCAGGAGTTCTACAGCAAGTGTTTGGGGTAGTTTGATCTTGTGGAGGATAACTAGGCTGTTCAAACAAATTACCTGGAGAAGTACTTTTTTTATTTTTAAGCTTTTGTTGATACATTTAAATTTGTTTTGATTGGCTTTTAGTCTCATGAGTGCCTTTGCCTGAAATACCGAGCATATAATGTATATAAGCTAGTAACAATATATTACAGGTAGGCATTTTATGGCATGTTTTATTTATATTTTACTGTTGTTATGTGCCACAACGTTTCTGCTGCTTCCAATGTCACTCATTAGAGCAGGCAGGAAAAGAGGCAAAGCATCTTTTAATAACTAGGGGCTAAAGCATAACTGGAATTTCAGCAGTGAATTCTGAAAGGCCCTCACCTGGTGTAATATGTAGCTACAATTTAGTAGACTTCCTGAATGCTGTAGGAAGAAGCATGCACAAAAAAAGCCCCAAACATGTAATGAAATGCAGTGTGTGTTGTAGTAGGACCAAAAGACTTAGAAAAGATGAACTGAGGTTTGTTCTGTAAATCCCACTGGTGTTTAAAGGGGCTAATTTGTTTAATGCCTCCAACTGAAGTACATTCGTCCTTAAGGATGTACTGAGGAACTTTAGGACTTTAAAAGCTTCCGTGTAGGAGTTCTGAAGATTTAGCTTTTGAACCTTTACATACTTAAACAGGGATCAGATAATGTCTGTGGTGATGTTTGTCATAAAGATTAGATCTGCCTCCTGTGCTCAGAGACACCACCTTGCTCTGCTAGTGTTGCCTTCTTATTAAAAGCAGTGCTGGTGTGCAAGGGGGAGGCATGATCAGTACTCACACTTCTGTAACTCATGTGCTGAACTGAAGATCTTTCTGTTAGTGCAAAAAAGGCAAGTTTTCTTTCTTACACTCCCTCCTAAATCTATCAAAGTCACAGGGAGACATTTGATGCCCTCCCCAGACTATTGAAGTCATATTGCTGAGATTTTTAATACTAGTTATATAGCCAAATTATTACTAGATAATCAGTTCACAATAAATCTACTTAGGGTGCTTTGTTCTGATGAACTAATTTAAATGTTCTGTGTTAAAAAATTACATTTTCAGAAGCTTCTCTAGACATTTCTTAATAGGTTGTCATGGTGATGTCACTGATGGCAGTTTTTAATGTCCCATTTAAAGATTATGAACTTCTTAATGATCTATGAAGTAGATCTGATTTATTTAAAGAAAAAAGTCTTTTCATGGAATGAATCTCACAGGTTACTCCTAGTGAAAAATAATATTAAAATACAAATGACACAACATAAAGAATAATTATAGGCTTAGATGTTGTTCTACCTAAAACATCATTTTAGTAAGCATAATAGAAGAGTTGCAGTCACTGAAAATGTGTGTATGAATTGTAAAGAACAATGTAAAGAAAATGTTAAGAACACCTGAAATATATTTGAGCATTCTTCATCCTTTTTTTTTTTTTTTTTTTTTTAAGTCTAAGGGAATTTGTTGTGACATATTTCTCAGTTCTTGGTTGGACTGTCACTTCTATTTAGGTAGCTTTGCAAGATGCAGCAGAGTTTTCTAGCTGGGAATTCAGTTTCAGTTTCAGCTTCACCTGAGTACGCTCCACATTCAGAGTAATAAAAAAAAATCTCATTTTTTAATGTTTTAAACTATTTTTCTCATCCCTAAAGGATGCGATGTCACTAGTGGTTTCTCTAAAAAGCTAAAATATTTGTTTCAAAAGAAGTATTTTAAATTTCATGAGGTACTTTTGTAGATTTTTTTAAACCTTTTCATTTCTAGGTTACATAGACAATAACATCTCTTCCATACATATTATTCCTATGCATTAAGTCTAAAACAAGACATCTATATATCCTGTTACAATAAAAATTACTGTTTTCTCTGATCACACAATATCACTGCCTATTTAGAGTCAGTTCCCATTGAGGTCCATTTCACCAAAGTTGACTGGGAAAATTACATTCTGAACCCATGAACTAGTCAGGAGGTATTTGCTTTGCCTTGCTTATGCCACTTATTCTGCTATTCATTCTCTCTTTAATTTGTAAAGTTGTATTAGTCCTTAGGATGATTCGTAGCATACTGAAGCAAAGGACTTAGAAGAGTGAACTGTTTGTTTATTAGCAGAGGAATTGTAAAAATGGTGCAGGGAATCAGGGAAGGAAAGAACTAAGGAATAGTGAGGAAAAAAATAAATTATAAGGAAATAAATACACCTCAGTTCACATTATGGGATCATTCATCTTTGTCTAAGGCCCTGGTGTGCAGAAATATTTACTCACTTAAATCTTACTGGTTTAGAAGAGTGAGATACCTATATGCCTTGAATTTTCCTTAATAAAATCCTGCTTTACCCTCCTGAAAACACATTTTTTTGCAAAATCCATTGAGAAAAGTCTTTCTGTAGAGATTTCAGGTTCATTCTTCTCATTTTTTGGCAGATGCCAAATTTCTTTACCTATAAAAACTTCCAGATGGATCAAGATTAAGAAAACAAGTAATAATGAAGACTTGCACTGTGACATTCTCAAAAGACATCATAAGGAAACCACTGAGTTTTGTGCATAAGGAGAGTTGGACCTTTTCTTTCAGGAAGAAAGTTATATGGGTCAAAAGAAAGAAAGAGTGGTACCACAAGTATCTTAAAAGATGTATTAGAAGAAAGTCAGCAGAGGTTCAACTTCAGAAGGTTGCATGATCTGCAGATTATTGTGCATATGCTGTAACAACCAGAACATTAAATATCTGGTGCTCCATCACAGGCACAAATACTATGTTTGGCATACAATGAAGTCTGGACTATAGAAAGAAAGTGGTTTTATTCAAGAAGAAGTTTAAAGATAAAGCCCTTGAGAGCTCAACCAAATTGTCCTTTGAGGTAGTTGTTAAGGTCAAAGCTGTGCTTGGTGGTGATTTTACCTACCTTCCCATGAAATCTTTGCAAGTGTACTAAAAACAGTAGCAAAACCTCTTGAGCTTTTACTGTGTACTCTGCAGAGAGAAAAAATGTCTCCTCTTTCTTTTCAGTAAAAAAATGCTAATTTAAAAGATCTTTGTATTTTACTTTTCTTGTGATTGCTATTAGTGCAATTAAACAGTTTTCAGTCCAAATAAACTTTACAGAAATGTGAAGGCCATAGAAAAGGATAGTATAAAGAACAAATGACTCTTCTCTTCAGGAGATATACCTACTTAAAAATCCAGTCAAGAAATGAACCACTTCTTTTCTTACAGCTATCCTTTATTAGTATTCATCCCTCATCAAGTATTTCCTTCATTCCTTAGCAGTGAGAAAAACTCTCACTTACCTTTCTGTTCCCTAACAAAAGCTTTTTATGTCTTTTTGTAGTGGAAGATCTGTATAAACTAGCACTTCTTAATAAAGAAAATAAATGTAAACTGCAGAATAATTCTCACTATCCAGCCTCCCCAGCTTTCAGTATCTAGAGAGCAAACAGATGAGGAAAAGGAAGAAAACCAAACCCCATTTTACATTCCTCCTGCTGATTGCTCAGTCCTGGTAGGCTGAGACATCCAAGCTTTTACAAATAATGTATCTTTTTTTAAGACCTCACCTCTTCTGCTTAGCTTTCAACTTAAAACGTGCGTAATTTCACACAATATTTCCAGCCTTTTTTACCTTCTCAGTCTTGTTCTCCAAAGTCATGTTGCTATGAAACATTGAGGCTTTTCAGTGTCTGTTGACAAGAGGGAGTCTTGATGGTTGTCAGCACTTAGCGGCAGAGCGCCAGGGTTTGTCCTCTCAACAACTCACCCACTCTCAGCCACATCTTCTCTAGAAATCCCTCCTGTCTTTCTTCATTTCATCAATTAGCATCCTATCTCCTTTGGCACATCATCACAGTCCCCTAGGTTTCCTCAGCATTGTAACTTCTTTTTGTGGTCCCTCTAATTATTATGTAGAATGTGAATGAAAGTATTTCTGTTTCAGCCAGCTTTAGGAGAATGGTTTTGAATTAGTTGATTTCTGGATACACCTCACCATAGCTTAAAAAAAGGAATTTAAGATTCATAGATAACTGAGTTTTTAGCCTTCTTTGACTTCGTTTAGGTAAGTTACTTTTATCTGCATTTGTACTGAATCTGAGAAACTGCAGTGTTCCAATTGGTCTCTCTGAACTATTCACAAGTTCTTCCTTTTCGTGGTCAAATTTAAAGCTAAATATATCTTCCATAGAAATTTCAGTCCAGCTTTTGTATGTCCGTAGTGATACCTTAGGAAATCAATAAAAAGATTCCAGTTCAGCTTCACTTCTTTCAGGAGTTGTTTTTTTTCAGGAAAGACAAGTCCTGTAAGAACAAGAGAAATTTTGAAGGGTTAATAGCATAAAGATTACAGTGCACAGCAACACTGTAATTGAAATGCTTTCTCTGTTCATGACAACTGATTGTATTTTATATATTTATTACTATTTGCATACTATAACTGCAATCCTCATTTGTTCCCAGTAATGGTACATTTATGGTCACACAGTTAGCTTGTTTGGGTGAAATATAGGTCATTACATTTTTGTGAAGTGTTCATCACTTTGTGGCATTATATTCTGACCTCTTCTTTCTCAGATTAAATAATGTCATACTAATTTTTGCAGATCTCCCCTCTTCTTTATTCCTTGATCCAATGGATGGACATTTAATTCACTGTTGCAGACTGACTGGCAAGCATTAATGTTAATGGTGAGGTGATTAGCTCTTATAGGTGGAAGAAATGATGCTAAACCAAATGTATTCATTTATCATAGGATATTCAGAACAGGTCATGGTCTTACTTAATTACAGTTCAACAGTAAGATACGTGGGAGAAACGTAATTTTCCCTCTAAACTTGAGACTTTTCCATACTGGCATTCAATTTGATTGTTTTTATTAGCAGCAATTTATTGGTCACTTGCTCAGCAAAAGCTTTCCAAAGAGAAATTATATATGCTAATGCTAGTACTTACATGCCCATAAAACATACACAGATTACAAATTGGAAAAATACAGAACTAATTAACACTGATCAGCAGATGTGTATGCTGATGTGATATATTGAGAAAATCTGATTTTCAGCTTCATTTAGTCACATTCAACATGTTGACCATCATTTTGAGGAATGTCCCAGTGGGCAATAAAACCCATCAGTAAGGCCCTATTAATATATTCAGCCTTGGTTTTCTATAAATCTAAAACAGATAATTGATTAAGATATATATCCATTTTGCATTGGTTTTGACAGCTGAATAACAATTACTTACTGTGTAAGATAGACTGGGAAAGCAATCCAAGGATGATATTGACCAGACTGATTCACACAGCCCCAAACAAGCACATTTCTGTATAGATGGAAAATGAAATCTCCCTTTTTTGTGTATTGTTCTTAGATATTTTTGTTATTATTAAAAGGTGTGATAAGAAAGAAATCACAGCATAGCTGAAATCAAGAAGGGAAAGCTTTAAGGAAATCAGTGTTTTAGAGATCACCGTTATGTCTAGCACAGTATGAAAGGAATAGCTTCCACTTCTGTTAAAAGAAATGTACCAAATGGAAAAACAACTTTCATCTTGTTCTACGCAAGTACTTTCACACACAAGTGCACCATATGCTAGCGGGCAGCAAGACTGAGGCAGATGTGAAGGTTTATGAGAGAAGCTCACAGAACAGAGAAATCAGCATGAAGAAGCTGGCTGATCTTACTCACAGCCCATAATCAGAAAGGAACATGTCATTCCTGTTTACTCCTAGGCAGGGAAATGAATAGCATTAAACATTCAGCAACATTATTCCTTTTCTATGTCTGCATAAATTTTTAACACTTGGGGTTTCAAAAACAATTTGTGTAAGTTTCAGAGCTAGAAAATACATCCAATTATAGCACTGCCAGCCAGTCCAGTAAATTAAATTTCTAAGTACTGCCCTTAAAGTCTGAATTGGACTATTTTTTAATCAATTTGAAATTAAATTTTAAATTTTCTTCACATTACAGGAGGCAAAGTTTTAGCCTACTAAAAGATATCCCAGAAAACTTGTGCCTGTTTTGTCAGATACAGCTTTGCCAGCATGCATATCCTGCCATACACGAGTACCCACTTTTTCTGTCATCACTGGTGATGTGAGATACATACTTGTATTATACATACACACATATGTTTACTTCAAAACAAGTATCTCATTTTAAGTTGCTGCTCGTATGGAATGCCATTTCCAGTATGCCTGTACAGCAAGTCCTACCCCTAGTGCTTTTATGGTCTCACAGACCTCCTCCCAGCCCAGCCTTCAGTCTCACCACTTCCATTGTTTTCTCTCTACCAGCTTTGAAGATCTTTCACAGATTTGAGCAATATGTCATATTTTTTCATCTGTTGTGAACGTCCATGCAGTCTGTTCAGCTACCATAATTGCTTCCTCTTAACAGGTGGGAATGCTCTGCTGGAATATGACAGTAATGTAAGGAGGCTCATGAACTTGAGGAGCTTTCCTCTGCCTAGTTCCAGAATTTCTAATTTTATTAACCTCTGCTATTACCTGATTTATTATTGCAGTGTATTATTGCTTGCAAGCAATACGGTTTGACCATCAAGAAGTGGCTTTGCTATTAGAAACAAGACTGATATATGAAACCGAGGGATCTGGCTTTCTTCTCCAGTCAGGAAGATAAATCAAGGCAAACTCCAAAGCAATTTGTCCTTAGCAAATTGCTACCAGAATTTCCTTCTAAACATTCCTGACTGTAGCCCCCTGATTTTAACAAATACTTCACATTCAGAAGAGACTTTAGATTCAAAAATAAGTCTTTTATTGGAACCGAAGAGGAAACACACAGAGCATGTAAAAACATGTTTTATGGACTAAAGATTTTAGGACTAAATTAAAAATAAATTAAAGCTGTTTTGTTTTCCCAGCTTCTAATGAGAACTCTCTAGCACTAAATTCATGTGCAAATTACTGTCTCTGTACATGATGGCATTTCCTCCAATCTAAGCTCCTTACAGAGAAAATTTTCTATAGGTACTTCAGTAATTCAGTTTAAATTCTGCTTTTCACCACACTATGGGAATTTTGCTCTTGCCACAGTTATTTGTCTGGAAACCATTGCAGTGATTGTATCATCTGCTGATTTTTGTCTTCTGAGTTCACCACTTTTCAGAAGTAAAATAATAATTCTTGAAGAATATGTAGTGTGGATATTAACCACTTGCATATTTTTAGGAGAAAAAAAAACATGAAGGAACTTATGTACAGGAAGGAATTCTGTATATTTCTACATTTAATGAATAAATTAAGAAAATTACTGCCTTTGTTCACAGAAGATAAAATCTTAAGTATTTATCAGTGCTGTATTCAGGAATCTTATTGATATAACACTCTCTTCCCCTTCTGTTGTACTTGATTATCAGAAAAACCAAAAGCTTTTCTACATCTGTTATTTTTTTGGCTCAGAAAGCAAAAGGAGAGTCAGCTTGTGGGTATTTTTTTTTTAAGAAGAATAAAATAATCTGTTGTTTTAAGAGTAAATAGTTTTTTCAAATAATCTAGTTTTAAGGGTGAAAAAACTGAATTTTGAGTCATGTCAGTATCTCGTTACTTGAAAGTTATGAAGGTATAAGGCAAGGTATAAGGCAATAGTAATAATTATAATACACATACAAGTTTATTGTCTTGATTTTTCAATTTTTTTTATAGTTAGATGGGAATTATGTATTAGAGAAGACTACTGTGGCTTTTGTAATTGTTCACTTTGGTACTCTGGAAATAGTAGATACCAGATAAAAGAATGAAAAAATGCTAGGAAAAAAAATACATTGTGTAGATGCTAATACTTAAATATAGGTATCTGCAAGCCATGAATATGAAAGCTGAGAAGAAACACTGTTTCCTTTCAGTGGATGCACTGCAGTGTTTTGGACCTTTGAAGTGTTTTTTATTAACCTGAAATAATACAAGAAATGCTACAAGTAAGAAACAATCACACAACGCTTATGTCCTGTTCAGATGCACTGACTTCTGAATGGGTCTGCAGTATTACAAGTGCATGAGCATAACTAATTTAGACACATCTTTGGTTCATAATGCAGTAATTATTTTGAAAATACTGTATAATCACTAAGTCTGTACAGTCTGGTTGCAACACTGGCTAGGAGGCCTTTCTTGAACCTTGCAAAAGTATGGAATGGTTGGTATGCCTGAGGGAGCCTGCTGAGTATGGTGCATGCTACCAATTTCATCCTGTCCACAGTAAATTTTTGTATCAAAAGCAGAAGGGTGTTCTGAGCCAAGTTCAAGTAGTATCTTAGATTGAGACATCTCAAACTTCTTTGGTATCTTTTTCAGCTTTAAAACCAGTCATTATTCAAACATTTGTTCCCATGCTCATAATGTGTATAGTGTGTGTATATACATACTGTCCTGCCCTCATGCTCTGGCAACTTGTTATGTTCTGTGTCTAAGTCTCTTATCTGTTTTTATTTCAAGACTGGATTCCTGTTTGCATTCCTTGTACCAAATCAATTTGGAAGTGGTAGCAATTTAATAAAAAAGTCAGTAAATTTTAGGCAGATAAGTGAAAGGTTGTCTGTTGGGAACAAAGAGAAAGAACATCAATTGTATGCAGCAAATACTGTTTATCTTTTTCATTCATCTGTCAATTTTGAAAAATCGTACGTTATCTAACAGTTAAAAATAGAAGAATGCTAACATTTTATAGAAATGATTGTTCTAGTTTCTAAATTCCAATTACTGCCTGTATTACATTGATAACTTAATTTAGTGCAACTTTTATAAGCAGCAAACCTACAGCTGCCTGCTGTACCTTCGATGGTTTCAACACTTGTTATAATCTGATGTGTAAGTTAGTGTGCCGTGAGGAATACGGAGTATTCCATTTTATTAGCTGAAGTATCTTACATCTTTCCATGCTAGAAAAAAATGTTATATTGACATATCCGGAGTTTTTATTGAAGTTATATTAGTGCTATCTATCAAGGATATGCTAGAAAATCTATAACTTCCACCAAAATGTTGCCCATGTGAGCAATTCAGTTTATGAAGTACAATCTTCCCAGGCTGGCTTAGTGCCTCCTGGTTCATTTTTCAAGCTATGTGATGTTTAATGAATTTGTCAAAATAAAAACTAATACACAGTTCCACGTCTATCATCGAATTATGCTTTCCAATATATAGCTAAAAGTATGAAAAAAGACACCTATATGAAGGTCTGCAAATGGAAAACATCTCAGGTCTGTGCTCTTCTATTTCTTGTTTTGACACTTCCTCATGGTCTTAGAGATGCTTTGCTTTGGGTGCAATTACACTGAGAGTTTATCCAGATAAAGTAATGACACTGTTTCATTATGTGAAGCATGGAGATATTTGTCTGTGGTGTGCCATCAAGCCAGTAAATATATTTGCAAAAAAAAACCAAAACAAATGGAAGGAAAGGTTGAGAGGTCTTTATGACCTTGTTCAAAGCAATCTCAGATCCCATTTTCTAAACTACTAAAGAGAGATTTTCAGACTCATTCGTTTTCTTTTACACATTAAGTCAGAACCCTACATCAGCTATCAGACTGACATTTTTAAAATAGCTTGACATAATGTTTGCCCTGTTTATATATGCTGCATCATTTTCCTGGGGCCTTAAGTTTCTTTGAATAAAGCTAAGAACAGCAAACCTTTATGAATACTAAAAGGCAAAATGATTTATTTCTTCATGCCCTGTTCTGCAGACACCAAGCTATGCTGGCTACCAATTTTAATAATCATAGGCAGTTGTCAGTCATCATAAACCAAGTCTCTGCTGTGACCTCTGTGGGATTATGCAGGTCACTGCAGAGTGGTTCACATGGTTTATTCTTGAGGTTTGATGAAGTAATGACCATGGCAAGAGAAGAGCTGCAAGACTTGTAACTTCTCTCGCCCCTTAGCTCAGCCAGATGCCATGTGTACATTGCCTCACACAGTGAGGGCTTCAGGGCTGGAAAACTCTGTTCCCACTGGATCCAGGGCTGACCATCCCCTGGCCCTTCTACATGCAAGTGCAGCATTTGGCCATATTAAACTTATAAAACATATTAAAGTGGTGAGACACTGCTGATCATGGTATGTAAACAAAACTTACAGCACAGAGAGCCTTACTGTGGAGAACATAGAACCATCAACAGACATATTCCTGTAATTCATCATTAGAAAACTGTTTTTTTAATGTACCTTTTTTAATCCTGTAGGGCCAGCTGCTGAGCTGAAATGACATGGCCTTGAATTTACTGGTGCAAATGATGTTTTACATCCACTTATATAAATTTTATACATATAGGTAGCATAAATATCAGCACATGGATGGAAGAATATTTGAATGCCTCAACTGTATCTGGCCAGATAACCTCCTAGGCCTTAAAAAAAATTGTGTGTATGATACTAGGTGTGCCTTAATGCACTGGGGTGTAAGTCAGGTCTGAAATGTCAAGCAGGAGCTGTGTGATAGAAAACAGTAAGTATAATCTGGAGCAAGTACCCATTTTACTGCAGAATACAGCAGATACACTGGCCCTTGTAGTGCTAGTCCTAGGCTAGTTTCTGGGTAGTCACACTAGCTCAGTATTGTGCAGACTGACTGACAATTTTTCTGCTGTTTTAGTGTTTTCCCATTCTTGTGCAGTAGATATTACTGCTGGGGTAGTCTGCAGAACCAAAACCACCGGCTACTGAATCAAGATAATAGGTCTTGCAAAGAAATACAGAGGGCTTCAGAAATAAATCATGACTACAGTTTTTTTCTGTGGATTTTTTATTTTTCCCAGGCAGCAAGAAAATAAAGAATTTGAAAAAAGCAGAGAACTCACAGTGCAGTGATAAGGACAGGATAAGTACAAGTCTGCAAATAAATAGGGAGAGGTAGCAGTGAAAGCAAATTTCTTGTGGTCTGTGACTGCTCCAAAAAGGGGTTAATTTTTTTTTTCAAAACATTTTCCATTGGTTTAACATGATAACATCCAATTAATGAATCAAGAATAGAGATTTCTTGAAGGGATTTTCATTAGCATAATCCTGCTCATTAACATAATATCATCATCACTTAATATGGATCTGATTGGCTTACTTAGGATTAAAAGCCTGAAGCTGCCAAACTGATGATGACCTTTGCTATCAACTAATAGACTTTATTACTCAAAAAAGTAGATCACAGGGCCCAGGACCTGTGTTTTAACCAGTGCTTCCAGTATATTTTTGTTCAAAAATATCATCTTGAAACAATAAAGGCACTCAAACTGTTCTTTTCACTGCCAGAACATCTGATTCTTGGTAGTCAGACAAACTGCTGTGAGACAGTATTGTACATAGGACTGTATTCTGGAAACAGTTATTATAGAACCTCTCTGTTAGTTGAGTTCATTTATTCTTGATAATAATGGAGCACTAGGTTGCCATCCTAATGTCCTATTTTTCTGCTTAGTTGGAACCTGTCATGTGCATGTTGACATTAACAGGAAAGCTGAATATGAAACCTGACTTCACTACCTAGAACATTAAAATTTCAGTAAGTTCAAAAGAGAAAAATGCAAACATTTGAGAGGTCATTTTGCTTTTTCATTTTTTACAGTAAATTGCATGCAGCTCTCTTTATCTCTCATAATAGCTTAATTTGGATTCCTTCCAAATTAAAATGTAGACAAAGTCATTGTTTTGCTGTTTTCAAAAGAGATACGAATAAGACAACAAAACAATGTCTTGAATACTAAAAGGAATACACAATTTCCTTTGGTAGCTTTGCTGGCAATTGAGTTAGTGTTTCCCTTGCTTGAATGGCTAAAGAAAATAATGGTTTTGTCCTTTCAAATGACACTATTGAATCCAAGAGCTGGTTTCAGCAATGTGACTCGTACATCACGCTGTCTTAGTCTGCATATAGTCTCTTCTTCTAGAATAATTTCTTGATGGCTTCCCAAGTGATAAAACCCATCTCTCTGCAGCTAATAATTCTTCCATTCCATCATCTTCGCTGCAAAATCACAGTAAGTAGGTAAGTTCTGCTTAACTCTGAGCACTGGCTTTTAAAGGCAGTGTGTGATGTTATTACTAAAATCACAGTTTTCAAAGATGATCAGACAATACTTATTTTTTTAGGAGTCATCACAAGCACTGCCTATTGTCCCTGCCAATGTTAGCTAATTCCATGCTAGTTTAATAAAGCTGGTCTTTAGGCGGTAGTAAGGCTGTTCCAGTACTTAGCTAGAGATGTCTGTAAGCCAGCACACGAGTACACATAACCTCTGTGTCACCTCTGTAACCAGCACCCATCACCCGTGTGCTGAGCTCCTGGGCACTTGTGTGCTATGTGCATGACTTGTCATAAACCTACGGCTCCTGTACCGTCACTTGGTAAACTCCTGCTTTAAGCTCTGTCTGTCTGTTTGTAGCCAAGTCCAGTGTAGGCTTGGGATAAAGGCCTGGGTAAGGTTTTCTGAAGTGTCTCCATTTTGGAGTGTTGCACTAGGGACATGTCAGCAGGGCCTCAGGGTCACAGCCTTCAGTATGGGTTCCTGGTCACTCTGCAAGACTGTGCTCCCTTCCCTCTTTTATACATTCTCTTCATTGGGAAGACCATAGATTTGAGTTTCAATTTAAGAAATTGTGACTTTGATTAGAACCAGAAAACTCCACTGATGTTCCTAGGTTTGCATAGGAGAGCAGAACTTGACCATATACCACTATCAAATGTAAATAACATACTAAGACTAGCAATTGTAGGCATTTTTTGATAACAGATATAATAATATGCAGCACTAATGAATAACCAGCAATATTATACTTTTCAGAACCTCAGATTGTGCTATCAGATATATTAGAAATTTCTCATCTAATTACAAACAGACTGAAGCTGTTGCTTATTTGACAAATAGGGCCATGGTCCTGAGTTCTTGGATGACTGTACAGGAATACTCTTGATAGGTTTCAGCATGCTTTCCTCTGTTTGATTCTGATTGCTTTGCCCACTCTTCTTGAAGGGTTTTACTTGCTAAAAAGTACTGATGGGGCAATAAAACTTGAAGTTCTACTTCAATGTGGAATATAATTAAACTCAGTTCAAATCGTGAAATACTCAGTAGTGGTCGTAAGATAAACTTGAGAAAATAAAACCCTGCAAGTATATTGTTTACAGAGCAACTTTTGCATCAGAAATGTGCCTGATGAGACAAGTGATGCCAGGCATCCACGGAGCATACAGTTTGCTTTGAGATGTACCCAAGCACTTAGCTGTCTTTCAGCATTTCTTTTAGCACATGTCTGATAGCTGGCGAGGTAGGTGGAATTCCATGTGGTACAATGTGGCATTGAGACTCCACTCATCACTGGCTAGTCCAAGGTCCAAATCTTTTGAGGTCCTTGTTTCTAATTATTTTTTATGTTGTTGACATTAGAAACATTTTCAACAATATACCAAAACACCCGAGGATTACATGAATCTGGTGAAAGATAGACCCTGCCACTTGTGCACATAAGACTTCATGTTTTAGGCACCAATGGCCTGACCTAAAAAAGCCGCTTCACTGTGATGCACAGTCTAGATCACTTACAGTTTAGGAGCAGAATTCCTAGATAAATTCAGGTGATTAAATTCTGTATCAGGAGATAAAGACTGGATGCCTGGGAATACATTTCAGCTATGCTGCACACTGAGACAAGGGAAAGCTCTGAAAATTAGCTGAAGGAGCTGAGGAGAGGGGTGTTACATCTTGCTTCTCTTCTGAGCTCTTTCTAACCTTCACTCTTACTCTTTGAAGATCTAGCTCTAAGGTCCTGAGACTCAGTTGTGCACTTAGGAGCACCAGGGAAAGGTTGCAGCAGGGAGATGGGAGAAGGAGGGAGTAAAAGAATAAAGGCAGTAACAGATACCTAGGAGACACTAACTACCAATCTAAAATATTCTTTTTGAAACTGGACTGCTGTGCAGCTGGGAAGTCAAAGGAGATTAAGCAAGTCAGTGGTATGGAGTGTTTGAATCCTTTTCAATAAATAAAACAGTCTGAAAACCAGAATAACTATTTCTCAGAACCCTGGCCGGTAAACAATATAGTAATGCTTGGAATGAGTCCTTGTGGGTTTCTACCTCTGGCTGCTTGGTGGCTCCTGTCATCAGGAGGCACAGTCATTGCACATTAAGTGCACATCTGCTGACCTGGAGAATGATGACTCTACAACTCGTAAAGTTACAGAGAATTCTGTTTATTCAGTTACAGAGAGCTCTGTTTATGCAGTGCTGGGTGCATGGGGCATTGCTCCACCACAAACGTGCACCCCACTGCCTTCTCACAGGCATCAGTCTACTGCAGGTAATCACACACATTCATTAGCAGGGTGGGGAGTTTAAGGAAATCTCATGATCATTATAATTAGTTTTGATAACCAAGTCCTTCCTCTCAACCCCTGTGCACTGCCTCCTGGTGGTCGCAACAGAGGGTGTGGGGATGAAGTAAGTAGTCTTCCTCAAAGATGAACTTCCCACCTCTTCTTCCTTGGGCATGCACTCTTCTGCAGTCCAGGTGGATACAGCTGAATTGACCAGTTTTTATCTTTATGGCCCAGTATTTTCTGCCTCCTTTTCTCAAGGTTGTTGTGGTTATTGGTTAAGCAAATATTTTTCCCTTATAAGGTTATGACTACCCCTAAGCAATTACTAGTTTTCCAAACAAACATTCTACATTTATCCTTATATCTTACATAAAGCCTTATATCAATGCTATGCTCAATTAATTGAGGTTTCCAAAAACACAGGCAGAAATTCATGTCTAATCCACAGAGTTGCTTAGGTGGAGTTAGGCACATTCTTCCCCTTATCAGGATATTTCAGTCAGTTCATATTCCAGCTCAAATGTTTTGGGCTAGAGAGCTATCTACTTGTGTTTTAGACTGGTTGCTGATAATCTTTCTGATGCTTTTTTAACATAGGTGCCTAAATTCTGGTTATCTCTCATTGTAGGAATCAAGGCAGTTGTCTGAACCTCAAGCACAGCATGGAAAGGCTGATGCTCTCACTCAGGAGAGTAACTTCCTGACTCTTTAGGGAGGAAAGAGGAATGGATTGATCAACTCTGATTTCCTGAGACATGTTTTTTGTTTTCAACATTTACTGAAGGTGGAGGGTATATGGAGGTGTAGTTATGGCAATATTTTTTCCCCCAAATATGCCCTCAGACTTGTGAGGCTTAATTAACCTAAAGTACAGACTTCAAATTTTTGTGAAGAGACTAAAATTTGCTCGAAGTGGCAAGCAAGAAGAAACTCTGGTTTAAGTGGAAAGTGCCTTTTAGATGTAAATTACAAATACTGATGTTCCTGCTCTTATAAGCCATGATACAAAATGTCCTGTTTACTCTTCTATTATGCATTTATCATCAGTAGCTGCTAAACCTCATTTTCCAAAGTTTTAAAAAATATATATAGTTTTTTTGGGGTTTTTTTTGTTTTCTCTCCAGTTAAGGCATTTTTCAAGTATTTATAGCTCATGTCTAACCATATCCTGCCATTGACTTCTGTTAGTTTAGAAGCCTTCTGAGATTAATTCCCCTTCCCAGAGTGTTTCTGGATGTTTATTGCATTGTAATTGGGACATATTTTCTAAGAACTACATTGATTTAACCTGTCAACTTCAGAGTCCAAATTGGATACAAGTATTTTACTTGGTTCCTGTTGTTAAACATCAGATCTACTGCCACGTCATGGAATGTTATTAGCACTGGGTAAATAATAAAACTGACATGTCCAGTAATTTATTTGAAAGTATCAAGATATTGAATAGTCTATGAAAATTGTTCACTAGTGAAAAGGGATTCTGTGGTGATTTACACAATACAAGCTTTACTAAAATACCATGGAAGTAAGAAGTTCACTGAAGTTGGCTACCAAGGTGAGATCCCATCACTCTTGTCTGAGTACTGGTGTAAAGCTCCAGTCCTTAGTTTAGCCACTAATCATTTCTGCCAGTGTGTACAGGAAGAATTAACTACCAATCATTAATAATTATGGATCTCTGCTTGCATGTGAAGTGTAGTTGACACATTGCAAAACACGCTTTTTATTGGGTAAAAATTTGATAATCTGCCATATCTCCAGTTGGTGTAAATGGCAGGACTCCAATAGTGTTCTGCCAGCTGAGGAGCTATCCAAGAGTTTTATCATGTTATATTTCCTAGGAGCACACTATCATAGGCAGTCTTCCTTGGGTACTGCTTTATTTTGCAATAGCACTGTTAATACCACTGGAAGAGCAAATATCTGATAAGCATAGACTCTTATCCAGCAGAAATCAGGACACTTACTTCAACTAAATTTCTTTTCCTACAGTCCCTCTTCTATGTGATTCATGTTTGTTCTAAATAGCCATAATACCAAACATTGTTTCTATTAAATTCATTTTGATTTATGAGACAGCAAATGTCACAAGTAGGGAGAAAGGGTCAGCTTTTGGTCCCAATTCTGATTTCCCTGAATCCGCGCATCCCAAATACTGAGTCCTGGAAGGAGATCATGGGATTCTTTGACTTAACAATGGGACTGTCCCCAGACTGGCATATACATCATGCTTTGTGACAGTCTCTTTGCCTATAGTTTTTACTATATTTTTCTGAAAGTAGTGGCTAAACCATGTTTTAAAAATTAAATATATTTCATCAACACTTTGAAAAGAGAAAAAATATTTCAAATGACCGTGTTACAATTCTATTATTATCATCTGGCACTTCACCGTGTTCTCATGCAAGCTGCAGTGGGAGAACAGAATTATGTTGCGCATCTTCTACTACATTATCTTGCAACCCAAAGCAGCCATAGTTTACCCGGCAAATCTGTTTCTCTTCTAACCTACCTCTGTTAAGAAGCTGGGTTTAAGACAGCCCTGTCACTTCCTAGAATTTGAGCCTAAACAGCATCCTGCTGCTTGCTTTCTTTGCTTGCTAAGGACCGAGGTTCAAATCCTCCAGTGCTTTTGTGGGTTTCTCTGTCTTCCAGGCAAGTTGTGTGTGGTGCTCCATTGTTTAGGAATTGAAAAGCAGGTTAGTTTCTATGTGTTGTAGTACCTGGACTCCTACCCATCTCTCCATCTTGGGTATAAAAAATGAATTTTTGTCTATTTGCACTGTCTTGTGCAGGAGAATTTATCTTCCCTGTTTGATTTACCTGGTAAACTTTCACTGTAATTAATTGAGTGTGGCAACTTATATACATAATGGTGTCTTTTTTATTCAGAATATTTTCACTTACACCACTGTGAAGGTGCCTCAGACCAGCTGAGCATATTAAATATTTGACATTATATTATAGCAGCAAAGGAACATTTTAATCAGTGCAGTTTGTGGTATAATTAAAGACATTTAACTGTGGTGTATGACCCAGTCTTAACTTAGTAACACTGATTTTATTCAGTCCTTTAACTAGTCCTGATAGCAAGGTTTGCTGCTAGAGATACTGGTAGAGCTGTAAAGGGGACCCATAAATCAGTGTTTTTATCATGGCCCCTGTCAGTACCTGCTCTTTACTGGAAAAATTGATGATTAAACCAGCAGAGGAAATTCAATGAGTCCCCGTCATTCAGACATTTGCCAAAAAGGCTTCTCTACTTGATAATCATCCTGGTCTGGGTGCAGCTTTCAGCAGTAACAGTGCTTTTGTCAGAATTGCTTATGCCTCTTCCCTGAATGCAATAATCTATGTTTTTTCTTACTGTGACTGCATCTACCCCAGGGCTTTTACTACTACAAAAATATTCCTAGCTGACATTGGTCAGTGGAAAGCGTATATCTGGTGTTAGTCCAGCTGATCTTACAAACAAGAGATGAGACTTCAGATACAGAGGGAAGTGGGAAATGAGCACTGCTGTGTGTCATCACCCGTGTCAGTAACATTATGTGGGATACAGGTGGTGATATTTTCCTGTAACAATGTCATGGCAGTCTAAACATGCTGAAGAATTTGTTTGTGTTCATCTAATATCTTTGAACATACATTTATTTAACTGTGGGTGCCTCTCACAAGTCAAATTTTAGGCTAGGTACAACTTCAGCAATTGCAGGGTAATGAATCTGACAGCATTTTCTTGACTTATTGATAGCATGTAATTAACTGCAAATATCTACCTTGTATCTGTGAAATAATAATTATTGATAAATACTAGAAGCTAGTATTTCTTAATGGAGTAAATATACATTTCAGAAAGGAACCAGTCACATTTTATAAGCTAATTAAAAGAATGTATAAAAGGGTTATTGCATACAGTGGTCTATGATAATTGACAAAGACAATAAACCTGAGCTTTACTGCAGGTGATTTGAAGGAAACAATTCTATAGGAGAAAAGGAAAGGAAAGTATGGACTGAATGGGCATTGCTCTGCATGTCAGTACGACTGATCTGCACATGGGAGGAAGGCTTCATGGAGTTGTTACTACTGTTCCAACAGTGCCAGAATAATACTGTATCACACAGCATGAAAGGAACAGCATGTATAAATTCCATTACTCAGAAGCTATTCTTCAGAGTCTTTGGTTCAGGTAATTATCATGGTCCCTAATTTGGCAGCTTGCAACAAACCTCTCTGTCATAATGCTGCTGCAAAACTGGCCCAGGGTTCTTTCCCTTGGTATTGGAAGCTGCAGAAAAAAAAAGACTGAGTTAAGAAAGCATACTTACCTGGGGGACCTATGCTATGTGCTCTGCTATCTGTTTTATTTTGCTTCTGCTAGCAATTTCTTCTCTTTTATTTTCTTTTTTGAAAGCATGTATCTCCAAGAAAAAAAACACTAAACAAAACCCACCAAAAAGCCCCAACAAGAAACCACAAATGACCCAGAGCTATGGCAAAAAGAGAAGACCCTACAACCTCCCTGAGCAACCCATTACAGTGTTTCACCACCCTTACAGGAAAGTTTATTTTTCATATGTTTAAATAGCATTTCCAGCGTTGCAGTTTCCAATTGCCCATTGCCTCTTTTCCAGTTACTGAGCAGTGCTGGGAAGTCTCTAGTTCCATCTTTCATACTCCCTCCCATCAAGTATTGATACACATTGATAAGAGTGCCCTAAAATTTATTTTCTTTAAGATAAGCAATCCCAGCCTTCCCAGCCTCTTCTTGTATGTCAGATGCTCCAGGCCCTTACTAATTGTGTATTTTTGCTGGACTTGCTCTGGTATGTCCATGTCTTACTTTTACTAGGGAGCCCAGCACTCCAGGTGTGGTCTCACTAGTGCTGAGTAGTAGAAATCACCCCCTTTCACCTGTAATTTATTGTTATGAAACTGGCTAATACCAACTGGCAGAACATCAATTTTGAGCTTTGTTTCCAGACAAGACTGAATCTGATTTTTAAATGTATTTGTTCAGTGCTTAGGATCTGATTCTCAAGTTTCTATGTATAGGTTGTAAGAATAACTCAATTGAAGGGTAACTAATAAAAGCTAAAGTTGCTATTAACTGAATGCATTGTAAAGCATTAGAGATATCCTCTGCCTCTTTATATGTTCATAAATACATTGAGAAAAACCTATTCTGAGCTCTTAAGTTTCATGGTTGATGTCAGCCAAGTAAGAGGGTAGCACTTCCTGGTAAAATCTTACCTTCACAAATGCATCAATAACTGCTGAATTTCAGTAGAAAATGGTGGATTATTGTATTAATTTTGGGACCATTCTTTTAATTTGGGAGGCAGCTGAAAGAGGATATAACATGTACCATGAAAAAGGAGAAAGCATTTCTTGCATATGTGCATTATTTCACTGTTACATAAAAGACAGTTCATTTAAGTTTATAGTAAAAACTACAGATTTGGACTTCTTGGGGCATATTCCTTAGGAGAATGGCCATAATAGGATCTCTCAACTTCTACCAGAAACCTGTAATTCACACTGTCAGGTGAGGTCAAGTAGTAGCTGGATGAAAGGATGAAGAACATTTCCTTATTGCTGAGGCAAAGATCTAATAGCAGTGGTAGCATCCTACACTGTCTTAGCTGAAATAGGGCTTTTTACCATGTTGTCCTTGCTGTGCCAGAAAAATTAAAATAATTGCTGCTCCAGCCTTGTTAATACTGTAAGCTTATGCTGGCTTCAGTATTGCTCCCAATGCTTTTTGTCTCCTGGATACTTAGGATCTGGTAAATGGGCATGCATTGGCTCCTGTGAGATCCTTGAGTCACAGGATTGCACACCCAGTTTTTGGCAATACCTTCTGTGGAAAGTGCCTTCTTTTCTGCAAAGAAATATCTGACAGTTCTTTGAAGCATTCACTATGTGTAAACAGACTATTAGTATTCCACAATAAATATTTACTTCCAATTTTAAAACCCTTAGCACAAGTGACTAGTACTCTGATACTGTGTTTTTAAAATCCTTCAGGAGGCAGAAGAGTCTCCTTCAGTGCTAATTTGTATATGTGAATTTTAGTATAAAACGACTCTATTTTTAGTCACATTAAATATTGATGATGCATATTTCACAATTTCATGAAAAAATTGACTGCAATAATAATGTTCTCCTCAAATAAGAAATCTCTGAGCCCGTAGCTAAGATTTGATAGTTGGTTAAATCTATATGAAAACAGTCTTTTGTTCCAGTTCAGAACCACCTGGGCTTTGATTTTCTTGCAGAATGTCAGAGAGAAAACCCCGTTGCAGTCCTCAAGCAGGAAGATGAGCATATAGGCTTGGTGCTGGTGTCCTGCCACAACTCTGTCAATCCCTGCAGCCCTTCAGTGATACTTAGAAAAGGTCTGGATTGCCTGGATGTGTTTTTTTGGGCAGGTTGTTCAGTGAGTTCAGACCATGCTAGAGCTGGTCCTGCCTATAGTGGCTGGGCCAAGAGAATTTACAAGTGAAAATTCATTATGTGATCTAAATATGCTCAAGAATGATGCAAAAGCCCTAGGTTAAGCTTTCAGCTAATTCTTTAACCATTAAAATGGAATTTAGTCACAGAAGAACACAAAAATATTGTAATTAAATTTGGAAGTTTTTGCAGCATAGATGAGATTCATTCTTTCAGGCAGTTCCTTGCCATCCATGTGTTTTGCTTAAGATATTGGTGTGTGTCAAAATTCCACAAAGAAAAAGACCTAAACTGGTCCATAAGCTGTCAAACTGCCTTACCATAAAGCTTTGCCACCATCTGAACTGGTTTGTCTCTATGGCACTGGCCTTCAACACTTGTAGGTGGTGCCACTCATTCAGCATCCATATGGTACCATTCCTGTGTTGTTCAACATGTCTGATGCTTAATTCTGAATCAGTCTGGGAGAGCTCTACACTAACACAGCTGAGTGGTTCCTAAGGCTGAAAATAAGACTCTGTGCAGTGTTCTGCTGTGGAGGTGAAACAGCAGAGGTTGATGCTGGTTTATGGGTCTCTGTATGGGCCACCTTTGCAGCCACCCTGTGTCACAGTTGGAGCTGTGTCTGTGTTGTTTTACCCTGAAGAATGCTGTCTGTTCTCTGGAGATCCTGTGTGTGCTCTGCTCCCCTTGTTTCCTTATCTCACAACTTCTCTGCTCGTTTTTGACCCCTTTCTGTACAACCATTATTTTATATTGAAATTCTGTGACTGTGTTTTGTGTACCACAAAGCATTTAACACCTGACATTTTCAGAACTACTCTAATGGAGTGTCTCTGGGTCATCGGGTGGTATAGTTGTGGTTTCTTCCCATCTGATATACAGAACAGAGTTATTCGTGGTTTGCCTCTCCTGGTGGGAAGAGCTGCTCTCACTGTTCCCTAGGCTGCTTTGTTGCTCTGGTGTCCATGTTTTGCTAACAAATAACACACAGTGGGAAAGGCTAAAATTCAAGATATGGTGGTGACATTAGCAGTGGCTCTTTTCTCCCTAAGATTTCCCCAAACCATCTGCCATCAACTGATAAGAAAAATGTAAGGAACAGACTTTCCAATTCATTGTCTGCATGACTACAGGAGAGATGAAAAAAATTACAGTACAATTCTGCCAGGAGGTATGAGCATCAAGGGAGTATCCTTAATAAACTAACAGACTAGATGCAGTGTGCACAAGAGTCACTTTAAGGAATGCTTGAATGAATGAGAGCAAATTCTTTAGAAAGGTACCTAGGTATTATATCTTACGAGAGTGGAGACAAGAAACGGTTCTTTAAAATCCACACCTGTGGCCTTTAGGTCTAATATTTCTGACAGACAGACTGAGCTTTGATTGACCACCCAGTGTCTAATCATTCTGTAAATATCCAGAGCATGCTATGCACTGGCACTGACCCAGTGGGTGCAGTTTTATTGGAGGCTTTATGCCTGCCTTTGCATGATTATGCTGCTGTGGCCTTTTGAGCATAACATTTAAAATGAATGGACTACACACTGGGTAGGATTTACCTATAAACTGTCATTTCTGTTTATGCAAACAGTCATGATTCTTAACGAGAATTGACTCAATTGCTGGTAGAATACTGGTGCCTCTCCAGCCAGAAATCACAGGCTTCTAAGTCTAATTATAGGAATCCAGTGATTTTTCACAGGTAGATTAAAGGAAATTTAATTTTGACACATGAAACCAGGTTTTCTAAAGGCTTACATATTTGACATGTCACTCCAATGAATATAGTCCCTATTACATGTATTTTTTATCCATTTCACTCATTGCACAGGCCTTTGAGAATCTGCCACCCGGGGTTTAGATTTTCATAATACAAGCATTTTCCCATGCCAGGCGCATGCATGAAAATCATCTTGTGCAGTCTTGTGACTGTGGGTCTAACCTAACAAAAAACAGTTTTATGCATGAAATTTGCTAACACAGAATCTTAAAAGTCAGCAGAGTCAATTCCCATCGTACGCTCTGAAAATCTCAGTTTGAGTCATATTGTGCCATGAAAAGTGAAGTTTGTGCCAGGGACGATTTGGAACAGTAGCAGCCAGAGGATACTCCCAGAGAGGCAGGAGGTCTCCTCTTACTGAGCATATGGGGAGAAAGTGGGCATTCCAATTTCCCACTGAGAATGATATAGCTGGGCTTTTGTTTTCTGGGGCTGGAAAGATCATTTTCTCTTTGGAAAATGGCACACCAGGCAACACTGTCAGTAAAGCATTCTGAAATCAATTGGATTTGGAGAATGCAGGGAATAAAAAGGCTGAAACGTGGCTGTGAGTTTTTCTGACCCTATGTGCAGGCAGCAGCTCCATGTAGCTGCCCCTCACATATGCTAATTTGGCTTTCCTCTTCTGTTTTATTATTTTTTCTTTTGTTCAGTCTGAGCACTGTAGCATAGATTGTAGTCTTGTAACATCCTCCAGCTGCCTTTATTCATTGTCTTGAAAACTGTCTGCTTACCAGACATGCAATTTTCAATTTTAAAAGCCCTCATTATTGCCTAAATCCTGCTATTCTTGAGCTATTTGCCTCTAGGAAGATGATAACAATTCCCCATTGGTCTGCTGATGGCTGAGTGGTTTTTCCATTTTTTATGCTTTAATAATTGTATGAATATGGGTAATGAACGAGCCAAAGCCAGTTTTTGCTTGCCTTTCTCTCACTGCTAGCTTTATTCTAAATATGAGTTGGACTTATTCTAAGAATTACTAGGAGTGATTCCTTTCACAGGTCTTTAAGTCTTCCAAGTTTGGCAAGCTAAAATTACAAGCTTCAGTTGCTGTGAAGCCAACTATATTTAATTTGCATGTGATAATTCAAGTCTGAAGTTCTTTGTGCATGGCAGGAGGTCTCCTGTTTGTTTTGCAAACTCTGGATTATAAAACCCTTTTGTTTTTGCTCATGTAGACTTACACATTCTAGACCTGGCTTTCACCTGGTGTAAATTGGTATCATTTCACCAAGCTCAGTGAAGCCACACAGTTTTTTACAAGCTGACAGTCTAATACATGGAACACATAAAAATACAAAGCCACCAAAATCACCATAATAATTTTTGCTGATTTTATTTGGTTTCCATGGAAAGCTGAAAATTGATCTAAAATCCACCTGATTGGTCTGACCTAAGTGTGAGATTTGTGACAAAATTAGAAACCAGGCAGTTTTCATCAGATACTGACTTTTTACTGATGAATTTTCACCAGTATGTAGTTCAGGGCTATCTGACTCATAGTTGTGTGTTTGCTGAGCATATTCAGTGTGATTTTTGTCTTAGGACACGCAGGGATGTGAAACCAGATGTTTAGCTGGTACTTAGTTTAAGTGTTCCCTAATATAAAACATGGGAATGTTAGAACAGGTATGAGGAGACAAATTTTCTCCTTGGCAAAAACAACTTTGCAGAAAGGCAAGGCCAGCAGAGAGAGAAGGGCCCTTGCTTTGTGATGTTCTGCAGCCTTCAGAGGGGCAGCCTTGACTGCTGTTTCAAGAAGGGAGGGAGAACAGCTTTTTTGGTAAATTTACTGTTTAAACTGCCTACATGGCAGATTGTGACAGTCTGTACAAAAGGAATTTCTTTTAGAAGGGGTGGTCACAACAAGAATGGGTTAATAAGTTACTGATTCAAAACAAGGCCATGCCATAATTTAAAGTTGGCACTCAAGAGATGGTAAGTGCTTAATTAGTTAAGATTTCTGGGTCTTCTCATTCACATACATTCTAATCATAAACCTTGTCCTCTAGGCTTTCTCTCCCCTCATCTCTCCTTCTCTCCCCCCCTTCTGCCCCCACCTTTTTATGCTTGGATACCACTCAGCAGCACAGTAATATTCTGTCTGGAGGCTGTGAACCTCTGCCCCTGCACATCCACAGAAACTGCAATGATTCTTTTCTTATATAGGTTTTGTTAGATTGGAACATGTAGCTCAGAAGCAATTGCTGAACTCCTGTCATCCATGTTGAAATTTTGCAAATCTGCTTTTCACTGTGCTAACAGATCAGTGATGTTCTGAGTTACAGAGCATCTCTAACTGCATTTTTGGTAGTAATAATTTTTTGGTGTAGGGTACTACATTAAGATTTCTTGTCCCTTTCTGGTCGTTAAATGGCTTGGCCCAAAGCCTACTAAAAAAACCAAAAGTAATTTCATTAACTTCAGTGGCCTTTGGATCAAGCTGTGTCAGGCTGCATAGGTTGGCTTGAAACAGACCTTCTGAGAATTGTATTTTTTCTCCCTTGGAAAATGTTAAAAGCTTGGAAAAAACAGCATTTGTGAACTTCTTACTTTAGGAAAATATTGAAAACAACGTTCTCAAGCTGTGGCATTATTTAATGTGATAATAAGAGAAATGAGAAAAGGAAAGTAGGAAAAAATGACTGAGACACTTAAATTAATTCCTAAATCTCTTGCAATCAGCAGAGAAATTTATCATCATTATTTTTATCAGGCTGGGTATGCATTAGCTTTTCCCAATTCTACTCCACATTTTAAGTCTTTGAAGTTGGGCATCATTTAAGTTACTCAGCTTTCCATTCCTTCAAGAGAAATTATATCTTATCTAAGAAAGAATGACAAATGCTAGATGCAGTTCTCTACGTGAAGTCCAGCCATTGCCTTGCAAAGCAATACCACCGCCTGCTTTGATTTACATTGTATTCCCTCAGCTCACCTCCCACCAGCCTGTTCATTTTATTCACTAGCAGCCAAATATAAGGCTGAAAAAGCTTTTGAGGTTTGTTTCTGTAACAAGTGCCAAATTTTCTATTCTGCTCAGACTGTTGAATGTCCTTTGTTTGTTTGCACTTCCTCTTGCACTCTTTCTTTTTCTCTCTGGGGTTTATTGTTTTAAATGTTCCCTGATTGTACCACATTTCTCTGTCCATTTATCTGGACCCAGGTTCACTGATAATGTAATGAAAAAGGATTTCTTCTCTATAGGAGCTGTTAAAAACTGATGTAAAGAGCTGCACAGAGGGAAACCATTTGCAGTTCACAATAACAAGTTTTATTGGTCAATAAATCCCAGGAACTATACTGCTTTGTTTTCTTGTAGCATCTTCTGGCCCCTTATTTATTAACTAGCGATTTCAAAAATATAAAGCACTTTTAATCCCAGGGCCTGATCCAAAGCCTCTGGGTAATTCAGTAGATTTGTATTGGCCACTAATACAGATGAGTGCTGCTGCTGAGCCTCTATGGGTGCCAAGAAGGCAAAGATAGCTCTTCCTTGCCTGTCATCAATTAACACCCGCTAATAAATATGACAGAAAAGCAAGGTTTTCAGGTAACTGCTCATAGGATTGTCTTACGAATTCTCGGTCCAGCATGCATCTGTGTCTTTAGAACAGCACCCCAGCTCCCGCTGAAGCATTACAACGGCTTTCTCTGATTTTGCCACACTCCTCATTGAAAGTGCAGATGCCCTGACTTCATATTCCTTCAATACGTATCAGCAGTGCTTTTCTGTATGCTTCTGACACCGAGCAAAAGGACATTAGAGGCAGCAAACATTGGTCTGTCCCTGATTGGGAATTTCTCAGTAAAATTTATTTAACTAGATAAAGAGAGGAACAAAAGAAATCGAAACCAAAGCATTATCTGAGAAGCAGTGGCTCTTAAAAATACTTGTTTAAAAAGAAAATTGAAGTTTTCAAATCTCCCATTTCAAACAGCTGATGCCACTGTGATGTGCTTTGACTGATGTGATGAAAAATGGGTGAGGCAAGTAGGTTCAGCATTTAAATTTGTAGATTTAGATTGCTACACACATGGTAAGTTTGATGCAATTTCACTGAGACCCCAGGCAGAATGTAGATATAAACCTACACTGCATTACTGCTCTCAGAATATTTAATTAAATTAATGTTTCAAAAATAAACTATTAAACCAATCTCAGAGTTATAACTCAGGTAAAATGTCAAATGGCAGAAAGACTTCAGGATGTTATGGGTAGTGTAGCTTATAATTATTTACTGGGGCAACAGCTGTACCATTCAAATCTGCTGTTTATTTGGGTTTTTTAAAGCTTGTTGCCTGGAACCTGGCTTTGTAATTATAGGGAATTCTGTTAGTATCATGCTTAGCTTCTCACCTGTGATCTGTCATTTACGCCTTTGCTTTAACCTGTTGTGTGACTGATACATGAGTAATGAGATAAATAATCCTTGTCACATTATGAGCTCCTCATCTTTTTCAGGTGTGTTTGTCTTTCCCAGAAAGGAAATAAATTCTTAATTATTTTAGGCTGACATTTACCTTTTCTGAAGAGGATGGAACATATGGAACGATAGCAAATGATGGTGGGGGGAGGAATATCACCTTGGGCTTTTTAATTCATCCAGCTCAGACAGAATCTCTGCAGGATACCAACAGTTACTTATGGGAACCAATTTTGTTGTGGTTGTCCTGTATGCCCCTTTTACCACCTAAGTGTCTATTAGGGAATAAAAAAGACATTCCTGAGTGCAGGCAGGGTTTAAAATGCAGACCAAAGTGGCCCTGCCAGATGCATGTCACTGTGAGAAAAGTGGAAGTGTAGAATATAGTATTTCAAAAAGAAGAGATGTTGCTAGTGAAACATTCACTCCAAGTCCATGTCCTGGCAGAGCTTTCCAGGGGCTGAGTCATCTCAGAGCTGCCTTTACTTTTTTACACTTGTGTCATGTATTGTGTTACAAGGATGATACTTAACTCCCACTGAACAGCACTTTTAGATGAAGTGTTGGAGTAAATTGAGTATTAGGTGGATGAGGACTCTTGGCAAAGTATTGTACTTTATCAGCCCATGGTTGCTCAGATCACATGCTGACTTGTGAGTGATTGTAATGTTTCCTGGAGGCCTCCTGATTTTCTTAAGATTCCTACAGAGGAATAGTTTGGGTTTGGAGCAGAAATCCATTGTCCAGGTAGACGGATCACTAGCTCAGTATCTGTCTTGACTTGTAATGACTGAGATGAAAAGCCCATTCCTCTCAGACAGAACGACCATTTAAACATGTGTCAAACGTTGTGGGACCCCAATTTGGCTGCTGAGATGCAGAGGCTTCATCTGTGCATGGTGTGACTTGCTGCCTTCTCCATATTACTCTTCAGTATGGATTTGTTTGAAGTGTTTTGTTTTTTGAAAATGAACACGCTCAAATATAAAACAGTTTCAAAAAGTCGGAGGCTGACACAAAATGGAGTTGTTACCATCTGATCAGCCTTACCCACAACTGTTTCCCTACCTTTTTAGATACTTTGGAACAGATTTTCAGAAAGAGAGGAGGAGAGGATTTAATTGCTATTTTGCAATTTTAATGAATAAGTGCCATTTCTGTTCATCTTCTATTTACTTTCACAGTATAAGGCAGAGTTCTAATGCCAAGAATGAACTTCATTAGCAGCAGAAAAAGAGACACTTCATTAGTACTGAACTGTTATTGCTGGCACATGTGCTGGGTGGGTAATGCCTGTGAGTATCAGCAGAAATACAGCTTTTTCAGACACTGGAGGAAGGCTGCCATTTCTAAAGTAACTCAGTGTCACGGATGCTTCCGTTTCTGTAATTTTGATACAGCACTTGAAGAAAAATTAATTTTTGGAGCACTGAGGTTTGGAATTAGTCTTCATTGATCTAGGTGAGAGACTAAAACTAAGCCTGTAGCTTCTTATAATTACTGAATGTCTAGATGAGAAGGGGTGGAGGATCAAGATACTTGGAGAATATCTTCATTAAGGACATTAGGTCCATAATTCCATACAACTGGAACAACAAGATTAGAATAAAATAGAGATACTGAATCCCAAGAGTGAAAGGCTGCCATGTTCCTATCTAATATATCTGGGATATTAATACTTATAAATGAGCTATCTTTGCCTTGAAAACCTGGACTTAAGTTCTGCTTGAAAGAAATAAAATCAGGAAAATGCTAAGGAATATTTTAATGTTTGTTGTTGTAATGAAAAGGTTGAAGATAAAAATTACTTGATAGCTAATAGAAGGCCACAGTGAGTTTTTGACAAAAATGTTTCTTTTTTGTCTATTTTTAGCAAACAAAAAATTTGTAAGCACTGAAAAAATATGACACAGAGTATTTCATAGTAAAATCATAACTAACACTAAGAAGTGTCTCAATAAGGTCACTATACATTAATGTACACACATACATTAATAAATACACATGTAGGTATTTAAGCATACACTGGCTTGACTGCATTAAGTGACTCACTATAATCTCTGTAAATGCTGCTAGATCCATTTATACCATCTTAGGAAAACCTGCCAATAATCTGATACAAGATAAGCAATTAAATCTGAGGGTGTTTTTTATAGGGATTTGCACAGAAGTACATGTTTATATGATGATTTTAATTAAAACAGTGTAATTACATGAGTAAGCTACTTTAGTGGTTTTGAAAATACAAGTTTATATAAAAATTATCTGGTGTACACCAACCTCTCTTCTGTTATTAACTTACCAGTAAATAACTGCAGCAGGCATTTGGACCCCAGTTTTGACCACCACCACATGGGTCATTGCATCCCTCACTCTTGCTTTCTTGCAAAATTCAGAATTAGATCCAAGTTGGCATTTAATTTATTTATCCTTCTGTATTCAGTAAAAGATTCATAGAAAAGCATCATTATTGTGCCCGTATGTAATAGAAGTTCCTGTTCTAAAAAACTGAACAACCACTTTTGCTTTCAACTTCAGGAAGCGACATAATCTAGATTTCAGCTTTCAGACCAGCTCTTACAATAAAACTTGGACCTTGTATTACAGAATCATGACCAGTTAGCCTTGACCTTTTTTCCCCATCATATTGTCCCACTGTGTGCAAATGTTTTATACAACTCTTTCACTCTTTCTATGGATGTATGATGCAGCTTGGGTATTTGATTCTATTCTCCCTAATGATTTTTTCTACATGATTTGACTTACAAAAAAATCACAAAGCCACCAGTCCATCTTTCCAGCTGCTCATACATCTCTTTTTCCTTTTCCCCCCCTGATTATTAATAATGACACTATTTTCAGGTTTATTACTGGAATTCAGGTTTCACTTTAGTGAGATTTCTTTACCGCCTGCTCTTTAAATATCACTTTATTTCTCCACCATAGTTTTCCTCCATAAAAGCTGATTCCAGTCAATTGTCCTTAAGTTCTAATTCCATGAATGCCTGGCTTTTTAAGAACCTCATGTCCTTGTGCTTACGCTGTGCCATTTGAAAATGCTTCAGACCTGTGTCAGATCTGACTGTATCAGATGAACTGGTCATACACATCCAGTTATCCTCAGTCCTCACTTTGCTTGGCATATAGCTGAGTACAGAGAACCTTAGTGCCTGTCCTCAGCTACACATGCACCAGCCTCTTTCCACAGTCAACCACCCTAAGTATTCACATCTCTCTCTCTCTGTTCCCCATATCCTTTTGGGGTTTTTCCAGCCACCTTGTGTGACCTTTCAGTCCTTCATGTAGGTGCAGGGGGGTATTGTACATTTCCTCCCTATATTTTTTTGCCTTCCATATTGACCTCTTAACAGGTTTAATTTTACCCTTTTATTTAGTGTTTTCTTTTTTGATGGAATAGGAATGATTTATATAAGGAAATCTATATCCTCAGATGGTGGAGGATGCAAAGGAGGAGAAAACATGACTCCTTATCCATTTCTGACTTTCAGGAAAACAACCTCAACAAATAAAAAACATTGAAAAGCAGAAGTCCAGGGGTTAGTAAGAGGAAAAGTTCTTACAACTAGCAGATAGGTAGCTTTAGTCAATTGACAAGAGGAAATGGAAAAGAGAATATGCATCTTTTAGTAAACTGGATCAGCCATTTTATGACTGAACAGTGTTACACTTTTACTGAAATTGAAGTGCAAGGACCAGAAAACATCAGTCCCCCTCTTTATTACACTGGTGGGTTCTCTAGACAGCTTCAGCTTCTGTTTTTCCTCTGGTCACATACAGCATGTGAGGTGTAACACAATGAAAGGAAAGTCTGTGTGTCCTAAGTTATGCCACCCCTGTCTAATGACAGCAAAATCTAGTTTGCTTTCATCTAAAACCAGAAAAATTGCTTTGGCACAACAGGGAAATATAGCAGTCTACGTAATTTACAGGAGGATGTTAATTTTAGCAATGTTTATCAGAAATTAAGAAGGATTCACAAATAGGTGGAATCAGATTCTCTGCAATACCAAGAATTCCTCACTCTTTTGTCTCCCAGTAGCCAAGATCCTGAGCTGCATACAGCAGTCACCTTGTATTGTGCCAGAACTCACAGTGCTGGTGCAGTGCTGGGGAGGAGAGGGGGGGTGGTAATAAAAAGGCAGAGGTATTTTGTTTCCAGCACTGACAAAAGTCACTGGCATTTTATGCAGCATTTAATTTTAACATAAAACAGCATGAAACAGGTCTGGTTTCGCCCCTTTCTGTTGTTCCACATTAATATTTCAAGAAAAATCTATTATTTGCTCATATAAACATCAGGAAAGCAATGAACAAGTATTTTACATAGGCTGTGTAATTTTGGAAAATTGAAAATTATTATACTTGACTTGCTTTTCCATCTAAATTTTTCATAGCAGGGTCATACCTTCAACAAGAATAAATCCATACTGAACCCATAAAGGATTTATATCACTTGTTGTGGTCTGTAGATCAGTTTTGTGCCTTATTTCCCATATGAAGTTTTCTCACTTGAAAAACATGTGGCAACATTGCTGCATTGCTGTTCATGTAAAGGATGAGAAGAAATTATTAAAATAAGACAGATAACATTAATGTTAATTAATGCCGTTAATGTGAGGTGCAATTAGTCTGTACAGTGATTCAGCAAGGCATGGGAGTGCTGCCTTTGGGCATAGGACTTCTGGACTTCGAGCTCACATGCTTGAGAAATTCTTGGCTGAATCAGGGTTTAGTGCTAACACCTTTATAAACTACTATTAGTGCAGCCTTTCAATTGAAATTTCTGCTAGGGGTTAACAGGGAGAACTCACTGCACTATTAGCTTTCTGTGCCACACACCTTATTTTTAATTGAAAAACATACAGTTGCATTTTCTAATCACATTTGTTCCTTTACCTGCTTTTTCCTATGAAGAAAGCATATTTAATTATCATCTGAAGTCCCCAGCAGGCTGCAGCTCACCTCATCGGATTGCACCCATCCACTTTCTTTGAGCAATCACAGCACCCAGATGCCAAGCTTTTAAAATAGCTTTCTAGCTACAGCATCTGCCTCCAGATTGATCAAGCAGTTGTGTCTGAGTCAGTTATGTGGTTAAAGGGATAATGGACTGTCTGTGCTGTCTGGCCTTCCTGAATGCCAGTTTCTTTTGACTTGCATTTCACAGTAATATATGCATCTTTACCAGTTGCTCAGAAGGCTTTGCTACAGTCCACCTCAACTCATTTCAGTTTGCAGCAATAAACAAGCTCAGAAGCTCCATAACCATCATGTTCATGGCTGAACAGTGTCTACAAATCAGAATGTGGGTTACTTAATTCTTAATTTTTTTTTTAGATTCCCTGTTTAAACAATAATGGAGCCTCTTCTCTGCTTTTACAGTTGCAGCAGTCCCTTTATAATCATGCTGTCAGACATTTTCTCATGATTCTTGGCCAGAGCAGTTTAGGAACCTTTCTAGTTCTAAAAATGAATATTTTAATGTTTGTAGCTCTGAATAACACACAGGCTGGAAAAAAAAAAAGAAAGAAAAAAAAAAAAGAAAAAAAGCATCACCTTGTCCCCCCCCCCAGCTCCTTTTTATAATCTTAGAATTAAATGTTAGGTACTAGAACCTGAGATTTTTTTGTTCTCTGAACTCACCAGTATTGGGAATGAATAAATATGATGAATTCATTTAATGTGAGGAAAGGATTCTGATTTTTATCTTCTCTCTGCATGAAACCAATCTTCTCTGAAAGGATATTTGAATTGAAGAAATAGAAGACAAATATAAATGTGGATGGAGGTTAAAATTCCCAGTAAAGGTGTGAAGTCATAAACCATTTGACCAAAAAAAAAATAAAAAATAAAAATTTGTTTTTTCTGCTGCCAGCTTTCTAAGCTGATGCACCAAGATTTCTTGAAAGATAAAGGAAACTGTATGTCAAACAGTGAAAAATTCATAAAGATGACATTTCATGTAGTGCTAATTTTCTTGCATTCTTTTGTAGTGAAGTCACTCTTCAGTGCTTTCATTTTTCCCTCCCAGATTTACGGATAAAAGGACTGCTCTCAGACAAAGAAAAATGCTGTGAGAGTACATGTTGTACTTCTGATTCCACAAGATGTACATATGTACGTGTTTCCAAAGATCACATTGGCTTAATAGCAACAAAGCCTTAGGGGCTTATAGAATGTACATCCTATTTATTCTGAGGTTAAACATTTTCCTGTCAAGCTGCAGGTAGTGGTTAATATATTGTACTAAGTACAATCTCATGATACATTCTTGTGATTTCAGTTATTAGCATGCTAATATTTTCTGTTTTTAAATATTCAAGGTTTGAATATAAATCATTGTGTGCTTCTGAATAGATTTTTAAATTAATCATTGAACCTTTGTTACTGTACCAGTATTTTATTACATGTGGTTCAATCTTTTTTGCTAAAAAAGCCCACCAAAACCCAACCCACAGAGAAGGAAGCTTTGAATTTATTCCACCTCTGGCATAACATGCATTCATCTATTCACATATACAGAATCTTCTATACATATTGCTTATTTTGTAAATAATAACTAAATTTCTAATTTATATTTATTACTGCTGAACCAGGAACTGACAGCAGAATTTGGATGATCAGTGTGTGATGGTGTGTGAGCATGAGAAACAGACTAATGTTTAGAAACACCTAATGTCTCCTTGACTAACAGCCCAAAAAAGAGACCAAAACATGGTCCATCTCAAGAAAGATGACACGAACAGGAGAAAGAAAAATCTGAAGTGTAGTATCCCAGATAATACTCTTGAAAGATGGAGTAAATTGTAGCTCATGGATACTCTAATTCTGCTAACCTTACTTTTCCCAGTGCATTCAGGTTTGATTTTGCATGTGGAACTCATCCTAAAATTATTTTTGGAACACTAATTAGAGGAGTTCATACAGACTATCATAAACCATAGTAGTCTCTTAAATTAATGGAAAAAAGAAACATTTTCAGGTAATGCTCATATAAACAGATCATAGATCACAGCGTGATTATTCTCCTCTCCCTCTCCTCTTCATGAATATCTGAAGCCAGTGGAGAACAGAAGAAGGTCAGACATTTGGTTAAGAACAGACCCATAACTTTTAAAAAGTTCAAATACGAAATAGCCAGATTCCATAGGAAATGTAATTCCCATGCAGGCCTGGGAATGTGTAAATGTGTGTGGTTTCAGCACCTTCTCGTGTGACAGGTTCCTTGTACCACAGACCAGGAAGCTACCATTTGTGATTTGTATGATGCTACAGAAGTCACCCTTTGTCCTCTTTGGTACCTTACCACGTGCTTTCTGCCTGACCCATACCTCACTGTCTGCCCTCACTGACCATACATACCATTTGCCTCTCCTTTAAATGCCTTTTTTGCCTTCTCTGATGTCCTGCTTATGTAATGACATTTTTTTTCTCCTTCAAATATTAGCAGTTTCTTCTGTGACTATTAATGACTGAGTAAGAAATAGTATTTGTATGATTTTTCTCTGTGGATCTAGTTCAAGAATCTGACTGAAGCCAATGAAATTACTTAGTTGTCTGAAATACAGCATATACCAAAGAGCTTTTATGAGTGGCAGTTGGTTTCTCTTTGCCACCCTTTCTTTTCATTATATGCTTGTCTTTTTTTATACAGCTAGCTCTTTAGGAAATATAATTCTAGAATTACATATGCTTGATAGTAATTGCAGAAGCAATAAGAGAAGTAATAATAATGTGGTATTCTAGGTTGTTCATTTTATGCTCATTTAAATTGGAATTTCTATTTAATTAATCTCTGTACATGAATCTGAAAAGCTGTAGCAGGAGTCCTTAAACTCCTTAAACAAGGAAGTTACCTGTCACAAGCCCACAGCAATCAGTGCCATCACAGCATTTGAAGTGAACCCACAGTCAATCCTCAAAAGTCTTCAGCTTATTGTTGATGCAGCTGATGTTTGGATAAAACCCTGTATAGAGTCTCTTTAATTATGCCATAGATTAAATTACAATTAGTATGTAAATAGAGACATAAAACTAGGCTTATCACCCGTAGCTATCTGTACTAGCAAACAAGCTTTACAAATCCCTCCCTTTTGGAAGTCTCTTGAGTTGCTGGCTTCACGTTTTAGTTTCTCTTTGAGTTCAGCTACCAAACTGCCAGCAGAATTCCAAGCACACCGTGGCCTCTCTGTAATTCACACCATTTGAGGAAATTGTGAACCATTTGGCTTGTAGAATGTGCCAGGTCATTTCTGATCTCATTTCTGCTAAAAATTTCTTCTTGCACAGCTCTTCTGTAACTCTAGATCAGAACTGGTCAAGAGGAAGATTTTCTTTTTCCCAGAGCAAATAAGCAACTCCAAAGTGAATGCCCGAAACCTAGAATTTTTGCTGGGCAATGGCAACAGACATAAATCTTAAAACTGTAAAACTGTCCTTCACCCATCTGTATATTATGTTATTTATATGCCACAGAGATCATGGTGGGCATGGTTAAAACCAATGAAGTAAGTAAATGTCATACATAATTAATAATGGTGACAGGCACTTTCTAGCATTGAAAGGCAGACTGCATCCAAACCCTGCACACTTCCAGCCCTGCTGAGCACTGACTCTGAAAGTCAAATGAGTAACTTTATCTGATTGTTGTTGTTATTAGGGATGCAGTAAAAGCAGTGAAAAGTAGAAGTCAAACAGAAAATTTAAATATATGTCTCTATGAAAGCTTCTTGCATATATAGAGAGAAAACTCCTAGAAGAGTAAGCATGGAGGTAGCTGGGACAGACAGGAGCTGTAGCCATTGCTTATTTATTTAGCTGTCATAGTGATACACTCAGCTGACTTCTTTTATCTCTGTTTGGAGCTCGTTTAAATCAGCCTTAATCTTAGTGTAAATGCATTTTTCCCTGTTCATAGTCTCTGGAATAAAGTGCTGGATTTCCAGACCATAGTCAGGTATTGCTAAACTACCATCTTCACTGGCAGATGCCTGTATTGCAACACATTCAAGCCAGGGTTTATAACTCACGTTTTTATGTGTGAACAGTGTGATCAATAATTAGGAAAAAAATGTTTAACAATTTTGGAGTAGAATATCCAGAGAAGCTTAAGGATGCATATTTTTCAAATATTTTTGAATGCACACATTTCCATCTAGCTTTAAACATTCAAGTGATCTCTTGGACTATGCAGTTTTCATTTGAAGGACCAGTTTCCCTCAGATTAACTATGAGATCAGAAAGAAAAAGAACAGTTAATGTTGAAAAATCCATGACTGACTGTATTCATGCCACAGTATTTGTCTGCTCTTGCTCAGAGCCTTGCTCAGATCCCAGCCTGAAAATTCAATGACTGTCCCTGAATAATCCAAATGCAACAATCTTTCCAAGGCAACATTACTGCAAAGTTGCTACAGCACAATCACCACCACATTTGCTGTCATTCTCACATTTTATAAGAAAAAAATCAAGTATGAAATGGTGCCCAGTTCACAGGGAGGTTCTGTCCTGCATTCATTGGTTGCTTACAGTTCTCAGATCAGAGACTCTCCAGTGTAAGGCTGTAGCCTCACAGATCAGAAGGGCTGAAGTACTGTAGTAACTATACAGGTCTGTCAGTCCCCTTCAAAATATATTACATTTGGAAAGAATCTATTAGAAATACAGATAAGATCATTCTCATCAATGCCTTTTTTATGCCAGCACCCCACTGCCTTTCTTCTGTATCAGAAAAATGGATCCTTTTTGTGACAAAATGCAAAGCTCAACTATTGTGTTTCTCACTGTAAAGCTGTTGGCAGGTCTGATATGTGCTGGATTTGAAACATTTCTTATGCTGCCAGAGCAATCCAAAGCCAGTTTTACAGAGAACTATGCCCACTAATTGCAAAATATGCAAAAGGCATCCATTTCTCCTTCAGTGATACTATACACATACGGATCTTATGCTAAGAATAACCAAGTTTACACACATTGATTAAGTAGAGACAGAGCAATGAGCTCATTTCCTCTTGAAAAAAACTGGACAACATCTTTTGCAGATCAAGCTGTTATAAAATTAAAGCACTTCTCTGAAATCATAGTACTTTCTATAACATATGTGAGAATGCAGAAAGCAGTTTGGAAAGAGAGAGACCTAGAGGGACTGGAAGAGAGCCAAGATAATGAAGAACAATGAGTAGGCTTGCTGGTCTGTTGATCTTGGATTCTCCCCAAGTAACATTTATTTCTACGTGGTTTTTTTATTTTGGTTTGTGGTTTTGTGTTGGTTTTTATTTCTCCTTCTACACACTCACCCCCACAAACCCACACCCTCTTTTTCCTTCTTACAAAAGAAAGAGAGTGAGACAGTACAGTGATTTTGAAAGGAAAATAAACAGAAATAAAACCCGAGGTGTTTGTTAGTACAGGAAATTGGTTTACAGTTTCATAAATTTAAAACAGGCATATCATATTGCAGGGGTTATGCAGTACTAGACTGCTGTGTTAATGAAACTGGACAATTTCCTTTGCAATACAGAATTTACTTACGCAAGTGCATTGTGGATTTAATAGAAAGTCAGGGACTAACAATTGACAAAAAAAACCCCAGGTGAGCAAAAGTATAATTCTGAGCTTGAAATAGAACAATCAATGCTAAACACAAGGGTCTGATTAGCTAGAAGGCATCTCTGCAGAAAAGGAATTGCAGTCCTGGTGACAAAAAGGTGCCCAGGAGTCAGCCCTGCATTGCTGTGGCAAAACCAGCTGACTGTGGGGCTGCACGTAGGAGCACAGTGTTGCTGCTAGGAACATAGCCTGGGAAGGGGTTATGCTTCTCTACTCAGTTCTCAGCATCATCAGAACTGTGTCCACTCTTGCACCCCACAGATGAAAGAGAACACCACAATAAGTCAAGGAGAAATATAAAATATGGTTTGGGAACTGAGGCACCTAACATTTAAGGACAGGCTTAAGGGAATCTGTGTGTTCATTGTGGAGAAGAGATGGCTAAGGGTGATTTAACTGCTGTCCTTAACTTCCTAAAGGGAAACCACAGAGAAGTTGGATCCATATTCTTCTCAAAACATACAGCAAAAGTTCAAAAAACAAGATATACCAGATTGAACAAGAGAAATTCCATAGATAAGATTCCCCATGGAATGGGTGGTTAAACCTATAGACCAGATTGACATTAGAGATTGCAGTATCACCGTTCTTGATGAAAGTTGGATGTACCCAGACAAAGCCCTGACCTAACATTCAAGTTGACACTGCTCTGATGCATCGTAGGGACTTTTACTCTCTGGTGTGCTGCTTGTCTCCCTTGGCATTTTGAAGATGTCAAAAATTATGCTTTGGAGGACTTGTCAGCTATGTACATTCTTCCCCTGCAATTTTTCTGCATTGCATATCTCTTAATTTTCATGTATCCAACTTCTGAACTTTATTATTTTCATAGTTCTAAAATATGAAAGTTATATTAGTGTCACTAAAGCCCCATGGATTTAACAGAAGTTACACTGATTAATGGAGAGAATTACTTCTCTGTTAAAGAGCTAGAGAAAAGAACTAAAATGAGATTATTTTACTTTAATTTTTTAGTTCTCCTTTCACTTAATACCTGTGCTTCTTCTATGACAGGAGCTAATACAATGAACAAGAGAAAAGAAAGACATATTGCAGGGTACTTTAACAAGGAGTATGTTTCAAATTCCCTCACTGCTTAAGCTTTACATGTGGGTACCTTTGCATTTTCAAACATGGAGACTTACTCGACACTGAATGATACCAATACTAAATGAATACTCCTATATTTTTGTTTTTATGTAAACCACATAGCTGACTAAATCTCAAAAGGAAAACTACTTTGCTCTGTGTGTGCAGGGCAAGGTTGGAGAAACTGCTTGGAAATCATAATCAGGCTGGGGTTCACTGCAAAAGTAATGTCTTCTAATCTCAGGTGCATAGTCCCTAACATATATCTGGGTAATTCACTAACAGCAGTGTATTAATCTTTACTCTTGTGAAACAGGGAACTACTATTATCTCCATTTTAGGAGTAGAAACCAAGGCAGAGGAACAGCAGCCTCACTGATTGCAGATGACTCTCATGCTTTAGTGTCTTCCCATAGATTTTACACTGGACCACAGTCTCAACAAGAAGGGTAATCCCTGTGCTTCTAGTGCATGAATGATGTACCTTTTAATATAATTATAAAAGTATCAGTGGAGCTTTAATCTTACTCCCATTTCAATCATAACTATTTTTTTCGCCATGGTAAAGAATTCCCTCAATCACTGTCATAGAAGCTTAGAGTTGCTTAAAGTTGGAAAAAAGCAATTAGCTACTTATTATTTAATGGATGACTATCAGTGACCTGTGAGAATTGCAGCCTTGATCAGTATCAGCAGTAAGCATAAGTCTGTAACTTCCAGCCAGTAAAAAGGGAGATACTGATGCTTTCTGTGATGAAGTATCTTCCACTTCATGACTGCAATCAGGTACATAAATACAACATCAGTGGGTTTTGCAATGCAAATTCAGTCATCTCTACATAGCGTGTTCAGTGTAAATGTCCTCAAATGCATAAAATGAAGCACACCGAACAACAAATATGCACAATTTGTTACACAGAGCATGGAAGGGGTGTTTGCTCAGACAGACTCTGAGCACCATCTGGGAGACAAGTGTTCAGTTTTGCAACAGATTGCATAATTTTCATGTAGAATCTGGAGAAAAGCTCTAAATGCTTTAATAGATAGTTGATTTAACATGCGTTTAATCTTTGTTTTGTGTCGACTTATAGGCTATGCATATGTTTTGAATGACTGAAGTGGTCATTAACTTATTACAGTGCTCATCCCTTTGCACAGTTTGCTTTCTTCTCTGCTCATAATGTGTGTCTGTCCATGCAATATTTCACCTTAAAGAGTTCGTTTTCACAGAACATGGTAATTAATCTTAGTAAAAGCCAAGCATCTACTGCATATGCATGCCATTTGATTGATTAGATTAAAAATTTAATGTTACAGTTCATACATTAGCAATATTTCAATATAACATATACCAAGGACTCAACTATCAATAATATGAATTTTTTCAAGAACAACACAAATTAACACCTGAAGTATAAAGAATGACCTTGAGAGAATGAAATGCTTTACCTAAGTCACACTGCTTATCATGTATTTAAGATGAGCACCATGTTTTATGTGCTAAAAAAGCTGTAGAAAGCACTGCCCTTCAAAATAGAACTTCATATAAAGAATTCCTCCCTTGGAGCATTTCAGAAGTGACAAAATGTTTAGAAGCACTGCATTAAATTTTAGGGTTTTTTTTAGTATTATTCAACTAACTGTATCTGATACTCAGTAGTAAAAAGCTATACTTTAGGACTTCTCTCCATTTCCTTCTTGCACAAGTGAGTAAAGGCATTGGAAAGCATGTACTGGTGATTCACTTTATTAGGACCAAAACCAGAGAAAGAAATGCAATAAAAATGAGACCATACATACTGTATAAAAAAGGCATGCTGTATTATGTGACACTATTATGACAAAATGAAATGCCATCCTTCATTTGGATATGCTCTTCCATATCCAAAAGCAAAATTACATCATAATACTTCTGCACCGACTTGTAAAGCAATACACTGCAGCATCTTTGAACCTTAAGCAATCATAATGCTTTCAAACCTGCTATAAACTGGGTCATCTGTACAAAGAAATTGTAAAAAATGATGCACTAATTCAATTTAGCACTGTGTGAAAACTGCACAATAGCAGGATTAAAGGATCTGAAAATGAAGACAAGTGTTTCATTATTAACTCCTTAAATTTTGTTCCTTCTGCTTTTCCTGGAATGTCATTTATTTCTAGCTTAGAACTGTAATTTCTGTGTCATGATACAGTGGATGCATTCCATATTGCCTCTCCATATGAGCACACTGAAGTTTCCCCAAAGGCTTAATAAGGTATGAAATAAGTTAGCATACACTATTAATTTTACTCAACAAAATAACAAAATAAATGAGAAAGAAGAAGTATTATAAAATCATATAAAAGCTGTGGTACGTATCAAACATAGTCAACTTTAAAAACCAAAAAGGAAAAATAAAGCAGCTCTTTACCTGGCCAAAAATACATTTTAAAAAAACAATAAAATACCAAAGCTGCAAATGAAAAGCACTTGTATGCAGACAGGAAGGCCCTTTTTGTTCCCTGTATAATGCAGTCATTTAAAACAGCTGGCCTCTTCTGTAATGTGGTAATTTTATAGACATCCCTTCTTTATCTGCCTGAAGAGGTCTCTTTTTTTTTTTTTCATTTTTTTTCTTCCTTTTTTTCTTGGGCTATTGTGTGTTGTATGTGCATGTGAAAATGCTTCAGATCAGCATGTGTAACTGCCATGGCCATCCTTTCAGCAGGAAGTCCAGTCTCTGTCCCTATGTATAACAATAGCACTCCATGCTGATGATCACCAGAATCCAGTGTTCAATTCACAGGTAACGTCAAAATGAGTAACAATAGAAAAGAAACCAGCCAGGAATGATTTAAAGAGTTGGGTAAGACTAAATATATATAAATTAAAAAAAAAAATAAATCCTGCTTCAGGGTAGTAATTGTACTTTTGTGTATGTATCTATAAAAAACCTCCTCTGAATTCTTTACCTTGAGGGCTTAGATGGCTTCAATTAATTCAGTCTGGAAATCTAAAAATAAATATAAAAATAAATGACAGAAGTGTACTCTTACTTCTGCTGTGTCTTTATTCCAAACAGTAATGTTTGATCACGCTCATTTTTAAACTTAATTGGCAGAGGATTGATGTTAAATTCTGCTTGGGACTTGGTGTTTGTGCCTAAGTTGCAGGACAGCATATTCCTAACTGTGTGTCATGGTTCTGGCTACCAGTCATCTGAACCAAGGGATCTGCTGGAGCTGCTCCTCATCTGCCTGAGGCATTCCTGCCAGGGAATGTGCCAGTGATGTGCCCTGGGTGTTACTTCAAGGCATCCATGCAGCCAGGGCAGGTTAACTTTGTTCTGCAAAGCAGTCTTGGGTGCCCTGGATTTAAGTGTATTCATGGCACTTTCCACAACAAGAACTGCAGTGCTTGGCCATTGCAACAAATAAAATATTGTCATGGGAGGAATTGTGTAACAATCCAAAATAAAACAGCAACTTGAGTCATGATCAGCACTGGTACTATTTCCAACCAAGAAATATGAAGCCTAAATTCTGTGGCTCAACTACAAATTGCAATATGTATTTTGGAGAATTTGCAGTTTCTTTTCCTCTTCTTTCCTTTTTTGTTCTGCTTATCTCAAATAGTAGTAGTAATTATCTGAATTAGTACTTCCTTCTGAACTCATGGTTGTGTGATCCCAGAGCACAGAAGCTCCATGATGCCTTATATATTTCTGTATCATTTTATTGTGCAGATCTAGTGGTACGTGGGATGTGGTCTGCATCATCTGCTTGTTTCAACTTATAATTCATAGTAAAATCATTGGTCAAGGAGCTCAATTGTAATATTAGTGTTGGGGCTGTCATTAAGTCAACATGAGATGAAAGAGAGTAGCAGAGCATTAAGAAGAGCATTCATTCAGAGAGTCTTCACTCAGTGGCACAAATGGATACCATAAGTGGAAAGTATTTCAAATAAATGTTGTGACAGAGCAGTTTGTTTTGAGAATAGAAAGTAAAAAGGGATACAATGTTCTAACTGTAAATTATCTTTATGCAGTTAATGTTTACTCCACCTGTGGTCCAAAACATAAGTTCTCCTCCTTCAGAAGTGATCATGCATTATGATTGCAGATTTACTTTTATCTCTAGGAACAAGGAAGGATGTGCAGCTTGCCACTTTCTTTTTATTTTTTTTTTTAATGTTTAATTATGTAGAGAAAATTGACTGAAGCAGTAAGGAAAACTCTAAAATCAGATTGGGAGAAATTATTTTCCCCTTATAATAATAATAATATGGATATTTGTGAGATAAATTTATAAACTCCTCATTCTGTTTGCTCACTTTTTGCCCTTTTCTCAGCTTGGATGATAACAAAGATTCAACCTTTTTGTTTGCTTATAGTCAATCTTATGTTTAAGTTACTGGAATTTGCAACCTGAGGTTTCATACTCTGAGAGAGTGTTCTATTTATGGAGGATAAAAATCAATGATCCTGTTGCTTTTAGGTTTTTTTGAAAGGTTTCTTTTGTGTGAGTGTCTGTTTTTCCTTGATGCACGACTGCAGTTCTGGAACCCCTATAATTTATATAGTGTCTTCACAGTAACTTTCAAAGCATCCAGAAATTCAGTTTCACACTAAGAGAATTTAACTGAATTTGTACTTCCCAAACCAAAATACATGGTTAACTTCATGAAAATGAGATGAGCCAAAGCTTAAGATAGAATGCCTACCAGGGCATCAGTTTCTATTGTGAGCATGCAGTGGAAAAGACTTCTAGATTTCAGGTTCATAGTGTGAAAAGGATGTTTGTATTAAGTTATTTACTGTTGTAGAGAGCAGTTCTGCACTGATTGGAGCATGTGACCAAATCCCTGTGTGGTACAGAGGGTTTAAATTGGAAAGGTAATCCATACCCTGAGCAGCAAAAGATGGAAATACGCAAGAATAAAATTCAACCAGGTAAAGCAAAACGAGAAGTGGAAATTTCTCCTATTTTCCGTAGTTCCCTAAATTTATTCATTTACTCCTCTTGCCCCTTGTGCTTCTGAAAGCAAAATGCAGTTTGCTTTTATGTGCTGAAATCAAAAGATAAGTTTGTATTGCTCTCCAGCTTGTTTGAGACAGGCCCAGACCAGGGAAGTAAGTGATACTTCCTGAGCAAAGTGACACACATCAGTTAACTTTGCCAGTTAGTTCTTGGGAGCATCTTTGCAAGGTGATTGCCAGCTGCTTTTGTCAGGTATGAATGAAATTAAGACCTTCTGGGCAAAAAAGCATGCACAGTCTTTGGGGTTATAGCAAAGAAACAGGGCTTTAGTAACATTTCTATGCTAGCACTCTTGATAAATTTAATATAGTACCTGCTATACCATCATCAGAGCCAGCAAAAGAAGCTATTATTTGAATTAATCCCTTGGCAAAGTGATAATGGGGGCAGAAAGGAAAAGAAAGTTTCTTTTTTGGGGTGAAGATGGGGTGGCTGTAATCACAACATAGGTGAGAAATGACAGCATAGCCTTTAATGTGCAGAGTATTAAATCATGAGGTCGCAGAGAAAAAAGTTGGACTTCCGAATTTGTTTGGTAAGATAAGATGTGCAGCTAGAGTAAGCAGAAATGTAAGAGCCAATAAACCCCTAAATAGAAGGCAGACCTGTCTGCTGTGATAAGGTAAGTCATTTAGGCCCACAACAAGTGTCAGCACAGTAATTAGAATACAGCAAGAAATCTGATTGGAATTTTTGCATGATGAGAGCACTGCCAGCTGCTTTTGATACTGGCTGATAACAACAGTGACAGGCTGACAACACCTGTTCTGAAATCTTTACCAGCAAGAGGGGAAGATGCTTTTCTGTGGCTTTATCTCCTAGCATCTTCCCTTTCTTTCTAGCTTTGTAAGTCCTTTGTAAACAAATAAATGACAATGATATTTTAAGGGGTTAGTTGTGCCAGGCATTGCTCAAACTTAGGAAGAGGTGCCATTTAAAATTGCATCCTTCGTGTGTGAGCTTCCCCTCTGTATTTCATTTGCTGTCAAGTTTTGGATTCACTTTGCAAGTTCTCAAAGCAGTATTATTCTGTTCTGATGTTTTTCATAAGCACTGACAAGGGGTTTTGCTGTCCTGTCTCTCTCCTCTGGAGTTTCAGCTTGCTTGAAACAAAAAAAGATTATCTGCAGTAGATCAATAGTCCCTTAAGATGTAAACGCATCAGCTCTTATAAGTGAAGCAAGATTTGGCCTGGCCAGTACTGTAATGTTAGATCTCAAAGGATAGCTCAGGGGCTTCAGAAATTGTAATGAGGAATCAATAACTAGAACGAATCTCTCACAGGGCTTATGCAGCCTCTCAGAGTATGTTTTGTTTCTTTGTATGACTGGAGGTGGCTGTCTGCAAATAAGATGCAAAATGGAGGAATTCAGGAAATTCATTTGGCAGTTTCAGAGCTGGGGAGGACTGTAAGTGTGATCCCAGAGGTGAGATCCCAGGGCTGTCAGTAATGATACTCTTCCTGCCTACAGTGGAGTAAATCCTCTGCTTTTTTACCCCTCTCTGCTGGTATACATGATTTCTGGTTTACTGTTTAAACAGAGGCTATGTGTCACCCTAGGTATGCCTGAATTACAGGTGGGATTAAAGTAATTTTATACAGTGTTTTGGGGTGAAATGAGCAGTTTGCAATACTACAAGTGAATGCTGAGTATTTTGCTCTCTCTTGCACTGTTAGATATGAACAAGCTGAGCTTTTTTGTGCCCATTTGTCAGCTATTGAAGAAAATTAATCAGGATTATGCTGTTGGACCATCACAGCCAGTTTTCTGTCTGTTAGAGCATGAGGAACTATGTAGATATATGTATTTATTATATATGTTTGTGTATATATATATAAAAATCTTGGGCTTTTTTTGTATCACCTTAGATTAAACCGTTCTCAGATGTTTTGCCAGGCTAAAGATCCAGGGCAAGCTCTATGCCTTTGCAGCTGAATAGTGAGTGTATTTATAAGGCAAGCAGGAATCCTCTTGCATTTATTAATACTCTGAAATGCACAGAAAATCTGCAAACAGCTTAATATTCATGAAATGTGAGAAAAGTTCAGGTGCTGCATACTGGGATGTTACGATTCTGTTACAGTAAGGACCTTTTGCCTTTGTTTTGTGAGTGACCTTCTCATTTATAGAGTCCCTCTTTGTTCTTCTCTCCAAGCTATTGTTCTTTAGTGCTAATTAAAACCCAGACAATTAAGTACACAAAGCACACTCAAGATTCTATGCACACCCAGCTGAAAACAGGGCCAAATGTCCAGAAACATGCTAGCAGAGATGTGAGCTCTGACACTGGAGTAGAATGACTGAATATGAAATTCATTATTGGGAAGCAAAGTGACATTTAAATTATGCCACTGTTTCTCCTGCAGGCTTATGACAGGGTATTTTCACAAAGAAAATTAAATTAATTACAGGGCACTTAAATGCAACACTTGAAAATGGTATCTTAATGTGTTTATTTCTTAAGTGAAATATTATTCCTGTGATTTTACCACAAATGTGACATGTAAAACTGACACTACTTCTCCTCAAATCTTAAGTGAACTAACTCGCATCCTGTAAGTGCTGACCTTGTGCCATTTCTGTTGAACCCACACAACAGAATTAGTCATCTGGGTAGGAGAACAGCTGGCAAAAAACAAAACAAACCAAAACAACCAAACAAAAAGAAAGACATGAGCAGCTAACTTACTGTTGTCACAGGTAAAAGACAGGAATGAATCCTAGGTAAGTGCAAAACTATCAGGGGAAAAAAAGCCAGTAATAAAGGTGATTCAGCTGTAATGTCAGGCTCACTCAATGAAGTGATCTTCAGATGGATAGAGAAGTGGAGAAGCAGTGGCTTCAGACACATGAAGACTAATGTTTGATGTTGAAAAGAAAGCTTTATCCTTCTTGTCTGAGTCCCCAGTTTAAAAAGGGCATTTATCTATGGGGATAGCTTCATCAGCTCCACTAACTGCACTCCAGTGAGAGATAAGAAGATAATTAAAATTACCACCATGCTTAATCAACTTGCCAGTATAGGGATACTCTCTTGAATTGGGGCACAATTAAATTAAGCTTAACTTCTTCCAAATATATGCAAGAAGCAGACATATGGTAAAGTCGAGCTGAAAATGCACAAAGCTCCATGATGACAATCTTCAAGGACAAAGGAAATGGAAAGTTGGAAGGGTATGAGAGAGCAAGACCTCTGCCAAGTCCTTTCATCTGTTTTGCAATGCAGACTACCTATCACAAAAAAATGCTAGTGATTTAACTTATTGATTGATACATCACTGATCTAGTGATTTCAGTCATTTACCCATAGATACATGTATTTATGAAAATACACATGCACTGTACAACCAATGTACATTATTTAAAATAAACATCTGTAACTGTTGCAGTTCACAGTAACTGATAACTGAAATTAAAAGATTTGAAAATTATATAAGAGGAAGCAGTCTAATTGTGCTTATCAGGGACAAGACCAAGGTCCTACTGGTCCTTAAATCTGTAGCTCCATGAATGGCAGTCTTTGAATATTTGCTGAATCTAAGGAGATTAATAATTGGCAGTTACAGGTCTGCCAATCTACAGGAGGCATCAAAAAATTACTTTTTACAATATGCCCAGAAGGTAAATAGCAGAATCCCTATTATTTTAACTGAATCAGAAAGCAGAGACAACCTGCTAAATCTCCAGCTGGAACTAGTCACAGCCAGATTATAAATTGAAAATTCCTGATTCCTAATCTGTGGGCATCTGCTCAAAGCTCAATGAAGACAAAAAGGCTTCTGTTCAGCTTGGGTCTGATAAAAACAGTGTGACTGGTAGCTGTGTTCTCACAGTCAGAATGCTTTAAAAATAATTCAGAACTAAATAATTATCTTTGCTTATTTTTATCTATAGTAGGACCCTTGAAGAACCTTTTCAAACATAAAACCTGCATTTTGGAAGTACTTCAAGAGTACAGTCACTCACTGAGAACTGAAAGCTAGGACCCATGAAGTGCTTTCTCTTTTAAATGATAAATATCTGTATCTTGCAAAGGCATCAACCCATTCCTTTTACTTAACTGTGTGAAGAAAGATAATAATCCTCTTTTTCTTCCCTCCACACTGTAGAAGTTCATTAGTGATGTTTTCTGCTATTCTGTGCTTCTTTCTGTAAGTTGCTATTTTATACACGTGGGGAAGGTTGTAAAATCCTGATGGAGGTTGAAGAACTGACTTTTTTTGGTCTTTTTTCCTTAGTGAGAGCATAATTTGAATGCTATGGAACTGCACTAAGTCTTCTGAATTCCCAAGTTTTCCTATAGGGCCTGTTCCAGCTTGGCAACAATGCCTGAATATAGTAGAATATAGTTAGAAACCTCTGCTTTCAGGTCATCCTGATCTTGCTGAGATGTGGTTGTTGATCTTGTCCATGTCTGCTACTTCCCATATTACATACTAGGCTTTACAGAATAGTTCAGTGTTCATTCTGGCAAGTGTATCAAGTATCACTGGCAGATAAACCACTGTAACACTACATTTTTCTGTGCTGGAAGACAGAGTGATTCAACTCCTGAAGCCCCCTACTCTGCAAGAATTTGCCATTAATGGCAGTTCTTACACCAGATCTCATTAGGCTTGCTTGAAGGAAGTTGGAGTCCTGAAGCCATACAGCTCATTATTAGAAAGGAAACACCAGTGGGGAAAAAAAAAAAAACCAAAACCAAAATCAAATTGTTATCTGAAGTTTAATTCTTTGAGTCCTGAACATGTTCTTATGAAAAATTAAACAAATGGTTAGCAGGTTGCCACACCTGTCTACCTGGACTGCCTCCTCACAGAAATAACACAGATGCTTTCATTAATAGTAAATCCAGAAAACCATTGCGAAGTTCTCATTTTTATTTTCTTTCAGTGCCAATCAAAATCTGTGATTGTGAGGGAAAGAACATTCAATTATCACCATCAACTTTTCCCCTTTCCTTTCAAACTGAAAAGAGTACATCCCTTCATTTCTGTTGTGTTAAGCAACTCTTTAAGAGCAGTGGGTTGTGAAACCAGAACTCCCACTGATGTAGGATCAGAGAGGGGTGCAAGATTTTAGAGGTGGTTCTGAAGTCCTGAGAAATCATTGAAAAGCTGAATGCTTTGAGCCATGCTGAATTGCTGCTGTCTTCAGATCTAATCTTTCCAGCAGCTGATTTTCTCTTTATCTTGTGGCCAGACTTCTCCCATAGGAGAAATTGTTGTTCCTAAAATTCTGCAGGTCTTATTCCCACAATGGGACACAAATGGCAGTTTACACTAGCTGCATCAGCTTATTCATGGCTTTTATTATGCAGATGGTTGTATGTAAGAAAACATATTTGCTAGATGTAAATTTTAGCTGCTTGGGGTCTCTGTCTGCCTTTTTGCAGACACCTAATCATGTTCTGTGTGAGTATTTGTCAAACCCAATTTTTTTCATGAAGAATTTTGAATAAAGAGATCTTAGTAAAGAGTAAACACCTGGAATCCTAATGCACGCATTGACATTGCAAACATTGCAAACAAACATTGACAACTGACCATTTAAAGTTCTTGTCTGGAAACTTGAAAGATCGGGTATGTTTTCTAAAGAATAACACCTCCCTATGTGGATGGACTTAAGCTACAGGGATAGACTAGCCTTCATTCAGGATTTCTTTGCAAAAAAAAAGGATATTTTTTTTATACAGATGGCTAAAAAGTAAGTGTTTCTTCTTTTACCCTCATCTAGGTGAGTAGCTAAACTACTCCCTGAAGAGGCAGGGTGCTTCAGCTCACAGCTGCTTCTAGCCAGGGAACTGACATTCAAATTTAAATTTGATTCCTTTTCTGCCTTTGCAGACAGTGCTTCCTCACCTCTGCAGGCAGCACCACGGTGTATCTGTAAGCATGTGAGAGATCATTTGTCTCAGGTTTTTTTAGGGAAATGGTTTATTTTGCATTACATTCTAATTAGGGGGCTGATACACTTCTTTACAGTCTAGTCTTATGATTATGAAGCTTTCCTGGAAGGGAGGAAAAACAAGAATCTAGTCTTTGCAATTAGCACTCCCACGGTGGCTCCAGAAATATATCTTATTGTCTTTAGGGCAAGAACTAATTGAGAGAAAGGCTCTTTTATTTGCCACCTATGACCTTGACCTAGAAAATTTATCCTTACTGTTGCATGAGGGGCAATTAAACTTCTGTGAAGCAAAACCTCCCCATCATAGCAAAATATGTCAAGTGTATCAGAGCTCAAACCTCCAACCTAATTCTGTTCCCTTTAAATGTGCCAAGCTGCCTCACATTAATTTGAATAAACTGAGAACAGCAGTATTTACTGTCTCAGGAACCTGAAACTTTAATGTCTTCTGGGTTTTAGGGTTTTTTTTGTTGTTGTTGTTGAGGGGAGAGCAGTTTCCAAAATATGTAAGAGATAGATTTCCAGAATGAGACCCGAGGCTCAGCCATTTATCTGGACTGCACAGGTCTATGAAGTTCCTGTGCAGCAGCTGAATCTCCTGTGCCTTCCCTGCTCGTGAGCCTCTGCAGCTCAGGGGAAAGCTCAGAGTACCAGACTGTTGCATTTTACTGGGACATGGGGCAGGCTGGAGCATACACACATCAATTGTCCTGTTAAGGCAGCTCAGCTGATGGGAAGTAATTTATTAAGCTTTGCTGAGATTCAAGCTTAAATATGCCTTGTTTTCTTATATATCCAAATGAAATGCTTACATTCTTGAAAATGAGGACCTGTGTATCAGGAAAGGGGATCCCTGATGCTGAAAAGTACATGTAGCTCAACTTACAGGGGTTTTTTGGGTTTTTTTCTTTTTTTTTTCTTTATATAGTTAAAATCAATGCCTCTAGAATGCTGGATCCCAGGGTTTTGCAATTCTGCATTGATCTCATTCACTCAGTTTCCCCTGAGAGCCTCTGAAATACTGCTAGTGAGTAACGTGCTTGCTAGTATGAAGGGAATAGAGGAGTAACCTCTGCTGCTTGAGTAAAATGCAGAATGACATAAACCATCCAATTCAGCCTCCTTTAGGGCGTTTAAGACACAGAACTCATTTTTCTGGATGAAAAGCAGACAGTGACTCTGCCAACAGCAACTGTGTCAGCTCAGGTTCTCCCAGCAGGAGGGACATACAGGGTGGATGGAGAGGCAAACACAACAGATGCCACAAATGGAAGTGCTCATTTGGAGCCCACATTTAGAAGATAAAATGAGATGTGGGGCATGTAAAAGTTAACAGTGGCTCTTTGAAACATAACAGAAGTACAGAACAGTAAAGATCTGTTTAAACTGGAAGTCCCAGCTTGCATACAGAGCATCCATAGCTGCGTGTGGATCAATAATGAATGGCTTGGCTTGGTATCTTCACCACAAAAACATTAAAGAAAAAAATTGAAACACGTTTTAGGAATATGAAAGGAAAACGTCTTGAGCAGCAAAACATTTCTGTTCCTCCCAGAATACCTTAATAAATTACACAGTAATTACATTCTAGGTCATACTGATTAATCAAAATGTTTTCTATCCTTTTTTCTATTTATCCCCATTAAAGCAGTTTTTCTATTGGGCCTGTTTTTAAAGGAAAACCTACTTAGAAGTTTTTAGCGACTCAAGTATCAGAATAAACAGATATATTTTTTAGGAAGAAAAAACTTTGAAGAGACATGTACAATATAAAATACATTATTTCTAAGTAGACTGTGTTAACATTTTATACTTACCTGCTTACCACTAACATGATCATAACAGGCTAGGACTTACATCATACTGTATGCACTGATAAACTGGAAATAATTTTAGTGAAAGATTATGAAAAAACAGAGTTAATAAGTGTTGAGAAAATTACTGCCTTACAGTGGTTAAGATTAACTAAAATAAAATTAAACACATTTTTCCAAAGTAATCTAGGTGTATCTGGATGCTCAAGCCATTAAAATAAGTAATGGCTATTGATAGGAGTTTAGCATTTTCCCAGGTAACTTATTATTGGAATGGCTCTCTGAACAAAGCTGGTTTTGTTCATTTGGGACCAAGTAATAAAGCAGTGCCTGCAATGATCTGTAGATCATCAAAACATTGATCCAGAGGGCTGTTGCCACTTTTCTCCCTGTATATCATTTCCACTGCCTACCAGAGAAACAAAAGTTTACTTACAAACCCTACCTACAATTTAAAGGAAGGGATGCAAACTCTAGGGGCAGGCTGGATTTTTTGGATTTTTTTTTTTAACTACTTCATTCTGTTCATCTGCTTATAAAGATTGTAGACCATCCTTACATATAATTTTATAATATATTCTATCATACTAGCTTCTAGCTGAAAATCAGAGAAATCTCTAGGTTGTGACTCAATTGGAAGCATGGCATGTCTACTTACCTGTACTAGAAAAGTGCAGAAATCTATACACAGCAAGAAGGGAAAATGATGGGGAGAGGTCCATGGCCCTGCATTATTGATGGGTTACTGTGTAGTGCTACATCTCCACTGTTTAATGAAGCCCAAAATAGAGAACATGTATTTCAGTCCACTGGCAGATGAAGAGCTGCAGTTAAGCTCCTGTTTTCTCAGGACTGCTATTTCTCAACTCACACCTCTGTTTTTACTTTGAACTCTTGCATGAAATCAGTCTCTTAAGTGCCTCAGATACTTTTCTCATAAAGCAGTTACCTGATGGCACTTCCATCATCTTCTTATGAGCCTTAGAGGTGGCCTGAATAGCACACAGTTCCTCCAAGGGTGAGTTTTACTTAGTTTGAGTGCCAGAGGAGAGATGCTTAAGATGGCCTAGAATGATTACAGAGAGCCCTTAAATGCCCATTGTTTCCATGACTTGTTTCAGTACATGAGTGCACTGAGGTTAAACCCCCCTGTTCTGTCTGCTGCACAGGTTTGTGATGGGGACAGACCACGTGTGTCACAGAACTACAGACAAACAGAGCTGGATGACATGTGCCAAGGCTGACTGGCACTGAGCTGCTTCTGCACTGAGCTCACCCGGTGAATCAGTTTGAGTTTCAGAGCACCAGTTCCCAGGAAGAGCCTCAGCTGTGGCAGTAAGGATGCATGCACAACTATTCTAGGTCCTGCATGGGAAATTCTGCTAATTGGGTAAACCCACTCTAGTGTACAGGCACCAACTGGCAGACACAACTTTCACAATGAAAGAGATCCATAATTTTTGCATGTAACTAACAATTTGTGACATTAAAACAACAACAGGAGCCAAGATGCTGGCACTTATTCTTGTCACCTCTTTCAAGCATGGTAACTAGAATTTGCATTTGTTTCTTTTCCAAAGGCAGTTACTTATTTTATAAAGTAGGCATTTAATGCATGCAGTTTCTTTGGCATGATTTTATTTTTAAGCTGAAGTCTCTAAAGAGTTTAGTATTGTCTCTCTTAAGAGAAGAAACCCAACAGTATTTAATTAATACTGTATCAAACTACAGAAATGTCATCAGCCACACACACACAGTAGAGGAGATCAGAACTCTCTCAAAAAGGGGTAAATAATGTAATTGTGATAGAGGAGAATGCAGATAAAGGAAGTATACAAAACTATGGGTGATGGGGTAAAACTAAAATTCTTTTGAAAAATTCAAATTTTCTAATAGTGACAAAGGCAGTGCACTTCAAACCCACAAAAGCTAACAGTTTATCAACACACAGGGTACCTACCCATTGTCATTCAAAATACAGTGTGTTGGTTCAACAGCTACATCTGCATCTCTCTTGTCCAGTGCATATCCCTGGCTCACAGGACTCCTGCAAGGGGAATTTACTGTTGTTTTAGTTTTAGACCAGGTACAATATGCAGGATATCAATCATTCTTACCCCGGAGGTTGAACTCTACAAAGAAGTCTCTGCATGGAGGAGGGTCAGTGCCAGAGTAACATTTCTAGAAAAAAAGTATTCTTTATTTGGCATTTGGCTATAGGCTTAAATCTTTAAGGACAAAAATGAAAAGAAAAAAACAGGGAGAAAATTGGAAGGGAGATTTTTACACCCTGGTTAAAGCACTGGTATAGAGCAGGTAGACTAAGTAGAGGTAGCTTTTTCAGATACCCTAAGTTCATTATCCTGGTTCCCCTGCAGCAGACTTGACAAGGGGAGCCAACAGGCAGATGAAGAAATGTTAACCTGAGCTGGTGCTTTCAGACAGCCCTGTGTGTTGCCCTATGGAGGACACTTAGTTCAAACAGCTTTACTGCTGTGGTAGCACAGAGCTAGCTCAGAGCTGAGACCATCTGCCTCTCAGCAGCACCCATTAGGCAGCTCAGCACCATGTTGATGTAAACACACTGCTTTCAGTTCTGCTTTTAAGCAGCTCCTGCATAGTTGCTTTGTGCTTCACTGTGCAGCTAAGACTTGGCCCTCTGTCTCAATAAAAACTCCTCTTTAAACATGCCACTTCTTTTTTTTTTTTTTTTTTTTTTTTTTTTTTGGGTGGTGGTGGTCTGTTTGTGGTGTTTGTTTTTAGAACAGAGTGCTTAATCATTTCTTGTCAGACCAAGTTTCTTAGGATGTCTGGAAAAAGAGGTAGAAGCATTAAATCTAACAGTTCTGAGGTTGCTTCTTAACAGCTCCTAAGTGTCACTTGATGGATGGCTGTCTGGAACTATATCCTCCTTTCTGCTGATATTTCCAACCAAACCCAAGTAATACAAAGTGTCTCAGAATCCCAGCAATCATCTATTAGCAATAAATTATTACACAGCACTCCAAATCTTTTGCAGTCCTCTACAACACATTTAACCACATATATAGCATTTGGATTAGACATTGTATAGATAATATGCACATTTTCTACTATTGTCAGATACGACAGGGAAAGACTCTGAAACCAGGATTTGCTGACAGGGGTTAGAATAAAATTTCCCTTACCAGTGGATTATTGGGGTGGGGTGATGGGCTACGTGATCTCTTTAAAGTCATTTTCAGGTTTAGGGCTTTGCCCATGCCAGTCCCTCCCATCCCTGCCCTGGTTTCTATAAGAAACAGGTTTTTAAAATTTCTGTGAAGCACCAGTTGCCAAAGGTAATATAATGCAGAAGCTGAACTGCAGGTCCAACCAGCTAAGGTAATTTCTATGTTCTTTTTGGTCATTTGAATAAAACAAAGAAATGGAGAACTCACTGGGAACTTTCCTGTATGCCAAGAAAACATTTAATTTTAAAAAGAGAACTTGAATTTTACGAGGATAATTCATATCAAATATTATATAGGCAGAAGCTGCTCCATTTCATTCAGCTTCTGGAGAAAAATAATTATTCTCTTTACAATCTGAAGTACATTTGTATTCCTTCCAAACAGCCCTATTACAACAAATGAAGTACTTACTATACATCTTTTTCCTGCTGCTTTTCAACTTAAATTTAATTTTCACATAGATTTATTTAAAACAATTCACAATGTGACTCAGCCAAATGATGAATTTATGGACGGTTTAGTAACTGTAATCTAGTTGAAGTTAAAAATGGCTACTTTGTAACTCAGTGCCTAAATCAAATCACCCGCTGTAGCCAGCTATTATGCATCCATTTAAATCCTCTTTCTTGGCACACATGTTCAACCCTTAACTGAAAGAAGGCATGGTGCAAATATGCTTCTAAATGAAAGTGTATATATACATATATAGTATTGCTATTAGGAAAATGTTTTAATTTCTTCTGTTCTCTGAGCCTGCTCAAGCACTTAATGCATTTATGTGTCTGTATACATTATGTATCTGCAGAGAACACACTGTCCATATCGATGTCTTATTTTCTATTGCTTACAATACAAGACTGCCTCTGTGCAAATAGTTCAAATATAACAAGAAAAGTTAAATTAATTTTTCAGAGCATAAAAATATTTGTAGTGAGATCTCACTACAGAAAAGGTTTGTGACTTGTATTGATAATAGAACAGACTGGGAGAGAATTTTGCCTCAGGCAAAATATGAGTCTGTTTTCTGTTCTATTGTTGGCACAAAATCAGCAGTTACTGCAGAGTAAAGTTTAAAATCAGCCTATGCCTGATAAAGAAACTTGACTTCAGCATGAGACATTTATAAATTCACCATTTGTATAAGAAGTGGCCCCCAAAATTTTATGAATAGAGAATGTATTGCTGAGATTTCAAATGGCTACCCAGCATGAAGCTACACTCTTTTATTTTTTCAGGAGTTTTGACCAAGTTTTCTAACTAAATTTGGTGAAGATAAAGTTCAGTTCTCTCACCCAAATATACCCAAACTGAGCTACTAAATTGTCTATCAGTATCCCCTCAACTATGTATGAATCGCAGAGTTGGTGTCTAATCCAAAATACAACACATAAAACTGAGGCAAAACTTCTGTTTTCCTCAGAGTTTTGGAGGATGCCTGTATTCCTACTGCTGTAGTTATGCTATCTATTTGGTAATGTTCTGATTCATACAGATTCATTACCATCTTTGCAAGAATAAGCACAGGAAGGTGTAGATTCACATCCTCAGAGATACCTAGGCTCCCCAAGTTGGACTGAGATATTCTGTGGTTTGCATTTTAGCCCATCCAGCATGCAAACTGAAACTACAGTTGTATAAATTGTATAAATTACCAAGTGTGAGACTTCATTCTTTCTTTAAACAAGACCCAAAAAAAAATCACAAACTGTTTCATCTTCTTTTCCAACTATTTTCATTTTTGATGCTGACAGCTGCACACGAAGGAGACAGTGGAATTACAGCAAGGTAAGTGAGTGAACATGCCAGCTCTTCTGAGGCAGCTGTCTCTGTGTCTGTGTGCCTTTACTCCCCAGCACCTCAAGGGAAAGGCAGCAGAGCTTAGCCAGCCTCTGCTGTGGGGTTACCCAATGCACCTGCATTTAAGGGAAGATGCTGAACTCTGTCTGTTATCACAGGCTGTTTAACTAAATCTAAGATCATACCCTACTTTATAATAACTTCTTCCTAATTGAGATATTACTTTTTCATACAGGATAATGGAGTGCAGCAAATACTTTGATATTGATTATAAGGACTCATTTTTCATTGTTAGCATCTTCTGCTTACTGTTAACCTATACAGCACTGTAAGGTCTGGAATTGAGAACAGCACCATGTTAAAAAACTAGAATTCAGAACAGTCTTGTTTCTTGTTGCTTTGCTTACTTTAAACCACAGAGAATGTTCTGAGAAAAAGTTAAAAGGTTTTGTCTTATGATTAAGCCATGGGTTTTAACCAGATCCTGCTTTATAATCCTTTAATCTGTGTATCAGAAGTTTCCAACAAATGTATTTCATTCCAACACCAGTCCATCAAAAGAGTGGCTTTACGTCACACACTCAGCGTTTCCTGAACAATGCTGTGAAGGCAGAGGTCACAGCAGTGGAACTACTGACTTTCTCAAATCTGGTTATAATCCCCACATGGCAGCACAAGGAGTTGCTTTCTTTGGAGAAGTGAATACTTACGATGTACCATTCCAAAATAATACTGAAGCCTGGACTTGTATGAAAGCCTTCTGAGTTTCTGGGTTCTTCAAAAGGCTCATAAAATCTTTGAAGTTGATAGCACCTTCTGTTTTGTCTTCTGTATTCAGTGAGCTGGAAGGTAGAGAAGGTTTGGTTGGGTTTTTGTGGTGTATTTTTTTAAAATGAGCCACTGAAAAGGCCTGCAATAAACAAAGCTTATGAATAAAGGAATGTATCTGACAAAGAAGTTAATGATCACATGGACTGAGCCCAAATTCTTGATCAATGAATCATGTAGGCTGCTTTGTTTAGACTTTGGCAAATCAATATTAATTTTGTTACACAAGTAAAAGAGATTTTTTTGTGAGGCTGCTCTGGATTAATTTTTAAATGCAAAGTGTTAGACAAAGAATATGTAATACAAAGAGTATTTGTGGAGCTTTAAAAATTTCTTTGCTTCTTTGTATTTATTGTTATGCTTCTTACTAGTGACAACACACAGCAGATGACCACTTACAGGAAGAAACAGTATTAGAAGACTATATTGTAGCTACAGATCTGTAAAAGAGCTCATGGCTTTGCACTTATTAGTATGGTATAATTAATATATCTTATCTATCAAAAGGACAAATTCCAGATTCTCTTTTGATTCTTGCCCCCAAAGCATTTTCAAAATGGACAGAGGCAAAATAAACTTCTGCTGAAGGGCAACAGAATCCCACTACCCAGTTTACATTCTACTCCAATAGTTCTGTAGATCACACCAGACTTACAGGCACTTTGAATGCCATCAATAATTCCCCAGTTCAGGCCTCAAAATGTTGGGTCAGATCTGGTACCACAAAGCGCAGCAGAATTGCTGAGTTTGGACCTGTCCTCTTGATGCAGCAACAACTGAAATTCCAGGCTCTAGGGCTCAATGAGAAGAAAACCCAAAGACTTGGGAAGAGAACAGAAAGTTTGTAACCTCGTCAAGTAAATGACAGTTTCCTGCACTTGATATTGCCTGAACAATATTCCTGAAACATTGCTGCTAGACAGATCTAAGTAGAGACAAAATGCCAAATCTGATTACGTAGATCAAAGTGGTCTGCTTCTACAAAGCTCTGAGTGCCTACAGCTCACATTTTCAAAATCAGATTTGTGGCTAAGTGGAATTTTTCATCATCCTAGCAATTTGTTTTGGGTACTTAGAAATGAATTTAGGGGCCTAACTTTAGTAGCCAACACTGAAAGCTTTGGTCTTCTATGAAGAGCTACTGCTGCTCAGATTCTCATTTATTACCTTCAGTGGCAAAACTTCCTAAGGAAAGTGTTCAGAACTGAATTCCAGCAGGAAAAGCCTTTAGCATTGAGATGTGGATAAGAAATGACCCCTTCCCCTAGCCCTGTTGGTTACTGGTCTTTCATCAAGCTTATATATGCAAATGCTGCCTTGTCAGAAAGTGACATTGTGACTTTTAGTAAGAAAACTGAACAAGAAACTGCTGTCTGAACTATGAATTAAGCATTCTGTATGGTCACTGCATTGAGTAAGTGAAAGAAAAGAAACCAAATGTTCTGCAAAAGATAAATTATTATCCCTTGAAATGGTTTATGTTCCCTTGGTTATTTGTAGCAAGTGATTGAAAGTCAGGTAGAGGACAGAAGCTATTGAACAGATCACTGGGGACACTTTCAGGTTTGGTCTGTTAAAAATCTTCCTGAGTATATCAGAAAATTCTATACAGAATAGGACAAAATGGAGCAAAATAGAAAAAATTCAAATCAAGGATTATACCTTGTAAGAGTGTGCAAGCTTGAAGATTGTTAAAGGAGCTAAATTTTGTGTGATTTGTTATTTTTAAGCCAGAGCTGGGTTATTGGAGTGCTAAAAATTACTCATTCATAGAAGAGAAAACAAAACAAAAAGCTGCCAACAAGTTAAAAATAAGCTTACTCAAAAAGTACAGAGTACAGTATGTATTCTGCAATGCTGTTGACTTGATATTCTTAGACTGAGACCACCCAGAGGCTAACACAACATTCTTTCCATTTAAACAGAAAATAAGGCTTCATAGCATTTCTTAAGCTCAGATATTTTTCTTATTCTAACATTCTCCCTAAACGTAGATTCACACAATCACTGAAGATCTTTTTAAAATCCAAGTAGAGCTCAATATTAACAGTGGCACAGTTACTGTGCCTTCTCTTTATCAACTTGGGATCAAATACTCCAATGAAAACCAATACAGTATTTCCTCACTGTGTCTCTGAAAGCAAGAGCAAATAAATGCATCAGATAAAGTGAAAATGTCACAAGCCATTAGTATGATTCAAGTGATACACTATTAAAATAGTGTTTTTTAAAAGAGCATTTAACTTTCGTTTGTCTAAAAATACCTCTGTTTTTTACAGAAGATGCAATCTTACTCATGCAGAGCAATATTGCTTGGTAGACTCAAGCACAATCTGTTGTGGTAGCTGGAAGTTCAAGGCACATATTTCTCCATGTCTAATTCAGTCATTAGTATGCAGAAAATTTTTTTGTATCTAAGAACAAAATGACATATCAAAGATGTCCACAAATAAAATAATAAGTCATACAGAAAACACAACAGAATTAAGCTGAAATCCATAGAGAAATTATGGATCTTAAGCATTAGAAAGCCTGAATTTGTTAACAGTTTGGGTGGCTGAGCTGGAACATATCACATAGTTTAATTTCTCTGGTGTAAGCTTAATGTATGACCTGTTTTAGCCTTTTCAAACTTGCAAAATGTACTATCAATGACCCTATTTTTACCTGCTTTTAAAGTCGGTGAAAATTCTCTCTGTTCCACAGCTCCCCACTCAAGGTGGTACATTAACCACAACCATGACTTCTGTAGTCTTTCACAATATAAATACTGTGTTTTAATGGTAATTTTTCTATGGTGTTAGAGAAAGGTAAAGAGGCAGCACAATGTTTCATTGGATATTTTACCAATACTCCCCCTAAAGGTGATTTGGAACCAAAGCAGTGTAAATTTGTGTTGCATTTCCAAAACCAGGGAGCAGCCAAAACTTAATTTTACATTTATGCATTTAATGGTCCTCTTCTCACACAGATACAAAGACTGAAAAGCTCCATAGAGTGGTCAGTAGAGAAAGCATGGTGCTGGGAACTGTGGGTTCAAGACATTGCACGCAAAGAAATAAACTGGGATTTGTCTGTTGTTTCTTAGGTAATTGTAAAAAAAAAGCCACTGTTGATTGGACCCTAAAATCAATAAAAAAGGGCATTGCATGCCGTGGAGTAGGTCTAAAGAGAGGTGACAGCTGTAAGAGACATAATAGTAGTCATAGTATTTTTAAAGAAAATACAAATGTCTTTCAGATTAAAGGTAATGATGCTTTGACTCCCTCAAGTAGGCTTTGTGACAGGGTGGAGTAAGAGCTGTGGATGGCCATAGCAAGAGAGACAGACATGGAAATCTCCAGTTAAGCTTGAAGTTTAAGAAAAAGCAAGTTGGCTGCATCTGTACCCAAGACAGAGATTTCACTCATCATTGTTACAGAATGAAAAATTTAAGAAAGCCCCAAGAGAAGAATTTTCTTATTTTATTCAAAGGAAGCTTCCATCTGAAGGCACATATGCCACCATATGGGATCCATTTCAGGCATTCATTAGGAGAAGAATAATTAGTCTAGCATCATACCAGGAAGAAAGGAAGAGGCCCAGAGGATAATTACTTTAGAAACAGAAATAAAAGACCTTGAGACTAAATTTGCTAGGGACAAGTCTATGAAAAAAAAACTTAAAAAAAAAGATGCAAAAAAAAAAAAGACCTTATTTATGGGAATTTTGAATTCAGTTATCAAGGAAAAGAGGAAAAGGGGCATGCCTTTGACGGGATTATTTTTATCTTGGGGAGAAGCTGGTACACTATTGTTTTAATGATTACAGAAAACATGTCTCATATTTCAGCCATTCAACCACAAGCAAGAAGCTTCTTCTCTAGTACAAAAGAGATGAAACACTTTTACATTATACAAGGAAGTACTGCTCTGTATGTCCTCTCTTTGCAAATACACCATTATTACTGCTGCTGGTCATAGGCTTCAAATACAGCTGTGAACATTTAAAGGCTGTCAAATGGGATTATTCCTTTGTAGAGCTTACTATGAGAGGACCTGTGAGAGAGAAATATCTGTGTTATGTAAATAAAGCACAGATTGAATAACATGAGAAGACTGAAAAATATGTCAGATTTAGGGATTTTTCTATGAGCAATTAAACATACTGAGGTAGTGCTCTGCTTGTTTTACATCAACTAACTCTTAACCATGCATTTAGCCAATGTATCTCTGCTTTACCTTCTGGAAGGTAACAGATAGACACATCATATTGAATAAAAGACATGTATTGTATAGTGCACCACAGTCTGTCTGCAAAGCCTCAGGCCCTAAGTAACTGCCCTTTAATTAACTGCTGAGTTTGGAGTTTCAGAGCTACTCAAAAGGCCCATAGGAAGTGAACAGTGACAAGATTTGGCCCTTAAAAAAAGCTCCTCCTCTTCATACAGGAAACACCTGAGATTCTGCAGCACTGCAGTCATAATGGGAAGTAAAGATTTGTCTAGGTAAAACCCTTTGATTGAGACAGTGGTCAAAGGGACAGTCCTTTGATGTCTGGAGCTCTTTGTAACAAAGAATAAAATGAGATCTCACATCGCTGTGTGTGAAACAGATGGTATGGGTTATGACAGTGGCTCATTCATATTGGGAACACTTGTTACAATGCATTATCTGTTAAAGATACAGAGAAAGCTATCTAGCATTTTGTGACTCACCTACAGTATAAACAGGATAATTACCTGGTTCACCTGCTAGAACAGGGAGATCAATTACAGAAGCTAATTAGAGACCTGTTTTAAGCAGATATGAACTCATGAGTTTTCATTATGGGTTCTTCTCCTCTTAACACACCACAGAGAAAACCATGGAACAACAGTGATTAGCCTTATTTCATTTTTATGGCTTCTCCCATTCAGAGTAAAACCACAGAAAGTCAAAAGTGTAGCTAATTTACTTCAGCAAGCCAGCAAACATAAGTTAATTTCCTAGCTTTACTACTTAGAAAGCTCTGCCAGAGCATTAATGTCAAAGGAAAACAAAGAAAAAACATTCCCATACGGAATAGGAATGCAACTCGTGGTAGCTTGACAAACACTGGAAGAGAAACCTGTCACATTTGCAAGGAGGTAACAGATTCTGGTAGTGTGCATTTCCTTATTTGTATGTCAGAAATTCAGCAGATATACCTGGTTGTGATGTTTGGTTTTACTTTTCGGGCACTGGAGAACACTTGCAGTTCCTTCAAGTAGCAGTCGTGCTTAAATGCTGTTGTTCCCAAAAGCAGAATATCCATAGCAGTGTCCATGAATTTCTAATTGCTCATATTTAAATACATCACGTGTCTATGGTCTGCAGTTATTTCCCAGTCCCATGTGATCAGTCAGACTCCAGGAGGGATTACTTTACAATCTGTTCAGTCTGTGCATTTTAGTCCATACATTTTCTGGGAACATAGCTGCCTATCTTGGGAGATGAAAGTTTCTCTCTGGCAAGGAGCCAGGTTGAGGGATGGGTAATGGTTAGAAGAGCTTAGGCTGGACTTATATTCATTATTGAAACTGGCATTAAATACTTGACTTAACATTTGCATTTATGCTATCAGACTGCTGCATATAATACCAGAACTACCCTGCAGTCACAGAAGGATACACAAGATACATTATTTGAAAAAGGTCACAGTGCATCTTCTCCATGCACTTCTTAATCTCCTATTGAAAAGTTTGCACCTCAGATAAAAAGACTGAAAGTCACAAGAAACATAACAGAAAATGAGAAGGGCATATGCAGTGTCTTAGGCTCTGTGAGGACAGTGTGGTGGTTAAACTGGAGTGTAATGGTTCTTTTCCCATTGAACACAGCAACGGTAAAAAAATCTATCAGTAAAAATAATATTACACTTTAAAGCAGGCAAATAAATAGACTTTAAAGCTGGCACCAAGACCAAACTGTGTTTGTATTTTATGGTCATTCATATGTGCTCAAAAAAAACCTGGTAGTTTTCTCTTTTGGCTTAAGAGATCCAGTGAAAATGTTGACAAAAGCTAGAACAAGACTATCAGCTTTACAGTACAAGATGCCAATCAGACCTCTTAAAAAACCTAAGTGGTGGGGGGCTGGGGAAGAAACTCCCCCCAAGCCCCATCCAACAGCACAGATTTGAGGGGTAAAGGGGGAAGAATATTATTTTTAAGAAACCAGAGTTAAAGTAAGATGAATGCATTAGGTAGTGGCTCCTTATCAATCATATAAAGGCTGGATTTTCACCTTAGCTCCTTAAATACCCTATCCAATAATTAATTTAATTGATATGGGGACAGCTATACCATCCCTGAATAAAGTGATTTGTGTAGATCTAAAAGCAAATGCCTCAGCAGAAAGACAGGGGTGATCATTATTTCAAAGCTCTCTTTTATTTTCCTCCTACTCTTAAGACTTGTGAAATTATTTATTTGACAATCTGAAAATAAAACCTGAGCTGTATTAGCATGTAGGCTGCTCTATAAAAGGGAAAAAAGGGAGAGAGAGGATTAATAAATTACATGCTAGAAATGGGAAACAAGATTAGAGGTGACGTTTTGGCAATATCTTCTTCACAGTAAAGGAAAAAAATGAAACAAGATTAGTTGGAGGGGAAAGAGGGAATCAATCAGTAAGAAAAATGAAATTAGAAAATGTGAAAAGAATGGAAAATGGAAGATTTGATAAAAATGGAAGGTGTGATAAAAATGGTTCCATAGCAAAAAGGGACACAGCCAATGAACCAGAGAGTCAGAAGTTAGGTTGGAGAATAACGTGCTGGTAGCAGTGAGAATGCACAATGGAGAGGAGGACAAAAGAGGAACAAGGTGAAAAAAATGTATGTTACTGGTGCTGCAAACATAAGAGGAATGAGTTTCTCCAAGGCCCATATCTGTGTCCCTCCTACTTTCTTAACCTCTCCTGGATAGGACAATATCCTCTCCTGGATAAATGGCAGCTGTACACAATCAGACAAGAAACAACAGTTCCACGTGGATTCACAGATCTAGGCAAGAATCTTTGTTTCCATGGGTCGACATAGAAAGTACCCTACAGCAAATCTCAAACATGTTTATTTGATTGCTTCCTTCAGCACTGTACTACAGCAACAACTCTTGAATCACTGGTACTTGACATCACTCGGGCTTCTGCTTCTTTCTGTTTTCAAGAGCAAGCCAAAACAATGTCCCAGCACAGTGCTAGTATCTCTAGCAAGGCCCACGATCCTTTCTCCTTCAGCTTCTTCAACATGAATGTTTAGGTCCTTAGAACCTACTATCTCTCTGTTCCTCAACCTTATCTGTCACTGTTAAGAGCTCCACTTTTTTTTTTTTTTTTTTCTCTCCCCCCCTGTTTATACCCTGATTGTTTCAGTGGCTGTTTGAAAACCTTTTCAAATGAAATGAGACAGGGACTCCCCATGGTGTAAATAACACTGGATAAATCACTCCAGATTGGCTGCTGTAGCCTGAGCAACTATTTCTGCTTTGATTAACTAGATCCTCCTTTTCTGGTATATTTGGTAATGAGCTAAACAGATAGGGAGGGAGTAGAGTCCACTACCATGCAACTGTGGAGAGGGGTTTGCCCCTCTCCATTTGCTGGCACTCTGCCATCAGCACAGTCTGATAAAAAAGCGAAAGCACTTGTTGGTTTTGAGTGCAGAGTGAAGACAGCTTGCATAGATGGTTTGGTGTCTTCTGACAGATGTGACTTCCGTATGGAAATCATTCTAAGCACATCTTGTTTGAAACCCAACTGGCATAAAGCAGGAAATTGGGGGGGAGCACAATACCATGACTGACTGGCATGAGCCTCGTGAGGCTCTAAGGATTTGCCCAAGCAAAGCCTCTCCTAAGGATGAACACACTGGCAGTTTTAAGAAGCTGCCTCTCAACCGGTAAACCCAGATTATCACCTGAAACTGGTAACAGTTGCTAACCGCATGAGGTTAGGACAGGATAAAATACCCAAATACTACCATGAAAGTAAGGTTTGCACAGCAGGCATGCTGTGAAGAGCCTTGGATTAAAAGCAACAATCATCATAGCTGCAAAATCAGACCTCTTTGGGACAACACAAGTGTCACAAGAGTGATTATGTGGTCTCTCTTCAGTGACAGTTTTCATTCCTGAATGGGACCTGAACTGGGTTTTCATCCTACCAAGGGATCTTAAAGAAAAAAGCAAACAAGAAAACCACCAAAACCCAAAAAGCGCTTTTGACTGATCCTTTTAACATTTACAGGAATCCTTCCATTCCTACCTTAGTAAAAGCTTTCTCAAGGATAAGAACATGGGCTCAGTGCAGGACTCAGAATGGTGGATTCTGCAGTAATTCGTCTTTACATGAGTGATCATCTGAAAAAGATGATTCCCCCAGGCAGCAGCTCATCTTACTTCCCTTGCATGAATCAGTGACACACCAATTATGATTTCTTGCAGTCTTCCACAACATGCAGGTAACTGGAAGATGTCTTCTGTATGTGGTAGCAATTTTCATCCCCTAAAGTGCTCATGTTCCAGTAGCAATTAGTCCAGAGCTTCTATGTCTAAGAAACAAGGCAGGTGTTTCTTTACTGCATTAAAATGTAGGATTTAACTATTAACTGACTGCCATGCCTTGAAGTGGTGACTTTTCAAATCTTAATTCCTTTAACTATGACTGCATTGAAAAGTTACATCAATTTGTCAATGAAATTGAGAGTAGTTAATGTAATAAAGGGTAAATTTTGATGGTACAAGTCAGTAGAAATTATTACACTGGTAAAAAAATGTATTAACCTTGGGAATCTGAAAAGAAAGCATGCTTTGCTTGTGGTATTAATGGGACATCATTTCACCTAAACACAAAATGCAGGTAGATGTATAATATTATTTTTTTAATTTACCAGCAGCCTGTTAAGATAATTTTACTCTTTCAAGCATGTTTTATTTTTAATGATAATTCATTTCTAGATTGTTTCACAACCCACTTTTAATTAGGATGACAAATTTAAATTTGCCTTTATTTTCCTTTCTCACAAAGTGTTCTTTATTTCCTATTAGTTTCCCACAGAGAATTTTTTAATTTAAGAGGTTTTGCTTCAGAATCTGTAATCTCCTCAACAGACTTTATAATAATGAAAAATAAGTATCTTTCTCACAGTAACCTGCTGGTTTTCTTAGCTGTGTTTGGAAAGCTTCACATGAAGCAAGAGGTTAAGTAAATCTCAGGTTCCCTAGGGGTCAGTGTGCAGAACATGCAGATACATACTTATACTTTCCATAATCTCTTAAAACTGTGCAAACATTGCTTATGCCCTGGGCCTGCTTGCTTTTTAAAGTTATGGGGAAAACCTACTCGAAGAAGCAACAGTATTCAAGAAGAGATATCAGCCAGTTCTTTAGCAAATGCAAAATATGGTGATTACTTAGAAGTGGTTATTAAGAAGTAACCTTCAGATTGATGAACTACCACTGAAGACTCTGTTAACACACCTACAAAATTGCTATTTGTTATTTCTTTTTTTAAAAAAGACATTCCCGGATTTTTTAATCCATGTTGATCAAAGACCTTAATGCAAGATTCTGCAGTCAGAGCTGATCTAACATTTTTTACGTAATGCAGAAGAAATGCAGTTTAATCTGGACATCACCATTTGAAAGTTTCACATTAACAAAAAAAAAAAAAAAGATCATAGGATTAACATTCATGATTTCAACTCTAAATGACCTTGCATGTGTATTAGTTGAATGACACTTTTATGACTTTTATGACTAAGTTTTCCAGATGCCAGGCAAAATGTTTACAGCAATTTATTTTTTTATTGACCTTTAAAAATATAAATACTTATTGTGATTCGACCGAAAATGTATCTAATATAGTACTGCCTTCATACCTAGAAAAAAGACATGGGTGCTGAGTTCTGAAGATAGCAGTGCTGTACAGATCTTAATATGTTAAATGAGAACACTGTAAGATGCAAAAGAAAAAATTTAAGTTTGCAATGTATACCAGGTAATGTCTAGCATTATGTGTATTATGGAGATACAGCTTGAATATGGAATTAAAGGTAACAAAGGAAAAAATTGACAGGAAGGGCCAATAATTTGAACACATCTGACCAAACATTAATCAAAACCAAGTAATGCAGATGTGAAAGTACTGTTACTGATCACAGTTTTCAGTCCATTTGATAAAAAGTCTGGAGAGGAAGGGATAATTCACGTATGGCATAGTTTTATTAGTAGGATTTGCACACAATGTAATAAAATGAAAACCTAAAACAGAATCAATGAATTTTGGCAGGAAGCCAGTCATGATGAAGTCACTAGTCTTCACAGTCCCATTATATATTCATTTTTTAACTTAAAAGTGGAAGAAGGATATTGAACCGGAGCTTCAGAAAAGACATGTGAGTGCTGGATAAAAGGAAATGGGATAGAAAAATGAAGAAGTAAGATATAGAAGAAAAATAATCTCTGGACAGTAACATTATGACCTAGAGGGTAGTACACAGCATAGCATTCAGCAGCCAATACCATAATAAAATGTCTGACTACAAAAAGTAATCAAAGGTTAAGGAGCAAAACCATAAGCACATGGGGACATAGGATAATGAAGTTAAAAAACTGTAACAATGGCAACAGAAAAAGGAATCTGCTGAAATTGTATACAGGATTGTTTTTGTTATATGCATAAGAAAGTAAAAAAGGTTTGTAAGGGCTAAAAGAAATACTATAGTGGGGAAAAGAGATATAGAACGTAAACATTTTTTCCAGGGAATGACACCAACAGAAAATAAAACTATATAAAAAAAATGCCAGATAGGTATCAAAGGGAATCAGTTTCATATAAAAGAGGATCAAGATATAACAGTAGCTGAAGATTGACACAGCTTTAGAGTGAGCTGAGAGCTGTCCCAGAATTCCAAATAAAATGACAGTCGGTCAGGTAAGCCTCTCAGAGAGATGCACAGATAAAACTGCTTTAGGAAATAATTGTAAGGAACCCAGCATCTTTTTTCTAAGGGAGAGCTTGGTCAAATTCAGTCCTATATAGAGGATCTTTGCAGGCTCCTTACAGTATTTCAGATTTCAAGTTTAAAAATTAGTTTAAACTCTTGTAATAGAGCAACTTGTAAATCAGATGAACAGTGAGAAGATAAAATTTGCAGAGATCACAATTGCTTAGGATGTACTAGATGAGAATTTCAAGGAGAATGATTATGAATGAAGTCACATCAAACAAGACGAAGTTCAGTAACAGTATTTGAAAGTATTATTTGAGCATCTGTTATTAATCACTAAGTTTAAATGAACTTATCATGAAGAGGGAAAAGAATCTCATAATTTTTTTTACTCTCCAATGGAAATTTAGTAAAGAGGAGAGCGATAAACAATCCTACAATCTCTTCAAATTGCTGCACATTAAGATAGACCAAAGAGTTGTAAATATATATAGTTAGGTGTGTCTGGGGCTACTTGTGATAATTGCCAGTTTTTCTTACAAAATTAGTAATGACACTAATATGATATGGTCAGATCAACTTTGTATCTAGCCGCATGCTAGAAAGTAAGGAAAAAGAGGAGAAGATGATGGAGAAAATGAAAAGTTTCTCCAATGTGAAGAACTAAATCATAAGAAGCAAAAAAGCAGTGAGGACACAGTAAGTCCTAGACTGCTCCACCATGAAACCAGGCCTGTAATTACACAGTAGAACTTAAAACTAAAAGTCAAAAACCTATTGGAAGGTATGGTAATTGTGAACAAACAATTCTGACATGGGAAAAGTTTTGATCATCAGAATGTACTGGCAACATGATTACCCAAAGGCAGCTTGGGTGTAAACATCTGTACCCTCACAGTTGCCAGCGTGGGGCCCTTTAGAGAGAAAACAAAGCTCTTTGTTTAATCTTAACACAGTTCTGCACACAAGCAATGCCTGCTGTTGTTGAAGGAAGAACAAACCAAAGGTATTCATATTATTAAAATTATTGTATTTTAGAAAGAAAAAAATTAATGGTAGAAAAGTTTTATATGCTTATTACAGTGATGGCTCCTTGGCTTGTCTCCATGATACATAAGCACTTGTCTTCATCTTCTGTGGTGTGTGAGGGCACTGGAAGGCACTGCAACTGCCATATCAAATTATTGCATTTGATGTTTAATTTACTGCACCACAGAACGCTTTGGAAAACAAAATTACGTTTAAGTAATTGTCCCTCTTCCACTGATTTCTTAGTAATATTTTATGATTTGTCATATAGCACTCAGGGATATTTTCCTACAGAGGGTGTGATTATAAAGATAGTACTGAAACGAAATACCTGCATGGTGTTCTTTGCTCACAGTACACCTTGAGTGGTGGCAGATTAGGCTCTACACAAATCTTAATATCTTATTTTGTGCTTTTCCATTTTTGTAATAAAGAGTAAAATAAAAGCAAAGAAGAAAACAAACATTTAGACACAAGAAAACATTGATTTAAGACTTCAGGGAGAAAAATAAAGCTAATTTACAGTATTTTACCATCTATTTTACAAATCTGAATCTGCTTATACCATTGATCTCAACTGTGTAAATCAATAATAGCCAGAGCATCCTATTCCCCCACAGGTAGTCTGCAGATTGTAAGTGGTGGTTACAAAAGTATAATCAGGGTGAAATACTATCAAATCTCATATTCTACACATGTAATTCAAAAAAAGTAGTGGATAACTTGGAACTTGGAGTTCTGATGTTTTAATGAGAACACTTTTTTTTCTGGTGAAGCAGCACAACCAATTAAATTGAGCATCCAGTCTTTTGCTGAAGGAACAGTCTGCAGTTTCTGAATGATTGCAATTCTCTCTTTTGCATTAAAGGAAAATCCTTTTATCCTGTCACTAAGCTTGGTGCACTCAGAAGGTATAAAGTAGCTGACATCTAACATTAGTAGTATTCAATACAATCAGATTGGGTTGTGTATCTGACACAAGGAACCAATTTGAGATGTGGAAATACGAGAACATATTTTAAAATAAAACCCTTTTATTGCGGGGTAAAAAGCAATGTTTCATAGTCTTTTCAGGACTTGACCATATCAAAATTAACCTTTTGAAACCGTGCTTATTAAAAAATTAAAGCAGGTTTCAACAGATTTAGTTCCTGCATTTGTATGAGCAATGAATCTGGAGCACCCCTGCCCATGCAGAAGTATTTGATTAGCAATATGAAGTAGAGAAGCTTCACTAAAGAGAAACCAGAAAGATTTCTCCTAAATTGAGCATAAGGCCGGAAGAGAGTCAAATCTGCTTAAGCAGAGAAGAAATTTTTTTCTAGATCTGTTGCATTAATCTCTATAGTGCTAGGTATAAGCCCTATTAAAAAAAAAAAACAAAAACAAACAACAACAACAAACAAACAAAACCAAACAACCACCAACCAAACAAAAAAACCTTTCTATTCTTCCTCCTGATGTATGTTGCCAGACCTAATCTGGCAGAAGCAGTCTGATCTTAGGCTTTGTGAATACCAAGAGAATGTAACAACCGTGTCCTGCCTACTGAGCATTTTTAAAAATCTAAAAGTTCCTAAAGAACCTCACTGCTAGAAACTTTAACATTTAACAATTTCAACAGTCTTCCAGACTTAGTCTTGAACTAAGAATTTTTAGTATCTAAAGTCTGCATTTGGATTTAGTCCTAGCTCATTTGCCTGCATTCCTAAACAAAGGCTGAACTGAGACTTTGAACCCACATCTCCCCAAGCTCCAGCTTCTTCCAGCTATCAGTTTGATTTTACCACCGAATTCAAATAAATTTTTATCAGAACTGGCCAGTTAAAGTAAGTCTAATATCAGTCTCTGTTTTCAGAGGAGAAAGTAGTACTTGATTCCCTTTCGCTACCCCACATTCCTCCGATTACGGAGAGAAATAAAGATGAAGGTTTCTCCTTCTGCTCTTCAAAGAACTCTGTGTCTGGCTTCAGAAATTGAGCAGTGATATTACCAGATAATTAATACTATGAGAAGTTAGCAGTTAGGATGTTGCAGACAAATTCAAGAGTTTGTCATGCTTTGGCAGATATAATAAATGAAATAAATCTTAGTGAGAAGCATAGATTAGTAAATATTTTTACACCAGACCACTAGCAGTAATTCTTGGTGCCTTCTTACATACAGACAATAATACTGACAGCAATTAACATTTCTTCATTGTAATTTAAAAGGACTAATTTGAATTTTTGCTTCTGTTACAGGAAATGGAGCATATATGGGAAGGCTATTTTTGGTGGTAATAAGGCAAGTATTTTACTAATTCATTAGCAGCATTTGAACAGTGTAGTAAAAATTTTGGTTTATAGTTATGCCACAAACACGATTTATGTTAAAAGGTACACTTTCTTCCAGAATTACAACCAGCAAGATGTTTGGGGTTTTTTTGATGCTTAAACCGCCCAGAATCATATAAAGTCTTGGAAGACATGAGCCTGACAGATTCCATCAATAACTCAGGAAACAGATGTTGCAGTGTTTGCTTAGGATTTCCAAAGTGGTCTGGAAATTACTTTTCTGACTGTGGTTTAAGGACTTGTTTTCCATGTTCATGTGTTTATTTTTTCAAAAGTGACACTTTTTTCTCCTAGGGGAAGAAAACAAACTAAACCCACCACACCTAAAATGCATGTGTACTTGTTTCGATGACTCCGGAGGTGACCCTGGCTTTGTACTGTTGTTCTTATGTGCATCTATTGTAATAGTTTGTGAGTTGCTCACACCTTTTAATGAAGCTGTCCTCACAGTAACCCCGTGGGTAGGTAAATGCTATTATATCCATTTTACAGACAGAGAGATGAAGCACTTCGGGACTAAGTGATTTGTTGAAGTTCACACACAGCATATAGCAGAACAGGGACTTGAAATCACCTTAGAAATTACAGGGCTTGAACTTCTGCTTGAGGTACTGCAGTCCTTTCTCTTCGCCAGTCATCCCTGAGCCCCTTTTCCACAGCCACCTGCCTGCTACAAGACTTTGCTCCATCATGTACTCCATCCCATTTCCTTCTGGGCATAAGGCCAACTAAATCATTTAAATCACCTGGGACTTCTCAGAAAGTTAAGTGTAAGAAGGCACATTATGCATAAACTCTTCCTGACATTCCACATACCAGCCTGTGTGAGACTCAGCCTCTCAGAGGGTCCATGGAAAGTGAGTTCACAAAGAAGAAACTGGAACTGTCACAAATACATTTTTCCACTCTTTCTGGCTTATTCACAGAGCTAAACAGTGTGCTCTGGGCATATGGTGGATGCTATCAGCTGTGTCTCCTGGAACCAAGAGACCTGATTCACTAGGCAAGCTGAAGAAGTTTGGTTTTTTAGTGTAAAGATACTTATGATGTAATCGATAGGGTATTATATTATAAACAATATATATTCTGTAGCATTATAGAGTTACATAAACTAATACATAAATTAAACAGGATCACAGCCCCTCAGGTTACGGGTATGGCTTGCAATTAATTTACCTACGAGGAAAATAATAGCTTTTTTTTTTTGGAAGCATGACTTTATTGTAAGCTGGCTTTATGTAATTCTTTATCAAACTAGGTCCTTGCTTCATAAGCACACTAAAAACTTCTCCTGTGTTTCATACAGAGAGCCAATAATTGGCCTTATTTAGTTTAGATGAAATAAATAATTTCACAGCCACTTCTCATTTAATAAGGTTGGCTACAGCCTGTCTTTTTTCTCCTCAGCTTGTGTATTTTTGTTTGGAGTGAACATAAAAGCATATTTTCTTGCCTGCTGAGTATTCATTAAAACCACTTCCAAATCTTTGCAGCTATTAGAGTCTTTACTATGTTCTGATCTTACTGGCATATTGATTTAACTGTAAAAACATTTCTTTCTTCAAATAATAACAGTAAAGATACTAACTGAAAGTTATGAAGGACAGCTCTTCATCTCAAGGCCTAAACTACTTGTAAAGGTTTCAAAAAAGGAAAAGAGAAAACAAAGAAAAACCAGGAGATCTCTGAAGAAAGAGTCATAAAAACATGAGTTCTACACTTGCTGATGAAATGTAGAAAAATTTATTTCAGGTAATTCTGTTCCCTGGCTGGAATCTACACAGGACACCTGGCTGTGCAAAACTTGCCAGGAGCAAAAACCAAGAGAGAAGAAAATCATCATCTATGGCTCCAAGTTCTGGACTGCTCCCCCATACACACCCCACCCCTATTCATCTAATTGAATGTCTGCATTGACAATTATCTCCTCAAACTGGAGCGAGAGAAGAAGCCACCCCAGCATATGTCTACAGCTGAGGCCCTCAAGTTGCCCTTTTTATGAGTGTATTCAGGTCACTACCCACAAGCTTCTGTGGCTAATGTGTTGCTCTCTATGGTTACCTTGGCCTTAAAAAGGTCCTATTAAGTGGTGAGACTATTTTCCTATTTCCTATTTTCCTATTTTGGCACTTGTAAGCAACTATGTAAATCACATTCTCTCTCCTAGAAGTCAGAGTTTCAAAATGGGCACTACCTACTTGGGAACTTTATATCTATTTGATATTGTGGTATGCAACTTTTGAGTTGAGGAAATCACAGAATCGTAGAATGGTTTGGGTTGGAAGGGGCCTTAAAGATCATCTACTTCCATTCTTCCTGCGATGGACAGGGACAGCTCCCACCAGACCAGGTTGCTCAAGGTCCCATCCAAGTTGGCCTTGAACACTTCCAGGGATGCGGCAGCCACAACTTCCCTGGGCTACCAGGGCCACTGTCTCACCACCCTAACAGAAAAGAATTTCTACGTAATATTTATTTATGAAGTCCAGCCTCTTTCATCTTGAAACTGTTGCCCTTCATCCCATCACTACATGCAGTGGCAGAAGTCCCTCTCCAGCTTTCTTGTAGCCCCTTCAGCTTCTGGGAGGCTGCTATCACGTCTGCTACGAACGATACGAACAGCCCCTGGTAATGGCATTGATAATAAGTGTGATGATCTTGTAGACAAATGGGGAACTCCAGAGCTCTAGTCACAAAGGAGGCACTACTAGAAACAGGTAAGTAAAATATGTAACTAAACACAGACAGAATATCCAAGATTCCACTGAAGCCTATGAAGTGCTTGCTTTGTGAAATTAGAATTCAGTGTGCTTTTGGGTCAGCAGTCTGAGCAAAATTACTGATCAGCTTTTCAGTAGGCAGACTGTGTGAGAAGGTCTTCCTCTGGCTAAGGTGACAAATTGCACAAAATGGAGTATATAAAACAGCTAAATTAAAAGCCTACTTAAGCTCTTCATTACACCAGAATTCTGTAAATAACTTTGCTTTTTAATTACTGAAGATTTTGCATGCATAAAAACCTGAGACTATATAGACAGAGGAACAATGCTCTGCAGCAGCTACAGGGAACACATACTAGATGATGTTATTTTAAAATTCCAATTTCCAGATAGTGTTATAATGACACTCAGCCAGCACCCTGACAAAAGTACATAACTGATTAAAACTACCTAATAGGGATATACTGAGGACAGGCATTCAGACTGGCTATTTATCTGTCTATCTGTCCTAGAATCTTCTGTACTAATTGCCATTAGTTGTAGCCATGCTGCGCAGAGGACAGAAGCATGATAAAGTCGTAGGTAAAAAGTGATAGTTTCCTATTACTATTAGTAAGATAATAAAAAATTCTCTGTCCCTACCGCAGTTCTGCTTTGATTGGGTACTGCTGATTATTTCTCAGAGAATGAGTTAAGAACAATTATGATAAAATTACAGAAGTAATAATTTTAATGTCAGATAGAAATACTGCAGTGCACACCACTGCAATAAATGTTAAGCTGTTGTCAAGAAAGAACTATATAAATGCTAAGTCCATTCTCCAGATCTTACTGAACATACAAAGCTGTAACTTTGTATTATTATGCCTGCCTAGGCTGACAAAATGTATGCTAATATCTGAAATCTTAATCACAGAAACTTGTGCACGAAAATCATTCGGTTTAGGTACGATGCTTCATAATTACAGTTTCTCTTGCATTTGTCCATTGTTAGGATTGGTAGCTGGTATTAGAAGTTCAGTCACACACCTCGTCGTTCCTTAGGATCTCAGCAACCTGCTTGCAACTCTTGTGTTAAATTTTTCTTTTAGCTTCAGTTTACTACTGATGCCTCTCTAAAGTGTTTTGTATTACTGTACATTAAGACCATCCTATAAAAACACAATTTATTTTACTACATTATAAAAGAATGCCAGTTACCCTGACACATCTGTGTTATTGGCGGGGTCCCCCAGGAAATAGTTAGTAAAAGGGAATATGTTACAATTTGTTTGGAAACATTTTTACAATTGCCAGGTGAGCAAGTAATTGCTCACATAAAAATGGTTATCTCAATGCATTATCTCAAAGATGCAGATTACACTGTGTGCACTGAGTATCAGTAACTGCTATCAAATTTCTTTGGCCAATCTAGCTAAATAACTAGCTACATGAAATAAGGGATGGAAATGGAAGTGTTCATATTTAAGGTAAGCTGGTAAATTTTCAGTAGGAAATGGCACTGTGAGCAGATGATTCTGAGATACTTAGTTAAATTACGCTATCCTAAATTAACCAGGGCTTTATACACAGAGGAGGCAGAAGCCATTTATACTTAACCTTCTATCAGCTGGACTCTGCTAGAGCCTGACTACACTGACTGCAGAATCAGGACTCCTCAAATTTAAGACTTGTCAAGGTTGTGATCTAAATTACCATAATCTTCTGAGGATGACTGAGATGTAATGAGAGACTGAGGGAAGCCAAGTGTCCCTTAATGAGAGAAGGCAAGTGTACAGGAACCTGGAGAAGAGTTTTTCCTGTTGAAAGCAAGATATCACTCATGATTTTGGAAAAAGTGGATAGTACAATACAGGCGAATACTTTGAGAAGCTTTCTCTACCCCCTGCTGATCTGCCTGGGAGGGTTTTGCTCTCTCAGTCTCACTATGAACTGCAAAGTCTTCTTAAGGCTTCCAGCTAGGAAGTAGGAGAAGGACTTAACTTACTCTTTCCTTACATGTTAACATAACATGCTTACAGGCTGTCAGTGCTTGGCTTCAAGAGGTAGCATGCTCTACCTAAGGTTTTACTGCCTGAACTCACATACACTGAGGATCACAGCTTTACTTAAATGTAGGACTGACTGGATTTTCTTAGCAGAAAAATTCGAATACAAAAGTAAAATGAAAATATTAAAACAAAAAAGGCTTTTTGCTAAAACTTTCTGAAAAAAAAACCTAAAACCAAAAAACCAAGGATAGAATTATGTTTTTTTTCCTCCCAAGCAAAACAGCAAAGCTATTTTGGAAAACATTTTCAGAAATATACATGCAAGAGAAACCTCCCTGAAAACGAGGATATGTTGGAGAATGTCAGAATCTTCTGTACTAATCCCTATGTGGAATCTCTATGTGGAATCAAAGAAGTTTACTCTCCCCTGCTTGCACATGCAATGCTCTAAAAAGCAGCCTTTTTTTTTTCTCCTTTGGTTGATTTTATTTCTTGTCTTAGGCAATTTTCAAGAAATCTTAAGCTTCCTCCCTTTTCCCAGGTCTAATTATTATGCATATAGTTGTGATGTATCTAGAACTACATTTCTACAGTCCTCTGTTTCTAACTGTATTCTCTTCACAACTGGTGATCAGCCTAAAGTTTGAAAGGCTATGAATAAAAGTTAAGAAGCAAAGCACATCCCTATTGTTATGATGTGCTGAACAAACAAAATGCATTCTTTTGCATTCTGTAAATGGATTATTATCTTGTCCTTCAATACTCAGATGGTTTCCCTTAGTAAAAAAAAATTAATAGATCATTTTACAGCTGAATAACGTTTGACCTTGGAACTACTCAGTGAAATCAATGAGGCAAGCTGGTTTTATGCAGCATCTATGTACTAAAAAGGCACTTCAGGCAATTCCAAACATGATAAAGCACAGCAACAGAAAACACTGGTTTCTTGAAACATGAAAAAGCTCGAATGCTCTACAAGGCTCATAGTTACTTTTATGTTACCCTCTAAATATATACATTTTGTCACTATGACACCCATATAGAAAGCTTCCACAACTGTTGCACTAACAAGATGTTGTGATCCTAAGAGTTTCATCACAGCAGAATATTTTGAGCAGTTTTGATATTTTTTTTTTAAAAAGTCTCCAATGACTATCAGCATAGAGGTTTTTTAAGCCAGCAACTTTTAAACAGACTTGTCTTCAGAAAAGCACAGGTGAAGCCTGCTATGATAGTCTAATATTACTACAGTCTAACATTACTAAGCTTAACTCTCAAACTTCAGAGCTTAGAAATCCAAATCCAAACCACACTATTAATGTGTAGTCTGGAAGAACATCTTTATACATATTATCTGTAAGTTGATTCTGCTCTGTCACTTGAAACTGGAGTGCTACACCAAAAAGCAAAATCACTGAGACAATTATTGAACTTGAATTCTAATGATTAACTATTCATGGAATAAAATACTATATAAAAGTGTGGTAGTGTGTTTAATGGATAGATTAAGAATTTCTGATCTGCCAAGCAAATCTGGTCTGGTCTGAATGAATGTAGAAAAGTGTGATAGTAAATTCAAACCTGCCTGTAGCTTGAAATCAACATGGAAATTCCTGTCTGGGGAAAAATCAATTTGTAGTTCTAGTGAACTCCTGGTCCTCCTTTGCAGGCAGGCATTTAGTAAATGAATTCCAGCAATCTCCTTTTTTCTTTATTTTTTCTCTTCCTCAAATATTTAGAGATCCATCTCCTGCTGCCCCCCCCCCTCCATGACAGGCTTCTCATATTTGCATTTATTATGCATTGTTCAACCACAACCATATCATTATCTTCAGTTCTGACATGAATGACTATCCAGATAATAGCTACTGGGTAGTTCACAGCCATGTGCTCAAAGACAGAAGGAATTCTGAATGATCAGGGCTAGAAAGCCAGATGTCCCTCCACCATGACATAAAGGAGGCAATGCAGAACACCCATGGATTTTACCTGAGATAACAAAAGGATTGGAAATCAAGGATCTCAGCATTTTTCCAAACCCTGTAATAATCTGCAAAAATGTTTTCAGCCAGGGAAAACAAACACAAACTTGATCCCTGCTACCTGAGGTCTTTGAAAGGTCAATAAAGGCTGTTATTTCAGTTTTGAAAGACAAAGTTCTGTAACATGGAACAATTACCCCCTACATGATATAAAATACAAATTAATTTTTGCTGATTATTGTACACTGAATTCATTTTAGAGAACAACTCACTAGAGCATAAATGTCAATTTCATTATTATTTTTCTAAAACTAGGATTCAATTTTGCATTTCTATCATATTAAAAAAAATAATTTTCTATGTAACTCAGTGGGATATTCATATGTGCTCAGAAACTAATGAGGTATGGGAAATAGACACACTATCATAAAAGGAAAATTACTAAATGAGAAAAAATATTTTAAAAGGATCTCTTAGAGTAAAAAGAACAATTTCATCACCAAATGGGACTGCTTCTTCACTGTATCTCTGTACTTTACCATCCCAAGTGGCCTGTTCATTTCTGTAACTATTTTAGAACATTCTCTTGCTTTTAGTGATTGAAAGAATCCTGTTCATTAAACATCTTTGTAAAGTAGTGTTAAAAAGAAAGATGAAGTAAAGAAGTTCATAAAGACCATCTTAAAAATGAAACTGCTCATTTATTTTTTGACTGTAGTAAATAAATGGTATTCTAAACCACAAATGAAATAAGGGGAGCACACAGCTGCACTGGTGAGTAACACCCCCTCATTATTTTTAACTAAACTAATATCTTTGTCACCGTGAAGGCTGAGTAGTGTCCCTTTTCATTTGGTGAACTTCAGATACAACTGGATGGTCAGTGCTCTCACACAGCTGCTTGCTATATTCCAATTCTTAATGAAATCTGTGAATGATTATGATTTGTCTTTCAAACTTAATTTGGCAACTACAAAAGGATCAAGTGATTTATATGACCTCATTCAAAGGTATTCAAGGTTAACACATGCCCTGAAGTAGTGATGGTTTGTGATGTCAGCCTGGACACAAGTGTAAGGTGTGACCCTCAAACAAAGTGGCAACAGTTGCTATAAAAGTGCCGTTACAGATGAATTTAAAATACTCTTTTTAATTAAGAGCTACATGTTCAGAGAAAGTTAGTGAAAGATGTCTCTAAGCAGAGTGAGAAAAATACATATTCATATTCTGATAAGGCAATCAAGATGTTGATGTTAATATTAGAGCAATAACTTTAATTGTATTTCAGCAAACGAATGGCAATTAGAAAACAAATTATCTCTGAGAAGCATGTCTGCTGCACAGCTTAGCCCCGAAGGCAAGCCAAAAGCTAAACCTTTTTCTTGAATTTTAATGCAGAAGATAAATAGACACACCTCTGGAATTATTCTAAATAGAAATACCATCAACTGTTTAAAGTTACTCTGAGACACAAATGTAAAAACTGCCTTTCCTCTTGAAGTGTTTTTTTGCTGCCGGAACAAACATTAGCATGCAAGAGCCAATTATTACTTTGTGCTTTAAAGATGGTTGAAACGTAACAGATGTTGGCCATGCTAATTAAAGAGCATTTGTGTATAGTAAATGATTTCCAATTGGGTAATATTCAGTACATAAATGCAATATTAAAGATTCAAGGTGAATTTTCTTGATACTTCTCAGTGCTATGCTGTTTACAGTGACTGACCACAGCAGCAGCCATACTGTTTTCTGAAAGGAAGAAACGTTTCCCCTGCTTTGTGTCTGACCATACTGGCTCTAACAAAAGAGCTGGTAAGGTTGCTTGAATCCTCTGTGACCCAGAATGAGAGTGGACAGCCAGTATATATGGCTCCATATGCCACAGAGTACCAAGCGATGCACTGGATTTTCACCAATGCAATTGAGAGCTAAAATGAGCTAAGTATCACCAGATGTAAAGTTACCTTCTGTGATAAAAATGTCTCCTTCCAATAAAAATATATTCCCAGCCATCAGTGTTCTTTCCTCTTCCTTGGAGACAATATGCCCCATCAGTCAAGATGAAAGTCTGTTCTTACAACCCATTCACCTCACTGCTGCAGACCTTTTTGGTTTGTATGATTTAGCATGGAATGCAATTTGCTGAAACAGTGGTGGTATAAAAGGCTTTACTCAGGCATTGCTCAGTGCTCCATGGATTCAGTCATACTGTTCAGAAAATTTATAATATCATCTGATCAAGTTTGAATGGTTTTAATGATGCTATAACTGAATCCTCCCAGATTGCAACAGAACATTACAATTTTCAAACATCAAATTATGCATAAGTGGTAAAAAGATGGACTGCAACTGAGATCTTCATCCTTAAAAATCTCACTCAGAAAGGAAATCAGTGACAATTTCTTGTTGTACCTGCAATGCAACAGTCCATCTTGGTTCTACAAAGCAATTAAGTACCTCATTAACTTTAAGCACCTGCTTAATTCCCATGGCTTTGAAATCAGTGGGAGTTAGATACTTGCTTCTGAATGTGTGCAGGAAAAACATCCTTGTTAAAACTTGCAAAAGAAGATTACAGATGCTAAACTTGTTAGAGACTGGTTTAATAAACTTTATGGTATTTAACCTTCAGCTTTTGTTACATGGAAAATCAAACTAGTGTCTGATTATGTGACATGTGATGACATCCACGCTGTATCTTCAAACAATGCACCAGACATTAAGTGACTGCAAGAGTCTTATTTACGATTTGGAATTATAATAATCTGCTCAACTGACAACTACTGCCAAAGGGGGGAAAAAGATCTAGGGAAAAAAGGAACAGGAATCTTCTTGACAAAGCTTCAGTTTTTGGTAGATTGACCATAACATCTTTAGTGAACATTATATTCTTTCTTTTTATTATGAGTTTCAAACTAATGGCTCCAAGATTTGCATAAAAAAAACCCTGACCTTTTTTGAGGTTTGCCAAAGTCAAGATGGCAGTGGCTGGGTGTCTTACAGCATTTTAAATACATTCACATATGATATTACAGCCTCACAGTATCTGTGTTCTCAGTGAGAAAACAGTTGATGAAATACAGCTGTAGACTACAAAGATGTAAGAGTTTTCCAAAAAGTGTCATTTAAATTCTGTGCTGAAACAATGGAAGACAGGCCTGTTACACGTGGCTTGAATACAACTTTATCGCATTCTCTGCCAGTACCTACCAAGGAGAAATGGAAGGATTACAGTAAGCCTCAGAGAAATCACTATAAATTTCCAGCAATGAGACACATACCTCTTTGGCAGGATGAGGTAGGGGAGAAGTTGTGAGAGCAGCCACAGCCTGTGTATTCTTGCCTGCAGAGACAAGAAACAGCACTATGATTTATTTTGCAGAAAATAAAAACTACGGTGCTAACTCCAAAAAAATATTTTCTGATGAGATGGTAAGGAGCAGAATTGTAAGCTCACTGAACTACCCACCATCACCTCTACATTAACAAATGGATCAAAAGTTTTTATTTTACATGGTAAGCTCCACTGTGATGCAGCAAAAAAATTTAAAATCAATACACAAAAGCAAGCTGGTCTAGTGGGAGCTGTCCCTGTCCACAGCAGTGGGGTTGGAACTGGATGATCTTCAGGGTCCTTTCCAACCCAAAACCATTTGGTGATTCTGTGAATGGGGCATCAATGGGTCCTACCACCAGGAGTGAGATTTTTATGTCATATACGATTTTATAAAGAGTGATTTTTCAACTCTTCTTTGTTTAGCTTTCAAAATGTAAATGAAATTTTCCAGTAAACTTTTCAAGCAGTACATTCTTTTCAAATGTGTTGTGAAAACTACTTCTCATATCTGTCTGCATTGCTTTAACAGCAAGAGACAGGAAAAAGCTGGTGAGGACAATCCAAAAGGCTATTGCATTAATATTCATGAAGGGTAGTTTCTCCCTTCAGTGTCAGAAATAATTGCATATACACTGAACATCAGAGCAGTTCTAGAAACTGCAAACATTATAGGCAGCAATTCCAATGTGTTACAATGCTTTGCATCTGCTAATATCTTTCTGAAACTTAGCCAGTGATTTTCTATCCTTAAAGTTGTGACTGAAGTGGTCATATGATTTAGGTAACAGTCTAGATCAGAAAACCTTAATTATTTCCAATGTTAGAGATGCTGTGAGAAATTTATCTGATAAAAACTCCACTATTGGACCTACTGATCTCATGTGGAAACATATCAACTGAAAAGAATTCCTGTAGGGATTCCTAAGCTCTAAGTTAAATAGTAAAATATATTAAATACACACACATAATTGACATTTATCCATTTATCTTTGCAGTTTTAGTGAATTTAAAAAGTCGACAATTTAGTGCAAATAATCTATATTGAGGACATCAATCTCTACTTAGCCTCTTGGCATAGAAGCTTATTATATTTTATTACTTTATAGTGTGTTAAAATTGACAGGGAAGCTTCAGTGACGAGCACATTTCATCTTACCCCTATTTTTAAAAACATTTCCAAAACAAATTTATCATATTTAGCATTTGGACACGGTACTCAACTGACAAGCCTAAATGTTACTGAGCGACAGAACTGGTACAAAATCTACTGCAGCACTACCTACTGCATCAATGTTGAAGTCAAGGGAGCTTCTAGTGTGGGAGAAAATAAAATTTTCTTTTTCTCCTAAGACAGACAAGCCAATTTCTTTTACTACATTTGCCAACAAGCATAACATTAAGAGGTCAAACACCACAGGTCTATTTTTAATATAAGGAAAGGACCATATAGGATACAAATGATCTACACAATCTATACATCTCTGTGTACATCCACACATTTGTGTGAAGCATAGCACATAAGCCCTGGTGATGCAGAAATATAAATGCAGGGTTCCCAACTTACAGGTAGAAGCCATTCCTACTTTTTCTGAAAGTGAAAGGTGGTAACTGACACGGTTTTCACACTGCTGTTTCACAGTGGAGGAGAAGGCACCTCTAGCCTACCTATTTGAATTAGGTACTTTAATTAAATTAAATGATCTTTGAGGAATTGAGTACAAAGAGAACAAAAGAGAGGGAAAAAGATAAATGAGGAAGTGGAATTTAACAGCATTTTATTGCACATATCATTATGTCCTTTGCCTTCATAATATCTACCAGTAAAATGCTTTCTGAAAGCAAAAAAAAAATTATTTTTTCAGAGTTTATTAATTAATCACATCCTTTTTTTTATGAGGGACTGATTATTTAATTTTAGTCATAATGGAAATGTTGAGCTTCTTAATATCAGACTGAAGTCAGGTAAGAAAAGAGCATTAATTAGTTTCTTTCCAAAAAGCAGGTAGAAAAGGCAATTTAATGATCTAATGTAGGCAGGTATAGACCCTGATCTCAGGTGAAATCTCATTACTGTCTTTCTTTTGAATGACTGTTAGTTAAAATTCTCCTATTCTGAAAGTTACTTTGTGGCCTACATGAAACCAGTACTCAGGTGCCTACATCACAAGGTTACTGTCAGAGCTGTCAGTCTCTGACATAAATGTTGACAGGTTTATCAGATAACAAAGTTTTAATGGGCACTGAAACTGAATGCAACTCTTGACCCTATGGGGAGCGCTCCCTGAAGCACACACAGGGAGCACTGCATGAAGACTTTAATTTGCAGTAACATCTAATGGACTTGTTCTGTGGAGAAACCAGATGATCTCCTTTCTTGTTATTTTCTCCCTATTTATTACACAAGTATTCTGCAAAGTTTTCAGAGAAAAAAAATCAAACCTTGCTTCTCTGGAAAGGTTAAGATGACAATTAGAAGTGTGGGGGTGTGGTTGTCTGAGAGGAGAGAGATGTGCTGGCATGCATATATGTGTGTGCATAACACATAACACAAAAGAGAACGTTGGCAGAACACAGCACAGATTAGATGTTTGAGTGTGCAGAAAACTGCTGAAAGAATTAAAAAAAAAAAAAACAACACAAAACTGAGAGGGGGGTCTGCAACACTACGGGGCATGTCACCAGAAGAAGGGTTTCCTCCAATGTCTATCCCTTTTTTACATGTTAGACAAAAGAGAAAGTCTGGTAATGTCATAGACCTGTTATTAACACGTGATAATACTTTGAAATAATCATGTTAAAGCTTCAGTACACCTATCTGGAGCATTTAAACAGAAATGGGAGTCAAGTCATTGAGTCATACAACCCCCCCACATTATTTTCATGAATATGCATCCAGAGTGACAAAACTTGCCAATTAATTATGAAAACTGTAAAGCGCCTTCTCAGGTCACTTAAAAGTGAATTTAGTGCCCCTAGTGTACTATAATTAAGGAAGATAACATCATCAAAGGTTGAGATGTTGAAGGCAAAATACTTAGTCTTTCTTCCAGTAATTGAGTTTTATAAATCAGAAAATTCAGTTAATATAATAGGACAAATTTTAGCTTCTGGTACTATTCCATCACAGAATGATCCTACATTATACTTGCTGAAAATTATGTTTTAGCAGCTAGAAGCTGAAATATTTTACACATTTCAAACTTAAATGAAGAATATGAAGATCAAAGAACAGGTAGGAAAAGTTGTTGCCTGTACATTAGAGAAGTAAGCAAAGTCTTGCAACAACTAATTCAGAAATCTCTCCAGACAGCATTAACCATGGAACCACACCATGGAAAGCAGCCATACAGACAGATGTTGATGTTGACAAAGTACATTTATTCTAAAGAGTGACATCCATCTTCTGCCAAGCATAAGAGGTATGTGACTACATCTGTTCACTACACTAAGGGAGCATACAGGCATAGGACAGAAGAAAGGACTGACATAAAATAAAATGTTAATTAGTGCAGAGTCCCAGCTGAACCATTAGGAAGCCTGTATTTCACAAGCCTTTAGGATTCCTGTATCACAGGTCCCCCTGAAGGCGATGAGGGCTGTGCACTTGGTGTTAATGAGAGCAAAAACAGATCATAGAATCACAGAATCATTTTGGTTGAAAAACACCCTTAAGCTCATGAAGTCCAACTGTTGACCTAGCACTGCTAACTACACCTCCAAACCACATCCCTCAGCGCTGCATCTGCATGTCTTTTAAATATCTCCATGGATGGGGGCTCTATCACTTCCCTGATCAGCCTGTTCAGTGCCTGACAACCCTTTCAGTAAAGATATTTTTTCCTAATAGCTAATCTAAATCTCTCCTGGCACAACTTGAGGCCATTTCCTCTCATTCCACTGCTTGTTACTTGAGAAAATACCAGACCCCACCTCACTACAGCCTCCTTTCAGGTAGAATATTATAAAGTCTCCCACAAACCTCCTTTTCTCCAGGCTAAAAAACCCAGCCCCAGTTCCCTCAGACACTTCTCATCAGATTTGTGCTCCAGACCCTCCACCAGCTTTGCTGCCCTTTGTCTACACTCCAGCACCTCAATGTCCATATAGTGATGGGCCCAAAAGAACAAGTATTTGAGGTGTGGCCTCACCAGTGTCAAGTAGAGGGACAATCACTTCCCTAGTCCTGCTTGCCACACTATTTCTGATGCCAGGATGCTGTTGACCTTCTTGTCCACCTGTGCACACTGCTGGCCCATAATTCATCTGCTGTCAACAAACACTCCCAGGTGTACACTACAAAAAAACCACCTTATTTGAAATTTTCATGGTGCTTACTAACTGATAACGTAGAAGTCATAAAGTGATATTGGTCATCTGTGTACTTTATGAATAGGCAAAAGTACAAATTTGTGTTTTGAAGGCAGAGATTTCCTGGCTAATATAAAGAATGCATGAGATTTGCTTTCAGTAACTTTAGGCTGATGGTCTTGGTAGGACAGCCACCTCACACTGTATGCTATCTACCATCCATAGCTACAGGCAAAAGTGTGCTGTAAGATACCAGGTACGATCATCTACTGGATTTGCAACAGGGTCAACACACCTCCAAGAGACAATAAATTAGTAATTCTATTATTATATCCCCAAAGTAAAAGAATAACTTTTTTTGCCAGGAGGGTAGATGCAGTAAGTGAAGCATCATAAGTCTGCTCTGATAAATTGACATTTTAATAGCAGTTTCTTGTCTGGATTGCATGACCTGCCAGTTACTCACAGCCTTTGCTTCAGTATTTTGTGACATTTATCCAAATATTTGGTATCAATAGCTTCGTTTTTTTTCTTGGTTTGCTTTGTATGCTTTTGCTGAGTTGCATTATGCAGTCATTAAAAATGAATAGCTAAAATAAAAATACTTCATATAAGAAACCATGCTTAAAAATTAATGGTGTTTTAGCAAAGGCTGTTACCCATAACTTCACAAACACAGCAGAAACTTCATAAAGGAATAGTTAATTAGCTGAAGATAGCATTTGTCTGTGTTCTTCATACATTTTGTGTATTTGGAAAAAATTCCTATAGTTGCTTCATCAATACAGGATTGCACACAGACCAGACAGGGTAAGGGGTGGCTTAGGGCTACTTCGCCCTTTGGGCAGTGTGCTGCCTGCTGGAGGAACAGCACAATTTTCCCTCCACTCACAGTGCTTATGAGAGCAGGAAATAACTCTCTACAAATTCATGTGCTTTGGATAAATTAAAGTTTGCAGTTTTGTCTGGATAAAAACAGTAAATTCCACTAAAAAAGCTACTGGGGATATCCACCAGGGAACAGAAGAATAATGAGTCTTGTTTCAAGAAAACAAAGGGAAAACCCCATAGATTGTAGTAACTGGATTTACACGAGGCACAGAGCCACAACAGCCTGATACCTCACTGTTTCTCTTTTATATATGGACTGCAAATCCATCAGCCTCCTACAGTCAGAGAAGCCAGTCACAACAGGACCACCTCACTGATGATGTTAAAAAGTATTTAAGAGATTCACTGTGTGCTTTAACTGGTGTATGTTTGAAAACAAAATCTATTAAAAAAATGTACTTACAAGGTGCACAGATGCAAACAATTACTCAACATACTGGAAAATAAACAGTGAAATAATATAGGCAGTGGTTATCCCTGTTTTGATTTTATATTCTTAACTGCTCAGAGGTTTCTCTAAGTTAGTACATGCAAGACTTCATAGTGAAAGGGAGAGAAAGGGAAAGAAAACATATGCAGAGAAATCACCGTGGAAAGAAATGGATATGCAGATATGGCAAAAGCAATTGAAGATGGCAGTACTGATGCCATGCTTGCAGTGGAAAAGTTTTTACTGGTTATTTTCTTCTGCCATCATCATGAGTGCATTTTTCATCACTTAAATTACATTGAGCTCAGCAGACAAAATGGCAGCTGAGATTCTACTCATGAGTAGGTTTAAATTAGGCAAATTATTCATCCTCGTATTTTTACAGAAGATCAGCTTCAAATTCATTCCACTATATGATTTTGAGTGACTTTAACATACGATTATGAAAGTTCAGCTATTCCATTTTGGAAACAGTCCAATTTACATTCCTCGTATCTGCACATAGTTCTGCTTTGCAGTCTCACTGAGTTGGACTTCTCTGCATCTGCAAATCAGAATTCTAGTGATTGATTACTGAAATTCTCTCAAGTACACAGTGAACATCACAGAAGTGCGTAGCCTCTTGGTATTGATTTAGAACTGATGATCTCATTAGAAAGCCCTAATTCTCAACATAGCTTTGGTTTACACATTCTTTAATTTATTTCTTAAAAGCTGATTGGTCAGGTATTTCAGCCTCACGACTGTCTTCTCATCTTACTAGACATCTGCTTTAGTCTTTGAGCATTCAAAAGGTCATTAATCCAAATGCTAATGTAATCAATACTATTATTAAATAAACTATTAAACGTAAATTAATATTAGGTAACCTGATGCATTGTTCCATAAGGTTTTAAAATGTGCTTATTATCAGCACATCTAAAGGGATAAAGTAAAACAGTGTGCCTTTCAAAAAATAACACCAGGAAGTTTTAAAAATTACTGTCTCTGCTACTTAAATATTGTTTTATAGTGAAAACTCTAAGGAAAATATATTAATATTTACTTTTTGGTTGAGCTAGCTTTTATACTGATGCTATTTTTCACAAAGCCATATGTATGTAAAATTAAATTTTAAACACAAGTAGAGATCTGGAAATTGAATTAATCTGGCCTTAGAAATAGAACACATCTCGTGTTGTGGGTGGAGGTTGATGCCCCATTAACTGAAGCTGTAGAAGGCACAGGAGATAATGCTTGGTACATATGTCTATTTCAGACTATGAAATTCCAGATTATATACAAGTATATATTTACTTTCTATTCTGAGAACAGAAACCTCCTTACAGCTATCTTTTCTATGCTGGCCCAGTTAGCCTTCATATTAATATCACTCATATTTATTCCATGCTCTTAAATACAAAGTGTTTTTGTTGTTTCTGCATATGTAAACACAGGTCCTGATTCTGAGCTGCCAATATGCACTACCCTACTAATTTAGCTCTCATAGAGATGGTGGCATAAAATCAGCATTTGCCGAAAGTTTTGGAAAGAGTATCTGCATTTGGAAAGGCATTTATTTAACAGGCTATCAAATAAAAAGTCTATTTGAGAAGTCATTGTAGGCATGAGAAAAAGTTTACTCATTAAAAAGAAAGAAAAATAATGAAAAGTGAGCTCTTGCAGTGACACTGTTACCTTCAGTGCTTCTATTTGCAGTTTCTGTGCTATTTACCTTCCTTCTCAGAGTTTCTTTCTGTATCCAGGTCATTGTCTAAATAGCTACATTCTGCACCTTTGTCTTTAATATTAAAACTTTATGTGGACTTTGGTATACCACGATTCCTTTAAAATACCTCCAGTAGCTGATACTGCTAATTTTCAGTCTAATGGACGGTTTCTGGGAGAAAAAAAAAAAAAAAAAAAAGAAAAAGTGCCTTTTTATGGCAATGGTATTATCCCTGGCATTCACTTCTCATTCACTCGCTGTACCAGCTTTTTAGGCTTTTTGTGCTCACCTTCCAGGCTCATCATCAGCCTGGATTTCTTCTGTTCTGCCGTCTGCTAACAAATCTGTCAACCTAAACTGCCAGCTGAAGTGTTTGGCTGTGGAAGCTTTTGGGAGGAAAACAAAATCAAAACCAGAAAGGTCACAGTTCATAATCACAAAATAAACAATGGTCAGAATTTGTATCCACAAAATGAAGAGTTGCACTTTTGCTACTGTAAACATGAATGGAGTTTCCAAACTTCAGTATCTGGCTCTTCAGCTACCAACTTTGCACAAAACAGCTGCAGTTGCACCAAAATACAGTCTTGAGCATATTATTTGGAAGAAATTGTTAAGGAAAGCAAATTATATCTGATAAAGCTGAAAGGACCCTGGAGAAAACAATGTTGCAGAGATTATTCCTATATAATGATACCAATCTTTAAAAAACGCAGCTAGGAATACAACAGGAGTGACCCCGGTTCAGCCAAAAGAAAGAACAAAATACAGATTGATGAGAAAATCACTTGTTATAGAAAACTAGGATTTGTTTACAGAATCTGAACCTTATGTACTGTTTCAATTTGCTGGTTGTTGATCTTTCCCTTGTAATCATTAGGAAAACACTTTTTTAGAAGGCCAAAAGCATGGAAATGAAGGGTTGTGGAAGGAGTAGAAAGCAAGGGTCAAGGTTGGTTTCAATTTATATACTAATGGAAACAGCCCAAAATAAGCTGTTCTAGTGCTAAGACAGTTTGGCTGAAGAAAGACTATTTTAATGGATCAAAGCTAGACTGCAGTAGATTAGCCTCTGACCAGCTAGCAGCTGATATGGAGACTGCAACCAGTATCAGTGCAGGTGAATATTCATGGCTCAGCTATGATTGATTGCTTGTTCAGCCCCATCCTGTACTGATGTTTTGTTTTGTGAAATATAAAGATCTAGGAACTTTTTCTAATTTAGAAAAGTATGAAAACAAAAGGAGTAACTGGTCAGTTCTGTGTTCTTTCTGCTAGGATTGAGTCCCAAGAAAGGGCTCCCAAGAAAAGCAAAACTACAGCGAGCAGTGAGCCTCCAGCAGCAGCACTGCAGAGGCTCAATAGACAGAGCTCACAGCATGAAGTGATGAAATGGCTCCTGCTGCTTAGAGGCAGTATCCCCACAGCAGTGACTCTTCATGTGGTATAAAACAGCTTGGTAGTTTTTTAACTGAACAGATAAATGATGACAACCAGGGGGCTTTAAAAATAATTTCCTCAATGGAAAAATATCAATAAAAAGCCAATCATACTTTGGTATGAAAACATTTTCTTTCACTTTATTTTACTTTTTTCATTGAATTTTCAAGTTCCCCAGTGTCTTGTTTTAAGTATCTTGCATATTTTGCTATGCTATCCACAAGGGGTGACATAATGAGTGCAAGGAGAGAGTAACTAAGGGATGCGTAACAAAGTAGTGCTCTTTTGTAGGGTGAATCATAAAAAAGAAATTTTTTAGAATAATATTGCATAGAGCACAGAGGATCTAAAATGACAGGGCAGAGAAGAGTGGTGGTAGTGAGAATATTAAGAGATTAGAAAATATAAGTATCTCAATTTATATCAAGCACTCAAGTATTGCTAGTCATACCATGCTGAGCATTGGGGTAAACAGCAAATGCAAATCACCATGGAAACATCCGTAGGTCACCAAGAAGCAAATGCTGGCAATGAGCTACCACAGGATTCAAAGGCTGCTTAAGGTTGCAAAGGGATGCTATTTGATTCACTTCAGAAACAAAATAGTCAACCTGATCTTCTCAAAGTACCATCTTGGATCACAATTATAACCAGAGTAAAAACAAATTAATAAAAAAATTCTTTGCAAATTTTTTGATCAGTATTTTAAAAACAGGTTGCTGCACAGTTCCCTAATTGCTGGAAATCTGCAATGGTAAAGACTTCAAACAGTTAATGCATTTACAGCATTTTTTCAGTGAAATTACTCGAAGACAGTGTGCTTCTAAAATGAAGTACTGATGCAGGGTAGTATTTCATTATGCATGTATTGCTGCACAGTGTTCTCAGTAAAAAACAAGTTTCTCTGGGACAACAGTGCATCTATTTGCAGTGACTAAGAAATATATTTGCTAACAATTGTCAAAACTGTTATGCACGAATGCATCCTCACTTGTTGCAAGCTCCATGTGCTTCTTTCTCCTGGCATAAAATTAAGATTACTCTGATATGAATGCAGTTATTCTTTTTTAATTTACATTAGAACTACCACAATCTAATAATGGATGTATTTTGATTTTTTTTTAATGGATGTTGTTGGTAAAGGATGAAATCCCTTCTCCAAAGTGGTTCCAACACTGTGGTTTTGCTGGCTAATCAGCACCAGAACACAACAGTTGAAAGAATATATTCACTTTGCTTCTTCCTAAGAATAAACTGACATCTAAAACCATAAAGAAACCCTTAGCACTCTCTAAGAGATGATAAACATCAAAGAAACATACGCAAAGCTTTGTTCTTTTTATGTCCTTAAAAAGTGCCTATTGTTCACATGGTATTTGGGTCAGCTACCCCATCTCACAAACAGGAGGATCAGAGCAAAAGCAACCCGTCAAATGAAACCAATTGCTCCATAGTGTTAAGCAAACATTACAAACATCTATCACTATCTTCACCTTTCATGAAACACCAAAGGCTAAAAGACATAAATAACTTCTGTTTATTGAGGACAAAGTTCAAATCTGCAAGGGATAAAAATGTCCCAACCAATGTTTTTCATTTCTGATTCTCTTCTACTGAGTACATAATATCAGAAATATTGTGGCATCATAAAAAAGATTCATTGTAGTTTTTAAATTAGTTTAAAACCTTGCTTTTTACTACATTTACTATATTATTTCAATCCCAGCTGTAACTTATTACTACATCTTGTGTATAAAAAGAGAGCAATGGAATAGAATTGGAGAAATAAGAGACAACAGAATAGAGTGATGTTGTCATTGCCTGATACTAGATTTTGAGAATCTCTGGTAACATTGATTTTCAAGTTTGTTTAGTAAAGACATTTTTCTTATTAGTTCTTCTTCTCTACTAGGGCAATGTTATTTTAATGAAACAGAAAGACCCTAGGACTCATTGTTCCTTGAACTCCTTTGGATGTGTAATGTTCTCTGAAGAATCTATCTTAGTATTTATCTGCTGCCCAGAATACAGGGTTCTCTCTGATTTCAGCAGCATCACAAACCTATGAGGGTGTATTTGCATCCTTTGGATCTCCTACTATGCACAAATACAACAGCTAGGAAGAATATGGCCCTGAGTGATTTTTAACCCCATTCATGAAAAGTCAGTTTAACATCAAAGTTTTATGCTACATTAATATCCTATCTGACAAATTTAAGAGAAAGCCTTTACTGTGAGTTTGTCTTGAAATCAATGCAAGGAAGGATTAATTTTGTCATTCTTCAGAAGAAAGAGAATAAAGTTTCTAATATGCTCTTGGTGAAATGAAGAGGAAAGCAAGCATACCACACATTACAATGACTTGAATGACTTGACAGCTGTTAGCTAAACAATACAACATTAATTTTCAACATTTTTGCACATGGCTGGGTGAGAGATCCCTTAATCCCAGTTCCTATTCTACTTCTGCCTCATTGTTGCTGTCTCTTTTTGTATCACTTATTATAATCAGTTTCTGCTGCGTACTCCCTTTCACCTTATTATTGTTGCAAAACTAAGGTACTAGGTTAATTCAGACTTGCTTCCCTGGGGTACATTAAGATGGATTTAAGTACTTTATTGAGACAGTCTGACTTCAAAAGCTGCTTTATCAGTTACTACCAGAGAGAGAGAGACCCATCCATGACAGCAGTAAACTAACCATAAATTCTCATATTCTATATGCTGAGTGACTTTCAAAAGAAGAACTATTGATTTTGTCATTTATGAATGGATTTAGTCAAATTAGTCTTTTCATTGTGCACAATAAGACAGCATTGTGATTAGGAATTAGAGGATAAAACTGTGTGGAACAAATGGAACTGCCATTTTTGGAACTCTCAGCACAAATTCAATAAGCTTTAGTTATGCCACCCTGATCATTTTGTTCATGACCAGCTACTCTCCATATTTTGATTCTCCTCAAAGGAAAGGAAAAGCAGCCTCTGCCTTCAAGAGGCACTTTGCTCTTCAGAAGACTTAACCTTTCAAAGAGCTCTCATGTCTTTACATTTGAAAGTGCTAATAACTTGTTTGCCAAAATGGCATTAGTATTTACAGACGTACTTGAAATTAGACAAAGATTACACAGTGAAATAAACAGAGACTGTCACTGTCAACAATAAATTAAGGTTGTACTAAAAACGTAAAATGTTTAGAGTGTGGCAGACATCAGTAAGCATTATTCTACCCAAGGCCTCTGCACTTTTCCAAACACAATAAGCACTGATAGGGCCTGGGTACCTTTTCCTGAAGAGCCACTCCAGATGGTTATTTCAGTATTATTTCAATAGCTGGGCTGTATTGCTGGAAACAATAAGCTAACACTTGTGTCCTGATTTTCATCCCCTTTGTGTGGTGCCTGGCATGAATATACCATCTCACAGATAGACAGAACAGAGAGTCAAATGAAAAGCCACCAGGGAGGAGAAGCTGTGTGCCAATATTGTGTAGCCTGTGTATGTAGGTGGCTGTGCATCCCAATGCATGCACAAATGGGTAAGCAAAGAAATCTTTGAATGAAAAATGAAGTATGTCAACCAGCCCAGGATTTGGTACTTCATAATTATTTATTCATAATTATTTAACTGAAAAATTTCTGTATCTAAACTTGACTTAGGAATGTAGAAAAGCCTAGATTTTTTAGTTTCATCCACAAACTCAATTTTCTAGCCATTCCTGTGTCAAATTTTATTTCATATGTTTCAGGCTACAAGAGAAATTAGAAGGCACATGCTACATCTGCACTCTGAAGAGGGCTCCTATGCATTCATATGCTTTCTTGGAAATTTGGACTTGTTATATTTTAAAAACCTTACTACTATTTTAAAATTTATTACAGTCCTAAAAAATTAATGTCTTTGACCTGCTGCGCTTTATTCAGAGATGCCAGAGATGCCCATGACAGGGGAGTTGAAACTACATTTTTAACATCCTTTCAATCCAAACCATTCTATGATTCTATGACTGTAGTGAATTTCTAAATACCAAGTATTTCAGTGACCTCCCTTCACTTTATGGAGGAAATTGTGCATATCTTACATAGCTGATGCATGTCTGTAATGTAGGTCTAGTGCTTCAGGCTGGCTTCTGTAAGAACAGTTATGAGAATAATTCCAAGAAGCTGAAACAGCACAGGAGCTGCAGTGCTTCCTTCTGCAGTGTGTAATGAATCCACTGTATCCTAAAAGCATCAGTCAGTGCTGGTAGAACATGATCCACACAAGTCACACACTTCTCAAAAGCTTTGGTCTTACTGCATGTGTAATATACAACACATCTTCCAGAGTTGGAAAACATTATTAGTGCCCTGTAGATACGCCACAGTTTTACAAACTATATTTAAAAGAATCTTTTTAGAGAAACGCATCACAAATCAAATAAAAATCCAGATACTCATCACGTAATGACTTTTTTTTTTTAATTATTATTTCCCCCCCTCCCCCCATTTTACAGGCAAGTGTTACATGCAGCTAATGTCCTCATTCCAGAGATGGGAAAGGAGAAATGGGAAAGAAGTTTGTGCCAATGTGTTCAGGCTTAACTACTGACTGTTCCATGGAATTAAGCGAGGAAGGAACAGAGCCAGAAAACTTGATGGCTTGACTAGCTATGGCTGCTGGGTACTTGGATCCTTCACAATACCAAGAACATTTACTCAGGTTCCTGACTTTATTTTTAGTTTCAGTGCTGGTTATATGACTTGTGCAAGCTTATGGCAGAGCCAGAAAGCTGGTTTGGCTCAAACTTTTAAAAATCAATAACCACTATGTTCCAAGTACATTGCAAACTTGCCCTACAATACTGTGAGTATAATAAACCTGATTAGAATACACATTGGATATTTCAGAGCTAAGTAAGAAACATGCTGACTATAAAATTTATAATCTGCTAAGCACAGCAGATTATTTGATATCATATTTCTTGGATAAACCATGAATGAAGTATAGCAATTCCCACCAAAGGATAATATGATTGATTCTTAAATATCTTAAATAAATGGGTAGGAATGTGACATGGAAAAAATACTGGTATGGAGGTATTAACCTGTCTAAAGTCACTAGGAGTTTTACCATTTAATAGCAGAGGAATGGAAGAACTTAACTGAAAATGAGCAAATTTTTTGCAAGAAATAATTTCCCTGGCAACAGTACCAAACATAATATCAGATTAAGAAAAAAAAAAAACCAACACCATGAGAAAACACACTGATGCATATCCATGCTTATGCAAAACCGGTATATAGTGCATGCTTAATTTTAATTATATCCTTGGGCACTGAGTCTAATGCAGATGCAAGAAGTTAAAGACATCCACATGCTACACTTGGTAAGAATAAATAGGAAGAAAGCAGCTAAGGTATAAAGCAAAGGTGAAAAAACAGCACTGATTTGAGGTTTAAGTATGGCATCATAGAAATATTTATTGGGCTCAGCTCTATTTTCAGTATATTAATAGTGTAAAATTAGCAGAAGAAAACCCATCCTGTCTTTGTCTCCTGTCTTCTAACATAACGTATTATTACTTAGGTGCTTTAAAATAGGGCATTAATGACTTCTGAGGCATAATGTAATTATATAGAATAATAACAACCACTATCCTGAAGTTTGTGTAATTTAAGCAGAAATATATGACATGACTTCAGCTGGTTCATCAGAACAATGCTTAATTTTAACATTTACATGGAAAGAGAGTACCTACTTCAGTGACCACTGCAGCTTTCATTCATATCATGTTAATTCTAACATGTTATCTGTGTAAGAAAGATGTGAAGAATGTCCTTGAGCCCTTCTGCAAGTCAGGACATACTAGGGATGTATTGTTGAGAACATTTTCAGGAAGCTGTTTTGTCAGGTTCCTGTGAGAAATTGTTCCTGAAAGACCACTTCTTTGGTTGCTGAAAAAAAGTAGCTTTTTAGCTACACAACACAAATCTCTTTGACAGTCTAGGACTTATTGTGCAAATGCCTAAGCCAAAGGGATTTTAATCATCAACTTTAATGTGTTTAAGAACTCAGCCCTAAATAATTCTGCCATTACTATGGCTGGTTAACTGTGTAAGCTCAACTGTTGTGTTATTCAAAAACGACTCTGCAAAAAAATAAATCACACTATCTCTAGCATCATCATTTGGAATATGAAAGGCATTTGTATAACAGGTTTGTTTATGCAGCAGTAATTTTGCTCTTTTTCCCTTGCTATTAACTAATAATGCAAAGCAAAATGCTCTCACAGAGAAAAAGCGCCTGCTGTAAACAAATGTTACACCCTTGGAGGTTTATGCTTTCCAGTATTACAAAAAGCAATGAGTTGCATGATGTTATATATTTGAAATAAAAGGCACCCTAAAATATCACTGCATTTGACTTTATTTAAGGGAAATTAGGATGATCTGAAAATGTGCATACAGGTGTGACAAAAATGGTACCCTGAAAACTGATGATTTGCTGAATATGAAAATCCATTAAGATTTAGGGAACCAAATGACAGGTCTGAGGTACAGGATATTATCCACATTATTATTTTAACACCTGAGTTTAAATTCAGGCTTATTTATGTCATTATCTTAGTCTATGTAAGACTCTATTTACTGACTGACACATCTGAAAACTGATACAGTGAAAATGAAATCTTTTCTTTGACTTTTATGGTAATTTCTGCTTTTTTCTAACGTGCAATCCTTCCCCAAATAATTCACTCACTGACAAAAAGCCTTTTGAATAATCTTTATATATACAAGTTTCTGCAGAATGGAAACTCAAGAATAAAGAAGCAAGCTGAATACCTAAGTGCAGTCTGAAACCTAAGGATGCTTAAAGATTATGTTATTCACTGCACAAGTTTCCACCATTAGAAAGACTTCCTCATCAGGGAAAATTGTTCCTGGGACAGAAATGCTACACACTGGGTATAAGACATTTATCATCAGAAGTCTATGAATATATTAGACATTAGAAACAAAAGCAATTACTGCATCTTAATTAAGGGTAAACACTGGTAGGCATATGTTATCTACAAGAATAGCTATATGTCTGAATATGACTAGATCTAATCTAAAATGAGTGCTGAGATTAGCCAAAATCCTCTGGAGATTATCTCTGTGTAGGACTGTTTTTATAATCTTGTTCTAAGGCTAAGATCAATGAAACCTTAAAGAAGGATTTAGTGATGCTGATAGGATTTTCTCTTCTTGATAGATTGTTAGGTGAAAAAAACCAGCCATATTAATAGGAATACATTAAAAAGTTTCTTGATGGTGCACTCACACTATGTAATATCCATACTATAAAAAGGAGTTGTAAAACAATCCTTTATTAATGTATGAAACACTTTTTCATACTGGTAGTGCAACTTCAGGTGCTCGTGAAATGTGAATCTTTCTAAGATGCCAAATTTAAATTGCAAAGAAAGGAGATTTGGGCAAAGATTAAAGCTAATGAATATACTGAAATCTGTCTTGGCTGGGTGAATCTTATCTAAAGATAGTGTGTTGCTTCACATGCTTTCAAACATCCCAATGTGTTAGTCACACTTCTGTCTCCTGATGGGGTGTTCTCCTTATCAGCAAATGGATTATATATAATTATTGTCCATATACTATAAAATTCTGCTGAAATACACTCTATTCAGTTATCTCAGAGAATAAATATTCCTGTCATTTCTCAAAGTCTTATAATCCCAAATAATCCAGGAATAAAAGAGAATCTGCAGACAATTTAACTGTCATTGAAAAACAGGGAATTTTTAGTATGAAATAAAAAGCCAAGCTCCCTCTTTTTTCTTGCAATATATAAAAGACCTATTTAACAGCAGTACTTTTACAAAACATTCATGTCTGCACAACTATCAACTATTTTTATTTCCAATTTCAGCAATACCAAATAATTACTATACATGGATACTACAGATAATTACTACTGCCAAAACAAAGTGTACACCTGTTTTTAGAATTTGATGCATTTCTTCTCCTAGATAGCAACTACAATGAGACCGAGTTTACCTTTCCAGGAATTGCTATATGTTGTCCAAACAGAAAGGAGGAGGAGAACTGGTTCAAGAACAGACAGACATACAGCAATAGGTGAAGTGAAAAAAAGAGATAAAGATGTGGATGGGAATAACAGATAAAAAAGAGCAGGTAAGAAAAGAACAAAGACCAGGCAGAAGAGAATGAGGGGGTAAGTTGAAGAAAGCTGAAAACTGGTTAAGAGGCCAGCTACATAGAGTACAGTAGGCTATGGTCCATTTTAACAAAGATCTAGCAAAAGAGCAAGGTAGGGGAGTTGAAATATAACTGGACTGGAAAGCAGTTTAATGATAGTGAGTAAGGTGGAAGTGGCAAAAAGAATATGCAGGAACTAGATGTTATATAAAACTTTTATGCAATATGTGTACATTTGGCATTGATTTTAATGGGAGGCAGTGTTTACAGTGAAACCACCAGCTCTTGCCTTTGAAGACAAGAATTTGAGTGCTAAGGTTGCAGCCATCATCCCAGACTGTACTGGGACCAACGTGAGCTACCTAAAGGAAACTATTGTGGGTACCTCATGCAATAACTGAAAAACTGGTTATTTTTAGTAAACAAATTTCCCAGTTCAGTAATCTGGTTTCTGTAGTGCCACCAGGCAAAGGAGAAGGAAAATTCAGTAGTTTGCAAGATATGTGATACTCTTATTGGACACTTATAAATTTTTCTGTGAATGCAGAACAGAAGCGAACTGAGGAACTACACAAATGCAAACTGAAGTAAGAGATGCTGCACATAGGAAGATAATTAAGTGCTAATTAGTACAAATTGGCTGAAAGTAATGTGCTAGGTTTTTACTAGGCAATAGGGATAATTCTACAAGTCAAAAAGCTTGCTTTCTTTTTATCTACATCCCAAGGTGTTTACGTATCACCAACCATGGTGTACCTTTTAAAAATCCCACAGAAGATGTGAGCCACATTCTCTGTTCAATTGACCAGTAATGTTTTATATCTGAGGCATTTCAGAGGGTGATTCAAGTGAAGAAATATTACTAGAAACAGATCTGGTGGGAAAATATGTATTAGTGTCCCACAGGTCATTGATATTTCAAAACCTTTCCATTCTGCACTGAAACACAAATCTTGGGAAACCAAGAGCAGGAAATGATTAAAAAAGGAAATAAACTGGGAAACCTCATGAAAACTCCACTTGCAGTCTGCTTGTCACAGCGCTGCTCTTAAGTGTGAAAGAGATGGGTTCAACTCCTGCTCTGATTTTCACACAGCAACTCAAATTCGGAAAATTCTTTTCCGACCCAAAGCAGCTTCTTTCAAATTTTATGTTTCAGCAAAGCTCTGCTTTTGACAGGCTTGCATTTTCTGATGAAAAAGCATGTGTCACAACTTTCTGACACAGAATATTTCTGCATACAAGATACATTCAAGAACCAGTCACTCAGACAACATACAATGTTAAAGTAATGGTAAACTGTTCCCAGCTCCTAATCCTCAGTCTTTACTTACCCTCTAAATAAACCCATTCAATATTCTTCCAATTCTTATTCATTCAAAAGCTGAGAGATGGTCAGTAACTGCTACTCTCAATGGTTTTCAACAGGATTTTCAAGTAATCTTGATTCTATTTAAGGGCAAAGTGCTGTTTACTTTAATGGGCCAGACTTTGTCTGATGCAAATAAAGTACCTGGGTAAAGATTAGACAATTAGGTGATCAGCTTGCAAGCCTTTTGAGGGTAGGGAAAGTGGGGTATTCCTCAGTGCCACTAAGTCTACATACAAATAATTGCACTTAAGACAGCTGTGCTCTGTGGGGAAATTTTCAAGCTGTAAATAGACTCAAATGTTTGCCTTTGTGTCTGAGTGAAGTGGTTGGTCCTGAAAGCAATTTGACACATTTTATTCAGTTATCAGCTGCTGCTAACATAAACAGTTTTGAAAATCTCAACTAAAATACATCTGTGATCATTTGGGCTGGATGGAACAGAATGGTATGTGGCTATTTGGGAAAACAGTGTGCAATGAGCATTCACTGAAGTTCAGAATTCAATATTATTCAGATGAATCAGTGAAAACATTGGGTATACTGCTATTTAAGAGAGATAGAATAGAGTGAAAGCACATTCTTCATCCTTATTAGCAAAGTGCAGTTCTTTTTCTATATAGTATGGGGCCTGCAGTTTTCTCTTTTTTGTGTGTTCATTGTGCATCTTATGGTTTTACAGTTCGTAGGGGGGGTAAAATCCTGAGATGATGAGTGACTGCTATGCATACAGGGTTAAATAGGCATTCCAGACAACCTGCCTCCATTAAGATTCAGCTGTTTTTACACAGTGTTTACATCAACCTCACTGCCAGTTTTTTTTGACATGAGGAAAGCAATTTCCTTGAATAACATATCATTTCCTACTGTGTACATAAGTTGGAAAGCATTCTGCTACCTTTATGCTGCAAAAGGATTTGTCTATAGTCAGTTATTTTACCTACTAAGCCTTGTAAATCTAGAGCAGAAAACAGACTCAAGGACCATTGGATCTTTCTCAGACAGGGATAACAATCTAGGACGTCTGTTCTAAAACATTACTGAGTAAAGCAGAAGACAGGGGCAAAAGCCAGGAGTCACACTTATTCCTGGATTTGGAATAACTATGAGATTCTAGAATTGCCTGTAAGGTATTAATGAAACTTGGGATTTAGAAAGCATAAAATACAGAATGCTTCACCCCAACTTCATGACATTTCATGTCCTTCAGTTAGTTTAGATGATTGTATCTATGTAAGCTGACTCTGCATTCTATACTCTTATTCTGATTTATTTGATTTAACTAGTGACATAAATAGTTGGACAGAGCAGCAAGAAAACTATGTAAAAAGAGTGGAATCTATACATGGATGTACTTTACCAACTTCTTTTTTCAGTCAGCTTTCTTGATAAAAAGGGCTTAACCCTCAGTATTTTTCCATTCTGGTTTATACTGTGAGAAGTAGTGAGGGAGAATACTGTCTTGTTCATATTTTGCCCAGAAATTTCCTATTATTTGCAGGCAGTCTGTCTTTAAGGGTTTAGCATGGAAAATTTCATACCCATGCATCCATCTAGAATATCAGCATTATTTGCATGGTATCTCTGCACTCTTCAGCTATTAAAGTATTTTGCATGATACCTGCTCTTAGACTTGTATTATCACATGCTCTTATCTTGACTCATATTTATCCTTAGAAGTTGTGGTTTTGCCAACAGGCTCCCTGAGGCTTTAATCATGCCTTGGTAGAGGAACTGACTCTATCAGTGAAAACTGTACAATGATGCATACTGAAAAGAATTATAGTTATAAATAATGCCACTACCAATTCTTGAGATATGCTGTAGTTTTTTTAAGAGGCAGAATAATATTCTCTAAGGATGACAGAAATGTTAGCAACTGTCTCAGATTTTAACACCATAAATTAAATCAAGTATTAAATTCAATGACAGCAACACTTGGATAAATAAGTGTTTCTGTCTAAATAGCATGGAAGACTCAGGATCAGGGGCCATTAATAGTTTCCTAGTCAGTTACTGAGCTATGAAATACAACCAGAGCACAAAGGAACACTTAAGTGTTACACAAACCTTGCTGCTGAAAGAGCTACTTCCACTCTCAGTAGTATCTCCTGCAGAGAAGGTTGGCTGTGCATCCTCAGACTGGGGCACATTTCTCCAGCACACAAGAGAACTTCTTACAGCTGTAGGGAAATAGGAAGAGAAATAATCATTAGATCACAGTTGTGATTACATTTTAGTAGCAGAGTTCCAGGCAACAGAGACAAAAAGGGTATTGAAGGTCATGTGATGAGAAACTCATTTGCAGTTCTAAGGATCCACAAACTGAGAAATCAGATCATATGCTACCACACCTTGTTCTAAATAATATAACCACTTACACTTTAATTTCTTCTGGTTTTGAAAACCTTATCTCCAAATACTTAATTTGCACATGCTACTCTCTACATAGTATACAACTTGTGATCTTGTTTGGAACTGAACTATATTTTAATGGTGAAGTTCCAGAATAAAAGCGTTGCTATCAACACCTGAGCACAAGTCCTGCTGTTGCACAAACTTTGCTTCTGCTTTCCTAGCTCTTGATGAGCAGGATACACAGGTGTAGTTCATAATTCAATTCTTCCTTTCTACCTTAGAAGAAATGATCGTAACAACATTATATCCATGGAAGAATTACCAAGACAATGTGCAGATTCCTTTTTACATTTGTCACTCAAGAGTCCCCCTAAGACTCTGCTGTTGAACCCTTTGGTCTGGGTAATAGCTATAAAGCACAGAATGCCCCAGTATACAGGCCTCCCCAAGCATCTCTAAATATATTTAAACTGAAGAACAAATTAATCTAGTGGAATATTGGTCATCATTAAAAGAAAAAAAGATCATAACTACTTGAGTTAAATGTAGACTGTTTTCCTTGCTCTATGTAGTTAAGATGTATCAAATATTTCTTGAATTCCCTATAGCTTTTATCAGCATCATCACAATAACCACTAGGTACCATTCAACACATGAAAATAAAAAATGCTCCTCCTGAAAAAAACTGACCAGTCAAACAACCACCTCAGGCAATTGCAAATATAACTGAAAAACAAGGCACACATTCCCACCCATCTCCTTCCTCTGGTTTTCTTATTTCCCTTCTCTATATTCCTGTTTCATTTCAGAAATCTCGTTAAGTTAGCATTTCTATTAGCACTTTTAAGTTGAATTTGTGCTCTTTCAGTGGTACACACCTATTTCCAAAGTTATCTAGATTACACTCCATGACAAGGTACAACTCACACAACAATGCTGTGAAGCCAGCATGGTGGGATTTGGCTCTTGAGAATGGTCTGACCTTTGAAATTACATTAGATGGTTACCATCTGGAGCATCTCTGGGAGCTCTCCACCCACAGGACAGCAAACGTCTCCTTCAAACTTGGGAAGTTCAGTGCTGTCAAGCCAGATACATTCATTAGCTGGGTCATAGTGCAGGACTTCAGCTGGATGTAGGTATACCAAAGCAGATGTGCCTCCATTTGGTACTCCCTTCAGACTGGGAATCCTGCAAGCTTCACAGAGATTTCCTATCTGTTCAGCTGCCAAATATATCCACTAGTGCTTGTGCATTTCAGTTTTGTTTGGATGAATGGTTAGCATTTAAAACTTATTCCAGACAAGGTCCCTGGCAAACTACATTCAGTGATGTGTGCTTTGATTTTTAACCTAATGGCATATCCTCCCCCTTGCTTTTCCACTACAGCTCAAGTTTCACAGGCAGTTTGTATGTTGGTCATTCACCCCCATTTTCTTCCCTGCTGTCCCTGAACTAATTAGCTTTTTCCATAAATCCTAAGTCCAGCATGACTTAAGATAACAACTTAGAGTTTATTAGCGTAGTGCCTAGAATTAAACTTCAGCATTGAAGCTCATACACGGAACACCATAGCCAATGCACTTTCTGACAAAACTGCATCATATCATGAAAGCTGCACGGAAGATTTTCCACATTTCTGTATGATAGAACAGGTAATCAGATCTACACAAACTTGCTTTCAATAATCCTGTGTGGATGTATCCGTGTTAATAATAATGTAGCTACAAACCCATATAGACAAAAAAGAACAAGAAGAGTATATGAAGGAATGGATGTATTTTGCATTAAGTGTTAGGGGTCAGGTGAGAAGTTCAATAGAAACATAATGTTACTGTTGGTGATGTACAAAGGTTCTGCTGTGTACCTTTTTTTAAAACTGTCTTCACAGGGAAGTTCATCTGAGAGGTTTTGACTTGGGGCTTATGTAGCATTCTTAGTGTAGTCACCTAAGGTCATGCAGAAAATCAGCAGTTTAATTAGGATCTGATCTCAGAATTTTCCTGGCTTTTGGCTGTTTGCTCTAACAAGCAGCTGGTACAACCTTCTAAAGATATTTATTTAGATGGTCAGTGGCCAAGAATGAAACCTGTTCCAGGCAGCTGTGTTCACCACTTCACTCACTATGTTATTCAGAAATTTAGATAAATCACTGAATAATGAATTTGTTGGACAGCAGTTTCATATGAAGTGATTTAGGAGTTACAGTGGATTGCACGCTGAACATGAATCACCACTTAGGTGTTGCACAAAGGGAAACACTATACTGGGATTATAAACAAAACTATGGCTTGACCGATACAAAAAGAAAAGTCTCTGCTCAGCGTTCACAGGTCCTCAGCTTATTTTAGTCCACTTTTGTGCAAGAAACTTGGAGACATTTGAGCAATTTGAGAGAATCCAGAACTGAGAAAAAAAATTGATCAGAGACTGCGAAATATGATTGACAACAAGAAAAAAAAATTACAAATGAAGAATTCAATCTGCTACCCAGGCTGTGGTGAGTAGGGCAACAAACAGAAGGATTATATTTCAACAAATAAAATAATGCTGAGACAGCAAAGAAAACTTACAGAAAGCACAACAGTAGAGGGCTGAAACTAGTTAATTTATGATCTATCCTGTTACAATGAACACAGAAGACACTGCATATCTGAAATAAATTAGCTGCACTTGATCTTATGGTTCTTTCCAGAACTGCAGTGTGCTAGAAATTATTAGTCTCATGAAACTTTATTCACCATTTAGGTACTTCAAACAAATCTGTATTAAGAATCAGATTAGTAGCCACTGATAGTCACAAAGAAAGAAGTACTAGAAAGCTGGTACCCATCACTCTCTTTCACACATAAACTACAGACCATGTTATCAAAGCACCCATGGAGAGTTGTTCCCTAGCCAGACAACAGTCTTCCTGTACCATGTTTAGGATTGTGTGCAGAACAGTGCTTTTGTCTTTACTCAACCTCATGGAAGTTTCTGTCAGCTCATGTCTTCATCCTGCTCATTTCTTTTTGAGTCACAGCCCTGTTCTGCTATGATGGTGATCAACTGTTCCACCCCACATGCTGTCATCCAACTTGCTGAGGATTTCATCCCAACAAACAGGTCATTACTGAATGCTTGAACTACAGCAGACCTGTGTTAGTATTGACTCCTGAGAAGCATAACTTTGAACTAGACATCAACTGGATTTTGAACCAGTTCCTGTAATGTAACTGGATGCCATGGTATCCATATTTTCTTAAGGTACCAACACCAGAGAGAGTGCAAAGAAACCTCATGGAAATTGGCATTCACCAATGCCACTTACTGTCACTTACCCAGCCCTGTGTGTGCTCCCAGCTGCTTTCCCTAAGCCTTGTCCCCACACAAACACAGCCTTTGTGGGTGAAGGGACTAAACCATAGCTTTAGTAAGATGAACAGCTTTGGAGTGGGAAAAGAAAATATGCAAAACATCAAATCAAATGTCCATAAGTAAAGATGAATTAGGCTTCAAGTGATATTCTGCAAAGGTGTTGACACACAGTATGCCTTGACAGCCCATCTGGTAAATGTGGATGTCATTCAATACTCTGAATCTTCCCAGTGAATGGCATGCCAAAATCTCACTAGAATAAGAAATTGTACACCAAATGCCAATCATTCATTATTTTCTAATTCTCTAAGGAGTATTTTTCATTCTGTTTGGCATTTATAAAGGAAAAAATGCTGTGCCTGTATAAATGAAAATTCTGCACTTTCATATCAAGCCAAGGGCTGACACAATCCATGCAGCAATGCTTCTCTGAGGGATGACCATGTACAAAATATGGAAATGGTGATGCTATGAAAAAAAACAAAGGCCTCATTGATGTACCACTGAATTTAAAGAAAGAAATGAAAATAGAACCAAGACAATGCTCTTATTTTTCTCTGTTCATTTTAATTTTCCAGATTATCAGTCTAGTACAGAGAAGAAAAAAAATACACCTTACAATGCCATAATCAATAACTCAAACTGACTGGAATGAACAATGCTTTATCTTGCCTAGATTTTACATTTGTTATAGGCTGCTTAAAGTAATGCATTTTGAAGTACAGAAGCACATTAACAAATTTTGTGTGAGTGTTATCAGTATGTTAGAAAATATAACTGAAGAACATATTAGGGATGTTTTCCTAAAAATGGTAGGGTCTCCACATGAAAATGACTTTTGGTATCAATATATTTGACATCTTCAGGTCCTGCTGCTGATGTGCTGCAATGCATACATGCAATCTTCCTGCCACTCACATCAAAGCCAGACAAGTTCACCTATTTAATGTTTTGTTTTAAATCAGGTGTTGTGTTCAATAATAACGTCAATGTTACTAAGTACTTAGAGTGGAACACATACTGTGTTAGAGCTGGTTTTTTTTTTTCCTTTTTAGACTGAAAAGAGCAGTTGGATATTGTACTGCTCTATGAATGAATATTAATCATCCAAAGTTTCTGCTAAGTGAATTCTAGCTTACATGTTTATGTTCTGCGCTTTTCACTTCCAGACACAGTAAGATTTAAAATAATCTCAATCTTGTAACATGCAAATCAGAAATAAAATGGGCAAGCCAGGTCAAGAGAAAAGAAGACCAATGTGAAAGGTGTCTAATCTTGTATGACTGTTTGTTTCACTGAGATTTCATCCTCCTCTCAAATTGCAGTGCATGTCTCTGAACTGAAGAAGATAAGCAAGCTGTGTATTATCCTGAAGGACGTGCTAAGGACATATAATGCTCCAGGCACTATCACTGAACACAAGGTATGTCTTGAAAAATGTCAGAAGATAAGCGATGAATGAAGGTGCATGTGACCTTCATTGTTCAAGGGCTCGAAACAGGGAGAAACTCAGAAAAAAGCATTGATTTCCCCCCCCCCCATTTGCATGTTAAACTGTTGCTTCTCACAGAGGCAAGATGAAGACCCATTTTTCTGAAAAAAAAGTCCAATTCTGCCATGGACTTTTTATTTTTTTTTTTAATACCTATTGAAATCGATATCCATGGATATGACTCATAACAAGGATATGCTCTTTTCACCCAAATCAGTGGTTATCTCAGCATAATAAAATACCAAAATCTACTCCAGCCTATTCTGTTCTGATTTAGTGAGATACTTGAGCGTGTCAATAAACCCAGGAAAGTCAGTGTCTGTATAGACATAAGGACGAGTCATATTCTTGAATTTTAACAGCAACCATTTGACTATTTCCACATTCACTGTGCACAGATGCCCACACAACTATAAAAAAATTTTCACTTTTTGCTTCATTTGCTGACCTGAAAAAAAAGAAACAAGATGTTCTTTTGGATCAATTGGATCTTAAATAATTTGGGTTTTTTCTCATTAAGACAGCAAAATAATGCAACAAATACTTTTCACCCCACATGCAACATTCCATTCCTAAAACAAAGTGGTCGAGTAATAGCTTAAAAAAAAAAAAAAAAAAAGGAGGCTAAAGACCCAGAGTATTTCCAGGCAAGTTACTTATCCAGTTATACACAAATATATATATATTAGTGCATGGCTAAAGCACACAGCAGCACAGGAAACCCATAGCTATCTCTACTGCAGTAATTTCTCCTACCTCCTAATGAGCCTGGAGCTCATTTAATCTCTGCACTGTAAGAATATCCTGGTACCTGGTGGTTAGGTCATTTCCCTAGAAGGTTAGAAATTTGAACTGAAGTTCTTATAGGTAGCATGATCTCAAACTTGCCATATTGCAGGTGAGTCCTGTAACAGGGAAACTCTAAGAAAAAGGCCATTCACACACATGTCCATCCATGACATCTAGGGCAGACTAAAATTTTTCCTTTCCCTTGAAATTATTTAGTAAACTTGACCAAATTTGTGAGGTGGCAACCTATGTAGTTCATTCCTTGCAAATAACCAGAGGGATAAAACAACCCCAACTAACTAGCTTAGTTCTTAGCTTTGTGACCTACTTGTGTGTGACTCGTGTAAGACGTAGCCCTGTGTACCACCAAATCCAATTTTCTCTCATCAGCTAACCCATAGAAGAAAGCAGATGGATTCAGAGTCATACAAAAGAACTTGTCATTACAGACCTTAAGATGCCCTTCACAGAATTAAATTGTGAAAAATACTGCAATGATATGTTCATAAGTAGCTTTTCAGGAGCAGTGGCTCCTCCTTTCTGTTTCCAAGACCTGTATGTAGCAACATGCATAAGTTAGATGTCTCTGTGGCCTCCATCACTGTGGTACTGGCAGGACTCAAGTGTTAATTCATAGTTATGGATTTTAAGGCTAAAATGAACTATTGGGACAGTCTAGACTGACCTTTCTCATGATGCAGACCACTGATTTTTGCATCAAGTCTACCACTTTTGCTGAGCTCCAAAATAACTTTCAGAAAATTGTTTAAGCTTCATTAAAAGATTACATTTTATAAAAACTCTGATCTGTCCATAATGATTACCTTTCTGCCCTTTTAAAAATATTCCCTTTATTTCCACTCTGAATTGGTCTATTTTTGGATTTCACTCACTGTATCTGCTTATCCTTTTTTTACAAATTAAAGAGCAGAAATACCTTGAACATCAAGACAAAGTAAAACTTAGGCTCCTTTTTTCAGAAGTTAAACAATTTGGCTTTTTCCTGCCTTCCCTGCTATGATCTTTTTATCAAATTTCTGAACAGGTTTCTCTTTCAACTGTTTGCTGAGCTTTTACACTTTTTTATTTCATCTTTCCAACCTTCTTTTTTTTTTTTTTTTTCCTTCAGATGGGCTAATACTGAAAAATCATTGTCTTCACAGTTCCACATTCAGTGGAAATAAAATTACTCCATAATTGTTCACTAAAAAATTAGAGTAAGATATGATATTTGCTCTTGAGAGGAAAGGAACCAATTTTCAAATAAAAAATAGAGATAAAAGCTTTTTGATTAACATTATAAAGGAAGCATGTGGCAGAATCAGGACTCAAATACCTACACAGTTCCAGCCTAGCCATAAAGACATGATTATCCTGCCCCCTAATTAAGCACAGAGCAAGCAACTTTCAGCATTTAGAATTAATGGAAGTTCTTAGATTTGTTTGTGTCTTTTAATATTAATTGTAATCATCAGTGATGGTATTTCTGTTTTTTGACATACTATCTGCCATGTATGCATAGTTTCAATATCAAAACAAGATGCTGCTCAGTTTCTTACAATTTCTATGAAAACAATTTTTTAAAAAGAAAGTGGGCTTTAATTTCTCTACTCTTCTTTGAGGAAACACAAAGCCATATATGCCATTTACTGACATCTACACTATCACCCTAAGACATTTTGTTTCATACATTCCACATTCAGAGTCTGTCACCTCCAGACTAAGATGGAATACTATTTTTTGAAGTGCACCACCATCTTCATGGCTTACATCAGCTGAAGTGCCTGGGTCTTTCTTTATTGTTAGCTTCTGTTGTTGCTGTTCCAAATGCTGACACAGAAGACTTATCTTCCAATTTGATGAGTAATAGAAGCCTACTGCCTGAAGAGATGACCCTGCATTTTTCATTTTATGTTTGGGGGTTTAAAATTTATTTTTGTTCCGTAACCTTCTATTAAATGCAATCCTTTTTCTTTTTTTAAGAGATTTCCTGTTTGTCAGAAATAGAAATGTTCAGCACCTTGTATTAAAACAGAAACCATGTTTCCTGTGACAATAAACACTTAGAAAACATTGTCTGTTCATGATCAGTAAGACTAAATAGTAATGGTAAGACACTGGTAATAGCATGGATGAGCAATTTTCTTCTCATTGTTTTAGGGTCACACTATTCTTTCAAAAAAGGAAGATTTACTGTAGCAGAAATGATAGATGGATCATCTTCCTCCCCCACACATTTAACCTTCTCTGGACTTCCTCCACCTTTTCAATTTCTTGTCCCTCTGTACATGTTATCTCTAGCAATGCAATACTTGCTTCTGTTACACCCTGATAATGAGCATTTGAAGAAGTAGCTTTTCTTAGGAGAAAAGTTACTCATACATTCCAATTATTCTGATACTCAAGATGATTTTTTACTTATTTTCAAAGGTTTATCTACAATGTGTTGAAGTGATTTTAATTCTTCTATTTTATTATCATCCAGTATGCTCATGCAGTGTACTAATCCTTCTTATAGTTATAAAGTCAAAGGAAAACTATCATAGCAATTTTGTTTTTATTCCCAGTATATGAGCTAAGCCTTCAGCTTCAATAGAAATGCATTTTTATTATTTTTCTTTTTAACCATGATAGGAAAGGGATTGCTTCTGTGACAGTGCAGGGAATGTTCTTATGTACAAGTCATAAACTGCTGCATGACAAAATGTGCCACCATAGGTAGAACTGGCTCTGTATAAGATCTGGATCAAAGACAACAGAGGTCATTAAACTTCATGACTCCCTCTCAGTGATGATAATATTAGGGGAAAAAATAATCTGGCTGAACATCAACGAAACCACTCCAGCCCAGTATGTGTTTAAGGAGAGCTTATGAGTAAGTTTCTCCAGAGGCAGAATCAAGTAAGAATTAATTTTATTAATATTATATTGTCTGATTTTGACCATTATCTCTAAGTTAAAATGTTGTCTGGGATAACAAAAAGGAATATCAAATCTCAAAAAAATGTTGTAAGGATACATGAAGAAAACTGAGTGGACAAAGAGGGAAAGCAAGACAGACTCCACAACTGGAGAGGGAGCAGATCAGTCAAGATTTCCTTTATAAGCTCAAGTCATTTTTTATTTAAGTTTCCATGATTACCCTCTTCCAAGAATCAAAGCCTCTATTTTTCATGAATTAAATGTTCTTGTGGTTTTTGTTTTGTGGGTTTTTTTTTTCCCAAAGTGTTTTCTCATGCTATTACTAAATATGTTAACTTCTAGTCAGCACAATGTTTTCCATCTTCTTTCTTTTATGTATTTAGACATGACTGCCTGCTAGAAACATCTAAATGGCTGCCCTGGAGAAAATACAATATTATATTATTCCCATTTCCAATCTTATAGAGAGAAAATCAAAATTCAAAGAATAAATTTATGAGGGAAATGTCTACATTCCCCATTATTTGCCTCTGTACAATTATGTCGTTTTTAATTTGCTTCAAATGACATACTTCAAAATTACAGAAACAGACTTCCATCCTTAAAAGGAAATATTAGAATTAAAGCTTTTCTTACTGGGATAATTAAATTCAGATAAAGACTGAATGGGTTTTATTTCAAATTGCTACAAATTATGATTTATTATTTTTTTTAATTTTTAAACAGAATCATACCTCTTTAAGAACTTAAAAAAAACCATTCTTTTCAAAACACAACTGCTTAAACACTGAATAAAACCAGAGCTAGAATGAGGCAAATTTCACTTTCTGATCTATGTTTAGTCTGAAAAACACACAAAAATGATAGCTTAAAAAAACCCAGCTATGACATCTTAATGAACAATTTGCACTCTGTGAAGGAAGGGAGAAACCTTCACTGTCTTCCACTGATTGTTCCATTGTTCCAAAACTAAACCAAAACAACTAGAAAGATTCAATCTTGTTTCTCTCCCTATTATGCCTTACAGAGGAATATCTGGTTTGCAAAATGCTCTTGTTCAAAACAATGTCAGTGAAGGCTTAGATTTAACTTTCATAAGCTTGTGCATGAATCTTCTTAGCAAAATGATTCATTATAAGGTCACAAACTAAATTCAAGCAACATTTTCAAGTTGATAAAATGTTGAATGTTGTAAATATGTAAGAAAAATAGCTAATCTACACATGAAATGTCTGAATTCTTTCAAAAAAACATCACAATGGGTAGCAATTAAACTCTTAGATGCTTCAATGTATTAAAATTAATTTTACATGAAACAGAGCAACACTAATCAACTCGCTAATTTCAACCATATATCAATGAAAGAAGTACTAGTATGGAATTAAGATTTATATTTTGCATCTCAACATATATTTAAAGTATTACACTGTTACACTACGCAAATCAGACTTCCAGGTTCCAATTGGAACTTACCCTCAAGTAGCTGTGGTATTGCCAGTTTAGTCCTAAGATATACATTTATCTGTAAATGACATTTCCTTCTTTAAATTTGAAATAATATTACTTTTGGATAATTGCATGGGAAGCCACAGGGGGATCTATTTATTTTCCCCATGTTGTGCAGGGTATGACACATACTCTAAAAAAATGTTTTATTGCTACTATTATATTATTTCATATTAAACTAAACATTTTTACTGGGTGTCTATCATAGATTTCACCCTCTGACGGTTATAGAATCTGCTTTTTTACACAATTTCAGATAGAAAGATTTTTCTATGGTACAAAACATTTTTCCTATTTATAAGCCATCCTCTCAGTTTAAACTCCTCAGCATATTTCCACTGCGATTCTGTGAATGGAGGACACTCAGGAGGCACTGTTGAAAACTGCTGAAGATCCCTTTACAGAAGAGGAAACATAAGTGTTCTGCCCTTCTGATAACAGTGGTCCATAAGAAAGACCCTCACAGTCCACAGTTCACTCCTCTGTCAGGGTTCACTAGAAGTCTACTTTCTTGTCCAGTGTTTTAAGGAGATTTAAGTGAGGACCCCAAGAGCACAAGCTCAAGGATTTAAGTTGGCACATGTCCATTGTAGCTGGATAAGCTACAATTTACACCATTTTGAGACTAGTGCTGAAGCTGAATCAGTGATTGAAACTTAAATACTTGCCTTTCACGATGATTTTTTTTTCCCTATACTTTCCCTGTCTGCATCTTTCTTCTCCATGTACTAACTTTGGTTAAATAAAAAAAGAGAAGTGATTTTCTTAAGGAAACCTGTTGAACCTTGTTCAACACTTAGACAAATCTGAGACTTTTTCATCATCATACATGGGTGTGCGTGTGTGAGTATATATACATATGAATATATATGAATATATATGTGTATTAAAAAAAGCAAGGCCTTCTTCCAACTGAAGTTGAGGTGTAGTATTCATACAGAAAGTAGGAAAACTTGATTTAAATCAAACCTAACTCAGAAAAAACACTTGAACGTTGATCTGCTTAAGTCCACAGAAGTGACCATTTCATTATTATTCTCTGCTGGTCTCCTTACCTTGACTGGAAATTCTCATTTTTACTTTTCAACAAAAGTTTTTCAAGACTGTCAAACTCAATCTTGTTTTTTCTTTTCTTTTTTTTTTTTTTTTTTTTTTTTTAAAGCGAGCTTATCAATCACTATGGTTTTGATGAGAAAATGTTCTTGATCAGACCAAGTAACAATTTTTTTTCTCTGCCATCTGCCTGTACCCATCTGTTATCTGTTTTAGATTAAGAGTGATTCAGGACAGGGGGTGTCTTGTTGTGTTTGCAAAATACATAGCCCAAGAAGTTCATGGTCTAAGCCACAAAGATAGTACAGTTTCTTCTGAACTCAAAATTATAAATACAGTCATCTACACCAACAAATTCCCTGGTGAGGAGGTGCAGATTGAAGGCAGTGTGCTGAAGTCTCCTATAGACCCTTCCCTTTAAACTAAACATTCTGGTCCCAAGCATTAAATGAAATTTTATTAATGAATAGCTTGGTCGTGACTCCAAATGATTACTTAAATTTTAATTATTTTCTTTTAAAAGTTTTTTCCTAATTCTACTAACATTTTCATTTGGAGCAAAATATGTCCTGGAGATGACCATGCCTCTGGTGCATTCTTTATTTAGGAAAGCTGTAATTTTGAGACAGCTCTTCTTGGGGTGTGACAGTAATTTTGTATTTGCTTCCTTTGCCATTTCCATCAAGAAACTTCTTTTCTTTTACACATAGCAGCTGAGTACAGGATAAATCTTTTTCAGTAGGTGCAATGCTAGCTTTTAAGCAGCCTCCAGGGAGTGCAAAGGAGTTAGCTCTGTACTGCATTGACATTTTACATTTCCCCAGTCCCAGTGAGTATATTGCTTTTGTGACACCGGTGGCCCATTCAGCAATACTGGCTAATTCCAGCTCCACAGTCCTTTATTAAGTGTTTTGTTTTGTTTGGCCTCACATCACAGGATCATCTTGTCTACCTCTGACTTTTTCATTACCTTTCATTACTTCTCATTTCAGCTTCCCCTACATTATATGGTCATCTTCAGAGACTTGTACTCATAACACTTGGAATAATTAAGAGAGCCACATAAAGCTGCACAGCAGTAATACTGCTGCCCTCAAAAATGCCATGCCACCACCTTTTAACTAAGAATGACAGAAATCCAGCCCTGAGGCAGCAAAGGGAACAGCTTAAATTCTAAAAAGTTTCTCCTGGAATCTCAAAAGGTTTACACCAGAAATGAGCGAGGTGATAATGATGGATGTTAAGTTAGCATTTTCAGTGAATGTATATGAGCAAATACTTACTATTTAATGTTGCAATATTGCAGAAAGATGGAAAGGAATTAGGCCTCATATTTTCTTCACCTTTCCTGTCTCTCTCTTGGCATGCAAGGCAAGATTAAATGTTATATTCTCATATTAGTTCTTCCTTTTGTTCAGGTGTTGCTCTCAGCCTCTTCCCAAATGTGTCACTCATCACTGGCATCTATTGCTTTGAAAGAAAAGGCAACTGAGGCAAAGTAGCCTGCTGAATCACTCTTGAGGTGCACTTCAAGCAGAATGTCAGGAGAGCAGACCTTTCAGTTTACACAAAAAGAATGATACACCTTCTGATCAGCTCTCACATCCAATGCCAGTCTAGGACTCACCCACCAGTTCAGGGTCAGGAGACTGAAAGGACCAGCTGACCCTGCTTCCTACTTGTTTGATAAAGTCACATGGGTTCCAGACACTGATGCTATACCAGAACATACTCTGACATGTTCTGGTGCATTTTAGAAGTCTGCTTATGTGATGTGCACTATTGCAAAATGCTTTGCTACTCATGTTTTTTTAAAATTAAAACAATGAAACTGAAATAACAAGAGAAAAACCTTGAGAAAACAAATGACTTTTTACAGTTGCTTATGGGATGAAACTGAAATCCCTTATACTTTGTAACAGTTGCATTCTTCAAAACAGTTTTCTCAGGAGATTGTTTTTTTTAACCTTTTTCTCCACTACAAGATACACTATCAATTTGACTGCAGTAGGCTGGAAGTATTCTGGAATATTTATGTTTCTTACATAAACTGTACTGCGATTCAACCTTTCCCCACACCCCTCATTCCTCCCAAACAACTCCGAGTATGCCAAGTTACTGTTGTGCTCTTCATCTGTTTAACACACACGCAGGTCAGATGACAGCAGTGCATGTTACACTCTCCTGATGTCATTACCAATTAAGGAGGCTGTAATTCAGACATTTACTTGCAGCATCTCCATTTGTCACCAAAATATCCTGCATGTTACTTGAGCTATTTAGAATGGAGACTGTGACTGTTCCAGAAACTGAAGTTAAAATAAAAAAATTTGAATCTCAGGTAGACGCAATTAACATGATTACCCACACAAGGTCAGAAGAGCTACTTCCTCTCCTTAACATACATCATCCTCCTAAAATAATAAAGCCTTATTTCCATCCCTGCTGGATGAGAGCACCATCCCCATTTCTCCCTCCCCATTGTTTTTCTGTGTATTGAAATCACAACTTCTTGGTGTCTTTGAAGTTGTCCCTATGTCTTTTCTGAACTTTACGGCTTCAGTTAAAGCACTTCAGGCTTCTGAGTTCTACAAACTGTTTTCTCCAGGAACTTTGCAATGCATATTGCTTGCATGCTTTCATGCTGAGTGTTTAGTTTACAATCCAGTCCATTTTGGCATTGTTTGGTCTCTAGTAGAATTATACTGATACAAAGAAGAAAATAAAATTAACAAAACAAACCAACTGAAATAGCAAGAAAACTTTCACTGGTCAAAACTTTTCACTGGTCAAATTCCTTGATCCAAATAATAAAAATATTTTCTCTAACCCTTCCCAGAGCAATGAACTTTCTGTTCATGTTTAGCTACAAATGAATATTTAGGGATTATAATGCCATGTATCAAAAAGCCCCATAAAGTAGGGCAGAAAGGTCACTGTGCTACTTAGTGACAATGTCTTCCATTCAGTGGAATGTACCATACCAAGAACCAAGACCTGTTCCTCAAGGCTTGCTTTAGAATGTGTGATCCTATTTTCTTGACTGAACCTGATGTTAAAAAAAGCTTAATTTTTTTTGTTTTAGGTTTTCTGAAGATATTCAAAGGTGTGCCTGGCACCTATTTGCAGACTTTTCGCACAGGCAATTGAGAATTTCATTATTAAAGTTAGGTAATTTTTTCACAAAATGCCATGATTCCAGCAGCTGATATTTTGGGAAGGATAAACAAACAGAAATCAAAGTTGCAAGAATCCGAGTAACGCTCCAGGAAACAGCAACAATGCCAACATGTGGAAATCATTCAAAGACAGCAGTACAGGATTTATCTCAAAGTCAACAGAAGCTCATAACAGTCCATAAAAACAAGTAAACAGCTATATTACCACAGAAGAGTAACACTTGCAACAGGAAATTGAGTTCTGTAATCAATGAACACCTAAGAATTGCCAGAATAGTTAAATGTGGATTTTCTTAGGAGTTTGATTCCAGAAATTAGGGATAGGAAGTGCATCCAATAGAAATGTTTCTGGGAAGGCATAATGGCAAAATGGTTCCATCGTATGTCTTAGGGGAAAAAAAAAAAAAAGTCCCTATACATCTGTAAATAACTTTAAACCAAGCTGTGTTTTGTTTTGGTTTTGGTTTGTGGTTTTGTTTTTTTTTTCACAGCTGGAATACTAGTTTTTATTACAGCTCAACTGGCACTGCAAATTAAAATCCATCTCTGTTTGTTAAACTGCTACTTAAAATGGCTTCCACCAACTGTTACAGTTGGATATTATGTTGTCATTTATGCATTAAGCGGGAATGGTTCAATAGCATGAATATTTAAAAACAAGTACATGGTAAGTATTTTAATTGGGTTTCCATTGCCAACTGCTGAGTTAGATTCCCAGGATTTGGTCAAAGCTTTCTTAATTTTTCATTACCTATGAAGCAGCATCCACTGAATTAATAGAATCAGGGTCCTTTGTAGAGGCATCTCAGGGTGTCTGATCATAGCAGAACAGCTTTGCACTTCTAATGGACATCAGTTAAAATACTCTGCAGATTTCTACCCTGCTGCTTAGTCTGAACCAATGACTGAACAAGTTATTTGGTGAATTCTCCCTTAGAGATGTTAATTGTGAGAAAACCCCCTTCACCTTATCATGAACGAAGGTACTACAGAATGACTGTAGGCACATTAGAACTTCTGGCAGAGATTTCCAAAGGTCTGCACTGGTGCTATGCATGAAAAATTGTATTTTCATGGCATACAACATCTATAGAGGCCCAACATCCATGGAAGCTGAGGTGAATTTACAAAACACATAATTATATGACGATATAAGACTACTTTAATTTAAATGATACAACAGGCTGGTTAGAGGTTACCAGATTATTTTTATGGGAGTTAGCAGTTTTGAAAAATTACAGTAAGACTTCACCATCATGTTTCTAAATAGCCCTTAATGGTGGACTGCAACTTCCTCAAACATCATTACAAACTCTTTTCTGTTTAACCCATAGGTCACATCCTGCAAGTGGCACAAATATCAGCCTTATCTGTCACTTAGAGACAGTCACATCCAAGATACTTTTGATAAGGCTGTTCATGAACGTTGCCATAGACTTTGTAACTTCAGAAAAATCCCCAGGATCCATATACTGAAGTTAGTACTTTTATGATAGTTGAGTTATGATACATATGGTTAAGGACTTAACTGAAGAGCTATCAATTACTTAACATTAATGAGAAAAACTCAGAACATTTACTTAGAAACCAAATAAGGTTTTTATAAATGTCAAATGATTCTGAAATTATAAGTAGAGTTCAATAGGACCTGGACACCTAAAATACATTCAATAATATGTTGAAAATATCTCCACTTATTTATATGCTTTTGAAATACTTTTTTTCTAATTTGATTCATATATTAACTCTAAACCAGATACATTGATATGCCTTGTACTTAACAACTATACTGAAATCAGCTGTTTAGCTAGGCATCATTTTTTCACTTCAGGATATCAGTATAATACTGATCTGATTTTTAAAAATATGTTCTGTTTCAGTAAAAAGAAATTTTTCCTACATCAGGATTCTAGAATGTTTCATTTTAAATAAAAGTGTAAAAATAACATTTATTACTGTATCTTTCAGAATATTTCTACCTGAGAATATATCCATTTCTTTTTCTATTTTAGGACAAAACCAAACATTGATTACTTCCGACTTGCTCTAAGATCTAATTCATAACTATTAGGTTTTAGGGAACCTGTATCAAGGGGTCCAAAGTGGCAGTTCTGAGATGTAATAATATTAGCAGAAGGGTTTCCATCCTTTATTACAGAAAAGGAAAACAGCTAACTGCATGGACTATTTATGCCCAAACAACAAATTGGTATCTTTCTTCACCACATACCCAGCTGTATCATCTTTTAACTACTTACTACCCCAAATCAAACTGTTGTTGCAACTGAGAAGCTTCTCCTTCTGCCCCTAGCCCCTTCCTCCCTGCCTACCTGTTATCTAGTAACCTCTATTGTTCAACATCTGTTTCTCTTGGCATGGAGAAATGTCCTTTACCTTGCAGGGATAAACCTATTTTGAAGGACCTGCTATTTATGGAAAAGAGTAAGATATTGTATGAAGATGCAATGGATCATGACCGATAGAAGAGTTTTTCCTACTGACATTGCACTATTCTTCAGGGTTTCTGTCTTTACAATGATAATGACAAAGTTCTCCATTCAGCTAGACAGAGAATTTTAGGGAGCTTTCTCTGTAAAAGGAAGAAAGAGAAGTTGATTGCATTTCAAGAAGAGAAATTAAAGACAGAATCAGAGGTTAGTGAGTTACAACAAACAAAACAAAGCAAGGAAAAAAAAAAAAGGACAGACATTATCAGTACTCAATTGTAAGAATTACTTAGAGGAAGGAGCTTCTACCATGGTGGGGGCTTTTTTCACACCACCATGAAGACAACATTTCTATTAATACTACTCAGGTACAAGGTTAAATTTAAGTGTGGTCCTTTCTCTGGTACTCAAGTATAAGGAAAGTGACAAGGATGACTCTTGCATTTTTCTATAGAAGTACCTTTTAGATGGAAAATCTCTGATATACTCAGTAAAAGGAAGCAATTTGTACTGGTTAGAAGATGAGATAACCACAAACTTATGTAATCTTAATTTTTTTCCTGTCAGCTTTTTTCAAACTGGCCTCATCTGCACCAGACAAGAATAAGTGATAAAACATAACAAAACCAGGAATATGCTATTCAGGAGGTCTAAAAAACCCCCAAACAATGAATAACAACTAACCAGCAACAACAACAATACTAAAACAAAAAAAGTCTGTTTCACATGCACTCTCCCATATGTGATAGCATTAAGCAGCAATGTCATATGTTATTACATTTTATTGCTTAAATGGACAATTTCCCAACTAAGTTAGGCCTAGGAAAGCTCTTCAAATGCAAACCTAATCAGGAAACTTGCAACTCTATAGATTGCACTTGATGAAATACACTGCTCTCCACCTGACCTTCAGGAAATGCAGCATCAGTTGGAAGCATGCCTTACTCCAGGTCTATGACTCAGAATTTAATTACATTAGAGAAGGGTATGATGTGAAAAGCTGATGCTGTTTTTATTCCAACAACTGAGTTTCTTGCCAGCTTAGTTATCAACCTCCATCCAGCTGAATGGTCACCTGGGACTCTGTAGTGGCAGTGCTAATATGAAGCTTGCAGTGCTGTTCTTCCTGCAGTGGCTGCCTTTCTGGCACAAGTCTTGATGGGGTGGGTAAAGAGGGATGTCCAGTAATTTGATTCAGTCAGGTAGGAGCTAACTTGCAAACTGTTTTATATAGTTTTATATAGAATAAAAAAATTAACCATATAATGGAAGCCCTCTGCTGACACTGCTCCCTGACAGATGTGAAAGACAAAATGCTGCAAAGATGAACTGAATGTTCTACTGTCCTACTCTGACCAAAGTCCATCTGGTCCAGACTTCTACCTCCAAACAATACAATGCTTCAGGGAGAACATTTTAATAAACAGCTGGAAGCTAATTTACACCCACTTGATACTGACACTCTCTTACCACACACCAACTTTCATCTCAACAGTAATTTTACAAACACATTCAGCTAAACAACTTAATCCCAGGATCTGAGGTTGCTCTCAGTTCACCTACCTGTATACTTTAACAGGCTGCAACTTTACAACTCAGTTCTTCAGCCATAAATATGAATGGCACTTAAAAATTCAGGAATGAGAAAGCCCAGCCCAACATCTGATTGACAGACCCCAGGATTCCTTCAATTAAACCCTGCTTAAATCTGGATTTTTGAAATTCTTTTAACAAATTCAATCTGAGCTAAAAAATATCCAAGCAACAGAGAATGAACCAGTTACCTTCACTGAAAAAACATCTTGTTTCTCAATTAAACTTTCCAAGCTTCAAGATACAGCCACTGTAGCTTCTCGTATCTTTTGCCTCCTAGACTAGTGAGCCAATACCACTTCTAGATACTTACACTCTGAGCAAGACCTTTAGTATCTTGATTTAGTTAAATAAAAAGAATTCAGACCTCAGAGAACAAGTGATTCCAGTAATGTACAGCCAATGACAGAAATAATAGAGGATGAAAATTTGAAAGGATTTAGTTGCTAAAGAAGGAATGAAATAAAATTTAGGAACTTAATTACTGGAGACATCTTACTGACAATATAGAAATCTACTCCACAGAAACCTGAACTATTTACTTTCACTGATGCCCTTTGTGTATTTCTAAAATTAAGCAATTTGATTCCTAGGTAACTCGTAAACCTGATCTGGACACAAAAGCAAGGCTTTCCTTCACCTAGACTGCCAGTAGGCCTTGCTTTGGAAGGGTTCATAAATCATTCCTTCCTCCCTCCCAAAACCAGGATAAATCCCACAGAGAACACAGTGACAGCTGCCATTCTTTTAAAATAACAGGTAGAGCAGAGAAAGGATGGGAGGGTGGCTCCTGTTTCTCCTTCATTTCTCTGAACACACACCCAACAAGCAGCAGATTGAGGTTCCCTTTGTCTGCCTCAGTGATTTCAAAACCACATTTTCACCTTCTACAAAATACATACACCAAGATTAAACTTATATCTTACCAGCAATAAAAAAGTTGTAAATCCTCCTTCATCCTTACTATTTCCTAGTGACTAGATCAGCCAGCTCTCCACTTAGTGCTTGGATGCTGTCAGTCTCTTTCTGAAAGAGCAACGTACTTGCACGCTGGGAGAAATAAGCATTGAGCTTAGAACAAAAGATTCTGAAAAGAAAATGAAGTGCTAAGAAGATATGTTCTCTCATGTTTTGTATTTCAGTGTTGTCTGACAAACCTACAGAACTGTTTATCCTGATCCAGAACCCCCTGGTCGTTTTACCTCCCTGTTGCATGGATGTCTGTGTTGCACTGATTTTGTGGTATCTTTTAAGATTTTCTGAGCCTGTTTTTCTGAGCTGGAAGTCTCTCATAGTGAAAGCATATTGAAACTCCTCTGCTCAGAAGTGAAAAACAAACTGTTTTTACCTACACTGCCAAATGACCCATGTTGTTTTGGGAACATGCCCATCTTACTCATCTTTTTCAGCATGTCCAAACTTTTTCACTACAGATTTTATGCATTTCCAAGTTGTTAAGTTAAAAAAGAAAACACAACAAACCCCAAAACAAGTAAAGTAGAAGCCAAAATTTGTACTTTCAAGGCTCCAGGAAAATTCAGCTTAGTAGTAAGGAATTCCTCAGTTGCAACTGCCTTACTAGACAGTTTAAATCCATTTGGAAAGCTCCATATTAACTCCGTAGCTTCAGGAGTCTTGACTCCAGAACAGCTCCTGCTTGAACTGTAGCTATTCACAAATGTTTTAAGTCAAGTCTGTGAGCTGTTTTTTACCCCAAGAGCTTGTGTATCAAGATAGGCATTTCAGGAACATATGGCAGGAATCAGCATAGACACGGGTGCCCATACTTAAGACAGGCCAGTGGGTATCATGGCTCAGTTAGAAGGGCAGAGGAGCTGCCTGAAACCACCCCAATGGCTACACAGCAAGCTAAGCACAAACCCCATATATGTTACAGCTTTAACCTCCATTACTAAAACTAAATGAGTGAACTTATAACTATTTTTTCCTGTATGGCTAAAACACTCATGGAACGTTTTTTAACTGTCCTTTGATTTGAAACTGCAGGTCATTAAATCCTAGTACAGGTCTGATATTTCAGTGTGCTCCATCTGATCATAATTGTCACATACACAAAAAGGGTCCAGGCTGTCTGAAAAGAGAAAAAACCCTATAAATTTACAAGATAATTTTTTGCAAACAAGTTTGCAAGCTACAAGTTCATGCCCCCTCATAAAGCCAATAGCAGAAGCAACAGGTCAGCACATGTGCTGAATGGTGCTGAGAATTATGCAAAAGGAAGGTTCCTTTTATTCCCAGGCTGGCCTTTATCATCACACTCCTAAAGCTTCACTCGTACATCTCCAACTGCATTTGTCATCCTTGACTCCAGTAGTTTCATCGTTTTGATGAGGAATATGTAAAGAGCATCCTTACATGCTCTTAACATGAACACTGAGAGCAAATCAAAACAATTTCAAAATAAATGTCTGTGGTGTGCAAATAGAGTCAAGCTCTAGAGCTCTGTTAATTTTCTTCAATCTTGTTAGCTGGCCATATAGTCAGGAATTCCTGTTTAATTGTCAAACCATTATATACTCAACCAATCGTTCAATCTGGAAAAAATGCACAGTTTGTAGTGATGTTTACTGCAGCACAGCAATTTTAGTTGGAGAGATCCCAGTTTAAACATAGCACAAACTACATCTGGAAATGAGGGCATGGGGCTCAGGTCGACTCAACATTGAGGCAAATTAATTTCAAAACCACATTATGAAATTAACTGTTCCAAGGTTTCAATTATTTTCATAAAACACCAAGCTATCTGGGCTCCTGCACAATAGAATTCAGTTAAACCATTCTACCACAGTGCCTGCCCACAGCCCATTCAACTCTCAACAGTGTTTCCACTGATCACAAACATTATAATCAATGCCCAAAACAAATTAAAAAGAGGGATGAAGAGTCATCTGCCACCATTTATATATTCTTTATCTTTTAAAGGCTTCTAGCAACTCATTTGTTGAAGTTTTATTGTTATCAAGTGAACACTTAATTTTGTAGGACACTATGGGTAAAAGATGCTATAATACAAACAAACAATGGCAATCTGTTATTATGCTACAAATCTGCTTCCAAAACTGACCCATGCACTCAGGGTTTTGGATCTCTCCAAAGTAACATATTTGTTTATTTGCAAGGGGAAGATGTCCTTCTGTATGTATGGTATAGATTAAAATTTAATATGAATAAAGATGGTATTCTTTGCAAAGTATCATTATGAACAGACTGATCTGTGGTTTCATAATTAAGGAGGAATTATTTAAACACTTACTGATGGATGAATATAGAAATGCTGGCAACCGTCAGTGTGTCCTTCACACTCATAGGAGGGAACACAGAAGTGCAAAGAGAAGCAGTAAGGCCAGTGTGGATCATCTTCCACAGATCTCCTACATCTATCACACAGTAAGAGATCACACCTCCAACTAGTTTGTTTTTCCTTTGATTTTATTAACTTCTTTGGATGCTCTGTATCAGCCAACAGTCACTGGTTATTTCAAATGGGTTAGGTGCCACTTCAGAGCTTCCTTGAAATACTTCTAAGGACAATTCCACCTCCATACTTGACCTACATGTGAATACATGTGAGTATTTGGCTGTGGGCATACAAAGAGCTAAATAAATAGAACAAAAAACAAATGTCATGGAATATGCTTTGATATATATAATGGCCATATTTTCATTCCAAAATGAGCAACAGAAAAAGAGATGCTGCTGCAAGCGTGCTGCTACCATTGCCATATGAATCAAAAGTTGGGAAAAAAGGGAGTAGAAAAAATTCCTCTCTCTTTGGATGTGGCAATGAGAAATGAATGTTAATCAGCTGGCATAATCACACCTGCTTTAAACTCTCTCTTCCCTTTTAGGGGAAATTATTAACTTCACAGACTGTTCAGATTAAAGCATGAAACAGAGCAATGCAGTTTCTCACAGCACCTGTAAGCAGGTTTGCATTGTATAAGTAATTATGATTTGAATGGATGTTGCATAGATGTTATCATCCTCTATTACAGCTGCCATTTCCATAATGCCATTTCCATGTGAATGAAGAGTAAGGTCTGTTAGAAAAGTGTTGATCCTCCTAAGTAATAATACACTTCTGATTTTGATAATAGTGGAACTTCTGTGCTCTGTAAAAAGCAGTTGTGTATCAATGACAATTTAATAATAAAAATCAAAAAACAACCTTATGTGGTCAGTAGTGGTTGTGCAAAGAAAATGTTAGAAATTAAAAATTTTCAAAGACACTGCAATATTGGAAGCTCAGTCTTTGAGATGATTTACTAATCCACATCCCCATTATTATCGCTCAAATGGTGCAAACTCTTTCCAGACCTAGCACAGAATTAATAACAAGTGTGTGATGCATAAATTTTCTTAGAGAAATAATAGATTTTGCCCTTTTTCCATTAGAGCTTGTGGCAAAACTCCAATAATAATGAGCAAATGCTTAATAATATTTAACTGTCATATGATAACTATGTAGTAATTCCACTAGCAATTAAAACTAAATGGCATTTATCAAATCATGTATTAAACCCTAACCTTTCCTAATACCTGGCCTTTCAAATTAAGGGTCAAATTAATGTCAGTGTACGTCAAAAATACTTAAAAAGGAGAAAGAGGTGTTTTCTGTCTATTTATCCCCATAAAAATGCAACCAAAGCCATTCAATTCCTGTAAACAAAATGTATCGTCAGGGTGAGAACCAGAACAACCTCTAACCTCAAGGAAATTGATTTAGTGAAAATGGGAGTTCCAGATCCTCTTCTTTTTCTGCATCTGCTCTTACATCTAAATTGCTAACCAGCAGGCATGCACAAAGTTTTCTGCAGTGTGGTATCTTGATAGATTGCTTCTGGGAAGAATAGCTTGGGTAGAGTCACTCCTGACTTCCATTTTACCATTCAGCTCAGCCTGGGTTCCAGCAGCCCCACTAAATCTGAGCTCCAGTGTGCAGCATAAATTAAGGCTCAGAATCATCCATGAAAATCCAGAAGCAAAGCAAAATATATGCATTTAAGCCATGTTAAATTACATCTGCCTCAGTTTTTGTTGCACTTTAGATTGAAACTCATCCGAAGCAAGGCATTTATAGAGAAATGGGGAAAATGTCAATGGCCAAAGAGTGAATCTGCTGGAGCCAATAGATCTTTACAACGTTTTTCAGTGAACTCCCTTCTACTGTATGCCATCCTGGGAATGATACCAGTTTCTGCTTCGAAATATCTTTTTTTCCTGCAAACTGTTTTGACTTTTTTAAAAAAAACCAAATCAATAGATGTCTCTCAATCTCAATATTGCACAATGAAAAGTAATCTAAGTATAAACCTTCAAATGTAGTGCAGTAATACTGAATTAAGTGACAAGCTGAATTTTAATACACAGTAAACACTTAGCTACTAGTACGTATCTTGTCAAGCCACTACTAGTAATTTATTAATGCACTATTGCAAAGTTATCACAAAAAGCAGCAAAAGTTTAAGACTCATGACACTGTTACTAATGCTAGACATTTTTTCTCCTTTTTTCCAAAAGGCAAGTATGAAAACAGGTACTTTGCAAGTGATATCTGACAATATTTCTTCAAAGAAGGACAGGAACCCAGGAAAAATTCTAACCTCATGTGAATATAGTGGTTATATTCTGTTACAATGTTGCAATCCCCATTAAAAAATTATAAGCTTTGGATATTAGTGCACCATTGCAAGCAGCCTGGTTTAACTGCAATGATATACTGCCTGAGTCTGTATGACCAGAATCAAGATACACTAAAAGTGTAAATCAATGTTAACATTCATAGCAATGATATGAGAGCACAGTTTGTCAATAATCAATGGTTTAAACACCTTTAAAAAGTATTTATCAAGCATTTATTACAGATCTCTTTGGATGCACCAAACTCCTGTGCCAATACCTCCTAGGAATAAAAATGCACATTGTAATGGAGAGCTTTGGCTATGTATGTAAAAAAGTATATTATATAAACACACAAAAAAAAGGAAGAAAAAGAAAAACTTAAAAACTGAAGCTCAAAATCTGTTCTAGTTGAGAATGAAACTGAATCAGTGGTATTTTGATCAAAGAATGGTCCTACCAATTAGAACACAGTGTGCTGGGCGACTTTCTTTTGCCCATTTAGCCAGCTCACTCTGGAGACTCCTCCTCAACCACTCAGGCATAAGTGTGCTCAGGAAAGGACACAATCCAAATCTAGATGTTAAGAGACCCAGCAGACCTTCAGTTAGCATGAATCCGTGTAGTTCCACAGAGGAGCAAACTGGCCCATGGCTGTGTTGAACCGATTTAACCATCATTTTAAACTTTTGCCAATTAAAGACAATTGCAAAAGTGGAAGCACTGGACTTCCTTTTTTTTAAAAAGTAGCTTTAATATCTTACTTAAGTATTTTAATATTTGTTTTCCTCTCCATTTCATTCTTCTAGTAAACAAAGAAGAACTAATCATAAGCTCAATGCTGTCCCATTCCTTTCCTTTCTTCTTTCTTGCCTTATTTACCCAACATCCTGAAATCTGATATGAGACAAAGTACTACAAAGAACTGTAAAAACCTCACACCACATGCAGAACAAGAGGGGTCACAGACTTTGTATCATTTCTTTAGTTAGTTGCTTCCAGACAAATGAACAAAAAATAAAACGTCCTCTACCCTCCTTACAAGCCTACATTAAACCTGATAAAAGGCTTTCCTTCGATGTTATTGCTCTACACAAATTGTTTTTTAAAGTTTGACTGCAAGAAGAAACTATTCCAATTCTGACAGACGTGGTCTCCTCCCACTTGGCCTCTACTGTTATTACTGTGCTCCTGGTAGATTATAAATCATGACTTTTATGTAGAAGTTTGCAGACATGTATTTTCTTTGCAAAGATGAAGCAAGCCCTTATTATAGGTACTTTCATGTACGCCCATACAGTGAAATGAAATCACTGCTTTTATAATACCCTATACATTCCCAGCACTTGACCCAAATGTATTTAAACAACACAGTATTATTTTTGTATGTGAAAAATCTCTTCCCCCACCTCACACCTCTTGTCTTTTCTTAGGGTCTTTTTATAGCTCCAAATAGCCAAGCTTATCTCCCTGCCAGCATCCTCAGCTCATCTCAGTGTTCGGAGAGATAAGATTAGAGGCCTTGATCCTCCTGCTGTTAGAACAAGACCTCAATCTCTCACTGTCTCTATTTAATCAGGTTCCTATTTTAGCTGCCACAAAGCTGTCAACAAAAGAAAATACGCTATACCCCATCAAGGGGTTAAATTGGATTTCACAATGTGCAAATGCTAGTCTGAACAAAATTCCACCTGCACCCTCCATCAGACAAATTACTTCTGACTTTTAATTTATTTCTCTAGGAAATGGAAAGGTATGGCGTACCCAAAGTCAATGGGGAATAAAGAACGAGGTGTAATCAGCCTGCTCACCAATTCAGAGTCCTCTTTTCTGTCAGATTTAATAGATTCTCAGACCACACAATTTAAAGAATGTAAGATGTATCTTTCTGGTCTGTGTTTTATTTTGGACTTGTCTAGTTAATGGTCCTAACAAGTGACAACTGATGTTTGTTTGATGTAATGGTGCCTGTGAGACATATATGTTACTCAGGCAGATTTTGGGCAGTCTGGTCGCCTGCTCTGGGCTGTAACAAAACAGGATTTCAGATGTGCTGATCTGCAGTACCAGAATTCTGTTATGATTTTGCTCAGGAAGAAAGCTGATGAGTTTTTTATTCAGATCTCCCATGTAGGCCTAAAAAACTCCCAGTAATTAATCACTTGAAACTTAAATAATGTTTTCACTACTTTGCTCAAAATTATTGGTTAGCAGTATGTTACAAAAAAAAGGTTTCCTCTTCTTGGATACTGATTATAGTGTAGTTATCAAATAATCATTTTACAGTCTTTCAAATTATTTCTCCTATCTTTCCTTCTCCTTAATATTTTAGTGTTCTTAATTTCACTGGGCCAAATCCCAAACCTACTGAAATTGGTGTCTCTCCTTGTTCCCTTCTCCTAGAGGAAGGAACAGCATCCATCAAATTGAAGTATCTCTTGAGTAATGAAAGGAGGAGTCTTAGTATAATAATCACCTACTATGAAAACCTTGCTGGCTTTATAGCCATATTCACTTTTTTTGTTTGTCAGTCCTATAGCAAAGTGGGACTGGATGTGCAATGGAGGCATTATTAAAAAAAGAAATCATAAAATATAAAATCAAATAATAAAAACCTCAGAATTCACATCTGAAGAAAATGTTTCAGTCCCAATTTTCAGAGTAGGATTAGAAAATCTGCACCTTACCACATCCTCGCACAAGGGGTAAAGTTCCTTTTTTTGCTGAAGCAAAGAAGAGTATCTTTTGCATCTTCAGTTTATTTTCTAATCCTATGTTATGAAACGTGTACTTGCCTCCAGTGTTTATTGCTGTCTAGTAGGACATCTGCTACCTTGCTGCTAACATCTGTCTACCTACAATCATGTTGTTTTAGGCATAATTTTGGCCTTAATAGGCCTTCTCAGGTTTTGTCTCTTTAACTCTGATAGCCTGTGTTTTGTGATTTTAAAAATAAAACTGCTTTATTTTTGGTCTAATTAAGATACACAAGTCCTCATAATTGCAAAAGTAATAGCTTTGGATTCTGGATAAAAATTAATCATGATGATAATAAAGATCCCAGGAACATACCATAAAATCAGGAGAAAGGAAAAGTAAATAAAGGGATTATAAAATGCCAGCAGGCTAGAAGGGATCTCAAGAACCATCCTGTCCAACCTTTCTAGCTAGGAATACAGTTTAAATGTGATGGTCCAGATGAACTTTAAAACTGTCCAGTGCTGGGGAATCCACCACTTCTCTGTGGAGATCATTCCAATTGGGATCTCCCCTAAAGCAACTTGCACCCATTACCTTTAACTTTAGCAATTTAGAAACCCAAAACTGCAGCCTTTCTTCTATTCTCTCAGAACAAAGACTCAATCTTTCAGCCAAAAGAAAGTGCATTACCAGTACACCGTGGAGTAACAGCACAGAAAAAAACCCCAAATACTAATGTTCACTATTCCTTATTCATAATCTAAAGGATTTGAGATTTTTATTATTACATTTCAAACTACACTTTGAAAATCACTTAACAAGAGCTAAATGCTAGGATATGCAATATACTCTGTATTACAACCTCATCTAAAGGTTTCTGAATTCATGCATATGTTCTGAACAGGCATATCTTGAATCATTTTTTGTATTTGAAGCCACAACAATACATTGAGGATATTATCTCTTATCTGTCTTATTATAGTTTATTTTGGGTAGGTGAGAAAATGCTTCCCCAGAAGCCAAATCACATAAAATCCCATTACACTTGTTAATTTAAAAAACATGCAGAAATAGCTTTTGAACTCAATATTTTATCTGAACTAAATTTCAGAAATCTGAAATGTTTGAAATTCACCTAATTCATATTAGCTTGCATATTTGCAATAACAAGCTCTGGCTAAATTTAGTTCAGAAGTATTTATTTTTTAAAGAAGTTAAAGACCAATTGAAACAATGTGCAACATCAGTAAACAGGATTTTGCTTTTCCAAAGGACTATGTTTCATTTTCAAAACTGTAAATGGTTTTCCAGCTCCAGTACTAACACAAACAATCTGCACAACAAATATGTTACTGATCTCAGGGAATGATGGAAATATCTGTATGTTGAGTAAGAATTACTGAGGGTTTATCGTATGAAAACATAAAGCTAGGGAACAATTAGTATTAGCATAACCAAATGCAAGCACTGGAGTTCTCAGACTATGAGACCTGCTAATCACACAGGATCCCAGACCATTTTGTAGTATGCTGAAAAGCTGAAGTATCCTCACAGTTAGAGAAAAGCAGCTGTCTGACAGATACTGCCTAGTTAAATATGAATTATTATTACCACTTCCACAACGTATTATTAGATGCTCCATAAGCAGTCATGTACTTTGGAGAGGCACCAGCCAGAGTATCTTCAGCAAATATAAGGTAACAGATTGTCTTTTTGTTTTATAAATTCAAAATATTTCTAAAAGCAAAAAAAATCCATTCCAGCTCAGTGGACTGATTGAGGTGTAAGCCTCTGAAAATATGAAGGTTTTTTTGTGTGTGTGTTAAAAATACATATATGTTCATCAGGACCCTGAAGGACTCATCAGCACCCTAAATACTGACAAGTATTACAGTATTAAGGTACTGTCTATTCACTCTGAATCACGATTGGAACAATGTTATTAAAACTGCTATAACTTCGCATCCACACTTCAGAAAGCTCTACTGTTTCACTGCAGGAGAGAAAAACTATATGCCTGCATACAAAAACGACCCAGAAAGCTGAATCTTTTCCCCAGGAAAAACAGATAAACTTGTGCTTAAGTTCCTGTAATAGCAGTGCATTCAACTGTGACCTAATAGAGCCTGATGTTGGATCACTGAACATTCCCTGGAATTTAACATCTCTGCATGCGGCTCTTTCAATAAATAACCCAATCCAGGTGGCAGAAGGAAGAAGTCTGATGCAAAAATCAATCAAACAAACAAACAAACAAACCCTTTGATCTCAGTAATGACTAGCAAGTCAATCAAACTTCCCTAATGCTTTGTCTCATATATCAAAGCTTGAAATGCAGAGTTTGAAGCCAAATACCAGTCACTGGTATTTGTTGAGCCAGTTGCAAATGCATTCCACTTGTGACAACGCATCTGCTTACAGGACACTAGTATAAAGCCTCTGTGGTGCTTTGCTAATTACAAGCACAGCAGTCATAAAGCATCGGCTGTAGCTCCTGTTAAAAAAGGACTCTTGTATAAAGGGAACCACATACTACTAGCACTTCACTCCCAAACCCCACAGGGTCCAGAAGCATGTAGGAACAAAAGACAAAAGATTTCATTTTCCAAAAGTGCCAGTCAATGCAAGGGCAAAAATACATACATACATACATACACACATACATAAGGCATCTTATTGTTTCAGCTGAAAATGACTCTGAGATGAGACCCTTATCTCACCCCACTGCAAGGTAGCTCTCAACTGAAATGCAATTTCCCAGTTTACACCATAGGCTAACCAATGTTGAAGAGGCATTGAAGAGATTTGAAAAACAGAAAGATAACAACCAAGCCATGATTCTACATCTGCAAATATGGATTGCATCCCTGGCATCACTATTTTTTCCATTTAATCTAATAGGATTTTTATAGCTTGGTCATTCATACTCCCACATATCCATTTCACCACTCCTTCCAAGGTATTTGTTCTGCTTCTTTGATTTTGGAATCAACACCACCATCAAGAGTTGTCTCCTGCACACTGGTGACTCTCTAGCACCACGTACAGAGGGTGGAAAACTGGTCTGTCAGTACCCATATCCCTCAAATTAAAGTCCCTGCACTGTCGTACAATACTAAGATTAATTCAGTACCTTCTTCCCTACTATCCCTTTCAAAGCTTTTTTCTATTTTTTTGGTTGGTTTTTTTTTTAAAGCACACTAACTTTTAGCAGTTTAGCACCTCCCATATTTAATCTCTGTTCTACTGCTCATTCAATGGGCTGGTGTAATACGTTCACAATTCTAAAGGGCAGCACAAAGAAAAGTAATTTTCCCTAGTAATAAGATACATACACACAGAAGCCAGGCAGGGGAGGCACAAGTAAAGCCAGATTATCTTGCAAAGTATGTGGCTGCTCCTTAATGCTAATTTAAGTTTCCATCAATAGGCAGCTCCTACAACATGACACTTCAATACTGACTCACAGCATAATGTAGGAAGTGGTAAACTGAATCATCCAAATTGAATTTTCACTATCAGGAAAAGGAAAGACAAGGCCTTGAGCTCTTTCTCTTCACCACACTTCTGTCTTTGCTATTTATCTGAGATGTACAGTACGATTCTAATGACATACAACATGTAATGCCCAGCTACCTACACTTGCTGCCCTTCTGGCCTAGAATTGTAAAAATTGTAGCTAACTAATCAAGTTTTGGTTCCAGAGACTCATCAGAGATTTGATTTTTTAATGAGTTTTCTGCAGTTTTTGTGTGTTTTCAGAAATGTCCGTATGATATGCTCACTTCTCTGACTGGCCCAGAAGCTGTCTTCTCTTTTGGATTATGCCCAAACAGCTGACTCAAGATCTGGCAATGTGGAGGGGTGTGAGAACTACTCACAGCGTGTAAGACACCTTTGGAGTAGAAACTTGCCCACCTCATTGCCAAACCACACCACATGCTTATTTTTATCCTGAGTGGCACTGAGTACAACATAAACTGAAGCTTCCAGAAGGAAGGCAGGATTTATTAACTTTTATTTTGCACAAAGGATCCTCAGCCATGCTGTCAAAATTGATAATCCTGTGCTGGCTAGCTTCTGAGACAAGTGAGGATGCACGTAAGTCAGAAGAATATTACCCAGTTCTCACAATCATAGAATCATAGAATCATAGAATCATAGGGGTTAGAAGGGACCTCGAAAGATCATCTAGTCCAACCCCCCCTGCCAGAGCAGGGCCACCTAGAGTACATCGCGCAGGAACGTGTCCAAGTGGGTTTTGAATGTCTCCAGTGAAGGAGACTCCACAACCTCCCTGGGCAGCCTGTTCCAGGGCTCTGTCACCCTTACAGTAAAAAAATTTTTTCGAATATTCAACTTGAACCTCCTATGCTCCAATTTACACCCATTACCCCTTGTCCTATCACTGGTCACTACTGAGAAAAGCCTAACTCCATCTCCCTGACACTCACTCCTTACATATTTGAAAACATTGATGAGGTCACCCCTCAGTCTCCTTTTCTCCAAACTAAAGAGACCCAGCTCCCTCAGCCTTTCCTCATAAGGGAGATGTTCCACTCCCTTAATCATCTTAGTAGCTCTGCGCTGGACTCTTTCAAGCACTTCCCTGTCCTTCTTGAACTGAGGGGCCCAGAACTGGACACAATACTCCAGGTGCGGCCTCACCAATGCAGAATAGAGGGGGAGGAGAACCTCTCTTGACCTACTAACCACACCCTTTCTAATGCACCCCAGGATGCCATTGGCCTTCTTGGCCACAAGGGCACATTGCTGGCTCATGGTCATCCTCTTGTCTACCAGGACCCCCAGGTCTCTTTCACCTACACTGCTCTCCAGCAGGTCAGCCCCCAACCTATACTGGGACATTGTGTTGTTCTTATAGGCATGCTTATAGGCTCACAAGGTTATAGGCTCACATGCTTATAGGTTCACAAGCTTATAGGCATCTTACATCTTGCCACAGTTTTGATTTATTTTTTTTTAATTATAAGAAAGGATGGAATAATGATATTCTTAGATAAAAGGAAATAATCCCACAAAGCATAGATCCTTGTTCAGGTCCAGACATTCAGAAGTGTGTAAGAGCTGTAGAAATCAAAGTCAGACTTAGCAGATCTTGAGGAGTGTAAAGTCCCCAGCAGTGCTTGTTGAGACATGGCCAGTGTTTCAGAAGCTCTCAGCACACAAGGTTCTTCTGAACTCTTTTGAGAATCTAGATCTAAGTATCGCATTAGGAGCTGCTGTGTGCTTAGCATACTTAAGTACCACATCTCTATTGTGGGCTCTTCTCAGCCCTTTTCAAAATCTGGTCTGCACTCTACGCATCCAGCTTCACACATTGTTTCAGTCCTTGGAGGATTCAAGAGGTTTATAATGAATTTTTAAAATTGAGAAACTTGAACGAAAAGTGCCTTTTAGCAGCTATATAAAGTAGGTTATCTCAGGCAACACATTTGTTATTGTTGCTACAGGAGATATATACCAACTATAAATACCATTTATTAGCAGTGAATGATAAAGCCTCAGTGTAACTGAAGGCTTAATAGCAGAATGAATTAACTCCTCCTCATACTGCGGCAACGTTAATTCTAGCTTGAGGCACCATGGGGAAAAAACCCTACATTTTCTAATGCATTTCACAAGTAAAGAGCCAAATGAAAACATTAGCTAAAATAAAATAGCCAATGGCTACTGGCCACTAGTATTTAGCAGTGAGTAGCTGCTCTAGCCCTTTATATATTTTACTGAAAATGTAAAGACTTGATGTTAATATTTCACTATTCTTAGCTGCTTTACCTCTACATTTGGACTACCTAGACCAAAGCATGCCCCTTTTTTGAAAATTTTCAACACAGCAGACAGAAGGAAGCAATTCAGCTTAAATAGCTTTCTAGACCATGGGAGAAGAAAAGCTTTTTTTTTTGTTGTTTGAATGTAAGTATTGGGGAGGAAGACTGACAATGACAACAAAAAGCTAAAAAAACAACATTTGCCCTTCCTATTTAATCTAAGTCCTGAAAGCCACATCTCCCTCTCTCCTGGAAACCAGGAGTAACGTGCAGGAAGCGTAGTAAGCTGCTAGAAGGAAGCATGATGGGTCTTTAAACATCCTGAGGTCACCAAGTACCCCAAATTGTCTTACACAGTAACTCTGAAAAAACCAAAAGTTTTAAATTTTTCCAATAGTTATCTGCAACCCCCTAAAAGCTGCAGCCTGTTTCTTGCACCTTTTCATCACCACTCTCACACTCCTTCAAGAGAGATCTTCTGTCTGTGGCCCTCAAAAGAGCTACTGGAGCAAAGATTCAACAGTATGAAATAAACTTTGGCTGAAGGTACAGGAAAAAAAGTAACAGAAGGTATTTTGAATCAAGTAACGCTTGTGTGTTTTGCAATATAGTGAGTTCTATACAAAGTTGTTCTGTTCACATTCTAGAAGTGACATGTTAGGAATTAGCTTCCATGAGAAACAAAGATGGAGACCAAGAGTGTATTAACAAAACACACACCCATCAGATCACTTGTTAGTCACTCTCATAAACATAATTTAGAGTTCAGCAGTTGCTCTTTACTTTATAGTCATTTAACTGCCAGAAACATTTGAGAAAGAGGCTTAGATCCTCCCAGCTTCTCTCTGCAGAGGCCCTTCCTGCAAAGCTTAAGAAATGCATTCCCTATCTTCCTTGCACCCCTTGTATCATTTGCAAACATGAAGATTAACTGCATTTGTAAATCAGATCTCTTGCATTTGCTATGATACTGATTTATGGCTTTGTAATCTTCATAGCCCAAATTGCAGGGAAGGAAAAATGGATATTGGAAGAAGTCATAGCAGATGTGTTCACTTCTAAAAAAGAATGCACAACATGTGCTGCAAAATAAAAGCACCATTTGGCAACATAAAATATGTTGGCATCTGTGTGAATTTCTAACTGCAGTAAAATATTGATATGGCTGATAAAGCTGAAGTTCCATTTCCCTCTGCCTGTGCATGTGTATGCCTTCAGAGAAAGTCTCCTTTTCATCCTGTGGGATTGCCTATTCTGTATTTTTTTAATCACCGGATGAAATGGCGAAAAAAAGTTCTAGTAACTTTTCTCTGGTCTTGCTCCATTGGGAAAATATTTGCCTGTTTTTTCCTAAACCTAGTGAATTTTCATGCTTAATCTTAAATACAATATGAAATTAGTGGATTAATTTTTCTTAACTAACAGCCAACATACCTCCTTTTAACTGAACTGAGAATTTCCCTACAGACTATAAATGGTCAGCAATGTCCAAATGTCCTCAGCAGACACACATTTTCTTTGGGAGTGAGTTAGAAACAAACCAAAAAGGAATTATATATTTATGTGCGCAGGGCCAACTCCATTTTAGACTATTATTTACAGAAACCACTAAGTTCACATCTGTTCCTCTTCCTTCCCCAGGTTTGAGGCTAATCATTCACACTTTGCAAGCAGTTCAAGATAATAGGTTATTGGATGTTTGAAGATACAAAGATCCATGAATCTGTGAATTTTGTTCATACTTACAGAGGGAATTTCTGTTCTGAGATAACTTAAGCATGAAAGAAAATCCTTCAGAAACCATGTCTCAAGAGCATTTGACCTCTGATGTACCTGGCTGAAAGAGAACAAGCCCATAAAAAAATGAAAACGAATGAGTATTACTGCATTAAATATTTCTTCTATTAAAGAAAACTGTCACTTCACCCCCACAAGGCCTTAATCTCCATTTCAAAATCAGCTTTATCACTTCTGGATCTCTGACAAACCAATTTTACCTCCTCCACACAACCAATCACTGAGCACCATTAAAATAACACTGCACCCAGGTTTTGAGAGAGCCTAAGAGATTATGAATATTGAGAGTACTTCAAATGCAATTTCCTTCTCATAAAAAACTTTTGTGTCTGTTCTGAGTGCTGATATAATATGTGGAGGCTGCACACTTGTTCCTTTAATCTATAACAATTAGTTTCTAGCAGGATATACTCCCACTGTCTGGAGCAGCTCTATAAACTTTGGGAATGGGGAGTGTTGGAGGAAATTTTAGCTTCTTAAATCAGAACAAAAAGAGCCATAGACTCCTGTGGGTCTGAAACAGACTGTAAAAGTCTACTGCAACCATATTTACAGCCACTGTATTATCTACTCTGTGCAGAAAGTTTTTTTATCCTATTCAAGGTCCTTTTTTTTAATGTGCTTATATTCCTGTTAAGCCTATGAAATTGCTAGAGCATGACCCTTCCCACAAGTGAAAGTATGAGGAAGAGTGATGGAAGTGTGAGTAAGACTGGCAGTATATACTTGTAATATACATTTACAGACAATTCAGGAAACAAGTCTGAAGAGGAGCTGCTAGTATGGACTAAAAGAATTTCACTTGCAACAGCAACTTAATTTCTGCAATACACAATATTCAGTTTAGTATGTCCTACCTAGCTTTCATGTTATTACAATGAGATAATTTGTTGGGTTTTTTTTCTATTTTCAGTTTTATTATTCTAAATTAAAACGTATGTTACTTTCAAACCTTTCATAAGGCCTTCAACAGCTGCACAGGTAGCTATTCTTGGAAATCTGTAGCAAAATGTGAAATAAACAATGTTTCTCTAGTGCAGTCCCACTTTCTTCTATGGAGATGTTGTATGCAGATGAAATACAGGTCTAGTACAAGTAAAAGCCATAGAAGAAATAGTTCGAATCCAAGAAAAAAAAAAAACAACAAACCACAAACCACAAGCAAGTTTTAACAAACAAGTTTGCTTTATGCCTAGGAGAGAGTCAGTGTGGTATCTTCTACTTTGCTAGGAAAAAAACCCTCCTGTGAAATACTAGAAGTATTTAATTTAAGAAACAATCAAATTTCATGTCCAGAATTAACGCCGCTCTTTATGTAAGGGTTGGATGCCTTCCTTAAATAACTGGCTAACAGCAACCAAGTGACTGATACATTCCTGGGTTGTTTTCAACAAAAACTAAGTCAATAATAAATCTATCTGGCCACAAGCATTACATTACAAACACAAGGCCTCTAGCAAATTATTGAATTGACTCAGGTAATGGATCCCAAAAAATGTTTTAGCTGGGAAATTCTCTCATTATCACTGAGATTTTATTTAAATAACACCACTTAGTGGAAAAAATCATTTGTCTGTACCTGAATTTGCAGCTTTCTATACAATATTTAAGTTCTGGGCAGAACAAGCTTAACATAAACAAACCAATCAAACTTTCAATTATGGATACAATTTAAAATACATCTGGTCTCACTCCCATCCTCTTTTTTTTCCTGAGAGCTTTGTTCCTTAGGTAGTCCGTTGATAGGACTTTTTGCTCCAAATGAAGCTGATGTTATGCCTTATCTTACCAGAGAACAGGTAACTCCCAGCTATCACAAAGTATGAATATTACTTTTGGTCCCCATAATTGTCTAACAAAGGCTAAAATTGAGAAAGAAACAGTTGAAAAAATATACCAAAAGAAGGCTGTATCTGTTCTACAGAACATAGTGCAATGCAATGCAAATACCCTGTTGAAGCTAGCATGAGTGTAACAAGCAGCACTGATGCATTTGCTCTACATCCCTGTGCTGAGCACTTACACAGCTACAGAGCCCAGGTCCTGCAAGCTGACTCACCCTGAGTTAATTTGGCTTTCTTCACTGCACACTGAAATGTGCCACAGGGACAAAGTCAAGGAAGCAGGTCTAATACAGTCTAGGACTAGGCAACTGGTTTGACTCTTTCTATACTCAAAGTCTGTGTACTTGATGAACAGAAATACAGTAACCAAAAAGCTTTTGGAAATATTCACTGCACAAATGACTCATCATCAGGTTAAAAAGCAGATCCATCCTGACTACTCAACAAAAGCATGTGGCTATTGTCTTAACAGACACCAAAGCAATAAAGGCTTGACAGGTGGAGTAGATGTAGGTTCAGAGGCAAAATAAAGCCCTCATCAAGCTTTTCAAGCCTTTGTTGCTGTGGGTTTTTTAGCTTGGTTTTTGTTTACTTTCTGTATTTTAGCCTGTGGCTGAACAAAAGAGCAGCTGCTGAATCTAACAATACTGTTCAGCCTCAGCATGGCTTAGCAAGTCAGAATATTGTTAAACAGCTCTACTCTATTAGACTGCAGATTTGCATTCCTTAGTCTGTATTTTATTGTGTGCCTGTAGATGTCTATACATTTGGTTTTTAATATGCAAACATTTATTGAAATATGTACATATTTTAGAGCAAAGAATTATTGACTACTAAAACCAGAGGAAAGCAATGAGATCTACTGTCTGGAAAAGGGATTATGAAATCAGGATGTGTAGGTTTAGATCCCAGCTCTGCTACTAGCTCAGTATAGGAAGTTCATTACTTAAGAAATTACAATACCAAATAAACGAGAATTTAATATAGAACTATAGTGTCAAGGCTCTGAAGTTCCACAAGTAAGTCAGGTCTTACTAGGAATGCCACCATTCTAAGGTACTAGCTACTTTAATTAATTGCATTTTAATACACTGCAAGGATGTACGTATAACATAGGAAATTAAAATAATCTGACTTCAATTTCTAGATGCATAGAATCTTGGTTTTAACTATTTTTCATTTTTATAGAGTCTCTGTCTATAAAGACAGAGTCTGTAAGGCTGCAGGAGGAACCTTAAGTTGTAGAAACCCTCCCTGCCCCTTCCCTGTCAATGTTCAAGGCCAGGTTGGGACCTTGAGTAACCTGGTTTAGTGGAAAGCGTCTCTGTCCATGTCAGGGGGATTGGAACTATATGAACTTCAAGGTCCCTTCAAACCCAAACCATTCTATGATTCTATGAAATGCACAGCATCTCTTGAGCTCATCCACTCCTAATCATCTGGAGGCTAGGCAGAGATATTAGCCATTCAGAGGAACCTGACTGTTTAACAAAAACTTGGCCTGCAGCCAAAAAAGGGTACTTAAACAGAAATCTACTTCTTGCAGATTAAAACTCTCCTACAAACTCACAGCGACAGTATGCAGCCTGGAGAGCTTTCAGAATGTTTGTATTCAAAGAATGGTTACTGCCGAGAAGCACCTTTCAGGTCAGAAAGACAAAGCAGAGAAAGTAACAAAGTGCACTGATAGCAAATTGCCTCGGCATGCAGTGAAAATAGAGCATGTAGTCAAAAATCTGTGCTAACCTGTCACATGTATCTGACAAGGGAAGAAAAAACCAAAACAACACAGTACAACTCTTACCTACAGAGAAGCTGCTACAGAATGTCTGGATTTACTGTAAAAGTGACAATGATGTGTCCCATACTGGAGTCCCTGAGAGACTATGATCAGGAAAACTGGAACAACAAGTACAAATGAAGCTGTGAGCCGGCTGAATTGCTTTGATGCCTGGGCTTGGGTTCAGTTCTCATCATCACACTGGTAAAACAGCTCTGTCATTTTAAGTGCCTTAATTTTCCTGTGAATTATCAGACATTTCTAGCATTTAAATGACATGGACATTTAAAGCTATATTCACTGTGTCAGCCAAAAATTATGCCATTTTTAGCTTGGATAAGCCTGAGTATCTTTATTCACTGCAATTCCAAGTACATTCAAATGACTCAGAGGTACAGCATCACAGTCCTATTTTAATTTTTGACCCCAATTAATTCATGAAGTTCAAAACTATTCTTCTCATCTGAAACTTGTTCTTAGCATTTCAACCTCTGCATTATAACTTTAACTTTAATGCCAAAATGAAAATCTCAGCTCCCTCACCTCTTTCATTATGATTATTAAAGTTTTCTGGAATTTTTTCCACTTCCACAAACAGTTAGCTTTCTTTTGCCTTTTGAAACATACAGAAGTTGAGAGAAAGCCAGCTGGGAGAAGGCTAACACTGAACAAATTAACAGCAGACATTTTGTCTTGAACTAAATTAATATCTAGCACAGTAACAGGTACTGTTTTTCAGTGCAAAAGTACTTACTTTCAAATACTAAGAATATAAAGTGCAGCATGAACACTTTGCTTGACACCCAAAGAGATTAGATGAAACCTGTTTAACAAAGGTCAGACAACTGAAAAGCCTTCCAGGTCAGAGTTTCAGTTAAACTGTATGGATACCAGGATGCTTGTCCCATAGTCCTTTTAATTGTGAAGGCCTCCAATGCACAACAAACAAATGAAAAAAAAAGGTGAAAAAGCAGTACTCCCTCTTTTCACACTTGTGCCAGGGCTGCTGTGCGTTTTCTTTTGCAGAGTACTTCCCTGGTCCTCTGCTCATGTTGTCATAGCAGATTCTCAGCAAGTGGGTCAGAGAACACTGGGAGAATCCACTGGATTGCTGACACGAGGCAAATAATCCTCTACTCTCCAGGGGCAGAACTGCTGGTGCAGAAGATAATTAAATACTGGCTATTGCTTTTTTCTCAAAACACTTGGAAAGAAGATTAGAAGAACGGGTTTGGAACTAAATCCAAGACTGCACCATTGCCTTGATGTAAATTATAAATGTACAGAAGGGAATAAGAGTTATCTGTGAAGACGGATTTTGCATGTTTTGAGAGCATTTGGAAGAATTTTTAGGTTTGCATCAAAAATACTTGTCTGAAATTAATTGAGCAGGTAATGACATCAGAGCAGTTTCACTGTAGCAGCTGAGTGACTGCAATGCTAGATGAGTACTGCCTGGTTTGTGTTTCACCACCAGCAAGATTTTTCTAAATTAAGGATCTCCCAGAAGAGTATCTTCTTAGAGAGGCAAATATTTCATGAGATCTCTCAGTTTGATAGCATACCACAGATCAGAAAACATTCAATTTTATGTTATGACCCTCACACTAGTAATTGTCTGTTTCTTATCAGGCTCAAAGAAAAATCTAATTTTACAATTTCAACAGGTTACTTGCCAATTTAGTTTTTTGGTACACTTGAAACTGGATCTATTTCACCCTTAGTATGCAAAAAGTATGTCAATATTTCTGCCATATAAATAATATCACATAAGCTTTTATTCCCAGGATTTCAAGTGGATAAAATAGTAATGAATAATAAATTATTATCTAGGGAAAGAAGAGTTTAATAACTGTAAGTAACATGTCTACGTCACCTAAGCAGAGCAGGTTAGTGCCATTTTGCGTGTTTGGGGGTTTTATGTTTGTTTCCCAAAACAGATGAAGAAATAAGGCAAATAACATCTAGTATTTTTTTTAAATCCTGAATCATATCTTCAGACTGTGGATGAGAAAATGAGGCAGGAAGGCTTAAATTTAGAGTGCTGAAAGAGAAAAAATCCTCTTCAGCTACAGATCACTGGGAATTATTTAGGTACAGCAACTTGTAAAGTCCTGTGCAAAATAAGAGTCCATTCTGCTGTTAACAAATATGACCAGGTTTAAAGCCTTAAAAAGATAAAGAACCCCAACAAGATTAAAGGGGAATGAGGACCTCCTGTGAGACTCAGAGCTGGTTGGTTAAGTGTGCTTGTCCATTTCAACTAATTCTAAAAGCAGAGAAATTAGCTGTCTTGTCTGGCAAGGTATATAACTGTAAGAGTATCTTCTTAATTCTCACTCTAAAGCCATTGGAAAATGGAAGGCAGAGTGACAGAAATAAGTCCAAGCATATTTTATGTAAGTGAAGAATAAATCAAAGGAATTCTGATGTCATCGGTCTCTCATTTTTAATTGCAAAATAGAAAAAACATCCTCATCTAGATTATGTCAAACCTCTACTGTCCCACAAACAAACATTACTATAGTTACTACTCATTCTGAGTAGTTTCCCTTCACTCCTATGTATTGTGTATCTTTGCTCTGACATTCTCTGACATCGCTGTTTAAGAAGCAGAGACTTTTTGGCTTTCAGATACAGCTGCTGTGAAAGGCCACCAAATAAAATGATTTTGCTACATTGTCCCAGCAATGACCTCAGTCCTGACTGAGGAATTAATTCAATTCCAAGGACTCTCACAATCAAATGCTGTCAATTTGTCCCCCTTTTTTAATATAATAATACCTAATATGGAATAGAGTTACTAGGAGGTGAGCTGAGATCAGCAAAACTCACTTCAATTAGGGGATAAGATAGCACTGAAATTTCTCCCCTGGAGGAAAAGAGACTAGTGCTTTTCATTCACATTACCTGTGAAGGTTGTCAGTATATGAAGTACCATTGCATAAGCTTAAATTCATGCTTGCGGTTCTCGAAAAATATTTTATGTATGTTCACTTCATATACTGGCAGAGAAATTAAAAAAAGAATTTTTAATTCATATATAATAGTCAACTTCCAGCCCAATTTCTCATTTCCTCTTGAAAGAATTTCCTCTTGTTCTTGGTAGGTAGGGTAGCTTTTGCCTAAATAATTTATCTTTATTTATCTTGATTTGCCTTTAAATAGGTAGCATGAAATTTACATGCCAAAATCTCAACACTGTGCTATTCTCATCCTTTTCTCAAGAAAAATATTTACAGGTTCTTCTGAAAGATTGACAAGAAGGATACTCCCTTATAAAAACATATATCTGCGAAGAAAAAAAATATAATAAAAATGAATAAATTTTAAAATCTTCAGAGCTTTATTAACATTCCTGTTGCCAATATCCAAGTGGACCAAACACCGTAAAAAGACCAGAGAGGCATGAGTGCTTGAGTGATGAAACATGAATGTGGATTCCTCTGTCCATTTGTACTTATTCCATCCCCACTAAACACAAACAAGTCTCTGATACTACAGAAAGATCTTAGCATCAATTATACGATTCTAAACAAGACGGGAAAATATTGGAAACCTCACCTTATTCTTTTCTAGAGAGGCTTATTCAAAATGGAGGGGAGAAGATGAAGATATCCACTGAATATTTTGTATCAATACTCTGTGTTACAGAGACAGTACATTTTACTATTATGAAACAGGAGTCCTTTGGCTCTGAATGTATTACTGTAAACAGTGACATTAGTGCAGCATGCTGGAGATTGAAGGCTCCCAGTCCTCAGGCAAGTTTAGAAACTCTGTGCCAAGACAGAGGCTGCCAGGCAAAGATATGTCTCTGTACATGTGAAGCATTGAGGGATAGTCTTCAAAAAGTTTCCAGCAGCATAAAAATGAGACAAGTATTCACACTTTGCACTACATAAAACTGACATACCTAGTATACTGTTTCCTCATATCCAGAGAGAGCAAAGGGCAACTTGTAAGAAGCTGAATGATATTGCCTTGATTTTTTTTATTTTTTGAGCATTTAAGTATTTAGAAACCTAGAAATAATTAAAAACATGGGTAGAGCATCAAACACTTCACATACTGATGCTATCAGAACGCTTAGCTTCAGGTCTCTGAGGTATTTTATAAACCGCTCTGTATTCATGTGTTGATACTTGCTTTCCAGTACACCTTTGTTATTCTCCAGGAGAATAAACTGGTGAAAACCTGAAGGGTAATGGAATATTCACAGTCATTGTCCTAATTAGGAAACATGTTTAAATTATGTGGAGAAATGAGAATAACACAGTAAGAGTTGTATCAGCCATTAGAGACTCACTTCAGTCTCATCACTGAAACACCTAACTAGTGTAACAAAGTTTAAACTATTTACGACAAGGCTGACAGTGATTCTCAGGTTGGCACAAGATTTAACACATCATTTGCATGATGTGGGAAAGGAATATCCCTCACCTACAACACAAGTTCCTGAATATGTATACACAAAGGAACTGGAAGCATGTGAAAAGGAAGAAATCCGTGAATAACGCTTAACAAACCTACGTAAAGATTAACAGGGGACAGGAAAATACAGAAGTATGGATTACAGTCTACCAGTTTTAGAAACCAGTAGCCCTAATCAGCTGATGGGTATTTTTATTACAGCAGTATTTAGAAACTCTCCCAAATTAGAATAGGATTATAGTTCAGGTACCTTACAAATTCCCAAAGCACAGAATAGGACATAAGTTTTTACCTGCTTGTTATATGGGCAGTAAAAGCTTACTCTCAACTAACGTCTAGCCTGAAATTTTCAAGTTGGGAAGTCTACCACCTTTAGAAAATTAAAAACAAAACCCCAAACAAACAGCTAAGCAAGCAACAAAGGAAAAAAAAATTGATTTTACTCATTTTGAAATCTGCCTGAGACCTGTAGGAAACATGCCCAAGTTCAGGGAAAGTCTGCAGGCACCAGAAGAGAAGGAACACCAATTACAGGCTTGTAACAGTAGTTCTGAAGCTGCCACTCAGGGTTGCATTCTCTGCAATGAGAAGACAGGATCTCGGTGCCGAAGTTCCAAACCTCAACATTTATATCTGTCTATCATTTGCAAGTTTCTTTTCTAATCCTGACAGTAATAAAGTTCCCCAGAGTTTGTTGACACAGTCACATGAGCTTACTGTTTTAATTGCTCAATTTTTACTAGAAAAAAACCTTTACCAGTGCAGATATATTGGCTCAGGTACATCAGTTGCTTTACTGCTGACGAAAACTAAAATGTTTTTGTTGACAAAGGCATAACAAGCTAAATTCTGGCACTGTCCAGCTGCTAGGAACTTCCAGCACTACATATACTCAACCTTGTCAACTATGGGTTTCAACCAGATGGTAAGCTGAGTGCATGCCTAAAGCCTCACTGAAGAAGGCTAATAAAGCCTACTAAAAGCAGTGGTACAGTAGTTAAAATGTTAGCTACAGAAGATCCATGTGTACATCCAGCTTCTGAACAGGTGAACGGATAATTTCCAACTTCCCTTAAAAATATTTTAGGTCTTAATGAAGACATGGGAGTCAAGTTCTCCCTTGCTGCCAGTCTTCTACTTTGGTTTAAATAATTGTACATCAGAGCAGATAAGTGGCTCTAATAAAAAGAGTCACACTGTTGCATTACACTAGTTTTACACTAAATGTGTTTGTGGCCCAAGTCTATACATATTCTTCTTAGATACCCTTCCTCCCTGAAAAACACAGCAAAGTCTCCATGTTCTGGTGCTAGCCACCAGAATTCCTAAATTGTTAGTAATCAAACAACCATTTCACAGTGTGTCTGAGCCTTCAGTTGAAAATGGTTTCTTCAACAGTTGGAAGCAATCAATAAACTAATGAAAGTTGAAGTGGTTGTGAGGCAGCAAGACTTCTGCGTACCTGGAGCTGAAGCTGTTCTTTTGGCACAAAACTACACTTTGAACTAACACGAATGATTTTGTCTTTTTCTGCACTTTTCTGATTCAATACATCAAAAAACATTGCCTTTGTGAATGACTTCATTACAGAATATCTTTCAAGAAGAACAACATGGGAACCCAGCTATATCAGGTCAAATGAAAGAACCAGTTAGGTTGGAACCTCTCAAAAAAGGGCAAGAGGGATATACGTCGTGCCTTCCTAAGACTTTCAGGTTGCAACCACTTGTGCAGTTCATGGGACTCTGTGGCTCCTGTGTACTTAGTAATCTGTCATTAATCTGTCCAGCTCTGCCATGCAGCATTTTCTGTAGGACACATTTAACACCAGTTAAGTTATGCATTTTAAGCACTTGGATTTGAAACTCTCCAGGCACAGCCCATCTATTTGTTCCTGATTGCTCATTGTTCAGCACATTGATCCACGACTAATGCTACTGGGTTCTACAGCAATACAGCACAGCTTGCTAACAAATGAGACTAACCTCAACAGACAACACAGAAATGAAATAGATGAGAAAACTCCAGCAAGTTCAATAACTTTGGAATCAACCCAGAAATGGCTCAGTGGAGTATTTCCAGTTCTTTCTAGTTTGGAGAAGTTAGGGTGGTACCAGAAGGTAACAGCTGTTTTTACAGCAACAGTAGCAAAAGGGATATAAGAACATTTTTACACTGATTTAGATTTCTAGCTAAACAGTAATTTGCTCACTCCAAATAATTTCCAAATTTACTAACATAGGATTGCTGGATTTTTTGATTATTTTGTTTTGGTTTTGTTTTTTAAAGATTTCTGCTTTGTTCCACCAAACTAGATACTCACTACTTTAACTATCAGGTTTAACCCTTCCACAGTAACTGGTCCAGGGCATAATTAATTTAAAGATATTTCCCTTAAGCATTCAAGCCACCTATATGAAGTCTCAAATTCTAAGCACTATTCTAAAGGGAAGACTCTGAAGATGACAGACAATACAACACACTGCAAACTTGCTACTGATGATAATTCATTATCCTGTAGACTAATTTTACAATTGATCCAAAGGTGTTATTTCTTACTCAGTTTTATGCTGTGCCCAAATGCAAGGTCCTAAAGCATACTGGTACTGTTTATTTCTGCTGCTAAAGAAGAATTTAACCTCTTTGTGCTAGGTGATATGAGTATTTGTACATGAGTTAAAGGGTTTTTTTGTTTTTCTGTCAAGCTTCTCAAGTGCACTTCTCCATGAAGAAACTACAGGATACATTGTAAACCCAAATACCCAGAGAAAAACATGTAGGGGAGTGGCTTGAACTGCTATGCACACTTCTAGGCAAATATCCATCAGCAATATATAAGCAAACTATGACAACTCTTTTTCTTTTTTTTTTTCCTTTTAATATATGTTCATTTAATATCTGCCACAAAGGGCTTAGTCTCAGACCACATGTGAATGAAAAGACTGACTATAACAAAAAATGGTCTTGAATACTAATTTAGAATTGTTGCCTCTAGACATCTTATCTAGCTTTGTCCATTTTCAGATCTCTAAAGCAAGGGATTCCGTTCAAATTCCTTGGAGAACTGGATCTATTGCTTTCATCACTAGCATCAAAGACTTATTTTCAGTGCCTGGCTGGGCATATATACTGCTAGACATCTTGAAGTGTTTAGTTTTCTTTACTAAGTTTCCATTTTCCACTTACATAAGAGGTTCTGATTTTAGGGCTAGATAAAGATCTTCCCTATAATCATTAATAAATCTTTAGAATCACTTGAAATTATGACAAAATCAATGACTTTAAGTGTTATTTACTAAGTCAGTATTTCCTTTTCACCAAGTCCAAGGAAATTATTTTGTAATAGAGCATTTGCCACAGTAACATTTTCATCATAACTAACACAGGCTAATATTCTGTGTAAAATTACTACCATGAATTAACTTTATGTCTATAGAAAATGAGATTGTATGTAATTACTGATTTTCATTCACAATAAACTAAGCAAATTATCTTCACAAACATAAATGCACCATAAATTTGTTTTGAGGCATAATGAAGAAATAAATTTGTGAAAGAAATATGGACTGAATCTGCCAAATTATTGCAAATGATAGCTTCTTTAAAATTAAGGCATGTAATTGCAATTGGAAAATGTTATCCTCTTAATGGTTGCATTATTATTTAGGTAGACCAATAATCCTCTTTGCTGATGCCTCATTTCTAAACTATTGGCAGATTTTATGCATTTTAATATCAAAATGCCATGCAATCTATAAATAGAATGATTTACCATTTGCAGGATTAGGTTCGTCCTAATGAATTTCAGAGGATTTTTAAAATGGAGATAAAAATGCACAGAAGAAACTCTCACATTTTTTCTGCTCATATTATTTAGCTGAATGTACTCATTCAATAGACAAGATTGTTTTAACATATGGTTCCCTGAGTTTAATGCTAATGAGTGAAAATCATCATACTGAATATGACATTTCAAATCAAATAAAGCAATCAGTTTGATGATGTTTTAACAATTGCACATTACATCTTGCAATAAAATTACAAAGTTACCTTCTTTAAAATGCCACAGAAATTAAAACACTCATATTGTTAAAAGGCATGAGCGTTATCTGACATTTCAGAAGCATTAAATCATATCTGATACACCCTCTACCTTGTTGATGACCATGCATTTTAAGAAGTTAAAAATTTCAACTGCTTAAGTGGCCAAGCTTGTAATAATCTTTCTGGTTTGAGGATATTTGCTAATGTTGGTAACCCCGCAGAATTCATCAGTATACTGTTCCTAAAAATATGAATTACTTTTCTCTTAGAACACACAAAAATAGAACAACAACAGAAAACCCCATATCCAACTCATCATTTGAAGTAATTAGCAGTCAAACCAGTACAAATTACTATAGACAATTTTAAGAGAAGGCTTTTGCTGCTGTTATGTCTAGCAGCTTTCCAAAACATCTAAAGAGCTATTGCATATAGTGAGAATTTTAAAAGCTATCTGAAATACAGTAGTTTCTGTGTCTCACTGCTAGATATTAAGACAAGTGGAGTCACACTCAAAATTTCCTCCTCAGCAGATACTTTCCTGGAGAAGCAGGTATCATAGCTGACCAAATAGCTCCTCTCCCTCAGATGAGGACTCTCATGGTTGCTGTCATACTTGTGGCCACCCTGTCCCATCCTGCACAGGGATTCACTGTGATCCTCCTTTTTCCTTCTTTTCTGTCTGCCACAACTTTGCTATTTAAAAAGGGAACCTAGCAAAGCCAAACTGCAAGAAAGACATAGCAAAAGCAGCCTTTGAAAGATTGTATTTTTCAGACAGATTCAGGTTGGAATTAAAATAGATCATATCTCAGAAATTCTATGCTTTATCCAAACAAGAAAGGGAAGGATACAGCAATCTTTGTACTCCCCATACATCTAAACTAGCCGAGACCAAAGCAACTACTTCGTTACTGAATTATGGGAATTTTGCTTTCTACTGGGTATGTTAGCATCACACAGAAGAGATGGGGGAAGCCTTCCTCATTGCCCATGCTGAGAAAACAAAGCTATAGCGTAGCAGCAGCTTCAAAGCATGTTCAAAGCACTTACTTCCATGTAGGCTAAGGCAACCTCACCACATTTTTGATGCAAAATGAGACAGAGCTAAGTTGTGGTATGGAAGAATTAGCTTTGCTTTACATTTATTATAAAGAATACAGTTTTTTCAAGTAAGCAGAAGTACAGCAACCTAAAAGTTACTACATCTCTGTTGGCAAAAGGTGAAGAAAAAAACATTTCATATGAAAAACCATTGTCTGATGTTACTATGATGGTCTAAAAACATTTTTAAAAGTCAATTTATGCAGTGGGCTCAAAATCAGTATTTAATTTATTATTTATTTTTTCCTTGTTTTTTATTATTATTTATTATTTTATTATTTATTTATTCCTTGTTTGACAGAAGAGTCAATATTGGTTTCATTCACTATTTTCTTTCCAAACTTAAAGATGTCCAAGTTTAGGTCTCACATTAAGGCTACGGATAGTGAAAGAACAGATTAGAAAACAGTGGCCTTAATTTTTTTGCCTGAAAAAACACAAAAACCTATAAAGGTGGAATGCAATTTTGACAATAGCCTGTATGTTAAAAGTCAGGTGAAATTCCTAACATTATAAAAAATGCTAACTAAAAAAACGCTGAACTAAACAGAAATCTAATGCTAAATATTGGGAATTTTAAAATAAGTCTTTTTCAGGAATGGTTCATGAGTGCTGTAAGAAACTGTAGGATCCAGTTGTTTGCCTCTCCTGTCTTCTATGGACAATCTTCATCAGACCTCTTCTCTATTAGGTACAAACACACAGAAAATTCCTCACAGTCCAAACTACTGCTCTGCTCCTGGCACTGAATTACTGCCTTTATCAATGAGTCAAGCACCCCAAGTGTCAACAGCAGAGTTAATGCTCCTGCCAACTATCACATAAGGCAGTAAACCAGAGTATGTCTGAGATTCCAGAATAGTAAATTAGTCTGTAATGAGAAAGTGATTCTCAGTCATCCAGATAATCCAGAGATATCTTGGTTTTTGCTGAGTGCCCCCGGCACAAAGACAGAGTTTGAATCCTAATATGAAATCATTAAGCAAGTTTGGGTTTGATTTTTGTCAGATAGTGCTGTCAGAACACAACAGGTAACTGGACATACCTGTAATTAATATGAGTAATAATGAACAGTAACTGCAAATAAACTACAAAGGATGGGAAACAGACAAGAATGTACCATAGAGTAAAATTCACACATTTTAAGTTTATTGTTCACTGAAAGCACACAGAAAGCTCACTAACCCTGAGGGAAAAGTGGATTCACCATGCAAGTCTTTACTGTCTTCATGTTAACCAGGCCACTAGGTGCTTACTAACAGTTTGGCTTCTCCCATCACATGCACTCTAATCAGAATTCTCATGTTCCTGCTGATATGAAAGGTCTGTGATGTTATGAATAGTTCTGTTGTACCAAAAGAATGAAGAGGCAACTCTTTACATTAGGCATCTTGCTTTGGTTTTGTGAATAAACCACTCCAATGAAAATATCAAACTTCTTTATATAAAGTAAATCCATATGTCATAAACACTGAAATCAATCTGTGATTCGGTATCAAAATCACTGAGTAGTGTGGGATGAAGATCAAAAGGCTAAAAACAGCTTAATGTCTCAAGTGTCATCAGAGAGGAAAAGGCACTCAGTATTCAATTTCTCACTGACTTGTGCTCTGTTGAACATTCAAGTGCAAGGGATTTAGCCCCAATAAAGGTGGCTAAGGGTTCATTCTGCATAGAAAAGAAAACTTTTAATTTAGCAAATGTTTTAAGAGGCTTGTACAGATTAACTATTGAATTATTTCCATTGGCTTTGGAATCTGAAATGGAGGGAAACACTTTTAAATAGAGCTACTGCTCATAAATATGGATGTCTCCCCAAGTAGTTTAGTGTCAGACCCAGTATTTTCTGTTCCATATGTAGGAAACAGACACTGAAGATGTCTGAGACCTTGCAGAAAATCTCAGCCCTGGAGGGCTTCACTGCACAAAACCATAAATTACCACAGTCCTGAAGTTCTGTTTTAAACCAGGGGCTGCACAGAACCACAAATACTTCCATAATTAGAAAAGGAGACAAATATTTACTTTCATTGAGCTATGTGTGAGGATAGCTTAGCCAGAACTGATTTATGAGTCAATGTCTTTTACCTTCTTTTTCCTCATGTATAAAATGTGGAAAAAATATTTTGTATGATATATGAGTATCACAGGACTGATTAATTCATTAGTATACACAGAGAACTGTATTCTGAGCATTAGAAGTATTCCAAGAGCAGCTATCCCTCTGTAGTTCTTATTTATTGTGTGTATGGGGGAAGGATGAAGGGAACATGCTGCTGGTTGAAACAGAGCATCTTGACACAGGTGTATCATGCTGCTGTGCTTATTTCTTATTTCAGGCTATTACAGAACAGGACAGCAAGTGAAGAAGTGAGTGGAAAATTGTATTACTCAAAAACATTTAAATGCTTTCTTAGAAGTCTAAGAGTTGGAGTTCTGTATGAAACAATTCTGGAGAAAAGGCTAGAGGGGAAAAAAAATACAAGAAATAGTTTCAAGACACAAAATGCATCTCTTCTGTGAAACAATGAACAAAGTGATATTTGCTGAAGAACACCACTATAGTAACATATGCCGGCACTCAGGCACATTTCTTTTTCCATAGAAAATAAAAGAAAAAAGCTGAGAATTTCTGGAGCTGTTAGTTTAAAAAACAAACAAAACCAAGAACCAAAATTCTCCCACAAAAATCTTGTAAGATACAAACAATGTCAGAAAAAGCCAGCATATCAGCAGCACCTGCCAAGGAGCACTTCCTCTGTTTACCATAGAGCAATCATTGCAGTCTGTAAGGATAGCCACAGACAGAGACAGGAATCAGTGCAACACCATAGGATGTAATCTGAGGACTGCACAATGAATTACACACAAAAGCAAATCCTACTTGTATTAACAGTGATTTTCATACAAAGGTCAATGGAAATAAGTCTAGTATAAAAAAAGAGCCATTTATCTGCTTTGTTGAAGAATTTGCCCAAGGAAATTTGCCTTATTGAATGGAAAACTGGACTTTTATCCATAATATCTTATAATTATGGTCCAATGTTTTATCTGCCTATCCTACTCTCCTGCATATACAAAATTCAATTTTAAAACAAACAAACAAAAAAAGTTTGAGGGAAAGATGTCAGAAGATTAATCCTAGAACATTATCTCACCTCTTGCTCATCATGCAGACCATGATTTCATGATCATTTATCTCCTCAGTATCTGAGGCTCACCATCCTGATCAAGTAAATTCCTGAATAAGTCAAAGGTAGAGCTAAAAAAATGTTGAAAAAATTGATAACAAGAGGTTCTGAAAATTTAAAAATTATGGTTAGTCATTACAATGTCAAATGAAAGCTGAAAGAGAATGACTCCTCCACTTACTGCATACCTGGGATTATTTCCCTTCCAGTTTCATAAAGACACTGGTGTCACGAAACAAAATCAGCCTTAAGAATAGGACAGTTTATACACACAAAACATCCCTTTGTGGTAAGTGCCAACAAAGAACACATTGTACATTAATTGCTGGTCTCTCAGTCCAGACCATCTGTCTCTGCAGTGTAATGAAGGCTGGCAGCATTGCTGCTATTTGCTCAATAACTAAAATTGGGTCTGAACTAAACCCTCGTCACTGTCTTGTTACACTACCAACTTGACTTTTGTGAACTGAGATACAAATGCAATGCACAGCAACCTTTTAATAGCAATGGCTGAGTCTGCTGTACTGTACCTGCAGTTGAGAACAGAGGGTATTAGCAGGGATAATGAGAAAGAAGTGAAACCACCAACCACACCTGAAAGCAGAGTGCATTATAGCTATTGTGCTTTCACATGGTGAGCATGTTCAGTACATGTGGTGGTAGCTGCCTCTGAGTGTTGCTGAGACACTGTGGGGGTTCAGACTCATTCCAGCACTAGAATTTGGAAATGTAGTTCTACTTACATAGATGACATCTGCAAGAACTCTTATTGGACTAATATTTGTTAGCAACTCTGAAAGTCTGTAGTTTCAGGCTAAATACAAGGCTAATGAAATACCAGAAAGTTGGGTAGCAGCATCTGGTATTAAAGTAGCAGTAGCAGTAAGTCATATGATCTGCTCTGCAGGAAGATAAATATAATAAACAGAGAGGTTGCCTTTATAATTTAATGTTGTTACACAAAAGCAAAATAGTGAAGGCAGATCTCTGGAATTTACACCATCTATGGAAGTGACATGCCATATTCAAAAACCTCAGGAAGAAATTTTCTTGCTTGGGAGTTCTTGAGGAGACATGCAGTCCTCAGTACATTGCAAATTCTTCTCTATGGTGCCCATCTGGCTCCAGAGGTGTGCTGTGTAAGCAATGATTTTAATGCTCACTCTCTGTGGCCAAGATAACGCTCAGCCAGCTGGCTGCTGAAGAAGAAGGTATGAGTTACCTTGAATTTATGCCTTCCCTCCAGAGAAAACATACACTGCCTAAAAGGCAACAAGATCTATGGAGGATCTGGGCAGCTGATTATTGGAGACAGAACTGACCACAATCCTGTGGCAGCAGCCCAGTAAATGGACTGCTAAAACACTAGCCATTTTCTTCTATACCTAATTCACACAGCTCTCTGAAACAATGTGGCTACATTGCTGGAAACCTTCTCTTTGGAACGCTGGAGTGATCAGTTCGTAACCTGTTGAGGAAGACTGATGACTGATTTGTCATTATTTCCTGGCTTTAAGATAAAACTAGAGGTTCAAATGCTTTCCAGATTTTGCCCCAGGAAATCTATCCTCATCTTGGAGATTTCTGAGGTTTTTTTGTATTGCCAGAGTGTTATGAAGCACTCAGGTATTTGGGATTCTCAACAACTCATTGACGTGGAGAGCAAACAAATTTCACCATTAATTAAAATCTCGCAAAGAAATTTGGACAGATGGAAGTGATTGAATGTATTGCTACAGGGAAAGGTCAATTCCATTACAATGATTTTCACTCAAATATTAAATTAATGGCTGTTGAAGATACCATTGGAGAGTCTGAAGAGGATTTTTTCCCCAAAGTCAGAACAACTGTTCAAAGAGCTTCTATCAAATGGAAAAGGCATGACTGTACTCAGAGAACAAAAAGGCAGAGATTAATAGCTCTGCTCATTCTATATGCCTAGAAAAGTGCTAAAACTTTTTTCACTGATTGAAACTTATCTGTTATAACATCAAATGCTTATAAAATTGTACAGAGTTCCCTTCTAGTAGGGGTACAGGTTTTATAAAAATGGGGATGTTTGCCTTTATATGAACCAGTTTTTATTTACAAAGGTTCAATGCTCAAGCTAGAATTAGTTTGGGTTATCTGTTTACAAATCCCCTTAACAAATACTGTATGTTCTTCTTGGAAACTGTGGGCTTAATGACCATTTTCCATGGGGATATTTAGATTTCTTCCTGAAAACAATGTGTGTGTGTCTGTGTACCTCATAAAAAATTGTATGTTTGTAACATATATGCAAACAACAGTCACAAAGATGGGAATTACACAGGTGAATCCAGTACCCAGTGCTGAGATCCCCTGTAGGAGAGAGACAGAGAGTTACTGGACAGAGTCTAGCGGAGAGCCACTAAGGTGTCTGAAGGACTGTAGCATCTCTCCTATGAGGAAAAGAAAGACCTGGGACTGTTCATTCCGTAGAAAAAGCTTAGGAGGGGATCTCTTCAATGTACATAAATCCCTAAAGGGAACGTATAGAAAAAGCCGGGGCTAGGCTGTTCCCAGTGGTGCTCAGTGACAGGACAAAAGGCAACAGACACGAACTAAAAGACAGGAGGTTCCACCTGAACATCAAGAACCACTTTTTCAACTATGAGGGTGACCTAGCACTGGCACAAGTTGCCTTTGGAGATATTCAAAAGCCATCAGCTCCTGGGCAGCCTTCTCTAGGTGACCCTGCTTGGACAGGGAGGTTGGACAAGATGATCTCCAGAGGCCCCTCTTTACTTCAATCATTTGATGACTCTCTGATCCAAGATGTTGTTTCTAAACTACTCTCCTTCAAATACTGCAGCCATTAGAGATAGGGTCTCTATGCTGTTCTGTATACATTCAGAGAACAGAAGCAGTAGACACGTGTGTGTGCCTCTTCAGGGCAGAGGTGAGCTTCACCCAAGTCATTAATCTCAGTAGTGTGCACCACCACGTTACACACAGCTTCCACGCTGTCTATAACAGCCCATCCCCAAAATAGTCTTTAATACATACCAAGAGTTGTGTTCTACTTACCTTCCAAGCATATCACCAAGCCTAGTGGAAATGGGGACTCAGGAGAAAACCAGTGCTTAACTTCATTCACATAAATACATTTTCCAAGTAGCCAACTTATATGTCAAGGATAACACCTTACTATGGTGAACATTCCTCTAAAAGTAGGCAGATTCTGACTCCTGTCACTGCATCAAAACAGATTCTGTCCTACCTCTTACAAAGAACTCTTGAATTTGAGAACTTCACACTGAATCATCTCCATTCCAATGGGAAAGTAAGATTTCCTCCTCCCCACATCTCTCTTGACATCTGATGTAACGGTCTAGAAAATGCCAAAAGGAGAGCACTCATTCACTTCTTGCAAGACCAACAGAAACAATGGGTCAAAAGTTCCCAGAGAAATCGACAAAACTGTCATTTGCCAATGGACAAAACAAATCCATTTTTCTAGACTGCCTGTTCTTCCATGGTGTGATTTAAATGAAATCCCAAAATAGCCAACATTTTAAGATGTCTGTATGATCAAAAAGATACAGCCTCCCTCTTCCAGCCTTGGGACTATAACAGCTGATAATGGAGTCAACAGTATAATAACAACTCCAGATATATGTGAGCATTGTCTGAAAGCTGATTGTGCGTGACTTCCAGAGAGCATAAGCCATGAAAAGTATGTCTGATGCAGCCTAAAACTCACAATCTTTTTTATTTTCATAGTTTCATAGTCTTGTAAGCTTGAAAATTTCTGAGAGACCGTGTGGTAAAACAAAAAAATAAATATAAGTAACATTCTTGCAATTGGTTCCAGTCCAGTGGGACTGAAAATCTGCTGTGCAAAGATATAGGGGAGTGAACAACATTACAAGAATATTCTTCTTTCAGAAAGTTATAAGCTCAACATCTCTGCATGAGTCAATAAAAAAGCAAGATGAAATATATGAAGTTATGTAATGTATCCATGAAATCTTCAGCTCAACCCAAAGACCAGTCTCCTTTACTTCATGACATTTTAAACTTCCCACTAACAAAGAAATAAACAAGAAGGATGTGAATTTGTACCCAAAGCTGTTCTTAAACATTCTGGAAGAAAAGTGACTTATTTCATCATTTCTTAATCTCCTAAAAATTTGGCCTGGTGTCAAAAGGAATGTCCTAGTTTCCAGAACTATGATTCATACATCTAACTGACAACTAGTCCTAAAACACAAGGTTTTTAGTTGCACTCATTTTTACCTGATTCCACAAACCGGGAATTCATAGAATTACAGCACTGTGGTTTAAAGAGAAACCTGGAGAATAGACAACCACCCTTTTGGTAGCACCCTGCAGCTAGGTCAGCAATGCAAAGATACACATAATCTACAGTTTAAGACTTTACAATGACCAAAGGAGAGAAGACATCTGATTCCACATAAAGTAAGAGTCACAGACAATTGTTCATTGTAAAGAAAGTTAACTTGTAAAAATTTGTACAATAAATCTGAGTTCCAACTGAGTATACACAGGATTTTAATTTTGAGTTTTAGTCTTGGCATTTTCAGTGTAGGCTGAAAGTCCAAACTGCATTTTTACTGTATCTTTTATAATGTATCTAATTAATTTATACAATTGGAAGGTAGATTGTTTACAAATGTTTTCAAAACTTTATAAAGGAATAAAGTGCATTAGATTTAAAAAAAGCCACTATATATTATAAAAAACCCAACACCTTAACCTAAATTCACTATCTTCTACCTTTTAATGGGACAGGAGCACTATCACAGAAGGTGGACCAACTTAGCTGCTTATGTTGTTGAAATAGAACAAACTGACCTTGTTTATGGAACAAACCATTCTACATATTACTTCTGAATGAGTTCTTGATATAGAAAGGCAGAAGAATAGTCAAAAGAAATAGTCAAATAATTTTCATATTGTAATCTTAATTACAAACAAATTACTCTTAATGATAGAAATGCATATATTGGAAAGATTTCAAGTCATCTCCAACAAGGTAACTTCTAAATGGAATAATGAAATGAAATAGACCTGTATCAGTTTTCTGGTAGTCAGTGTTTGTTTTTTACACAGGGTAAAAAAGTAGCTGGTCCTTACTTGAACAACAGTGGAAGCAATAAAGGCAAAGAGACATTTCAGCCTATCTTTTACACCCTGCTAAGATGGTTTTCAGAAACCACAGGATATTTCCCAAAAAAGCCTTACTCTGTAGCATCTTTTTTTGTTGACTGCTAGCAGAAAAGTATGTGGCAGCTAAACTACCTACTTACATGTAGGACCAGCAAAAGAGAGGCAATAACTTAAAGAAAGGAAGGCATTCTTCCTTTTTTTAAAGAAGAGTGCAATGCATGTATTCCTATTGCATGCCAGATTGTTTGTTCAGGCAATGCCTTCAGAGCAATGTCTCCTGCTCAGTGGAGCAGTGAAGTCTGTGCTATGAGGTAACAATTAGCAATTACAATATGGCTCAAAGTAAAACTCAGGAAAGCTCATGCAAGAAGGAGGGAATAAAACTGCTTCACTTTCTTTCAGATTAATTTTCAGCTGTACTCTCTATTACATATAAAATTTTTGTTCAGTGATTCTTCCACCATCCACCAAAAGCGTGCTGACAGCATTTTTATCTTGAGTCCCAAATCTCAAACAACCATACCTATGGAAGGTAAAAAAAAGAAATTGAGATTTTCCATAGCGATGTACTCAAATCTGTAAAAAAAAAAATGTTCCACAGTATTTGTTAGTTATAGCTTAGTGACTAAAGCTAATAAAGTGTAGGTAATTCTACAACTGTATATAGTCGATTTCAATCTAACTGGAAGGATCTTAATTATATTTACATAGTGTGTCATATATTCATGAAAATACCTGCACATTATGAAATTTTGGCATTATGTAACATTAATGTTAAATTGTTAATATCTGTAAGTATTTGAAATAAATAGACTTTGTTTGCAAAGTTATGGGAACTAGGAAGAACATGAAGAACTCTGGTTTGCAAATAAATCTTTGACTAGTAAACATTTTCACAGACTCAAAGATATACATAAATGTACTCACATATTCATTAAAATCCATTTTTGTTCATTAATACCCTGCCTTTTTTTTAAAAAAAGAGATTTATACAAGTTCTTCTCATTTGCTAAACATTTTATACTTTATATTTTATCTAAACAGCTTCCTGTATTATTTACACGATCGTTACTATTGATATCACTAAGAATTTATATAGACTGACCAGGAGTTCACCATAATACCCTCTAGCTATTAGATGTACCTGTAAAATGTAGATAGTTCAGTGTTTGCTTCACCTTTGTTTCTGACTAGCAGGATTTAAGACTGTTCCCCTCAAAAAAACTCACAAAACCCACCACTGAAACACATGACAGTGATGGGAAACATTCATTCATATGTGGTCATACTGCTCTACTGATGTGACTTTGTACCAGATCTGTCCTGTGTTCTCCTAGAGAAGAGGTAGCATTGCAATACAACTATTTATAGTGCTCTGGGCAGGTAATACACTCAAACAGTCCATATATTTCCTCAAATGAAGCCCAAGCTACATGTATGTTGCATGTACTCCATGTACATTGTTTCCCATCTTTCACACAAGCTGCCCATCCATGTTGAATATTTTTTACCATAATCTTTACTACAAGCTTTTAGGAAAGCTGCTCAGTAGTGTGATGGATAATCTACCAGTTTTGTATTGTCTGTTGATGAATAAATATTGCACCTATGTTCTGGCATTTCGATGATGTACAGTCTTCAGATTGGCTGAAACCAACAAGAGCCTTTTATTGCAGTCAATCTGAAGGTAACTGTTTAACAACGCTACAGTGAACAACTGACATACAACTGCACTAAAAGAATTATTACACTCAGCATGCATCAATCACTTGGCAAAATAGAAATACAGTCTCATTGTAATAGAACAATATCCCATGATAAATACTTTCCCCCTTGAAATCCTTGTGCCTCAGCATTTAGATGATACATGGCCAGACTTCACCTTGACATTTTTTCTCTAGCAGCGGACTACTGTCCTGTGACATTTTTCTTTGAAGAGTCATACAATTTTTTCAGGAAGAATCTGAATAAACGTATACATTAATGAAAGAAAAGAAGCAGCTGCTATTTAAATGAGAAAGTTCAGTCTGGGAATAGGTCCATCTTCTAGGTATTTTAATAAGAGGATGGGTTTAGCTTCCTCTTCTGAAGTAACATTTACCAGTATTTTCTAAGACCCTGCTTTTGTAGCAAGACGAACCTCTCTTAGGGAACGGTGCTTCAAGGTCCAACCAGGTGTTCCAGTAGAGACTCACGAGCAATGCTCTAAGCCTATGGCTCTCAGAGCTGACTAGCCCAGATCGGTGCTGTTGCTCCAGAGCAACTGGCCTCTCTGCTGGCTAGCTCGGGACTGAGCTGAGCTTGTGTCTCAGGCCTCACTTTTTACTGGCCCCCTGGTCCTGCTCATGCGCAGTGGGGGCCTGCCCTAATTGGGCACAGGTGGGCTTGACACAAGCTCATGCTCACTCCCTGGCAATTAGTAGCACCTGGTTGCCTCGTTACACTACAGCTTTAGTATATTCTTTCCCCCTTTTCCTCTCCTCATCCTCAAGATCCCTTCTGCTAGACCTCTGTTATCAGAGATGATTAGTCCCAGGACAGGAAAAGTTGTTCTTAGTAGAACTCTGCAGATGGTTGATTCTTGTGTAGGGGGAAAAAAAAAAAACCTGCTTATTCACTCAGATATTCTTTGGACTGTTTGCTACCTCAGAGGTGGTTGTGAGGGAAGAAAAAATCTACCTCATTAAACTAGCTTCAGCAGCTATAGAAGACAGAGCCTCAAGAAACCTTAGGATTTATGCCTGTAGAGGCATCCTTTCAAAAATTATGACTCCAATGCCTGCCTTCCACATTCTCATCTGCAGTACACAAAATGTCAGTGAGCACTATGATATTGTGACATAAGGCTAAGGTTGTGAATTTTGTTCTTTTTTTTTTATGAAGCACGGGTAAACTATGGCGAAAAGGCCCATCACAGAGCACTGTTATATGTTTATGGGCTGGAAACAAATTACTGCAGTGATTTGACATAAAAGTTTTAAGCAGTTATATGCAAGAAGTAAAATAGAGACTAATGAGATCCTCTCAGAAGTATATTAATGAAACTTTCATAGGGCTTCACAACTTCGTGTTCCGTGAGCTTCGCAGAGAAACTAAGAGGCCTTTTTAAAAAACAGCATTAGTGATATTTTTCATTTCTCACCTGCAAAGCTAAGCTGACTTACTGTTCAAGGTTCAAAAGCTTATGGACTGATAAGGAAGCAAAGAATAAATACCTTTTAGCAGTCTTGAAAAGAACACAGTACAACTTAATGCTTCTCTCACTGTATTGTGAGGCCAGTGAGTTGCTGCTCTTTACAATGCAGACTCCAGATCTGAGCTGAAGTGGTATGCATCAAAAAAGTAGGTTATGGACAGGCACTGTATTTTGTGGCATAAACATTAACACTAAATGAAAGGCAATACTGAAATATGTAGTATATGTTAATATTTTTTAAATTCAGGGGGGATTAAGATATGAAGTAAAGCACTGAAAAATTTTAAAGATATTTAAGAAAAAAAAAACACAAACAAAAGCTACCAAAACTTTAACACCCTTGGTAAGCTGGTATCACTGGAAATACAATTGCATTTCACAAAACCAGTTCATGAATAACTGCATATGAACTGCAAATGGATGCTCACAGTTTAATGGTAGAGACATACAATGAGCTCAACTTATCCAATAGTTGTAAATTTTTTGTAAAATGGATTATGTATAATTAATCCCATTTGGTTAAATGTACTTGGTAAATATTTTTCAGTTTCGAACCCATGCAGTGTACTCTGTGATGCTTTTCTATAGATCAGCACTCATAACTCTTCTGCTGCCTTCAGACTCACTTGTTTTTCCAATTTTTTTTCTTTCATCTCTGTCTTTATTTTGTTTGGTGTAATCAAAAATCTATTAGAGTCAATGGAGAGTGTTGCAAGACGAACCTCTCTTAGGGCACGGCGCTCCAAGGTCCATCAGGTGTTCCAGCAGAGGTGCACAAATAGTGCTCTGAGTCCATTGCCTCAGGACTGGTTAGCCTGGCTTGGTGTTACTGCTCCAGAAGCGACTGACCTCTCTGCTGGCTTGCTCTGGAATGAGCTGAGCTTGTGAGTCTGAGCCTCACCTTTTATTGGCCCCCTAATCCTGCTCATGCGCAGTGGGGGCCCGTCCTAATCAGGCACAGGTGGGCTTAACACAAGCTCATGCCCACTGCCTGGTAATTAGTGGCACTAGTGGCACCTGGTTGCCTCATTTCACTACAGGAGAGATTCACATCAGTAGGCTACGTATCAGGCTATTATGATATAAACTGCTTACACTGATAAGTCCTGATAAGTGCACTGATAAGTGCGTAAAATTCACATCTTCTTACAGCAGCAAATACGTGAACTTTAGCATGTCCTACTGCAGTGGTACAAGTAGAAGGGGAAAGACTGCCTGTTGTTCTATCTGCATACTGATGATGAGAGAACTGCCAGGGGTTTGAACACAGATAGGTTCAAGTAACCAGTCACTCTGATAGTTCTCAGGAAGATCTGTTCAAAATGCATTGTGCTTTTTATACCTCATCCGCTTGTCACATTAGGCTGCAAACCGCTCCATTACAGCCTCTTTTGAGGCTACTGAAGCTGCCGTTTCCAGACTCAGCTGACATTATCACAAAGCTTTCCAGAACACTCAGTACTTATGGCAACCAGACAGACAACCCATCCAACTCTTTCACAAGATTTCTGCTAGCTCAGGGTGCTGTATGGACTTAAGGCAGTCATTAGACCAGGTAACAACACCTGTAACACCTCAGGCATGAATAACAAAACTTTCACCAACAAAGCATTTGAGAAAAAAAAAAAATCAATCATGAATTTTGTTCTAAATCGAGCAGGGCAAAACAAAGGCTTTTTTATTTGCAGAAGAATTAAAAAATTCAGAAGATAAGTAAAGGCACAAGCAAGGATGATTTGGTAACAAGTTACTGATCTGCACAGACAGCATAAATCTACATCTCCGATGGTGATGGGGTGCGAGAGAGCGAAGATGTCTTCCTTAATGGATAAAGCATTGTTTTTGACTTACTTTGCTTTTCAAATCACCAATGAGAACAGTTTTCTGAAGTGCAGAGAGAACTGCAGTCCTCAAAGAATGCTTATTAGAGATAGATTTAAATGAAAGAGAAAAATTCTTTTGTCTCCCCTTCAATTTTCTTTATTCACATAATTAGCAAAAAATCTCGACATTAGTTGGATCACATCACAAAACAAAAGACAGATGACTCCAGAGTTAGTTGCATAGCCTCAAGAATTCTTTGTGTTGCTTAATAACATCTCTGTTGAAACAGTGCCATTGGATCATTTTAAATTCACAATCCTGTGTATTTAGCACATTCAAAGGCTATCAACATTTTTTGAAAGCAAGAAAGTCTGTGACTTATTGCTATGCTTAATATCCTGAATGATAATAAAGGTCATTTCAAGACTACAGCTGCAACCGTAATTCCTCTGAACTTAATGAAGTTATGCCTGTTTATACCAGCTTAGAACTTCATTGAGAATTATGTTTTTGAGAAACAACTTCACAGTATGCTTGGCAGCTGCCTTCCAGTCATGCAAAGAATCTGGCCATTACTATATTTGAATAATTATTTTTTAACGGGGAGAATAATTAATTAGGAAAAAAATCTCCTCACTTTCAGACACACTAGGAAATATTCTTGCTAAAAATGATAAAGAATTTTGCTATTAATTATTTCTGCTGAGACCAATGCAGTAACAGAAGCCAAGCATAAATTATTAAAGTAACTTGTACAATTATTAAAGATCATTCTTACAGTAAGTTTCAGGTGTCCTGAAATTCATGCCTTTTATCTTGTACAGTCATTACTTGTATGTTTTATACAAAGTTTTGTTATTAAAACAGTACATCAATAAAGTAGTATTTTTCTTTAATTTTGCCTTGTGACCCTTTGTTAGATTACTTGAAAGTGTAGATTTATTTTGAAAGACCTGAATGAATAGGAAATACTGAGGAAATGTGGGGGGGGAAATGTTTCTTTTGAACACAGTTACAGATTCTGGGTAGTGCAGAATTTGCTAATTATTCTGAGTTAGACACCTAGGTTCTCTACACTGGTTACCCAGACACTACCTTGAATCTGAAAATGACTTGACTACTTTTTTCAACTGATAATCTGGGGCATGGATATTTCTCCTCCTCAAGTAATAACATATTAAGGATATGTATACTTCATGCTTTTTTTTTAAAAAAAATCACCTGGTCTTTTTATAGATTTTGTTCAAGACAGCTATATACTGCATTATATACCAACCAGATGCTTGTTTATTTCAGGGATTTCTTCGTTTTTGTTTTGGTTTTTTTGTTTATTTTTTGTTTTTTTTTTAAAACAAAACCAAATTATGCATTATAGGAAAGGGAAGAGACCCAGAGAAGAGTGCTAAAAAAGACGGTTCAACAGGTAACAAAGGAAATAGGGAGGGGGAAGAGAGAAGGGGATTAACAATAAGGCAGACAACAGGTAGATACTGGAGAATTTAAGAGACTGAAGACCAAACAAAACAAAGCAAAACAACAACCAAACAAACAAAAAACCCAAAACTCCTCTAAAACAATGATAGGAACAGAATGTAGTCACTGCAAGCAGCAAATATTTATTATTTTATTTATTTTAATTTGTGCAGCACACTCAAACAAGTCCCAACACACATAAGCAAACCTCTATGATTTACAGTTGAGATTCTTACTGGACCCACTTAATCTGATAATTCTTACTTGGCTATGAATTCACCAGCTAGCCTATACTGCAAGGATTAAGCATCCAAAGCTCCCAAACTAGTATTTTCCGAGGAATTTCTGCTTAGGTATTACACCAGCCAAGCAGATTTTTGTCCTCTTCTTGCTGGTCCACAGAGGGCAGGTTCCTACTACAATATGCTGGTGCCTCAGGTGTCTGGCTCAATCTCCTTGGCTCATTCCACAAACTATTCTATAACAAACAAATCCATTGTGTCTAGAACAGCAACTTTTCAAAATTAGGGGACATTTTAACCATCTACCTTCCAAATCAAAAAGGCACGGCAGTGGTAAAAACAGTAGACAATAACTGAGTACTGTGCAGGTAAAAAAGGTAGCTTTAAATGGAGGTTACAGTCACCAGGGAGCAGTGGAAGTCAAAGAAATGAACACATTTTGCCCAAAAGCATGCTGGATACATGGGTTTGTGACACACCAATTCACTACTTGAGGAGATAGTGTTCTTCCTCTCATCAAATATTAACGATCACTTCAGGAAGTTAAAAAAATTGTCTCAGAAAGCTTCTTGCAGCTATTAATTACAATAATGAGCACTATAATATTAAAGTGTAATCTACATGTTCTCAAGTGTTTGCCTAGAAGTCTCTTTCTTTGGGAGACAAAAAAAATTAAAAAATCTGAAAGCACAGCAAATTAAGAAGTTGATATTTGTATTACTGCTGGCCAAACCTATGAATCTCACCTGGCAAATATGAAATTGGTTTGTTATGTTCTTCTGTCAAAATGCTACAAAACTATTGTTTTCCTCAGTGTGTTACAAGTATCCTAACTCCCTGTATACAGACACTATGTTTTTCATCACTGTGCTTATCAGTGGACATACACAATCCACCTGTTGTGATTCAGAAGTGCTGTACTTTAGGAGAGACTTTCAGTTTTTAAGGATGACATTGAGCAGCACGCAAGGCCCATGGAGAAGTATTCTGTACTCACATTTGGGTACCTCAAATTTTGTGTCTGTTGCCATTTCACCTCTCTGTCTCCACAAGCATTCAGAAAACAGGAAGACTGAGGACAGCTGACATAAAGGCATGCAAAACTCTCCACGTATTAATTAAGTTTTAAGTCTTTAAGTACAAGGACTTACAGAACCATCTAATCAAGGATGGAAAGATAGCAACATATGTCTTTTTTGTAACATTCATGGGTTTTTTTTTCATTTAATGAACACACCAAAACATATCTTTTCAGTTATCTGTACTCTTAATAGGATTTTCAGTTTGCTATTTAGTTTTGGTTCTTTTGAAAAGCCACTTGAGAATGAATATAGGAGCTCTAGATTCATTTCCTTCCTCTTTCAAAGGATATCTTTCATCAAGATACTTGTGCAGAGCTCCCAGTAGCCTGTTTGAGGAAACTCTTAGCACAATTAGTTCTCACTGCAAAACTCTCTCCCTATTCTGTTAGCACTGTTAAAAATGAGCCTGTGACAGCACCTGGCAGAGCTGCTGCTTCTGAATGCCTACAGCTTTGGGTGAAACTGGATCCACATATGCATCACCACATTGCCTTTTGTGGAAATGATAATCAGGTGAACAAATAAACACGTATCACAGAATACTTGTAATTTACAGTGATTCAAAGCAGGGCATAGGAAGAGCTTTCAAACTCTTCTTTAACAGAGGTCAACTTTCATCTCACATATTCCTTGCAAAAACAACCCACGTGAGTAAACTAGATCACATTCGCAAGCCCTGGTGGGTGAAACGTTCTTCTCACATACTGTGATTGGTATGTGAGTCCTCTTAGCTAAAGCAGAAATTGAATTTTAATCTTTTCCTGGAAACACAAGAGAACCTTTCTTTGTCTTTCTTAATAGAAATGCTTTGAAGAAGACCTTTAAGATCATCAAGTCTAACTGCTAAACTAGCTCTCTACCAAGTCCACCACCAAACCATGTCCATAAAAAACATATCTACACATCAGCTCTAGGATGACTAAGTCATTTTAAGGCTCTTATGCTTAAAGCTGTGAGTGCAGCTTTTAATTGCAATTGCATTTCTGCTGGCTACTGCTGATGTAGCTAAGGAGAGACCTTCATTTTCCAAAGTTTGTTCTGAAAGTGTTGTGCTAAAGTAAGGCTACTTAGAACTGTACACTACATTAAAGTTTTGTCATTTAACTCAGTTTGGCTAGTTACAGCACGATGAGCTGCTCAGTACTATTCCTGACTCTCACAAGTATTGCTTCATTTAAACTGCATTTTAATTGTTTTACTTAATATTTTTTTCTGCCTTGATAATAATGTGTAATATTTTAAGTAGAAGAAAGTAAAATCCAGTAGCTGTCTGCATTAGTATCACCTACAGTGTCAGGAAGTATCTATATTATTCCAATGAGAAAATCAAAGAGAAAAATTTTTTGCTTTTTTTTTTTGTTAGATCTTTGTCATTATTAGTTTTTAAAAAAAACTGTTATGAAAATTACTGAATTAACATAACTAAGGATCACCTGCTACTGAACCAAAGATGATATTTTACAAGGACAGGATGGATGGGGCTTTGAGCAACCCGGTCTAGAGGAAGGTGTCCCTGCCCATGTAAGGGATTGGAACTAGATGATATTTAATGTCCCTTCCAACCTGAGCCCTTCTATGATTCTTCGTTTTTCAGAAGGGCAATGACAGGCAGAGGTCCCAAGCCAGGTAAAAGATAATTTTGAGAGCAAGTGAAAGGGAAAAGCCAACTCACAACATAGTGATATATAGGAGGTCATTTTAGGTAGAACTGATAGCAGTTATTAAGAAAAAAAAAAAAATGGTTCAGGCCCCAGATAAACTGAACATGTTAGCTGTGAATGAAGCTTAAACTCAGGGGAAAAATTAAGGTATGATGAAAAGTTCTGTGCCATCAGATAAGAAAGATGTTTTATTTTCACTTTTAGTCATAATCATGAAACGCCCCCAAATTACTAAAGTCATCATTCTAATTCAAACATAACCAGAATCATCTAGCTTCAGTGTTTGAATTTATTTTGTACACTGATAAATAAACTCAGATGACTATAAACTATATCAAACAAAAAAAAAAAACAAACAACTATGTGATTTCCAGTGGTCTCTTTGCTAAAAATGTCAATGTACTCCGTTTCAAAATCTGAGTAGTTTCTGAGGTTTTGGATTTTTTTCTTTTGTTTTGATGTTGTGGCTTTTCTGTTTTGTTTTTTTTTTTTACATTTAACCTAGTCATATATTATTAGACTGTCTATACATCAATGTGATGTTGTAGGATACACTGCTGAAATTTTGCCAAAAACACAAAACACTTTATTTCAAATTTCACTTGGGGATGTCTTAATCACTTAGTATACTCATCTTGGAGGAGAAATAGAATGTAACGTGACAGTTCAGTAACAGTACAGGCACACATAGTGTAACTTGAGGGAGCAGAGCCAATATAGGCTGATAACAGACTATAATATAATGAAAGCAAACCCAAAAAGGGCAAAGTAAATAAATAAATACATACATAAATCCACTTCTAAGTCAAAAAGGAGCCCCAGTTGTAAAGAGGGAAGTTTATGACTAATGACGCAGCCCATTGAGAAGCACAGAACACTCCCTGAAAAATTAATGACCTGCAACAGGCACAGAAGATAATATTTGAGTGATACTGAAAGCAAATGGATGGAATTACTCACAAGTCTGAAACCAATACTTACACGTCTAAATATTATGTTACATTATCCCAGCTGTGACCCTTCCCTCTTGCCATGAAAGTCATAATCTGTTGTTGATTAATACTGAACCTTAATACTATTATCACATGAACAGAAAGGCTGATTTTAAGGTACATGCAGGGTTCCTGGGACCACAAGTACAGTTGACAACAATCTTGAGATTTCTGATAAACAACTTGGCGTCCATGTTTATGCTCTTGACACTGTTTAAAACCATCCCCTGGACTGTATAATAGGAGAAGCAGGCACGAGAAATGAAGTCTGTGGAAGAGGGCTTTTGAACTACAGTATCATCAATGACCCGACTCTTCTTCTATCCCAAGATAGCTCCAACTCATTTTTTTCTTTACAATCATGCACCTTCTGTAAAGAGGCTGAGAGCCTCTAACCAGTAAAGTGCTGGTTTCCAAGTTTAAAGTGAATAAATTGTGTATTTACATGCACAGCTGACAGCTACTAGGGACAAGGAATGATGGGGGAAATGTTTTCTGAAGAGTTTATAATGAAAGTACATGTATACTGTCCAACTCAGACACAGAAGAATTACTAAACTAAATTCTGGTCACATTCTAGCTGTAGGTGGGTGTACTGCACATTTTGCAGATTAATGCACAACACAGTAGCAGGGATCATTTCTGTATTTTTATAGAAAGACAGTTAGCAGGGTAAAACTTTCAACAAGGGAAGAGAAGAAATCCTTAGATAAATACTAATCTTCCTTGACTGTCCCTAGCCTTGATTAAGAGAGTTGCCTAGATATCACTATCTGAGATCACCAAGAACAGATAAAACCCAGTCTTATAGCAGGACAGAGGCCAGGCTCCATCTGCCTTTTGATGAATCAACATTCAGACTATGGCTATTTATTGTGCATCCAGATCTTTCTAGTTTTCACTGGTGATATAATCTCAAGCAAAACTGGCAGATTGGGACAGGCATATAATGTGTGCGTGTGTTATATGTATGGTAGCCACTTCATATCTTCAATCACATCCACTTCTTTGAAATATTTTCAGTTTTAATAAATCCTTTCTGAAGAGAGGAACCATAGTTGCATGCTCACTCAAGACATGAATGACCCCACGCACTTATCCAGTCATGGTCTGTCTCATTTTGTACGTAGAGCAAGCTTTAAGCAGTTCCTAACATGTGCTTCACTTTTTTGACTGCTGCCTAATATTAGGGTGATATTTTCCTTATACTATTTAGCATAACCTCATTTTGTCATGAGAATTTTGTTTATTTCATCTGATTTCTTTTAACAGTGAATTACTGGGGAACTTGCCATGCAGAAAACTTCTGTATATTTCATCAGCTCTTGAAAGAAACACTGTGGATCTTGGCAATTCTAACACTGCAATGGTGGGATAAGAGAATGATTTGAATCCAACTCAAAGATTTCCCAAAGACAGAGCTTTCTTCTCTTTTCTACAATGTGTTTATGTTCAGTTTTACTTACTATCTTTGTTTCACTTAGTAATTCTGGAGCTGATCATAGAATCAAAGTCAAATTTTCAACTAAAAACTGCTAACTGCACCCAAGGGAACCGAACTAATGAAGCATTACATTTAGAAGCTCTCTGTGAAAGAATTTTTAAGATGATTACCCAGAGATTAGAAAGTTATAAACCAGGGATCTTCCACTAAAACAGAAAAATAAGTTACCATGGATTTCCTATGAATGTGCAATTCCATGGCAGTTAAATTCAATATATTTAAGTCAATACAACTCAATGCCTTGTCATCTTCTCTAAGTCATGTCTGACCATTCCAGCTCCATATACTGAAACAGCAGAGACAGATACTTCTCTATACAGGAACTAAATTCACATAGTGCTGAGAACTGCTTTGGTCCTCAGCCAGCTTGTTCTAAACAAAACCCTGATTACTACTAATTCACATCACTTTCTGGAGGCATGCTGCCCAGCCTGTGACTCCCTTCTGAATCCAAGCTCAGCCACAGGAGTGATGTGACTCTATCAGGCCAGAAAATTAAGAAATGTCTCTCTCTGAATCCCATTGCTTACACTGAATCCTCTCTAACATGAGGCTTTTTTGACTTTACTTCCCTTGTTTAAGGCTGTGAGAGTTTAAGGCTGTGAGATGCCATGTACTTTAATGGGAATGTGGGAAATGACATCTTTCTGTAAGAAAAAGATAATCTAAATTTTTTAAAGAACAATTAAAAAAGCAAAGAATAATTATTTTTAAAACAAATAAATAACAAATAAATAATGCCAAAAAACCCTGCAATGAACAGAACACACAGATATCTTTGAGAAGCCTGTGAGCTTCCACTGCTGCTAAGAACAACTATAAGCAGTTTCAATTAATAGCATCTAAAGGTTCAGTTCAGTTGATTTCTCACGAATGGGTCCACTTTCCCTAAGTGCCTACCTGAGCTGACATTTCTAAACTATTATGGACCCCAAATTTTAATCACCATTTCTTCCACACAAAGCTTTTTCTCCAGCTACACTAGGTTGACTCCAAAAGTATATTTTAAAATTATAATTAATTCAATGCCAAATGTGCCTGCAGTAAAAATACCTTTAGGGAATGAACACATAATAGTGTGTGTAGCTTTTAAATAAGCTGTCCACAGGGCTATGCCAATTTAAACAAATTAAAATAATTGTCAGTATGCTAGGTACAGAAATACTCTTATTGTAAAACCGCTGTGAAATGCCCTGGAGGCTTGGATGGCATAACAAGACTGCCCGATGGATTCAGGCACTTATATTGTCTCTGCCCAACTTGACAGAAATACCCTGAGGTGTTAGGGTGCATTCACTAGTGCTGATATAATAGAATAATCCTGTTTTCTCCAGGCAGATGTATGTTGATTCAAACAAACCCCTAGAAAGGGAGGGAGTCCATACTAGAGTTCTGAAACACAGAAGATTTCTTCCACTGCTCAGTCTGGTTATCTGGCTTACATGTGTATGTTCAATTTTTCCACCCAGAAAAGCAGACTCAAAAAGGAAGATGGGAAAAATAACCCTCCACATGTTCATAAGTGACAACAGATGCAGACCCTATGCTGCACCTGAATTTCACTTGACTCCATGTAATTGGATCAATGTATTTCAGGTGGCATCAATACACTTTGTTCACCCACCACCGCTATCAGGGCCATCTGGGACAGTTCCAATTTCAGCAGTCCCACAGATGCTTGGTGCTCTTAGATGCTCTAAGGGCTCTTCTAATAAGCAGCAATTTTTATGCCACTGGACCATCATGATCTTATGCTGCTTTTTTGAGCACTGGCATTAAGACTGGTTTTATCACTTTAATCAATAGCCCACAAACATACACACATATTTCTGTAAGGTGGAAAACTTGACTTCCATGCAGGTTTTCATACAGCAGACAGGAAAAAGGAGTCTGTCCCAGTGTGTACTGGATTGGCTTTTCAAAGGTTAAAGCAACACACATTAAGACTGCCCTCCCACAAGCACTCAATTTTATTCCTAACCATGCTCAGGTCATTGTGTAATTTTGTGCAGACCTCACCTGGGTTCATGTAAAACAGATACCTAAATAAGTAAGAAAAAAAATTTCTGCATGTTTCAAACACCACCACAGATCATCAGTACCATCCTTAATTTGCTTCAACAAGTTCAGAGGCCATCAGTAGACTAATATGAGCATTTTTTCACCAGCTGCTGGTAGAAGCAATACATTTAAACCACAGAGATTTGATAGGTGAAGCAACAGCTTCCAGAAAAGAAATCGTTTGAGAGGGGATGGAAAATACTCTTCTAATCGAACATGTTTTGCTGTATACCAGATTATGTAATGAGCTCCAACCCAGAGTAGACTAACACTGATTTCATACCCTGACTGGAATACGTTAGTCCTCTTATTAATTTCCAATCTTATTGCAAGAAAAAGAGGAATTTTTATTCTATTGTACATTAACATTATTAGAAAAATATAAACTAGAAGTTAATTACAACATTATCAAATGAGGGCACTGAAATGCCTCCAGATCTTGAGAAAAACAAAGAAAAAATATGTTAATGAAATCTCATTGAGAAAGAATATCTACAAAGCTAGTATTTCTACCTCGGATACACTGAAGAAGGTACTATATTTCACAAGTCAAGATATCCTGAAGGGAAAGAGAAATCATCTAAAAAGTAAGAACAGATCTGACCACCAGCTCCCAAGCGCTCCAGAGTTCACATTTGATCATCTACACTGACACACATCTCTAAATATAAACCCAGAAATCACTGTACTACAAATTCTAATCTTCTCTATCTCAGAATGCTTCTAGTGATGAATTCCTCTTTCAAATAATTTATATTCATATTAGAATACTTCTAGACATTACTTTTGATTAAGTGCTACACTAATATTATGTATTTCAATACAGAGCACTTCATAGCCAGTATTCATATTGTGTCACACATCCATGATTCTTTCCTTTCAGCTCATGGAGATCTGCTGCCTGGTCTTATACAGCTATTTTCATGCCATATGAGACACAGGTTTATTCAATGCCCCAATGTTTTAAACCCTGTTTAAAGTCCTCTAGAAGGGACTTCAGGATTTAAAGGATTTAAACCCTGTATAAAGGAAAAATGTGGCACATGTACTTAACGTTTTGTTACTGAAAAAATATATATGCATTTTTATTCACTATGTATATGCAATAGTCTCAGATCATAAAAAGATCTACAAATAGGTGTATGAAAGGCTTTAGTTATACTCTGAAAGAACTCCTGACAAAATCTATTGCAGAATCAAATTTTTTCTAGCCAAAAGATACTGGCATTTTAGACACTAAAATCTTCTCACCTTTCTTAATGAAACTAGATGTAGGGTAACATGCAGCAAAACCTCTTGAAAGGTTTCCACTTCCCTCCCCCAAAATACTTTCCATCATGAGACCATCAACAGATGTTGTAAAAAAGTTGAGGAAGAGCCTGAAAATAACATTTCAACTGCCTTTACATTTAAGCAATCTGAAAAGCAGACTATAACCCAGAGCTAAAGAATAAAGGATTTTTTTCTTGGTCTTATTCCTTATACTCCTATGCAGGGACATGTGTCATCTGAGATTATTTTTATTCTCTTTGCCAGTATTCATTCTATTCTAGAAATAGAGAAAGTAGCATGTATTTACTATGGCTTATCAGAAGGTTTTTTGTTGGTTTTTTTTTTTTTAATATTAGGACCACTGCTTTTGGAGGGGGTGGGTGATTAGACACTTAACAATTCCTCTGAAGGAAAAAGATATCAATTATTATGAGTCTTGGCAGAAAAAACTGGCAGCAAATAATGCAAAGGGAAATTATTTCCTAAGATACCTTTAAAATTTACTACGTGATATATTTTTTGTTTTAAAAGAACAAGCTTAAGTGCAAAACTAAAGTGGAAAGATCAGAAGAGATACAAAACCTCATAGCTCTAATTCAAATTGCTTTTCTTTGAAAACTGGCAAGCAAATTGACTTCTGTGACAAAGTACTCTGCAGGTGTTTTGCATCAGACTGCACAAAGCAATGCCCTGTCTGTCCCACTTACAATCAAATGGTACTGACAGAATGTCCTTCACAAAATACCTTGGTTTTTCTTTTTTTTTTTTTTGTACCCCTGCCCTCGGCAAAGTGGCATCCATGCACTGATCATAACAGTGTCCTGTCAGGTTGTGAATAAATTTCATTAGCTAAGTATCCAATCCTAAACCAGCTGGTAAATAGTTTCTAATAAAGTAAGAATAATAAATAATAAATTCCTAATAAGGGAAGAAACGGGGTTTTTTGCCTTCTATCATGTCAAAATATTTGATAAAAAAGCTGACTTGAAGGAGATCCTGAAATCCCTGTTTTTAATGGGATGAAATCATCATCTTGTTGACAACAATGGGAATTTTGCTTTTTCAGTTCAGTAGATTGAAGATTCCACACAACTTACTTCTTTAGAATACGTTATATTGTTTGTAAATTGAATTATGTTACATTTATCTTATTGTATTATATTTTCTGATCTCAGAGAACTGACATTGCTATATTATAACAGAATGATTTCTCTTAATGCAAGTAAGCTTATGAACTTTATGCAGGTTATTAACACCTCTCATTTACAAAGAGGTTAATAAATTCAATTTTAAAACAAAAAAACCTGTCCAAAACCGAAGTGTCAGTGAGTTTCCACAGAAGAAAAACCATTTTCTGCAATATTTTCTTCATTAAAAGTATTTTTTAAAAAAGCAAACATTCAGTTTTTTTCATTCAGTGGAAACATCCTTCCCAGCCTTCTCCAAGCATTATCCTTCATGCTGAAAAAGGTCAAAGCTAATCCTCTCCCATGGATTGTTCTCTTTACTATGGAGGTGGCCATCTGTGCAAAAAGCTCTAACTTCTGCTCTAGCTTTGCTTTTTCCTAGAGTTCTTCCTGAAGGACTATTCTGCCTAGCCCATCTATAACTCTGAAAGAAACCGGAGTGCCTGTAGGTTCAAAGGAGACTTCTGCAAGCTTTTAAGTAAAACTTATCATGAATGGGTAGTGTTTCTTGGCCCTAGAAGTGTGCCACATTAGAAAAACCTTTGCCCTCTAACCAACCTTTGGATTCAGGCAAGCTGATCTGCAGAATTATCCTAATAGAGTTTGGAGTACTGAAAACCTGACACTTCCGTGCATATGCTGTGTGCTTAATTTTGATACTAATTTGGAAGGATAGTAGGATTTCTTTCCCTTCCTCATCTACAGTAAACAGATGTGATTTCTTTTGCCTGATTGCTGGATGCATTTTTTTTCCTCAGTATCTTACAATTTTAATGTTGTACTAAAAATAAGATTTTTTTTTCTCATATAGATATGGTTCTACATTTGTCATCTCTGGTGGTCCTCAAAATGCATTAAAAATGGCTTAGAAAAGTGGTTTCTACTGGAGAACACACAAGTCTGAGTAAACATCTATGTATACAAAGTATTTCTGGAAATAAAAGTAGATGAATAAAATACACTATAAAGAAAGAGAAATAGAAAGGGGATTAGCAGCAACCTTTTAGCTGTGAAGCTTTGGGATGCTGGAAAATTAAGGTTAGAGCAAAAATCCTGCTGAGTTAATATGTATGGAAAGATGAAAGAGAGCGGAGAAAAGGAGTGTGGCAAATGGAGGGGGGAGAAAAGCTGCAAAAGGTCAAGTTGCATGGAGAAGAGGTGAGCACAGAATCAAAGGGTAGGAACCATATGAGCCGAATCAAAGCAGAAAGAAACCAAGGCTTGAAATAAGAACACTGATCATTTTGGAGATAAGTTATTGGATTAAATTGGAACACTGTTATCACCTTGTCCAAGGAACAAGAAATGAATTAAAAAACATTTCATACAGGAGACTGTCGAGCTGTGTATTTCTTTTTATATTTTTTCATAAGTGAGGTGCCTGCTTCTTTTGACTAATTTCTTCAGCTTTATTTGATAGAACAATAGGGCTTTTCTTTTCATTCATGTTGATTTCCAGGACTGTTTAATTTATTCAGTGAATCATCATCTATATAATTAATCACAAAAGAAAGTCCCGTTACTTTGACTATCTGAATGTGACTGATACTGTGGCTAAATTTTTCAGAGGCACCTGTGTGCTAAAAGATGAAATTGATTAGTGCTAGAACTAGCTCTCCAAGGAGAATTTGTGGCAGATGTCCTACTTTAGAAGTCTCCTCAGCATAGAAGAGGCAATGCTAAATTGACATGGGAATGATTAAAGATTAACTAATCTCTTAGCTTTTCTTGCAGTGCAGCCACACTCAAGAATTATGTTGCTTATTTCTTCAAAATACACTTTGAAAACCATTCTGTATACCACACAAACTATTTCTAATTGCTTCCTTTTAAAGCCTGCATCATCAATCCTATTTTCACTTTCATACCCACCTTGGTAATGGAAAAAAAAAAAAAAAAACAACTTTAAAAGTCCTCAGGTATTTAAAAAAAAAAACAGTAACTTATCTTTGGAAAAATCAGTGCTCCAAAGAAGACTTACCTTGGTAGTAAGTGATTCTCAAGTCCTATCATCACTTAGATTCAGACAGTAAGCAGAAGACTTCAAAAGGAATTGAATCAGTCTATGGATAACCAATATCCACTTTGTGAAAATTATACTAGTTGTATTTGTAAAGAGAACAAAAAATAGGACAAGTCTATAATACCTAGCCTTCACTGTCTGAAAGACACTAATTACTTCACTTTAATCTCTCCAGATTTATGCAGAAAATACTTTGCACTGGAAGGGACCGTTAAAGGTCACCTAGTCAAAACCTCCTGAAGTGAGCAAGGACATCTTCACCTAGATCAGGTTGCTCAGAGTCCCATCTAACCTGACCTTGAACGTTTCCAGGGATGGGCATCCACCATCTCTCTGGGCAGCATGCTCCAGTGTTTCACCACCCTCACTTGCTAAAAATTTCTTTCCTTACATCTAGTCTAAAATTACCCTCTTTTAGTATGAAACTGTTATCCCTTGTCCTATGGTAATGTGCAAAGTTATTCAGCTGTACCTTTTTAAGGTATGTAAAAAACTTGTCAATTATCAAAATATTCAGTCCTGACATTAGCTTCACTGAAAAGGTCTAGTATTTTATGTACTGTAACAGATACAACTGCTCACTAGGGTTTCAGAAAAAAAAGACCTGCTCTTGACAATGCTTGTTTTAAAATTTTGATCAGTGTCTGCCATGTTATGCAGCTACGGATATTGCACGTGAATGTGCTCCTCTGGTCACAGTTCAGGTATGTTGGTCTGTCTGTGAAAGTATGGCAGCATAATTCTCAGAAACACTGAACTTTAATTACCACTTACAGTCTCACTGATTAGAGCAATGTGTATGACGGCTGTTAGTCAGCAGCTCTTCAGGCAATTGCTCTTGATTCCACTTAGAAAATTTCGTACAATCTCCCCTTAAAAGCAGGCCCATCTGAATCACTCTCTCAAATCCATCACTGGTTCCTTCCTTCTACGTTACTCTCTAAAGCTTTAAAGTCAGAGAAATAGTAAAAAAAAGTAGGTGCACAAGCTTTGATTTTAGTGCTCACCAACAACATGTACTAAATCAGATTATTATCCTTATTCCACATAAATATATAGTAATTGGACTAAAGGAAAAAAATCTTTGAGAGATTGCCACATCAACAGCTGAGCTATACAGCAGACCTAAGCCCTTAAGAATCACTGCCATTTCTAAGGCAAGAAATTTTTCCCTGCAACTTAAATGCCCTACTTCACTGCTAGTTGACACCAGTAGAAGGTCAGTTTCTGTTTCCCCATTCACCACAGTGCCTGCTCAAGACAAAGACAGCTAAATAAGTTCTTGTAAGCCCTCCACTCAACTGGGAAACAAAACAACACTAATGGCCAGCTCTCGGCCCAGTGGAATAACACTGCTGAAAGAAGCACAGACAAGGCCATGTCCTCTAGGAATGGTTTTGGTGTTGACATGACAAACCTCAGAGATGTTACACCTGTCAGCAGGCTCGTTGTGATGCCAGAGCACACAGCTGCTCTTTGACACCAGTGCCAGTAATGGACAACGATTAACATTGGCCCTAATAATTAATTAAATTAGTTCAATACCAAAGTCACTCCTTTGCTCAAGAGTGTGGTCTCAAACTTGTTCTAAAAATAGTATCGCTTTGCAAATAAAATCTGCAGAGCTATCTATCTCTTCGCTCCTTATACACCTTAGTTTAAATTAAATTGAGCTATGTTTACTTTGAGGAAATACAAATACAATACAAAACCTCCTAGAGAACAAACCCAGAGCAGTAGCACCTCAGGAACTGCTCTCCCCACAGCTCAGAACCACAGCCGCAAACAGCAGTACCAGGCGCACTATCCACCCCTGCCACGGGACCTGGGCCCACGTCGGTACCACGCTGGGGTGCCGCCATGCCTCGAGGCTTGCCCCAGCTCCTCAGGAGAACCCCGTTTCGCCGAACGGGCGCCTGCCCTCGCTGTACCCTTACCTGGGGCTGGCAGCCGGACCGACCCTTGCATCCTCCGCGTCGCCTCAGCTTCGTCCCCGCCGCCGCCTCAGGCTCTCGCCCCGCTCTCTCCCAGCCCGGCACGCGACGCGCGCTTCCCGCCGTGCCCCGGGCGGCTCCTCACAGAGGGCGGCACGCGCGCTTCCCGCCTTTTCCTGTCAGGAGCGCGGACGCTGCTGCCCCGCGGGTGCGGAGAGGTAGGACCCGGCTTGAGTCGGGATGAGCTGAGGGGAAGGAAAACGAAACGGAGTCATTGAATTTTGAAACGTAATGCAGCCTCGTTGAAGGTGGTTTTTTTTTGGTTTTGTTTTTTTTCTGCTCTGAGAAATTAAGTCTGGTAGTAGTTTGCAGTACTGTACACTATATATCCCAAGTGAGATCTCAGCATCTGCGTCTCTTTACATTTGACATGTCAAAATAAACTAATACCTCCTGGTTATTTGGTGCAGTAGTAAGTGGTTTCTGCTCAATTATCTTGGATAAAGTGAACTGATTTGGATGCTTCAGGAAATGTTCCTGTAAAGCTGAGACATGCTGGAATATGGAGACCAGGGGTAGTGTGTATTAGCAGTTTTCCTTCTGGAAGATACTGGATTACTTTCCTTACAAAATATTGCACTCACAACATCTATTCACGCTATTAAGTGTTTTAAAAAAATACTGATTCAATTTATTACTAAATACCAATACTGTATCTCATAGTAAATTATAGTGCTAGAGACTCCTTTGATGGCTAGTTCTACTGAGTAATTTGTATATATGAAAAAAAATTGTACACAATCAGGCATCAATGGATTTTAGATCTTGATTTTGATCTTTAGATGAAGCAAATCTCAAATACCTGCAGTTCAGGGCAGGACTGCATCTAAAGTAAAAAAGAACTGTTTTGTAATGAAACCTACAAAATATATGCCCATACTCCTTTATCATGCTGTGTGGTTTTTGTTTTTCAAGTGATCACCTTGAATTACTGTAACTATTTAGTAAGAAACTTCAGAGTTACAAAGTCTTTGAAAACTTGGCATGATATTGACCCTGTGTGATGAACACTTAAAAATTTGAGTTACCTTTTCAATGTTTTTGTGCCTTCCATTGCAAAACAAAATTCTAACCTTCAGTACGAAGGTTATTCTTGTGCTTCTATAGTCAAATTCTCAGAACCTATTACATGATATCATGGTTTGTAGACCATAGAGATAAATAGAATGCAAATACATTTTTTTAATCCATCAGTACCTCATGATGCAAGGTAACATTTTTCCTTCTATAGTCAAACACTGTCATTGATAGAATGTACTTTGTACTGTTTACTATGAAAAATAGAACATATTTAGAAATGGTTTTGAAATGCCATCTTTCTGAGTGTAAGCACATGTAAAATCAATTCAAAGTCAACGCCCTTCTTTTTTGCAATTCAATAATAATATTGAAATCATTTTTAAATGTCAAGGATGTTGGAAAAATTAAAGATAAAATTATAACAGCAATTCCCCAGTGAAATAGTAATTCTTTTAGTAATCCTTTAAACAAAAGCACTTACATAATTGTGCTCATCTGTTCTAGAAGTACTTCATGACATAGATGTCTCTGTGATAAGAATTAATTAAAATTAACCATCAGTTTTAAAAAAGAAATTTTCAAATAAAAAATATATATATAGTAAACCCACAGGGTAAAGGGCTTTTCACAGTAAAGTCATTAGAATTTAATTTGAACAAGATTCTGATTTAGTGATACCTGTAGTGTTTGGGAATACAACAGTGTGTACTGAAAGGGTCATTGAAAGTATCAAAGGTGATAGCAGTAATATAGTTCTTTATTTATTTTAGATTTTAGGCTAAAAATAATCTCTGAGAATAAAAAAACCCACAAATGAACTCTAGGCATGTAGGCCAGGAGGGGCTCTGTAAATGTATACTCCTTTACTTTCTTATTCTTCATTGAACATCAGTTACCCAGTTCTAACCAGAAGACCTGCCGTTAAATATATGGTGTGTATATACATACATATTATGTACTATATGGTATGTATATTTTACATATTTGGCATAAGAGAAGTGCAGTTCTCCTTAGAATGAGATTGCAACATAAATATAATTTTAAGTAACAATTCTGAAAGAATTCTTACTGGGACCTGTGTGTCCCATTAATAAATAAAAAAAAATATTTTTATTTTGCGTCTTTGTTGATTGCTATGATTTTCAGTGTGAAGGTAGATAAACAGTTTCCAATTTCTTCTGTTTTGACAGATTTTTTTTGGCTGCTACAAGGATAACTATCACAAATAAAAGATACAAAACAAAAAGATTCTTATCACCCCCAATATGTATTACATTACAAGTATATAAATATGAAATACTTCTATTTTCAAGACCAAATAATGCAGTATTTCTGCATTTCTGGCAATAACACTATTTTTACAGCATTTTCAGCCTCATGATTGGAATGAACTTAAAAACGTTTTGAAACTTTTTTAATTATAAGCTATGGATGACTACTGGCCAAGATATGCATATGTGTTTAAGAGAAACTGAATTATCAGCTGTGTGATTTCCCTTTTATATTAAGAAGATGGAGCAGGATCAAATTTATGGACTCTCTCCATTAGATACAATGCCCCCTTTTCATTGTTCACACTTTCTATAAGGCCACTGGTGACAGACTTGACATTTTGTTTTTCAGGCAGATTTTTGACAGAAAACAACTTGAGTTCTACAGATGGAGTAGCTGATTTGGGCCATAAGTGCATTGCTCACAAGGGGAAATTAATAATTACAAGAGAACACTCTACCATAATGTTCTCTCAGCTATAAAGCTGCTCTACTGGAGATAGGTTGGCATTTTCCAAGTCCTCATTAATACTAGTCAGAATCCAAATGCTTTTCAGATTCTCCTGTTTCATATATATTTATTCTGAAATTATGAAAAGTACCTTTGAAGCAGCAATTGAATGAACTGAGTGACCAGAACAACTCAAATGGAGAAGTATCATCATCTTGATATATTGCATTTCAAAACACTGTACCTTGGGCAATACTGCACTTGAGGATGATACTGCACATTAATTTTGAGAATGTTAGAATCTGCCCACCACTATTTCAGCAGTAAATGCCATGGCAATAAAGAATAATCGCTGCAGTAGTCACACTATTACAGTTAGAGCTCTGTTGGAGTTTCCATTATAAGTTGTAAATGCTCTTTTTGAAGGATTTGCAAGTTGGTGCTTTTGAATTCTCATTGGGCTGCAACTTCACATTGGGAAGGATTAGTGTATATAATTGCTTAGGTTTTGTTTGATGTTTGGGTATACTGGCTGACAGAAAAATAGCACAGTTCATTGAAATACCAGGCTTGTGTGCACACTGCTTTTTGCCCTAACTTTTTTATTACAGTACAATTTTATACTAGGATAATTACACTAGAACAAGTTCTCATGTGGCCCCAGTGTAAAGGTGTTATACAAGTATAGCTCATTCTTTTAAATTTAGCAGAAAGCACTATTTTTTATTTCATACCATTAAATTCTTAAATCCTAATTATAGATCTTTTCCTACTGTGTTTTAGCTGTGTTTGCTTCTAAATCAGGAGGATTAGAGAAAAACAAAACTTATGGAGAAAAGCCCTAAGATGCTGTGTTTAATTGTTTAAAGCAAGTGAGCAAACTGATACATTTTCATTGCAAAAAAACCCTGTGCTTCTGTATCTTCATGTTTTGATTGGTTTATTTTAGAGGGATATTTGTGAAAAGTAGCTTTCCCACTCTTAATTTTCTTCATTTTCTGTTTGCCACCCTTTGGTTTTAAGGCTTTAGACTCTTCTAATAAACACTTCTTACCGCTTTAATAAAGTTTCATCACTTTGAGTAACACATTACTCAACAATAACATTGTTGACTATTTACAAACACACAGGATACAGGGATGTGAAAGAACTCAATATATGTACAAGTATTTGGCAGTGAGGATCAGCTTGCATTGGAAAATATGAAAAAAACAGTAATTGGCCTGGAAGTACACATTTGACTTCATGTTCAAACTGTTAATATTTCCAAGTAAAGTAAAAAACCTTAATAGGAGGGTTTGTTGCTGACTTGCTGTGCAAAGTATTCAAAGTACACTATAATTACAAAAGGAAAGTCAAGACATACCAACGAATAATTAGAAAAATTGTTGAAATACTCCTATTTTTGGCAAGTTTCACCAAAAATAGAAAAGCAGTATCATTATTGTATGAACAAAATTCCTGCTTCAGAGCAAAGCTTGTCACATCTAATATAATCAATTATAAAACTGGTGCAGGAAGTCATGACCGTACATCTCAACTGCCACATTAGGCTTCTCCCACCCAAAAGAACATAATTAAATTAACCTGGAGGATGGTCTCCAGTTTTATAATTAATAACATGTACATCCACCACATTTACCCACTCTAGTTGAAACAGTATGTAAAATGATGAGTAAAAGTATATTATGGTGGATTTCCTTTCAAGAATTGGCTGATAGACATTGCAGTCAACTTTTAAAACTTTTTAAAACTAAGCTTTGTCCAGTAATGGAAGATGATAAAAAATAAATTACTGAGCAACAAACAACAGGGAATTTCTGAAATTACTTTGCTGGTGGTAGGCCAGAGTTGAGTGTACAATGGTGAATTCACTGTAGTGAATTGAAAGATGGACATTTCTTCACAAGGTTATAATCTCTTTTGCATGAGTATACTACCCTTGTAGTATTTGCAGAGAGTCACAATTTTGTTACTAAACTCACTGGGAACAGGCATAGGAATCATGAACCTTTACCTGGCAGAAGAGATGAGCATCTTCTCTCAAACTGCTTTCCTTGAGATACCTGATTCACAAATATGCATGAATCAATACCCCTCCCATCTACCTCCTCACACACAGATTATATTAGAATATAGGCACAGACTGTGCTTTAAGAGGCAAGCCTTCATGAAATTACTGGTATTCTTAAGAAGATGAAAAAAAGAGGTTTAGGGACTAAAGAGTTAACAAAAAGCAGTATCATTACAGAGGTGAGAGATATACAGCATCCTATTCTGTTAAGCAAGTTAATAGTAGAGTCTGTTTGTTTTATTAAAGGATTGCAGAAGAAAAAATTGTGTTTTACAATAGGGACTAGAAAGAAATAAGACACAAATAAGAAACATCATTTTTACCCAGAGGTGAGAAAGTATAGGCTGTATGAGCTAATTTTATTGAATTGTATTATTCTGACTCAAATTTGGGAGCTATAGTGTTAAAGGAGTATTGTGTTGGAAAATGTCTGCTTATCTATTACTTTTCAAAGTTCATCCTCAAGGAGAAAACTGGTTTTGTGTGCATCATTCTTGGAGAAATGAAGCTGCCTAAAGCATTTTAAGTTCCCACCACTAACACCCCATATGCTTATATTGGCATGTCTTCAAATTGTCATTATCTGTTGAGCATTCTGCTCACACAAGAAAAATTATCTAAAAGGCATTTAACATATTTTAGCTTTTATATGGTTTAGCAGGTGTAATAAAAATCAGAGTAAATTCCAGGCACCAAAATGTTCCTAAAACTTAGCAAGCATTCTGCTTAATAACTGCAGCTCTACAGTGTTGCCAGGATAACTCTGTTTTCAAACAATGACACATGTAAATTCTCACACTGTGTATTACTGACTACCCAACTGCAAGTATTATTCTGGTGCTCTTTTGGAAATACTGAAACATCACAAGTGAAACATGAAGAGAGTAAATTTTGTACTCAGAGGTCAAACTTAAAGCAAAATGTATAAACTTTTTAGTAATAAAAATTTAGAAACCAAAATTAATGGTTTTAGTTTGGGTCAAACTCATATAAAAATTATTTGATCCCTTTACAAACATATAAAGATTTTTTTTCACAGCAGAAATTTAACAAGATTAAACATAATTTTTAAAGTTTTAAACATTTTTCTTTGTATACTTTCAAACTCTTCCCCTTTTTACCATCAACATTATAATCTGAATCAATTTACTGTGAATGTTCTTTCCTTTCAAAACCACATTAATATTTCTGTCAGTTTACCCATAGAGAATCCTAGACTCATACCAAAATCTTTGTTTTCTCATGCTGTGACAGTTTACCATATGGCTATACATTGCATATGTGCCATGTTTTTATCTGTACATATAAGAGAATCTACAATGTCTTAAATAAGGTATCTGCTGTAACTAAATTCAAAAGCTGTGATATTTTACTAAATATTATAGTAGGTGTTAAAGCTCTTTCTACCTGAAGAAAAACATGGAAATACCTCTTCTTATAGAGCTCTACATGAAAATTCCAAGGAGAGGAAAATTAGATTGAAAGAAAGGCTCAGGCTTGAGTTTCACTGAAATCACTGGGATATTCCAAAACTTCCATTCCTTTCTACAAAGCAAGTTGTGTTTTAACAGTTTCCATCTTGCCCACTGGTTTCTTGTCCACATACAGCATCCAGTGATAAACTGCATTTCATTGGCTGCATTATTTTACAAACCAAAGAACTAAAGGAAGATTTCTAAACAAGATGAGTACTTACAAACAGCCTGCCTTCATGGCATTCATGTGTAAGCCTCTTCTCATCACTTTGTTTATACACATTCTGTATGTGGCAATCCATCAGCAAATGTTAAATATGAAGACTTCAAAACAGAAACAGCAGTAGGCTGTTTATTCAAACTTTGGCAAATGAGCTCTACCAGGCATCTCTTGGAAAAGCGATGAGAATTACTTATTTTCTTGCTTAAGATGAAAAGCCCCCTATTGGTGCCAATATTTGTATATTTTTACATTTGGATTATCTGTGCAAAATTCAGTTGGTCCAAGAGAAATAACAGATTTGTGTGCCCAGAAACACACATTTGGAGCACTGATAGCCTTTTTCTACCCTACTGTGGAAAGTTTACTGGGAAGAAAAGGCCTAAGAATACAGGAAAGGCTTCACAAGTATAATGATCCCTCTGGAAAGGTCTGAATATCTGTATAGCGTGGTTTGAAAGTATCCAGTCATATCCTGCTGTGCCTTAGACTGCATTAATTGTCTGCCTTTCAAGATAGTATTGCAGGGGCTTTGCAGCCAACATTCTTCGTAACTTAAGAGTACTGCCTTTTACTCTTAAATCAGCTCATCTGGGAAAAGATTCTACTAGAGATACATGTGCTTTACAAGAGTATTAACTCCCAACATTGCTTTCCTAAGCCATGATCTGACAGACTATGGGGCAAACACAATGTGAAACTGGGGCTTAGGTGGAAGACATTTAGTTAATGCTCTCCAATCTATGCTTTTTCCCTTGACTCAGCTAAGTTTGTTTGTTTTTTTGGTTTTTCTGGCAGGGTGAATGTTGCTGTATTCCGAGTCAGAAAAGCTATCTGATTGATGCTGCTAGAAAGGCCCAAGAGGAAGCTTGGGGAAAAAAAGCCAACAAAAACCCAGCAAAAAAGCTGACTTTTCATTATGATTTGACTTTAATTAACTCTAGTCTTACAAGATTAGGCTAACTAGACAGGTGTATCAAACAAGTGCCCTGTGCCCATTTGAAGAATCATGCTATCAAAGCCCTTGCTTAGAGGGACAGTCTTCATCTATGTAAATTGTCACACTGGTTTTGAAAGGCCAGCTCATGTCAGTAAAACGTGGTAGGGCTGGTCCTAAATTGATATTCACAGAATGTATTTACTATGATTAAGATTTTCACATTATTATTTGATCAATTGATTGATGCATATGGCATATTTTCATTCCCAAGATAAAAGGAGATAATAAAGAATTACTGATGAATGAGTGATTACACAGGTTTTTTTACATCAGGAATTTTTATCAAGTACTTAGAGCTGTAGATAATCCAATGTTAGTCACACACAATCTTCATAAAAAATATGTTGCTGGAAATGCATTTAAGTTATCAACACTAATTTTAGCAATGCTATTTAGATTATTATATGTAGTCTGGACAACATACTACATTAGATCAGATTCTCAGAGAGACTTTTATAATAAATGGATGGCAGTAAAATTTCCATCTTAACATAAAGACTTATTGCTTGGCTATATGGATTCTGTAATCCCAAGATAACTGTTATACATTGATTTACTACATTTAATCTTTACTGCTGCAGGAAGGCAGATACAAACAGATCTTTGAAACTGTAATATGATTGTGGATTATTCACACTAATATCTACTTTATTTTTCTTAAAGATGGATCTTTCAGTATTGGTACAGTGTATGCTATACAAATACAGTATTTCATTCCCATGCAGCTGCAGTACAATATCTCATTTAAGATCATTGTGTCAGAGCCTGGCATAACTTTGTATTCTGAAGATGACTGGAAGTGATCCTTTGGTTTTTTCAATTAAGCTAAATACCCTGGTACCACTGTACTTATACAGAATTGCAGACACTTTAAAAATTCTAAGCATGAAAAAGCCCTGAAAAATGACAAAGCACCCCACTCACATACATAGCTTGAATTTTCCTAATTCTTGTTTTATGCCTTCACATCCCCAAATACTGTAGTGAACTGCAAGCTCCTGACTGTGTGCTTTGATAATAAAACTATTTCGGTTTTCCAAACAATTTGTTAACAAAGTTTATCCTGCAAAAATTGGTCTGGCTTCACGAGGAGAGATGTCTCTAGGAACTGGTATTATGGGAATGGCAGGTAGGGTATATTACTATTATATTAATCAGTATGGATCGCTGGCAGCAGAGTCACTGAGATGTTTTCCCTCAATGTTGTACTGCATCACTTGTAAGTAGGTCCTCAGGCAGGCCACAGGGAAACCTCCCAGTAACATACACAGCAGTAATGGGGGGTTCTCTTTAATAAAAACTTAACCTCAAGCTCTGCTCACTAACATGGTGCTGTGATTCTTATAGGAATTGTTCATTCCAGACTAAATGTTACCTGCTAAGAGGGGTGGGTTTCTTCTGTAATGTAATGAAGTAATGTCTGAGAAGGAAAACAGGATACAGGAACTGAGAGAAACACAAGCAAATGGGACATGTTGAGATGGAAATGCATTCTCCATATCTGTCTCTAAAATCCAGAGCTACATTGTTACAGACTTCTTGGGCTGTACTTGGTACAGTAAGGAGATATGATCCCTCTCAGTGAATACACTTTCCTATCAGCAGTGCTGGTTAGAGCAGAAATAACAAGCCTGGTGGTCTGGACTTTTATCTCTGCTTCTGTGGCCCTTACGTGATGCCTGTAACCTCCTTTCTGTGGCAGGTGGGACCTGGACTTCGTCAAGCCCTGTCCCTTCATCTGTGGTATCTGAAAGCTTTATAACCCCCCCTACCATTAGAGAGCCTGCATCTTTTTATGCCTACATAGCTATTTACTTGTGGCTAAAGGACTTTCCATTTTTTTTCAGTTTTTAGATTATTCTCCATTCTGGTCGATCCAAATATTTTCTCCATTCATCTGTAAACCAGTAACCTTTTTTTCCCAATGGGATACATTTACCTCATATTTGTTCAATGGATTCAGTTGTCTGTTTAATACATATATCTCAGATTTGAGACATGTCACACTCTTTCAGAAAGTACTTGGCTTTCCTTACAAATGTGTAATTTTCAGCTTAAAGAAACACTTGTACCTTCAGGGAGCAATGTATTCTCTTTTCCCAGTGGCTTTTAATTTTGTTTACTTTCTCAAGTACCAACAGGAATATGCTGCAAGACTGTAACAGTCTCGTCAGATCCGAAGAATGTTTTTTTACCAAGCCAGAGCTTTCAGTTTGCTATGGAAATCCAGTATGGTGCAATTGGTCTAATATATGCTTTAACTCTCTGTAATATTATAGAAACAATCTCCCTCAGAAAAAAAGAAAAATAATGTGGGATTCCAATAAATTGTTCTCCATACATTGAACTCTGAGAAGCCTGTTTTAGATCGCCTAATAAATCCAGGACCAATCATATATTCATTTGCTCATTAGGTACTCAGTTTAAAAGAAAAAAAAAAATCAATACTTGTTCCTGTCTCATTTCTGAAGAGTTCACTGAGCCATTTGAGGTCTGGAATACCTTCAAGTGAGTGACATGCTCAGATAAAGTTCAAAACCTCAATATCACCTCAGCTCATTTTGAACATCAGTCACAGGATTCTGATTTTTGATGGAATCAAAAGTAAATCAGAGGGAGAGAGGGAAGCATGCACTGTGCTGACAGAAGAATGGATATTGTTTGGAGAAGGAGAAAAAGATTCTTGCCATTCTTTAGCAAAATTCTGTCACAAAACAAAAATCTTGTCCTTAAAGTTTATTTTTAGTCCTAGAGATACTTGGAATGTATTCAGATTACGAGTATCAGTTAAATATTAAGGCTGTATTTAGGTAAGATGTATAAAAGATGTAAATTAGATTAAAATATATTACATTTTTAGTTATGGTATCTTAGACAATTTTCTAAAGATACATTTTTACTGCTTTTAACTGCATGTAAGTTAATGGGAGAGCAGAGCAATAAGGCAATACTTTTACAGAATCACTGGAATATTTAGTGTTTGAAAAGCCCTATTACAGTGTCTCACTTTATAAAAAAAAAAAAAAAAAAAGATTGACAAGCTAAAAGGGCATTCAGGACAGGTCTTGGAAAGACTGATCAGTGAGAAAAGACTTAATAAATAAATATGTAGTCTTACCTCAAAGGTGACTTTAAGAATCTCATCGCTGTTACACATGGTTATTTAGGGTGATTTTGAAAGAAAATATAGCCAAATCAGATTAAGATACTACTTAAATAAAAATTTTATTCCATAAGTATGTATCTACATGCATACATATTACTGAAAAATCTTACTTTTCCAAAATGATCATAGAATTACAAACTTTTAAAAAATGGAATAATATTATGTAGGTATTTACATACATGGAAAATGTAGGTATTTCTGTGTGAAAAAGATAGGGAATAAATGATGTAATAGGATTTCTAATATCTGACTTTATGTAAGTACTCTTTACTTGATACAAGTTTAAAAAAAAAAAAAAAAAAAAAAAAAAAAAAAAAAATTCACTAGGACACAAGGACACAGTCAGGCCCAGTGCCTCTGTAGTGTAGAGTCTGACTGTTTTCCAAACGTGGCAATTCTTATGAAGAACTTTAGAAGAGCACTTCCTAAAACTATTCTTTATTTTTCTCTGAGATGCCTTGGGATTTTTTGGAGGAAAGCTGTGTCAATACCTGTAACATTAAGTGTATGTATTGCATCATAAGATATTGTGTCCTAGAACCTGGATCTTTAAACTTTCAAGAAAGGCATTATTCAAAGAGTTACAAACTTTTAGCATCAGGACATCTTCAGAAACCTGTTCTTTTTTTTCACCCATTTATAGCCAGCACCCTCTCAGAAGGCAGCAGTCCAGTTCCCTTAAGGAACATCATCCAGTGGGGGATAATCAGGCTCCGTTATTCCTTGGGTATAAGTATAAGGAAGTGGTGCTATAAGGATAGGATTATCTTTTGTTAGCACTACCAGCATCATTTAGCATAGTTTAAAAATTTCCTGTATGGACATGAAGCACCATGGGGCTGGCAGGTGATACACACTGCCTGTGAACTATTTGTTAGGGTAAACTGGCTCCCATTCTGCCTTTTCAACCCAGGCTTTTAAAAACTGGAATTCAGATTTATGCTGTCTTTGCTAACTGTGCATTTTTTTCTATAAACATCTTTGTTGTCTGCAGGATTTGCTTTCTGTGGCAAACAAACACTGAGGGAAGAAACTGCATTTTCTGTATGTATATCTTTGACTAATGCCACCTTCAGTCCCAAATTCTACATTGTCATCACCTCATCTGCTAATGCAGGAGACAAGACACTCCACCATACAGACAGATGATGGCTCTTACAGAGTATTAAAATGACTATCTCTGAGAGAGGAAAAGGGAATACTTTAATGTTTAATATTAAATCATTCTCCTAACTGGAGCAAAGCTATAAAAACAACAATAACAAGAGAATCCTAGAGGAGCTGAGATTCAGTCTTTATCTGACAGATGAGAATACACAATTAGAAAGCTATCAAGGTTTAAAGACATAAATATAATTAAAAATAAAGATACGCAGAGAAAAATACTGATGTAAACTCTTCACAGCTTTAAAATAACTGGATAGTATTTAAATATGAAGGAGAACACACATCATAATATGAACCCACAACTCCCAGTTTGCACACAAGAGTATGCAGAATCTCAAGTGTTTCACCTCAGTTGTGTATGGCTCTCTCCAGTCAACATCCATCCAGGAAGACACTTCACTAAAATTCACACAGAATTTTTAAGCACCCATGTTTGCAACAGGGTGTCAAATTCAAGGGCTGAAAAAAGGAATATTTGCAAGGCTGATCTAAGGAGTTAAAGGTAGAAAGCCTCTGATCTTAATAAGTCACAAGGTAAGGCGCATCAGTAGGTGAAAAATACTATTGTGAAAATTGGAAAAGCAGTTCTAGGCAAATAATGCATTAATTTAGAAGTTCATTGCTGCATCAGACATAAGAAATAGGACATTAGGATAGGAGAAGGCCTATGTAAATTAGCTAAACTTTTGTCTATTGGGGAGCGTTACCTTCTTTTTTCTTCACTATCTTTTTCTTTTAAAGAACTCCATGTTAATTTCTTTAGGGTCAGCTTTTCATCGGTTAAAATTCATATTCTCTTAAGTGCTGCGACACTGACTCAAGTCACTTTTCTCCAGCTATCAGTTTATTCTTTTCACAGTTCTATATATCCTGTACTGCAACACAACGAAGTCTCAATCTCCTGCTTTCCAATTTTTCCACATCTCTAATGACTGAGCCTTTGTTTTCTGTGTCATTTTCAGGACCCTGTGTCTTCAGGTCTAGACCTAGGTGTTCCTTTCCCTCTCAAGTCTTATATTTGTTCTCCTTTCCTCTCCCTTAATTTAACAAAGGTATTGATACATGCTGTTTTGTATTAAATAGTAACACTTTCACATTTTTTTCTTCTCCATGTTTATAACTTTCAGCATTTGCAGCATCTCTTTCCAGCCTGTTAGCTTCTGTCAGTGTCCTATGCCATAACAAATGTTCTCCTCATACAAAAATGTCACCCTGCTTTCTTTATCCATCACTTTTATGCTCTTTGTTGGTTCATCACGTCTTTGTTATTGATGTTCTAATTAGTTTGTTCCGTTTCCAACATGATGATAACCACCTTTTAATTTTCTTTTGGCCAAGAAATGATCTTGCCGCCCCCTCTACTTTTTCAAAACTTTGAAAAAGAACTCCTAAATTTTTTTCTCTATACTCTGTGCACTGGACTTGCAATATGGACCTCTACAGGTTGCTACAGTCTCCTTTAATTATATCTAACATTCAGGCTTTCAAGATTTGCTTCTAAGAAGTTCAGACCTTATACCTTTGAACTTTACCATTCAAGACAGACAGACATATTTTCTTCGATTTCAAATAGGTATGGACTTGAGCATACTTAAAATCATCAGCTATGACTTGGTTTCCATCTTTTGGAATCTTTTTGATACATTTAAAATTTTGCTGGTTTAAAATACAGCAGTTATTTACTTTCAAAAGTAGTGTCCTACAAATGTTTGATGGGAGGTTTTCAAATAGCACTGCTATTTCTCAGTAAGGTAAAACATCTGTTCCTTTTTAATGACAAAATATTTACAACCAGTTGTGGCTAACTACTTTATGCTGATTATTAAACCTATGTCTTAACATAAGCTAGACATGTTGATAATTTAAAGTTAAAGCCTCCTGTGTGAGATCTTCACAATCCTGGGGCACGTGTCCTGTTATCAGAACTCAGCAATGTCAATTGGATTACCTCTATTACACACAGCTTGAATGGGAAAACAGGGCATAGTTGAGAAGTGTTTTGGAAATTTGAGCATGTAAGAATAAATTCTTACCTTTTTCCACTTTGGTTTAAGCTGTCTGTTCAGCTCAACCCAGAAGCTTGAAAAGGAATGAAAAGACCCTTCAAGTAGATAAAGGCTCAGGTGGGCAGCAAATTTGAAGTGTTTAATTACCTAACCTATTTGAAAAGAAATCAGTTGATTCCTCAGGCTGCTGCTATGGAAAGCCTTTGCTGTTTTCGGCAAAAATTGCAAAAGTTAAGACATCTGTGCTCTAGTAGCCAGATAACTATGTAATTTTGGCCAGAAAATTAGTTTTGGGTTTTTGAACACGAAATTGATACCTGTGAAAATGACCTGGTATAAGATCTTAATCCTTACAGGTTGGGGGATACAAGATTTTGAGAGGATAGGATTTTAGTAGGTCTAAAAGAAAATCTATGTCCAAAGATGTGAAAAGCTCATCCTCATTTGTTCATATCAGATAATTTTATGGGCTTGCATCTATTCTCTTAATTTTTTTCACTTCTAGGTTGGTGAGGCATCACCTGATACAGACTGATTGTGTACGAAGCACTTTTAGAGTTCCCATCATTTTTTTTTAAAACCAAATATTATTATCATTATTATAATAATGGCTGATGCTGCCAGCACAAGTGTATTTCTCTAATTATTTGGAGCTATATTAAGCATCCTAGACCTATTTTAATAGTCATCTTGGTATACAATACTGAATATACTAACAGTAATACACGTTATGTAAATAAACATTTTTGTTGAACAGAAATGGAGTGGAATATTTTACACTGCCAGCTTTCCATATGAGTGAAATCGATATCAACTGAATCGGCTGTATGAGAGTTTGCCATACTCAAAAACTTCAAGGATTCTAGACAGGAAGGATATTAATATTTCTTTGAAGAAAATACAATGGAGGTTGACAAAGAACCAAGATGGTTTTATGGTAAAGGCTTTCACTCCTGTTATTTGTGGGACAGAATAGCTGGTCTACCTCCTTCACTCCTCAAACAATTCTTTTCAAGGCAAATACTGGTTCAAAATGGTACCAAATGCACTTTTTCAGAAAAATTCCAATTGACAAGGTTTCAGAAGGGCAACAGCAAGCTGTCAGTAAAAGGATAGGACAATTAGGTGGAAATGCTACTTCATGTCAGCTTCTGGAACAACTAATGACATTTTGCACTTAAAAGAGATGCAACTGAATTCTGAGTGACACTGGCTGGGGATACAAGCTGGCATAATTCCAGATTTCAGAAGAGATGCAGCACCTAAAACCATCAGGCAATCAGGTGACTGATCACAAATTGTCCATGATATTTTTCATAGCTTTTTTTTTTTTTTTTAAAAAAAAAAGGTTATACTGGTTTAGTAATATTTAGTCAAACTCTCTATAAGAACAAAATTAGGAATTCAGGGGTTTGACCAGAATTAAAGTTCAGGTCCTTGCATACCATCGGTGATTTTCCTAGGAAGAACATTAAGTATAACATACAAAACAATAGTTGGGTCTAAAAGAGCTGTCCAGAAATCTCCACTGGACTGTCAGACTACAGAAGCCTAAACCTCAGGGGGATCTTACTGTTTGACCTTGGAGCTTTATAGTTACCTATGAATAAGCCCCCAAATTGCATGATTTTTAACAATACTGATAGCTCAGCTCACCTGAGATCCAAAGTCCATGCTACTCCATGTGTTTTCCTTCCCCAGATTTTTTTTTCTTTTTAACTTGCCTATGAATCCCAAACAAGAAACCACTTCTCACCAATTGCTTTATCCACTTCCCTTGAAAACCTGGCTGCTATTGTTCAAGCCGCTAGCTTCTTTTCTTAGTTTAATTATTAGCCTGTTTAGATAGGTATGAGCCCTGGGTGGAGGGCTTGGGAGTTCTTTCACCTAGGAGTTAGTGTTTTAGAAGTAGGTTTGTACTTATCTTTCTCCTCTACAGAAAATGTAACTGAATTTTACATTCCACAGAAATTGCATTAAGAAACAGAAAGGAGAAAAAAGCCTTTGGAGCAGTGACCAAATTGAATGAACACCTTAAACACTGAAGTGCAGAGTAAGCCATCTTTTCTGACCCAGTGAATTTTAAGCTTTGGGGTTTTTTTTTGTTTCTTTTTTTTTGCACAAAGTTGCTACTCTAAAAGAACAACAACAGTCTTGAGTAGCCTTGTGTCTTGCAAGCCTTGTGTTTCGGACACTCATCTGGAAGATTAAAATTAGGTTTGAAGTTCACACAAGAAGGAATTGAATCTGTGCTTGCCTTTTATAGGGCAAGCACTCTTACCACTTGGCTATTTTATAGAAAAGAAAGACTAAGTATCTCCTTCTTTAGTTATTTTAAAAGAAAAGTGAATGCTGCTCAAAGGGACGAGGTCCCTGCTTTGAGCAAAGGCTGCTTGCTAAAGATCTGACGTTCTCAGAGAGGACTAAGAACCTGGGTAGATTAATATTGAGTGGTTTGTCTTGCTGGTAGGTATCTGTTGATTGAGTGAAAGAGGATCCCTGTTCAGCCTGTTAGCTACTTCAGTCTCTATTCAAGAGTTAACCCTCTCTATTAGGATGCACAGAGTATCTGACAAAGGAGGTAGGAGCCCTCTTCTCTCTTCAGTATTCCACTCAGTGGATCAAGAGCCTGCGATAAGTCTACTGCAGCACTGAGCCCCCAGACCCAGCATGGCATCTGCACTGCCAGGTTTCATATTAATAGGAGCATGTTTCAGAGTTGGGACTCCCTACATTTTTTGGGGGGGGGTTGGGTTTGTGTTTGGGCTTTTTTAAAAGTCCTTGCAAGATAACTATAAAAGTTGTTTGTTGGGTTTTTTTCTAAAACAATATGATCCAGGTTTTCAAAAACACAGATGTGTTGATCTGCTGTAGCTCAGCATATACAAGACCTACAATTTTTTTTACAAAAAACCTGTTTGTCAACAGATGTGGAAAAACATATAGGCACCAGTAAGACAGAATCAACAGTTATTCTTCGAATATCTGATGTGGTATGTTTACTGAAAAGCTTCTCTACCTCATGAATATTCCAGGAAGCTTTGACCCTTTCAAAATTCCCTGTAGTGATGAAAAAATGCCACTTTTCCATGGGCTATTTGGTTTTCATTTTTGTGATGTTTAGATGACAGTTAGAGAGGCATAAAAACACATGCAGTATTAACTACTGATGCCATTAACTACAGATGACATAAATAGGCAAATTCCTGCCTTATTCATTTAATTTCCAACTTTTTTCTTTTCTAAGTTATCCAAACATATTCAGATGCTCTCAGTACACCTGAAATAGAGCCAAGTGAAAATACGAAATAAGCCTGAAGAGCTGACAAATGTGATACTTCTTTTATCTTCACAAAAGGCTCAGATTAGGCTGAAAAAGATCTTATTTGGATAATCATGCAGAACTGCAAATTAAAATAAATGTTTGGACTACATGAAGAAACTTCATAGGTTAGTATGGCATGATGGAAACTATGCATCTGTGAACGGCCCAGGTCCATGGTCCTAGTTAAAGGAGGAAAAGCACTTGCTCTGTTTCCCAAGAATCTTACAATACAAATACAAGTATACTGTCAAGATGGAACTTATCTTTTGCTTTAAGTCTTAAAAAAAAAAAAAAATTGTCCTTACAGTGGTATAACAACATGCAAAAATACCTGAACACTCCGTTCAGACTTAGACTCTTGGTACTTTCTATAAAATCCCAGCCATACTTTGTAATATATAAGCATCATTTTCAAAAGAACATCAGAAAAGAAAAAGCTTTATGTGCTATTTTGGAGAAGAGGAAAAAAATGTGTAGCCTCAGGCATTGTATTTTAACGAGTCTTCCAAGATCCTCATGAATGTTAGCTCAGACACAGTTTATCTGCTGGGGGAAACCAGAGATTCAGTTTCACTGCCAAGTTTCTTAATAAACATGAGCCACTGGCATTGTCCAAAACAGAGTAGATAAGCAAAAGTTGCACATCCCACTCATTACTATGCTATATTAAAGCTCAGCACAGTTGAGAGAACAACATTTCAGAAGTTATTTACAGCAATGGGAATAATTTAGTCTATAAACAAATGAGCAATAAATATCCTCATCCAAGAGATTAAAAATAAATAAATAAATTAGGTTTTAAAGTCACAACACTTTTTTCAAGTCTTGATCATCAAAGAAATTTTAGGACTTTGGGTGTGGTTAGCAGGGTTATTTATTGATTTATATTTATATTAGCTAGTGCTCTGTGTACATCCTAGGGAAAGATTCTGCTGCTCTTAGAGGATACAGTATTTGACTGATATTTCATCTGACATGGGCTCCTAAAAGAACTTGAATGCAATGAAAATGCTGAAATTTGCTTTGTTTATATTCCTCTCATAGCAGCAATTAACATTTTCAAACTGCAGCAGCCCAATTTTAGCAGTAGTCATTGCAATCTTTTCCTAAAGCAGCATTTTTCACATTAGACACTTTAAACTCAGAGTATGTATTTTTTATAAAGACTCATAACCTACAGGTTTTGTTTGGTTCCCCAGGGAAGTGTCTGGTGGAGACAGCCTGGTCATTTAAACAAGCTGTGAATCTTAGTGGAGATCTGTCCCCAGATTTGCCACAGAGACCCCCTCCTCCCCATGAACACCAACAGGAGAAGGGAACCACTACCAGGTCCCCTTGTAGTGTGGTGGGCATTTCTGTGGTGGTGAAAGCTGCTACAACATCAAAGGCTTAGCCACGTCTTCTGCAAATTTTCTTTTAACTCCAAGGTGCCTGTGAAACACCAATGCAGTTTGTGAGCCTTGTCTCTAGGTCTGTTACTGTGTACATAAAATAATAAAGCTTTATTTAGCCTGATTGCATGTGCAGGTATGTTAATTGCATAAGTGAGTAACCTGCAATTAGTTTTCCTCTCACAGATAAAGAAATTTAGGTTGTAATAAATATCAGATTGTAATAAATATCATATTTGTTATGTGACACATTAACTCAGTATTTGTACCTTGCCCAATCAATGGCATATGCTATCAACCCTGTACTTTAATGAAATGTATATGTGTGAAAGTTAGGAGTCCATTTTCAAATAAACAAGGCTCTTTGTGCCCAAGACAACTTCCAGGAAATCAGCAGTGCTTTCATTTTTACATTTGTATGTACTAAAATGAAACAGTGGTGTTCATTTTTGTGCCCAAAAAGCTGACTGGGTAGAGTTTTGGGAGGCAGTTATCTAACAAACCTAGAATATCCTGATGCAATGCCAAGCAAATTATATATTTTGACAGTAAAATCACATTTGTGACTCTGTGAAAATCCTGAAAATAGTAACAGAAAGAATACCATTTTCCTGAACTTTATTTCTACAGAATCTCTTAATTTTTCATATGAAATATATTTGAATTCTTTAAAGTCATCCAACTTTTTTTTTTGTTTTCTTACAAGGACTTTAATGTGGGTCCTCTGATCACTGCCAATTCTATTATTTTATTTTTCTAAATGAGAAAAAAATGACTGAGGGAAATAAGACAAATCTGAAATTTTGTGAAAATTCAATAGCCATTATTACTTTTCTATTTCTTAGCTTCATTGGATATCTTTGTAATCTACCCACTAATCTAATCTAACTTTCTTTAGATTTTGTTTTTACTTAAATAAACGTTAAACACACTCACCTACAGTAAGCTCTCTTGTTTTATTCTCTTTGCTCTCCTTTCCTGTACAATAAGCTTATTAATTTTTCATATTTTATTTTCTGAGTTTCTCTTTTGTTATTTGATTCTTAATGAATTCTCTCTTAAGCTTACAATATCATTGCTTATTTATTATGGATGTATTGTACAGGAACATTTTTACTGTGATTTGATTTTTCATCAGAAGACCTTGAAGTTCACTTTATATAGAAGAAATGACAAAAAGGTCCTTGGGAAATAATCCATGCAAAATAAATATAGGTAATTTAGGAGAGGGGAAAGAAACCCAAACCCAAAGAACAACAATGACAGTAAACTGGGGAAATCTCTTTGGAAAGAAAAACTAAAACAAAAACAAAAAACCCCCAAAACATTATAGAAAGCAACCTACATTAAACCAGGCATTCATAGGTTTTTTGTCCTGTTGGATTCCAAGACAAGTTGCTTTTTTTTTTTAAGCCAAATCTTTAGACTAGTTTTCACAGAGACTGTTAATGGAAAGAAACTAATTTTCCACATTTATAGTTACACTAGTAAACCAGAAAAAATGTGTAGGTCAGAGGGACTACACAGCATCACTGTAGCATTTGTTTATTTTATATTCAGTTAGGAATGAAATTAAGAAACACATGGAGCACTAGACATCTAGGCAATGATCTCTACCTGCTTAGAAAACGTTAATAAGAATGCTATTACTGAGACACAGATCACTAAGTCAAAAGCCTATTGTGCTCATTTGGTATCTAGGACTGCTAATGCTCTCTTTTTCTGTGTTTTGTGGGTATAAAAGAAGATGTAAAGGTGTAGTTTGCCTCCTGATGACCAGCCAGCTATTTTGATGCAAAGATAATATTTTATGATGTTTTAATGTTTATATAGTCCTCAACGCCTATCATTAGTGCAAAATCAAAATTAAATACAACAGTAATCCCAGATGCTATCTGGCAGAAAGCATTTTTACTATTTTACATTTTACTACTGGTTTTTAAATTGTATGCTTTGGTTGGTTATAGTAACAATTCCAGCCTAGGCAATGTAGTTAGTTTTATATGATCTTAGGTAAGTTGTCTAACAATTCTGAGCCACTGTACTTTCCCAACTACCTGAGATTGTAAAGATGAATTAATTGAGTAGGAGGCTGTAAGCAGATTTATGGGTTACAGTAGTCCTAAGAAGAGTTGAGTAACACTAAAAAAGCCTGCAGTGTTTCATGGTATATTGAAGTGACTAGTGCTGGAAAACACTTGAAGAAACTTAAAGTTTTAAACCAGAGATTTACCTTTTATCTTATAGAGATATGAGTAAATATTTTACAGCACTTGATAAATCAGCCCGTTTCCTGTCTATTATACTATCATCCACTGCCCATCTACCATAAGAACTCAAAAAGTTACTGTACGTTTTCTGAATAACGTGGCAGAACAAAGCCATGCTGTAAATAATTAATATAATGATTTTTCATTTTTTTCCAGAATTAGCTTTTTTTGGATAAAAGTATGAAAAGCCACATGCCTGATTTTGTAAAACAGTATTTGGCATTTCAAGGATGTTCTAATGGAAAAAGAAATCATGAAATCATAGATGTTTTTATTTGGAAAGGCTGTTACATTAAGTCAAATGGATTAATATTTTCCCGACTTTCAGTCTGAGTTCTGGATGCAAACAGATGCAAAAAGCCCAAGTGCTAACTCAGTTGGAAGTGCTCCATTCCCTTTGTAGCCCTAACCAGAAATTCACCCTGGGTCACAGCCACTTGCTCAGAACACAAGCCAAGCCCAGCCAAGCTAGAACATACCTGTGTAGTTCATACCCCTTCACCAGACTGTCTCTAAATTTTCTGTTTGCAGCAAAATGCCACATGAAAAAAATTCAGTTGGTTTTGAGTTTTGGTATGACAACCTAGCTAAGCACTAGCCAAAACCAGTGAAGCAGGAGATAACTGCATATCCTTTGAATCTTATTTATATCACTATTTGTCTTCTCTGTAGTTTGATGAGCCATGATAAAAATTGGGTTATTTGTACAAACTTGCCTGTAAGGAAGAATATTTGAAGAGACTGTTTAATTCCTTTGTCTCAGCAGTCATTCTTTGTCACTGCTTCTTAATCTTTGAGAGTTAATTGTAACCATCTCAGGCTAGGTGTGGGAGACAAGAGAGTCTGGACTGAGTAAATTAATCTCTTTCTCTGAACTTGGGTTTTTATTGCATTTGGTTTTGCTGTCCCCTAAAAAATCCTCTCAGAGTGCACAGTTGTGTTAAATTGCACAGAAAAACTGAGACAGACTTCTGCCTAAATAAGTATGATTGTTGTCTGCAAAAGCATGATTTCCCATGCTAACTGGGGTTCTTGCGTCCTCATGAAGATAACTGAGAGGGGAGAAAGGATGTCCTAGAAATTAAACAAGTAGTTTGCAACCTGAGAGAGCTGAGCACTAATCTCAAGCTAGCTAAAACTATCTATGCAACTGGAAGTCACATCAGGGCTTCTGTGCCACAACTGCAGGTTTGTCAGCCTGTTCTAACCCCCCTGTGACTCACAGGAATAATTTTTAGCTGATGATTTCCATCTGCTTTTGCAAACCCTTTGTGCCAACTTGTGCTTTCAGTAAAAGCCTTCCTGTACCATACTTCTCATTCATACACATAACCACCCACTCTCTTTTCAGATTTTTGCAGTCACTAGTCAGTGCAGTAAGAAATTATCAAAATTACTCTTCATGCATTGTAATCACTAATAAAGATGTGCTCCTTTCAGGATCTGCTTTTTGTTAATGCCAGAGTGTATGGAATTTAATGCCTGTGTAGGCTGAGGTTTTATACAATTTACAATTCAGTTGCTGAAAATGTTTCTTACCTCTTGGATAAAGATTATCAGGAATATACCATGTTTTTCTTTCAGGCAAGGTCGTTGATGAGAAATGAACAGAAATGCTGTCAGCCCTTGAATCAATGTAACAGTTTTGACTACTTGTTTTATAACATGCTGCTTTGCTACAAAACAAGACAACTCCTTTGCCAAAAAGGAGTGAGTGTAACAGTTGTTACCTTTCAACAACTCTTCATTTCTGATCAAAAGATAAGGAGGTAATTTTTTGAAATCTGTTAATCCAAAAAAGCTTAGCTGCTAATAGTTCCCAGAATTCTTTCTATCTGTCTGCCATGTTCAGGTTTTTCATTGATCAAACGTAAGGGAACCCTGCTGATCAAAAATAAAGGAACATGTTATTTTGACACTTTAAGATAAAACTTTGCTGTATGCACCGAGATTTCAGAAATTGTACATCTCTCTACAAAAACTCAGTAAGTATATTAGAGTGCAAATCTTCAACCTTGTAAAACATCCATAGTCCATAGAGGACTTTGCATTCTCCTTCAGGTGGAGAACAGGATTTCAAATGCTGTAAATTATGTATGGCCAGATAGTATGTAAGAAAAATATTTAATGTTTACACTTCATGTGAAAAAAAACCAGAACTGTGTATCTTGCCTCTGGTAATAGTACTCTTGACAGAATAAATCCACTAGTCACAGTCAGAGTACATGTTTGCCTTTTACTTTTTATCAGGGGGTGAGGTCCACTGAAGTAGTCACTGAACAGGGGCTACATGTTGGCAGAAAAGATTTCTCTTCAGCCACTCCAGCAAGAGCAGTAGGTCTGTGTCTGCTCCAGCCAGAAGCTGTTCAGTGCTACAGCCATAGAGATACTCAGTAACCACCTCTGGCCATGTATGACTTCCTAGTAAGAGTTTTCTGTGTCAATCTATACAATCCTGCAACAGCTGCTATTCTATGCTTACAGGGTTACCTTCAGACAGAACAGAGCAGATATTAAATCAATGTTTCAAAATTCTCTCAAAACTACTAGAAATACGTTTTCAGGCAGAAAACGTCTGCCTGAAAAAAGCCTGTGACATTATGGTCCTGACCTTTCTCTTTGCATTGGTCGATCAAGGTGAATAGCAGCTCCAGTTATATAAGATCTTCAGTAGGATGCTAACTGTATATTATCCTAGGTAGCTTCTGTGGTAAAAGACCAGTTAATTACTTGGTCAGATTTCTGAAGCTAGTCTGTCAGCAGCAGATACTGGTTTCTGTTCACCTTCAGATTTATTTAGCTGTCTTGGGGGAGAGAATAAAGGTCCCTCACAACATGATGGTTACTATCATCAGCTTGGTGGTGGACTTTCAGCTTCTAATCACTGCAGGGGTTTCTTCTCATTTGTTCCAATAGATAGATAGATCTGACAGAGCACAGAATCCCTTTTAGTGTATTTTTTTTTACAGTTCAGCAAGTGGAACTGGCAAAATGTTTATGTCAGAGTTTTTATTTCTAGGAAACTGTATGTGTAGGCTTTCCAGAGCTGTTTGTGAAAACACACCTATTTCAAACATCTATTTCTGCCTAATATTAAAAAAAATATATGTCACTTATGCCCTCTTCCCTATGCTTGAATCATCTCTCACTTACCTCATAGTGGAAACTCTTCTAAATTAAACTGTCCTCATTCTTGCTTTCAGGAATTGCTGCTGTGGATATTTTGCTAACATCCAGTAGAGATACACTTGCAACTGACTGCAGAGCTGTGTGTAATTTCGCCTCTAGTAGCTCAGTGCTATCATGTTCCCTCCTGCCTCTTGTCCCTCTGCTCTTTCCAATCCTGTAATCACATTCTCTTGATTTTCAGCAGTGTGTGCCTGGAACAGTCCCCTCTGATCTCATATGCAGGCACTCTCTCCTTTTGAATTCCTTGCTGAAACATTTCTTCAGACAATTCTACCCTTTATTTATAATCAGTGATCTTTCCTGAACTGTTGCTTCTTGTCTTGTCTTGTTTTTATCTTGTATCAGATTATAAGATCTTTGAGTAGGGGAGTATGTCTTGCTATGTCTTTTTAAAATGCTTTATAAACTTAGAGTGACAGCAAGGATAATTCATGTTGTATTTCTGCTCAGATCAAGGAATTGCTACTTACTTATTCTGGGCAGTACACATTCCCATGGGCTAGTGAATTAAGGTTTATAAGGAAACTAGACTGACTATACTAATAATTAAAATTTGCTATTATGATGATCAAAAGTGGTCTGACTATTCTTTCCATTACTTCACCAGAGTTCCTCCTGACCTAAATATGTCTGTCAGTGGCGTTGATTCAGCTGATGCAGAGCACGCTGGTTTGCTGCTCTGATGGTGGTGGGGGAAGTAGACAAGAGAAAAAGAGGAGGCCACTGCCTCTGCATGATTGTTAAACACACCTTTACTTTTCTTTCTTCTTTTTTCCATTGTACTTGAAAAATAATTTCTGTCAGATGTTAAGAAAGGCAAGGCTAGCTTTTGCCTTCCATCTCCAGCTCTGTGCCAAGGGAGCTGCATGGAAGCAACCAGAACTTCCTTTAAAGGCATCATTTTCTTTACAAAAATGAGGAAAGGCCAATTGTTCTCTGGAATGGAAAAGGTAAAGAGATACCCCGCTGTACATTTTTAATAGCTGTATATACTATTTGTTTTATACTACTTATCAGAAATTCAGAGCTCATGCCAAGACATTTCTGTACCCTGCCAGAGTGCATTCAAGTCGAGTTTCAGTACAGTTTCAAAGAGGAAGGCTAATAAATTACAATAAAACATTACATTGTACCTCCAAGTTGTCAGTGACTGAATGTTTAAATTGCAGTAACTAGCAACTGATTATTTTCTTCATGGAAAACAATGGAATTTTTCTCCCCTGTATTACAGTATGATGTTTATTTCAAATCATGGGATACATTTAGTACTATAAATATAATCTGCTAGCAATACATATTAGAGTAATCATTAAACTTTTAAGAATAGCTACAATATTTGCAGAGGAAACAGCTCTCTCCTCCCTAATGTGTTTCATCTTTTATCCATCAGCAGAAAGCCGAGTTGAATCTCTTTGTAAAATGAATATACACATTGCCCTCTCCTGTCACCATTCTCAGTTTGCTACTCAGAAATGGAGCTGGGATGCATATGCTAATGATTCCAAAAGGCTTTGTAAAGTGCAACAGAGACAAGGGTACCTTCTCAGCCACATTTTGTCCCGATAGAAACCCATAGTGAGTATTACATTTCAAATCCATTAGTAGTGATTTGCAATAGTCCAATTTAGAGGTCACTTAAGCATGAAAACAGTGTACAAGAAAACGTATAATGAAACAATATCAGTAATAGCATATTTAAACGAACAATATCAGTAATAGCATATTTTAAATGTTTCATTAAGTCTGAATTGTTAATTTGTAGTACTGCTGTGAAATAGCTCCTACTTTCTGTAGCAAGATTTCTTCTGTATATGTATTATTGAGTCTATGCATTTGCACAGAAACCAAAGGATTATAAAAGTCAAAATATTTCTATTAATCATGTGGTTTAGAACATTTGTATACTGGATGACTTGTTTTATGTCTTTGTATAGTCACATAGTCAATAATCCCAGATTAGATTCAATTAATATAAATTCAGTGTCTATTTTTATGGAGGCAGTGTGAGGCAAAACATTTTCTAGTCTCATATATTAAATGAAAACAATTAAAATACTTTTTTATTGCTTTCAGAAAACTATTATCACAGCAACATATATTTTGAGTGTCCTGATTTGATGGCATGAAATAAACAAAAAATCTGTTATATTGTATCTATTAATTTTGGTTTTGCTAAGCAATAATGTCCAATTTTCTGGTGTTGTGCTTTCAGTGCTACTGAAAGCTGTCACTCCCTGGAGAAAACTGATGAGTGGGACATGGTGAAAACACATTACTTTCCTTAATGCATAAGATGTGCTAGAAGATAAGCAAAGTTTTGATTTGGAACACTTCTTCCAAACTCATTATGTAGAGGCCTTTGGTTCTTTCTAACTTTTCTTAAGATGAAATGAGCCTGTAATACAGAACCAATTGGGCTCATAGTTGGAACCAAAATTTTATGAAGTGGCCTTTGGGGGACTCCCTTCTTTATAGCAATAACCAGGTTAACAGGACATTAGCTGGATTCAGTTGCTGAGTGGCATAAAACTGATCTAATTCCATTAAGACATACGGATATGCAAGTTTCTACTATTAGAGGATCTGGTCTAGTAAGTCTTGAATTCTGCAAATAACAATCATGCTCTTATTCAAGAATACTGCAGTACTGAGACCTGGTTAAAAATAGTGTGGCTCTATTTTTTTGTGTTGTTGGATTATTTTTTTTCTCTCTAGAAAAGTCTAGTACAACAAAACCCTTGAAAACAGATGTTCCTTTTGGAAGCAACAGGTTTTTATTTATGAGCTTCTAAAAACTGGAATGATTATGTCTGAAAACTGCTTCACGAGAAAAAAAAAAAAGTTCAAAGTTCAGGACAGCAGATATTTCTATTTTTAGCTCACATGCAATAAGTCCAGGGGAGATGGGAAGGAAAGGTTTCTCAGAACTAGCAGAGGCTGGAATGTGTTCTGGTTAGATCCAAAGTAATGTTTCTCTGGTTTCTCACCATTCTGACATCATAACTTAGGTTTAGGGAATTCTGTACCTGGTCCACTGTGCAATACATAGCTTTATAAAGTGAACAGAAGGTGACAGAAGATCTGCATGAAATTATGATGATTTTATTACATCATGTAATAAAAATACTTGTTATTGTGTCATCAGGCTACCCTTCGCTGGCTCCAAATTCCACATTATCAGATCAATTTTACTTTCAGCTTCCAGGGCAGAGCAATCTTGTAAGCACTGTCTCAACTGCCTGACAAATGCGTGCTGAGCTTTGTTGTCTTCTGATCATCTGTTGCAGGCAATCAATCGATTCAATCTGCTCGAATAGCTCTGCTTTTATTTTGGTCTTCAGCTCCAGATTTCCTTCCCAAGAAAACCATGTGGACTGAAATGCCAGGAGGTGTATGTGTGAAGTTAGAATGCTTTTTAGTCTGTTAGAAACAGTAGTTTCATTTTGCTTCCTATCCAGTCAGTTCATCTATAAAATAATACATGGGTCCATCGAGTAAAATAGATAAATAAATCAGCTGATGCCTACCAATGTACATTACAGCAGTCATTTCTGATTGCAAGATTCCCTTTGTCCTTAAATTAATATTTGTGTGTAGTGTCAGCTTTTTAGAAAGCCAGGACTATCCACCTGGTGTCTCTAGGTTTTCAACACTTTTGTGATTATGTGAAGTCTAAAATGTGAAGTCTAAAAACATTCCTGTGGATATTTCTTGTGGGAAATCTCAATCACAAAATTGATTGGCATGGGAAAAAAACAAAACAAAAAACAAACTGCCAAACAGAATATAGCATTTTGGAGTTATGTGCTTTGTAGGACATGTCTTGTATTCTGCATCTCTGACAAATGGGGTTAAAAGAAAAAACAATATTGTAACTGAAAAACATCTTTGCTCTTATCCACACCTAATTATCTTTTCATTGTACCAGGTATCCCAAAGGACCACGAGTATTACTGGTGATTTATCATCACCCCATTGACAGTGCCCTGGAATTACTGAACAATAGTAGCCAAAGCCAACCTTCAGGCTACACCTCCTAAAATTGGAGGCTGGTTAGAATCAGCCTAATGCGGCTGTTTATGATACAGTAATTCCTCTCCTTTTGGGCTGCATCTGCTAGGCTTTGCAGATATTTTGAGGACCTAGTGCTTTATGTGTTTTAGTCCCCAGAAGCACACAGCAGCACTGCCAACTGAAGATTACCATAGGGATCTATTAAAAAAGTAGGATGTTCTTCTCTTCTGAGGGTGAAAGGAAATAACGACAGTGACAGGCTGGAAAAGGATGGATGTATTTGTAAACTGTGACAGGGAAAGTTAACACTGTAGCAGGAACAAATCAAGCATTCAAGCAGCAACTCTGGCAAATACACACTAGCAATACTGCACTAGAAGAGTGCTTTCATGTGACAATATCCAGTGCCAAATTTCTAGGCTAAGAATCCTTTTGTTCCACCTGCCTGTAAAGGACCCGAATATAATATTTATTGCTTATATTGAACTGTTTCTACCCGTCTCCAGTGTGAAAATTCCAGATCCACTTGTGTTAATAATTTATTGTCTAAATAGGCACAGCAGAAGTAGAAAGCCTGATATTAGTCTCTATATTTTAGAGATGGATAAATGAAGTCAACATTTTAAGGAAAACTGTCACAAAATAACTACCCCAGACTGTAGCTAAAATAACCTTGTTTTTTTCTAAAATATCTGGAGTTTTTATCCAAAAATTTTGTTTTGGTGAAGTTTGAAGACTGAGCACATTTTTTAAGAGTTCAGAGCACCTGGCCTAGCTGCTACCAGTCCAGAAATCCCAGACACGTTTCCAGTGATTCAGTGCAGCATGGCTCTACAGCACTTGTGTAGCAAGTCTGAAACTTCTTAAAGCAAGCATCATATTTTTGTATACATGCTGCACAGATGGTCTGCATGTTTCTCCTAAATCTGATGGATTCAGGATGCATCACACCAAGTGCGCATGCACAAGCCATCTGTGTGGAGCAGCAGCAGTACAGCTGACACTTTCCAGGAACATTGGACTCAATATGCATACATGTGAATAGCACAAGGGCCTATTTCTCTTAGGAAAACCCATGACAGAAAGATGTTTTGTGTACCTAAGTGAGGTAAAGGGTTTTATGGGAAGTCAGAGGCAGAAAAATGAAGTCCAAGTCTCAGTCCACCGTGGTCATCACACAAACGCACAATCTCTAACACAACTGCAGTACAACTCCCAAGGTCAGCACGAATTTAATCTTTTTTCCCTTGCATCAGACCTTACCCTCATCAATCTTGCTCCTGCTACGCCACTGCCTAGTTACAAAATCATGCTTATTTGTTTGTCACCTGCCATGCTTTGTTTGATCTTGTCCCTCCTAATGGTGCATTGGTGTCCTTTCTAATCAGACCTTACAAAACCTCATGCAACTTGGCTGAGACTTCACACTATTGCTCAAGGCCTTTCACCTCAAAATAGTTGAGCAGACTAAACAGCAATGAGGCAACACATGCAAGATATGTATGTTGTGCCTCTAACGATGGTGGGTAGCTATTATATGGAGGGTGTTCTTTCTGATGCCCTTGATACATGTATGGTAGGAGTCATTTTCACTGCCAGCTTATCTTTACTGTGTCAGACTTTCAGCTTTAATAGGCTCATTAATCATCTATGTCGCTCACTTTCCATTCCTTCCCTGAAGCTGCTCAGTGAAAGTTCTGATGCTGTATTTTGCCAATACCTTGGTGTTTTGACAAGGGAATGTGAATTCCACTATCTAGCGGTTTCTGAACCAGAGAAAGGTTTAATTGGGTTCAATAAGCAGTCTTTGGATTCTCATGAAGAGCAATAATGTTTGTCCCAGAGGGAAAGCAGGTTCTGTTTATCATCTAAACTTCCTTGTTCTGAACCTGAGGTGTTGGATCAGGCCTTGTCAGGCCTGTGTGCTTGGGATATTTCACCCTGAGCACCTTTCATTTCCTTCTGAATTTGTCACCTGCACTATTTTCATCTCAGTTCAACTAGACTCAGATATGGTAAAACCTCACTCTCAGGACTGATGTTCTTGGATTTTTACCTTTAATTTCCATTCCTGTCTTAACATTTTACCTACTAAAAACATATTTACTGTTTCTCAGTTTTTCTTTTACATTTCTAATCTATTTTACCTGATATATTACTTAAATCCTAAATCTAGAATACCTCACTCACTCTGTGGTAGACCCATATACTAATAGTCATATTATATATATATACTAATTAGAGCAGAAATCAAATCAGCATTGTTAGTATTTGCAATATACCTCAGTCAACACGTTTAAATTTTAATACCAATACATTTACCCCTTTGTTAAACTATTTCCATCTCATTTGTCTTGTTTTCCATCCTAGCTGTATACAGTTAATTTTTCTGGTTAATATTCTATTCCCCCTTTATTTTATAATATGGGTTTTAAACATCTGATAAATAGAAGTAGTGTAGGAAGGTTTCATCATAGGAGAATCTTAACAGTCTTTTTTCACAATTCTTCAGCTCTTATACCCTTATTCCTAACTTTTAAGCATATTGCTTAATATAAATGAGGACTGGATTTCCTTAAACTCAGTACATTAGTACATTTTAGTTACTGATTCCTGGAATGCAGTACAGATTTAAATGCCTCTGTTTACAGCCATCTCCACACACAGAATGCAGGATGGCAGAAAAAAGGATACTATCAAAGACAGCCAGAAAAAACCTGATACCTGGAGAGACCTACAGCGTAACCCTGAGCACAGGCAACTTATTAAAGGCTTTATGGAGTTGCCTTAATCAAACTATAGTCCAGAGCTCAGAAATTGTTCCTGAATACAGGAACCTGTACCTGTATCCTTTTCCATTCCTCCATTTCTTCTCCCTCCCCAGAGAGCCTTCCCACACACTTCCCTGATAGCAAAAGCAGCAAAATAAACCTACTGCATACCTGAGAGAGATCAGTTAAAGCTCTTGCTCTTAGGAGAGTGCCATAGCTACCAGCCACAATTCATCCCAGTAGCTCTGAGATCCTTATATTGAACAAAGATCTATGTCTTGCAACTTTAAGCCCTGATTGCAGTATGATCAGCAGAAAAAAAAACCTTTTAGCTTACCTAGTTGATCTGTTCTAACTAGAAACCTAGTTATAAAGTGTTTGAAAAGCAGTCTCAATCTACTCGGTCTGGAGAGAAGACCTGACCTCTGTGCTATATAAGCTCATTAATCTTCCACAGAATTTTTACTTCATAGCTTATAAAGATTTTGTTCTGTTAAAACCATCCTAAATTTACCTCATTTTAAAGTGTGTTGGAAGTTTCTGCTGAATCTGATGAGTTTTTGAAAATTTAAGAAATGTGGTACATGCATTTAAATACTTGTTCACAGCAGTGTAAAACTAATTGTCAGACACTTCTAAGTAGTCAATGCTTCATTTCAGCTATAAACATATGTTGCCTGAAGGTCATTAAGCCTCCTATTGTAATAGATTTGGCAGTTTTTCATATGATCTGTGAGCTAACAGCATTCTTTTTAATCTATGCTGGACAGTAAAGTCCTCATAGGAACATTTAGGAAAATAGTGAAGGAATGTGGTGGTCCACAGACACTTTGATCTGGCCATCCAACCGTTTTTTTGTCCATAGAACTTGGATGTGTGTGCATCCAAGCCATGAGCAGACAGCTTCTCCAGGAGAATGCTGTGGGAAACTGTGTCAGAGGCCTTGCTAAAGCAAAGGTAGACAAAACTTTGTTTGTTTGGTTGTTGTTGTTGTTGTTATGCCTGTTGACTTAAGAACAATCATTTTTCTGAAAAGTTGAAAGTGACTTTGCTAAGTGGCCAGGAATCATCTTGCTGTGGATAAGGTTTGTTGGGGAAAAGTATGACAACAGACTTACAGGATAAGGCAGACCCCAGAACAAGTACGAGAAAAAATAAGCAGATCGTGCACAAGACAGCGTATTGACTATGGGCATTTGTAATAACCATGAGTTATAATGGCCTTGGTTCCACACACAAGAAAGCAAAGATAAAAGTAAAAACTAACTTCAAAAAATAATAGTAAAAAAACCTCAGTCAGATCAAGCTTCTTCTCATGAGCTCCCAGGCTTTTCCCAAACCACAGCAGTGATTCAGGGATTCCTTTGGGAATGCTGGGGGTTTAAATACTAAACATAAATTCCCTCTTCTAATGCCTTTCACCGTGTTCAGAACGAACAGGGACTCTCAAAAAGGAAAGTTCACAGAACATATTTTTCACTTGTGAGAGAAGCCAGAGGCGCTAGAAAGCGAGACAGTGACTGGTTGATGGACAGTCAAGAAAGAAGTCAGGGAGGGGGGAGTCGGGGGGGGGGTGGATCCAGACTGAGTCAGGTTTTGTTTTTTTATTATTATTTTATTGTATTGTTCGTATTGCTAACAAACTGGCACAAGAGCAGCAGGAAGAATAAGATCAGTATCTACTGTGGTACTGATATATATTGGCATCAGAGGTGGATCTTAATATGTGCTTTGACTGAGGGTAATGAGAAAGTACCTGGTTATGTTTTCACAAAGTCTTAAATAGGAGGGATGTGAGCTTCTCCTAAATGACTCCTGATTCATTCCTTATATATTACAACTCATTTACAGTAGCAAATAAATACCTTGGTGGGAATGTAGCACGAGGGCAACTTTTTATACCTGACGCCAAAAGACTCCTTACTGTATTAATATCCTCACTGACAGGAAACTAAGACTGCCCAACATCAAGATGAAATAATTCCTATTTTTAATTACACTGAATTCATAAAGCTGAAATGAAAGTCATGTTTTAACTTCTTCAGGACAAACTTGAAAGACCCAGCAGGTGCTGCTGTCATCATAAGGTTCCAGTACATTGAAAGCAGTCTTTAAAGTAGCAGAAACTTGGTTTAGCACACAACCCCTCCTTATTTTAATTATTTTAATTTCAGATGAAATGGCTAATGAGGTAAGTGGCACACCAATTTCCTCCCATTCTGAAATGACAAATATTTAGCCAATTTTGCAGGATTAGAAAAGGTATTCTTTCAACTACCCATTCCTGGTAGGTTCCTGCCCTGAAAAGCAGAGCTGTGGTGCTAACCAGGTAATCTTGGGGAATAACTGGAGCGTTGTGTCAGCCATGAGAAGTAATAAAATGAAGATCTGCAATTGGTTTATGCATTCTTCTCATTATCCAGATTGAAATGCCTGATGAACACTACATATGCAATGAAGGGAGTATCAGTGTTGCATATAAAGTAGCAGCTCAAAGTGTCTGCTTTTCAGATAACGCTCGACTGCTCCTGTAGGCACAGCCCCAAGGAAGGGGTGCTCAGGAAGCTGCCCAATGCTCAAGAAGCCTGGGGAGACATTGCAGCTCCAAGCCACACTCCTCCTAGGCTTGCACTGCTCCTCTCCTGCTCCAGGAAAGGAAATAAATGATTGCAGCTGACATTCCTCTTCATGCCTGGCCAGCTATTCCGATCATTAGTAAGCAGTGGTGTGGAGCCAATTCAATGCCCATTCTCTGCCAATTCCTTCACAGAGGGAAGGATCTGGAAAGCAGAGTCTGAACATTACAGTACTGCTGAATCCAAGATTGGGCAGACATTAGCCAGTGGAGGAGAAACTCTGCTTGACTGAATAAAGAAATAATATCTAGAGAAGCTGCTAGTAGAGGGCATGTCATTGGCATCTGAATTACCATTTATATCTCGATAGTTCTGCTTCTCAGTGAGGTGACAGTAACATAGTTGCTGTTGCCTATGATGATTAGGAGAATATTATAAGTTATCTACAGAGATTATCATTTTTGTATCAATGTGGGTAATACACACATCTGAGGAAGATTTTATTCAATCTGCTTTCCCTAAGGGTGCACATGGGAACTTGAATCTGGTTGTACTTGACAGAGAGATATCATTACAACATCCTTGTCATTGAGAAGATTCTTGATGAGTATTTACTAGGGCTGAAAAGCACTCCTGAGAAAAGAACAAATTCTGTTCTTACCTTAGGAATAATTTATTTGGAAAGGCAAGCAGCTGTTGTTGCAAAACTCAACTTCTTTTCTATTTTAAAAAAATAAATAAATAAACAAACCTCAGCAACAATAAGTGGGCAAGGATTAAAACCTCTTTGGTCTGCTTTGTTAGTTTAACATGGAGGTAGACACCATGTGCCATAAAGCAAGTTTCTGCTACAGTAGCATGTAACTTTTAGCATTATTCCATGTATTGACACACATAGAAACAAATAACTGTTTCCCCCTTTTGTTCTGCAGGTAAGTGCTGAAGCTTTCAGAAGTGTTTTGTGCTGAAACTAGAAGTAACACACAAACTTTCAACTTTGGTATCTCATTAGCCATTACACAGATGGAACTCCAATATGCACAAGGTACTCTCCATACAGTTTAAAACTCACTGCAGCCAACAGAAGTCTCTTCTTTCATATCACTAGGTGAAAGACTAATATGTGTGTAATAATTACCCTAACCATTAGAACATAAAAATTAAGTCACGTTACCTGGTGTGACCACAATAGTACCTGAGACTCTTGCAATGGAATTAACTAGAAATGGTCTAATAAATGCAGAAGTTCTCTGTTGTTGGATAATACGGGATTCTGGGGTAATCACTAGTTCTAACTGTCACATATTTATAACACAGAAGGCTACACAGCCCTGTCAGTTACTAATTGTTGTTGGTCATCCTTTCAAGAAATAGTAAATTTATGTATTTTCTTTAACTCACTATATCCAATCCTTGCAGTGGAGGAAGTGCTGTATAGCATGTGCCACCACACAACATGGAAGGCAGCCAGTTGGTGCTCTTTGCATGGAACACTGTCATTCTGCTCTACCTTGCTTACAGTTCTGTGGAATTCAGTAAAAAAAGGCAGCTGGCCTGCAAATACATATTTGTTCTGTGTCTGTAAAATGATGCCATCAGATTTTTTATATTCATCACAATATGCAGATCAATATACCCATAATGCTGTCTTCAGCTCTCAACAGTTATGTTTTGAGCTGTTTTTCTAAACCAAGATAAATAGCTTAAAACTTTGTTACCAAGTGACCACAATACTATACAGAAGCATGCAAAGCAAGGAGACACACTGAGAATTGTGCAGACTGACTACTTAATGAACTTACTTGATAAGAAAACACCTATCCCAGCATTCATATCTTGCTAAAACATACAGTATTTATTTGCTTTAATTTTTTTCAAAGGCTCTCTGAATGATGTCTCAGGCACAAATCTTTCTTATTTCAGTCTTACATATAATCCTGATGTGCTCAGAACGAGGCATAAGTGAATAAACTTCCAAAACTTGCAGAGATTTACATATAAAAACATTCACATGCAAGAAGACTTGTCTTTATAAGGCCTAAGAGACTTAGTTTTACAGGTAAGCATTCTCTAGCAAATTGCCAGCCAATATATACAGGTGTGCAGCCACACAAAAAAAGGTTTTATGGAACCAAACCAGAGATGCTGGAATCATGCCAAACAAGGAAGGGGCAGCCTCACCCAGCAGACTAAGCAAGTGATGCTGTAGATTCATAAGCAAGTAACTAAGCCACCCACACTGCCTATATAGTCTGCCAAGAAGACAGATGGTGCTACTTGTAAAATATCTTCAGCTGTTCCTATAGTTTACAGCATACATTTTTATGAGAGAAATAAGTGGGAAAAGTAGTCTTTTATTCCTTACATTTTATTGGCTACAAATGTTAGGTTATGTCCTTTTAAATCAGCCTACAGAAAGATCTGCATTTAATTAAACCCTTTAACTAACTGGTAGATTTTAACTTGCCTGTGGAGATTTGATCTCCATGCTTGCAATTTAATCTCAAAGGCTCAATCCACATTTAGTCAAGTTAATCGTTTTTATAGGCAAATGCCCAATTAGGAACTCTCTGTACCTTTTGGGCCTGTTCAGGCTCAAAATACCTGTGCTAAATAAATACACTAGGAAAAAAAAAATGGAAAGAAAAGAAAAAAAAAGTGGGGATTGGCCTGCTTAAATGGTGTTTGACATTCTGCCTCTAAATGGTGTATTCTGAAAACTATATTATAGATTTCACTGGAACAAGCTGCCTGTGCTTGCATTCATGGTTTTGGGATGAAAATGGTGCAGTGAGGTCTGCAGATCATCTTGTACTTAGAAGATATAAAATATTATCTCACTTACAATGAACTTCCAATTGCTTATGCTGTACGATTTTCTTGAAAATAATTTAGTTAAAATATCTGGTCACTGCCATTCATATGATTAAGTTTTACAAGCACAAGAGAAAGTAAGTCATTTTCTATCTTCTATTTGTGTGGTTCTTTCCCAAGGGAATACAATAGTTATCAAGTATACAATACAAAAGAGGATTCAGTGGAAACAGCAGAATCCCACCACACAACAAGTACCAAACAGTAGCACTTACCTGCTGCCTCATGGCCTTGATGCAAATACTCCCCATACCTTCTCTCCATGGTGTGGTAGGTAATGGTAAGAATAAGATTCTGGATGTGGCTGCTGCCATTAACTGTAGTTGGAATAAAAGATAAAAGATGCAGTGTGACCCAGAGCTCAATGACAACTGATGAGTCTGCTCGTTAAGTCCTCTGGCCTGCATTAGGAGAAGACAAAAAGGGCTGTGCTGTAGCTCTCACAGCACATCCTGGCTTTTGTAGGTGATGTGAAAGACTGGTCAGATCTGATAATAAATCAATATGGATCCAAAATGCTTTTAAAATTGTTTTCATTCACACTTTTTTTTCCCCCATTATAAACTCTTCCAATCCCTCCTTTTGTCAGCACTGAATTCAAGTTATTAGCAGCAATCAGTTGAGGAAGAAAAGCATGTGTGGCTCATCACTTAACTTCATCCAAGCATTATAATTATATACAAGTTATCTAGTTTTAGAAACCCATACACATTCATCACAATCACACTCACTTTTCTACCAAAAAGGAGGTATATAGGTAGCTACTATTTTGCAGCTTGTGTAGAGTAATGATTTTTGATGTCATAATCACTGGTGAACAGTCTGCAAGCATTTTGCCAACAGACTTGGATGAAATTTCCATATAGAGAAAAAGATGCTGTTCTACTGCTGAGCTTTTGTTGCTGTTACTTTTTCAATCAGTTCAAGATCTCTTACATCCTCATACCCAACAGTTACAGCATGTTTTTAAAAGCTGAAACCTGACATTTGAAAGCTCATCATAATCAGCTTTTAAGCCATTCCAAGAACACCATTTTCTCTGATTCCTGTTTCAAGGAGGTTGGGGAGGGGGGTGTTAAGCAGTACTTCTTTTTAAGAAAAAAAAAGGATTGTAATTTGAAAACCAGTAGTACTATTATCTTACTCCCTAAGTTTATGGGAAGATTGATATGAAAGGAGCTATGTGACACAATTTGCTTTTTTTTTCATCCACTGAAGACCCCTTCCTCAGGGTCTCCAGCCACCACAGATCTCACCAGCCAGCAAAAGTGTATGCTGGCTTTCCTTCTCAGTCACTCACTAGTTTCACTTCTTCTGAGCCAGCAGAGTTCAAAAATAAGAATAAAACAAAAAACCAAAAGAATTAAAAATACAGTCATCCAGCAAATATTTTTAAAGGACTAATCCCAAGGCCTATTTTCTATTTAATGGTTATTTAGGCTGTTTCCCCAGAGCTCAGCCATCTGACGGGAGGCTCACGTAACCATCCAGCTGTTTTGTGTCCCCAGCTACCACAGAGATTTTTTTCTTTGTCCTCCTTTTTAGCAGGCAGCTGAGCTGAACTCTCACAAGACCTGATGCCTGCAGCAAGACAGGCTTAATTGGCCCTTGTTAACCTGCTCTGAGCCTATATGGCATTTGTAGGACCTTATCTCCATATGCATTTATCTATCACAGTACCAAAAAGTCTGTGTAGGTTTCACCTTTTAAATGAAAGCCTTGATAGAAATCTCTTCACAGCGCTTGCACCTACACTGTCACAACCAGCCAGCCATAAAAGTGCTAATCAGATGTTACAAATAAGACTCATTTGAATATTGGGTGCTGGTTATATCTGCTTCAAAGGCGAGAAAATTGCTGGAGATCCAGGATTCATATTGAGTCCCTGCTTGATAATTTACCTTCATCACAGGCAGATATTAGGAAGCACTTACTCTGCTAGGATATAAATCCACTGTCCTGAGTAGTTGTGGGCATCTGCTGCACTATTTAATTTTTCATACGAATGTATTCAAACATATTTAGACACATTTCAACCAACTTTCACTCTCTTCCCTCCCATCAAAACTGGGTTAGTTTTTGTATACTTATGTACCTTCTCTTCTAAATAGCATCTGGAACCACACCCACCAGTGTGTGTACCATCCTTCTTCATTTGTCATGTGCTTCAGTTTAAACCAGCCTTGTACAACTTGCTCTCTAGGTGTAATGGTTAGGACTGAGTTTAAGCCTTGCAAAACAGGGTAATAGAGGCAGAATCTCTCTCTCCCTATGCAGGATCACATATGTACATGCAGGGACTGACACAATTTGCCTCTGTGAACTCTTCAACATGTTAACTAACTGAAACATTTCAGATAATTAATTCAGACATAATAGCCTGGAAAAATCAAACATTCCTTATTGCAGAAAAGTGGCTCGGTGGAGCTATAGTTGTTGGCAAATCAAAATAATGTTGTATCTTTAAATGCTGAGTGCAAATGGACAGCCTGGAGATGAAAAAACCCACTTCATCTAAAGAAAGAGATACCACAGTTCCCTTATTATTCGAGTTACTCCAGAGCAAGCATAAAAGGATGCTTAGTCATTTTTCAAGGTAGGAACTGAGTCAGCTGCATTCTGCTTATATTTATTATCTATCTACACATTTCCAAGCCTTCTCAGAACTGTGATTTCTTTTCCTCTCTTTTGCCATGACTATTAATTCATCTGCCCACTTAGGTTGCCCCTCCCATTTGAGGTTCTTTCTCCTATTTCCTTAGAAAAATTATTGACTAATTACTAGCTAAATGACTGTATTGATTTCAGAACTGCCTGAGTTAAAACTGAACAAGCAGCTCCAGGAACACAGAACTTCTTTGATGCCCTGATCCTCCAGACAGTATTTCCTCAGCCTTTTTCTCCTGACAGTCTTGAGGAAACGTAACTGTTACTTGTGATTTATTTGGAGGTATGAGGAATATCACCTGTTTTCAATGCAGCTCCTGTAATGCAAGATGCAGGAAACTACTTCCAGTAGTAATCCCTCTGATGTCAGATCAGGTTAGCTGGAATCAAAACAATGAGCTCAGTAAAAGGAAACTAGCTATTCAATGTAAAGTATTCAAGGACTGCATTCTCGAGTCTACTGTGCCTTCATTAGACCACTGAAATAAATGGCATGCAGAATGGGAAGTGAGCCTTCTCCTTAGAGCAGTAAAAAGCACTCAGAAAGTGGTGGAAGAAATGAGGCTTGGTAAAGCTTTTAAGAAATAAAAAATACTCCTTGAATTCTGAAAGGCCAAATGCTGCTTCCATGAATTACCTAATCTTAGGTAATTTTCACATAAACCAGCTCTAAATATTTAAAAGCAGGGAAAGAATATCTGTTTCAGCAGATACATATTTATGGTAGATTAATTCTATCAGTCTCAGAGATATAACTTTTATTTTGCTTTGTGATGCATGGTGATGAAAAAATAACTGTACCTTTCGATTTTAGTCACAGAGTATTATAACTGTGTCTTGTGATACCTTTAAAATATAATGTCTTTTTTATAGGGCTTTGGTTACAGAAGTAACAAAGATTGGTATTTGAAATTTATTTTATTATATTTTGTAATTATGCAAATGAAGTCCTACATCAGCATTAATTATAGTAAATGGAGCTATCTGTTTCAGTTTGAAATACTGAATAATTATTCATTAACAATGACTGGCTAAGAAGCTTAAATCAAATAAACTTTTGCTGTGAAGAAGCAGCTTGCAAAAAATAATCTTCGAGAGGGTTGATTTTACTGATTTTAGGGAAGTGTGTCTGCACCAATATTTAAAACTAAGTATTATTTGTGAGATATGTTGTAATAATGTCTTTCAAATGCATTCACATTTCTAAATCTAGTATCTCGAGTTATTGAGAGGAAGCTGAAGTGTAGAAGTCACAATTTTTTTTTTATATTTAAGAAAAAAAAGATGAACTGGCATGTCTTGTCTTTCCTGGTAAATAAACTGCTTCTAATTAACTTATCTGTGAAGAAAATTTCTAAACAAACATTCTCAAAAGCAGACACATCACAAAATGAGATTGCTTCCTGCCACTGAAGCCATAAGTGTATTGCAACCTCAGAGCTCCACTCTGACAGAGTACAGCTCATCAGGTCACTCTGATCTGAGGCACTAGCTGTGCAAGCCTTGGTTTCTGTGTCTTTCTCAAAATGAACTCTGTCGCTCGGTTCAAATGGTTCAGTAGCAAATTGATCTCTCCAAGTTCATACAAACCCAAACTCCTAGAAGAATTTCCTCCTTTCCTTAGACCCTGTGCCTTCTTCATTAACTTTGATATAGGCTCCCTGCCTCACTTCTGCTGTTTCTTGTGCTTATCTTTTGACAGAGCAGTCAGCAGCTTCACCCTTTTAGCAGGCTTATCCAAGCTTACACTGTAAAAGCTGTTCTCATCCCCAACTAGGAAGAATCACTCTGTATCAAAGGTGAGGGACGATGCAGTCAACTTCCACTGGCCAGTCAAGCACAGGGAGCTGGGAACTAGTGCTGTTAATGGTGATGTCAACCTTGTCTAGGCTCGAAGGAATTAATCTCTGCAAGTCTCCTGCAGTCAACACATTTTGTATTGATAAATGAAGGGGGGTTTTGGCAATAGGTATTTTAAACTATCTTGTTCCCTGAATAAAATAAGCTGCATCAGCAATGGGATGGGGTTTCTTCGTCTTTTAATTTGCTTTAGGGAGGAATTCTTTGTTTTTTCTAGGTTGTGTTAGTCCCTTTGACTAACAGTTACGGGTCTAAAGTAGGTCTTTTCTGTACTCAGAAACAAAAGAGAGGACCCTCCATCATTCAAACACAGATGGCCATTGTAGGGGTGAGGGAATTCCTCTCTGGAATGCCATTTGCTTTCCTCAAACTGAATGGCACAGACATCTACCTTTCGTAGGTTAGGTAACGTTAGCTCAGGCACTTTATACCCAATTATTTTGCCAGGGTTGCCTGCTCACACACCTCTGAGTGTACCAACTTTTCTGAATAATCTTAAAGCAGGCTGCTTCACGTGCCTCTCAGCATGGCAGCCAGCAGAGCTCAGATACAAGCCTTGTTCAGATCTAGATAAAAAAGACTCTTATCTAAGCTACCTTCTTTGCCTTTACACAGAAATGGAGCAGGGGAGACAGGCTTAAACTGCTATGAATAGGAAAGCAGCAAGCAGCAGAACAGCCTTCATGCTGCACACAGGAGCTCTCTTCTCTGGGATATTTTCCCACTGTTGCTTTCCAGGCTCAGTTAGGGCAGCTGTAGTAAACTTCCAAATCCCATTATTTCTTACCTATATTACAAATTGTGGCTCAGGACAAAATTCACCTGCATGCTGTGCAGACAACCAACAAAACCTATTGGTAAACAGCTTGGGCATTGATGAGTCTGGGGATCCTGCAAGGGTAACTAAGCAAAGGGAATGTCACTGTGGTTGAAAAACATGAGACAGATAAAGGTTGTAGAGAAAAGGAAGCAACAGAACTGAAAAACGATCAGAGTCCTAAGTATCAGTCATCCTGTGAACTCTGTTCTAGTCTTGTGGCTGTCTCAGGGTTTTGTTTTTAATCTTCTCCCTCTGCCCACATTAAACATTCCTTGTGGACAAGATTCTTTTTCTGGTTTATTTTTCTGTTTTCATTTTGGTTTGGGGTTTTTTATTGTTGTTTAACAGAACCTGGGTTTTCTGTTTATATTTATCTATGCTAAATGATTCAGGACACTATAGGATGTAATTTTGATTATTTGACCTCCATTTTAATATTAGGAATAAATGGTATCAAATAATAAATTTGTCTAGTTAGAAATGTTTGTCTCCTTGAGCCTAACATTCATTTCTTGGCAATAGTATGATAGGTATCATGGGAAATCGCTCACTACACCAGAAGCAGATTTAATAGAAATCCTTCCACACACTCAACAATTGCTTTAAAACTATGCAAGCAAAAATTAAGAGCTGTCATTCAGACCTGTGCCTTCAAATCAATGAAAGAATTTTCTTAGAAAAGTTTCCAGATCTTAAATATACATAGAAGGTAGTTCTCTGTTTCACTGTCTGGGTTTCAGAATTAATAGAATTTTGATACAGTTAAGTTAGTACAAGGATTATCAAAACATTTTCAGTGATAAGACCAGGGGTTTACTTCTGGTATTTTGTGAAAAAAACCCCAACAAGCCAGGATCAATAAAAGCCTTTACAATGCATTATTGTAAGGAAAAAATAATTTTTATAGAAGTTGATATGAGCTTCAGACTAATGGTCATAACTGTAAATGATACTGAAAAACAGATGAAATTAAATAAAGGCTTGCAAAGTATAAATTTGCTGCTGGCAATCTAGAAAGGATTTTCCTGCTACTCACCCATGGGATATGGGGTTCTAACAGGGAAGCTTTCCTCCTTGTCATACATCATTTCAAAGAGACATATATAGCCTGCAAACTGCTTTAAGGCAGCTGCAAGCAAGTGTCACTTTGAGTTAAATGCATTATTAAACTGTTGGGAAATTTCACATCATGGGTCATTTATCTATGCATGGGTCAAAAGCCTCTACACATGCCTAGATAAATGAGAGAGAAGAGCAAAATTCTCCCTGGGGAAGTAATATGTTGACAACCTCTTAGAGCTCACGTTGTTGTTATTAGCAGATATGGGGAAAAATTACTTGGGAAGTATACTAATTCATTAAACCAGGTGCCAAATACCCACAAGAAAAGGTTACCAAATATCCCCATATTTTGACATTGCTTCATGCAAAATGAAGTATAAATAATATGCTTTTGCTCTCTGTCTTCCCAAAAGATGCCCACTGAATAAGGTGTGTAATACTTACTTAGTTTCTTTGGGAAGAAAAAGTGTGTGCACTTTGAACAAGGCAGACAGGTAACCAAAACAGAGCAATACAAACATTCAGAACCTTTGAAGTGATGTTGATATGTGTTTTAATTTAGTTGCAGAAAAGTATTTGGTCTAGTAAATACTACAATGCCCCCTGCATGTTGCTGGGTGCTCCCAGATACCCCAACAGGCATCATCAAATAAATTAGCTAACCTGGTAGCCAATTTTAGGAAATCAGTGGGAATGTGAATCAGCATGAGAGACCTGAACTAGAAATAGTTCTTCACTTTGCACTGATATTTTTTCATGTTGAAAGTTTTCCATCTCCTTGAGAAAAAGAGTCAGAAAAACAGTTGAGCAAATAATTACAAAGGCAGGGTTGTCCTGAAGAAGCAATTTCACTTTCTTGCTAGCTGATAGATGGGGAAAAAATATTTGGTACTGGTAGCAGTTGGTAGCTCTCAGCCAGATGAGTTTACATGAAACTCTATATATCATACTGAATGAAAAGCAATGAGAACACACATTCCTCTTCTTCCAGGTGACTTCTACAGATGGCTGGTGCCAGATAAGGTCAGATAGGTCTCTTTCTCATACAGAAGATTATGGGATATTCTCCACTTTAACAAGAAGCAGATTTACCCAAGTGCTGGTGGATCCATGGCAATAGCATAAATGTGGTTTGATTACTCCTACCTGAGGCAGTGACATTTCTATTGATACACTGACTTCAGCCCCCAGGGTAGACAATCCTGAGATCTGAGAAACTGATTAATTTCTTATTTTCTGTTTTTTACTATTATGGCCAAATCAGAGCCACTTGTCAGCAATAGATTCAAGGAGAAAAACCCAAGATCATGGGTGACTTCTCTGTCAGGCTCCATGACAGGAGCATGATGATTAAGTCATCAGATTTCTTTATTTAATAATCTATACAGCACGGGGTATAATGGAAGCTTTCAATGTATTCCTGGCTCTAAGAAACCAAACCCTTTCTTGGCAATAGAAACATTTCAAAATACACACAATCTGTGGTGCAAGAATTACTTTGTGAGCATGCATCATCAGAAAGATCTCTGACTGAGACACAAGGTTCTTATTTGCCACAGCTCAGCACAACAGTGAAATTCAGAATGAGCTGATCTAATAAAGGAATTTCATTGTATTCTGGTTCTTTAGGATGTATTCTCTAGCAGAAACTCAGGCAGGAGCAATGTAAAAATTTTAAGAGAAAATCTGATGGCAGACTTGGCAAACGTTTACTCTCTCAATCCACAGATCTTACAGTATTTCAAGTCTCAATGAGCCCATAAAACACGTTTTCAGATAAAGCCCTGAAGCTTTTGCAGAAGAAGTTTCTGCATCTCATCCTGCAATGTTCAGTCTGTGTCTTGTATGGGACTCTGACTGTCACAGCATTCATAAAAGGCTGACCAAGATTCCAAGTGACTGTCCTAACCTTTCTAGCAGATCTAACATGTAATACTCAATACCAATGCAATAAGAATTACAGAAATTACAATTTAAAAAAATCCAGACATAATTTTATTATTCCACAAATATCTTAAATAGAAGATTAGCACATTATTAAAATATATTTTGTATTCTTCCTACTAGCATATTGTTCAATTCATCATGACTTTACTCTGAAACCTCCAAAAGTCATACGTATGTTTTCAAGAGCTGCCAAAATTCATCTTACTTCAGTTGAGCAGGAAACTGCTGTCATGTGATTTTTTAATTTCAAGCACAATTATTTAAACTACTGAGTGTAATGCCAGTAACAAAATGACCATTTTGTTACATTTCCCTAAATCTTGGTTCATTATGAGATCATCAGTGAAGTCCTATAAAGCTCAGAGGGCTGATTTTTAATCACACTGTAGTACCCATCAGTGTAAAAGGAGTTAGTCAAGAGGCATGTAAATGCACAAAGTGCAGTTCCAGCATATGTGACTGTCTAGTTACTATTAGTGCTTTCCTTTTGTGTATTGTTCTAAATTTCTGCTCAAAAAAATATTTTCCCTTTAGCCATCTGGGTCAGGAAATCTCCAACTGATACCTTGGATGTCAAAAGGGTCTTCAAATCTGAAACTATCTCTGAAAGTCAGTTTAGATGATACCCAAAGTTTCAAGACCACACACCTAAATTTCTTTAAGTATCCAATATACGCCCTTATTAAAAAAAACTGATTTTTTAACTATCAGAGAAGAACAGTTTTTCTATTTTAAATTTTAGTTGGTTTACAGTTGAAAAACTTTGAAAAAATTAAAATGGCTGGAAAAAAAGAAAGAGTTGCTTGTAGTTAGAACTACTTATTTTACTTGATGCAACCTTAAAAAAGGATCTTAGCATAACAAAAAGCACTAAGAACTTCAGCTTTTACTAACCAGGCTTGATTCTGGACAGAGATGAATTATTTTATTGCACTACTCACCTAGAAAACTTTCAGTCTATAGCATTTATAATAACTGTAAAATGAAATGCAAATTGAAGTTATAGAAGTTATACGAATGTAAGATTTCTCTTCAACTGTTTTTCATATTTATTATTTTAGAAATTGTTTTCATAAAAGAAAGACCTATTAAAACTTCAGTATGTTAAAAAAATAATGAACAAAAAAAAAGCAAAATGTAGTAAGGTGCTTGGCTGATGAACCAAAAAAAGCAGACCTGATCTGTTTAAGCCAGCTGACACTGCTGGCATTATACCAGAATGTACAAACATATAACCTGACCTACCAGTGCAATTTATTAAGATGTCACTGAGAACAAAATTAAAACATCTCATTAAAAATTTTCTCAGATATAAAATTAATGTATGTATCAAAGCCATGACAGAGGTTCTCAATTAATTAATTAACCTACTTTCAAGAATGAAATCTCTGTGCTCAGGTATTCTGTCTATTCAAAGTTTCTGACAAGGTCCCCAGCTATCCTGATAGTCTTCTAAGCTAAACTGTCTTAATAATGTAAGAATAACTTATATTACCATTAATTTCTTACTTTATTCCTCTTTATAAATTTAACAGGATAGTATGAGAAGCAGGTATTATAAAACAGCTTCATAGATTAGAAAATATTCCTGATGTTGTTCACTATGCAAGGTGAATAAGATTTCTTTATAGAGATGATTTTAATCTATTAGTCTTCTTTCACCTATAGGTATTTTTTGTTTGTGTGCAGTACTTGTTGTTATAACCTCCATAAATCCATTTACAGTATAAACAATGGCTCTAAATTAAATAAGCTAGATTTACTTAATTTGCTCACTAATAAGAATATTACATTCTTTTAGCCAAACGTCGATGTCAAACTGAACAGAAATAAGAGGAAAGCAGTAATTAGTCTAGGTTAAAATATATTCTCTAAGGATATTAAATATGCAAGAGCTCATCCATGAAAATTAGACTGCAAGAGGTTACACCATGTATTGGCTTATTTTGATACATATCAAATTATCTCTCATGAATAAATATATCTAATAATGTTTAACTCTATAATTTAATAGTGCCCTATTAAAAATACCTTCTGAATCAACCAAGCTGTGTATTTGATTTTCTATGATTATCAGATTTTAAGTACACAATAATTAAATGTGGAATTTGTACTGACTTCTGCAAGCACAATTAAAGATACTGTACTCTTTAATTCCTTTAGTAGGTATATTTGTATTCAATAAATATGAATGCTAGGACCCAATACTTCAGTTGAATAATAATATAAGTTAGGGCACACTACAAGATCTGAGGTTTCCTAACAGGAAAACAAAGTTAGTTTAGATCTCTTTGTTTATTTAAAGCTAAAGAAACAAGCCCTGAATTATATTTGAGTTTTATGTGCACATGAGCACTGTTGTATTCCCTTTCCCACAGCTACCACAACCACAGCTTTCTTAAAGGACTTGAAACCCCATCTCATCTCGTGCAAAATCCTCACCTTGCTTGTCATTAGGCAGTAACACAATTTCCCTGTCAAACAGCTCTGAACTTGACTGACCCTCAAAACCTTCTAAGAGTTACCCACAGCTTAAACCTCACTGATCTGGGTAACCTCACTGCCATTTACTGCCACGAAGCACTGAGGGATACTGTGAGAAATGAACTTGGTTAATAGGTGCTGAGGAAGTACAGGTGAGCTGCAAGTGCCCGCATGCAGCATTAACCCAGCAGCATCACTGCTCTCTCCTGATGGGAAATGATAGGAAGGAGTGCTCTAGTTGCCATGGTGAGCTCTCCTCAAAGATTGTATCTCTCTCTCTCCCTCTACTTTTCCCTGGAGAGGATGAAGATCTTCATGCTGGTTTTGTTCCCCTTTTTCCCAGTCCCTGCCCCAGCATCAAGCCCAGGCCACGATGCTGGCTGAACAAAGACTTGGTGCTATTTGCTAATTCTAAAAATTCATGAAGATAAATTAGTCTCCTTCCTACCATGTTCCCTCCACCTTAAGAAATGAAGATGAAGAATGGAGCAATCTGCTAATTAACCCTCTTTTCCAGGCACAAAGAGCCACATTACAATGTGACATTGCTTTGCCCTTTTCTTTTTGAGAGGTTTTCATGGCCTATCAGAATCTGCTGTATGAAAAGACCCTCTGCATCTGCTCTTGCAACCTGCTAATTACAATACTGTAATTAAACCTACACGGAAGCAATTACCTTCATATATCACTGTGTCTGACAAGCAGAGAGCAACTTCCAGTTAAGACACGCTTAGCTCCACTCTCAGGAAGGTGAAGAAGATTTGGGTTTGACTCACCTGGTTTGACTGTTGCCTGAGGATACCAAAAATCCTTAATGTTGTCTGAGCTGCAGTTCTGTGAAAAATGTGTGCACGCAGCCATGCACACATATAGGCCAAAATCCCTGTAAGTAGGTGGTAAAGATCTGCTAAAGTTACTGGAATTGGATATAGATCATAGAGGCCAAAGTCTCTCCAGTGTGGCAGTAGCCTCAGCTCCCCCTTGAAGCAGATGGCTTGTTTCTCAGCTGCCATTTCTGGAGCCTGAATCTCTGCAGAGAAACAAGGTCACAACAGCCTGGGTTTGCCTTTGTTTGATTCTTCATCTCTTTTGTGGTTTCACCATTTCCAGCCTCATTTTCTCTATGACAAAAACAGTACTTAGTTGTTGGGGTTTTTTTCTAATAGCACTTCAGCCCCAAGGGGAGCAGAGTTTAAGATTTGATTTTGCTCAGTAAGGACCAAATACTTGTTTCTGTAATGAGTGGGTCCTTTGATTTTGATCTGGGCTTCCTTGTTTGCTCTGCAGTACCCTACGAGCCCGCATCTGAGCTACACTTGCTTGAGGTCCATACCTGGAGCATTCAGACCTATGCTCAGCTGTGGGATCCAGAGAATGTTGTGCAAATCACAAGCTGACACAAGAAACCAAACAAAAAAGTCCAGTGAGAGGAACACTACCTTATCATTGCCAGCAGGGTTCTGAAGCAAAACAAAGGCCACTTAAGAAAAATTAGAGGACTTGACAGGCACCCCCAGACACCATATCCTGCTTCTGTATTCTGCCTTGATGGTGTCACATCATTATCTGAAGGGAAGAAAAAGAAAAAAAAAAAAAAAAAGCTGCTGTAAAATGTCAGTGTCTTTGAAGTATAGACAAAATGCAGACATATCAAAATGTATTTTTCTTTTCTATACCTTTTCTTAAATGAAATATAATGGTCAGCTTTAGGCTATGTGCTGCCTTGCATTGCCAATGGGAAATGAGAAACAACAGCAAAAAATTCATCTTTCTTCCCAAAGTAGTGCTTGCAGCATGAGGCAGCACTAATCAAAGACAAATCACAAAGGTTTGGATTTCATCTGTTCAGTACTAATACCTAGGGGCAAGGTGGAGAAGAGAACTGTTTGATATTGAGCAGCCATACTCCCTACACTCTTTACCAACCAATTTAATCAAAGCTCAATAGGTTTATTCTGTAACAGATTAGGAATGGTATTAAATCATACCAAACTCTATTATTTGATGGGACTTCTGTAGCAGCATACAAAAGCTGGGAAGAGTTTCTAGCCAATGCTACCAATACGCACAAAAGGTGATTTTTTTTTTCCCACTGAAACAGAGTTACGCCTACGAGTAAGTTTGCAGGACTGGGGCCTATCATGCTAAGAACAAAATAAGAGGAAACAATCAGCAGGGATGCCATAAGAATGGAGCAGCTTGCACACAGCATTTCTTTGAAGTATAATTACAGTCCCACTGAAGCATGAATGTAGCCTAACATATTTGCAACCACTGTAATCAGTGTAATAATGCTTCCATTTCATTTACTTTCACACATTCTGTTAAAGCATTAGGACTGCTGTGTAGACTGCTGGAATGATACAGTTAATACTGTCCATTTATTTTGTTCATGCTGATAAATCATGTTGTTATTCTGCTATATTCATACTTCTTTTCTATGAATTTAAGGCTACAGAAGCCCATTTCATAGTATTATAAGAACTCCATTTGTAGAATAACAATAGAAGGTAAAACCAGATTTTGTTAGATTTTTTTTTAAAGACTTTTCATATCTGCTGCTAATTAGCAGTATTGGATTAACATATTGTATATGTAAAAATAACAGATAACTCCCTCTGGCAAAATTATTCCTTCCAGTAGTTAATATTTTGTCACAATGAAGAGAGTGGAAGAAAGAAAAAACTAAAAGATATGACATCAAGAAGTCTAATCTTGCTGCCATTTTACCCTTTCCTGAATGCCTCACTTAAATTTCTCTTTCTTTAAGCAGGTGCATTAGCAAAATAAAATAAAATAATATAATGGGAATTGCCTTGAAGGTAGAGAAGGTAATTAAAATAATGTACACATCTAAGGGAGGCAAGGGTGGGTGAAAATAATGTGCAAGCTTTAACATCTGTGCTACCATGCAAAGCTCTTGGAAAAGAAGACACAAACTGATTTATAACAGATGATCTTGCTGATTTTTCATAATACTCATAAACCTCTTGGTTTCTTTCAGACCATTTTTCAGTGCAGTTTGCATAAACAATAGAATGAGGTAAAATTATGCTAGTGAAGGGCAATGATTTTTCTGCTGATAAGGGTGCTTATGTTGATGTTTTTAATTTATTTATCTAAACTATTTATGAATGTTGTGTTTGCCTTTTTGTTAAGGAAATATTTTACGTGATTCTTCCTAAATCAGGCTATTTAAGGAGCTGGTAGAAAATGTTTTTTAATGAAAATTCTGCACCTTAATGTCTATCTAGGAATTTAAACAACTATTTAAGAAGCAGACTCATAAGAATGAAATCTATATAACAATTAAAATAATAATGCTCTTCTAATCACTTAAGCACCTGAAGTGTGTATCAAGGTAATCACATTCACTGTAAATTTATATGCCATGCATATTCTGGTAAGCATTTTGAAAGAAAGTAGTGCAGAAGACACAGGTGCCTAAATTAATAAACATTAGAAAATCAGCAAGAGATTTAACTACACTGGTTATTGTTTTCAATTATTAAATAATTGGTTTGAACATCTTTGTACACCTGGTCCCAAATCATGGGATTCAATTACCTTGAATGGCTCTGGGCTGCTACTTGATCACTTAATAGGAAATCTGCAAAGTACTGGGCATTAGGAAGAATATCTGGTGAAGAACACTGAGATTTCCCAGAAGTTTCATGAAAAAGTTCACTAATCAGAACATTCTGGTCTGCAGAGTCATGACTATAATTAACAACAGAAAAGCTTTATTAAGAATTTGGGAGGAGAAAAAAAAAAGTAAAAAAAAAATTAAAAAAATTAAGGAACCAGGTGGCAGGCAAAGGGCTGACTAGCATCACTTCAGTATTCTCACAAAGTATTTTTCTTTGCAGAACATGTACATTTAATACAAGAATTTAAGAAATATCTTGTGCTTAACCAACTTGCTTTCCTTTTTGGTCTGCATGCTGGCTAGCTCAAGAATCCTGTCTTGTTCAGTTTCAAGAGCACTGAATTAATCTTCCAGCTCCAGCTCCAAGAGCTGCCTTCTGAGAGTTTCCATGCAATAGAAAATTCAGAAAAATTTCATTTGACTTAAAGCCTTCCAACAGGGTCCTACATGATACACCTCAGACTACTAATGGAGTATCTTCGAATTCTCTCACTCATTTAAGCCATGATCTGAAACTGTTTGGTATAAAATTTCAGATTAAAATAAAATTATTTAATTACTACTTTTAGGAAAAGTTTCACTTTAAATGTCAGTATGCTTTGTGGGATGTTTATGAGGTAACTATTTTCCTGTAGAACTTGAGAAATTTAAAAAAATGCTCCTATAGCATACTCTTTTAATGACTCCAGAAGGACAAATAGGAACTCAATAAATCTGTTATTCAATAAATAAGAAGTCAGTATCTCACTTACTTGTACACATAAACCTAGGTAATGGACATAATTCATTGCATGTTTCAGTAAGTTAGAGCATCCTTTTCCTTTTCCAGTTTTTGAACATTCATTGATTGCAAACCCCTGTAATTTCACTAGCATAACACAGAATAGCTATTTTCCTCTGCCTAAAAACTCACTCAAAGCAAACCACTGTCACCCTTACTAAGTATGAAAAAAAATAACATAGGTAGAGCACGTTTTCCAAACCTTAGAAAGGCATAATTGATAGGTACAGTAACTTGTTTTCCAGGTCAAAATACAATAAAGTAGCCATGACTGACAAATGAGTGATTTCAGGTTTTGGCTGTGTCTCTGTAACTTTCTGTTTCTTGTGGCTCTTGGTGACACAACAGCTGGGACAATATTGGTCCCTGACCAAGGCAAACTTCTAGAATAATTTTACAGCTCCTGATGTACTTTTTGTAGCATCATTTTAAGAAGAGCTGCAGCACCTAAGGATATTTCAGATCTAAAATTTCTACAGCTATTTTTCCTGAATGTGACTGTTCATACTGACATCATGCTGTTCATATTTTTACATTTTAATTTTAGCAAATGATATAATTTTTTTCCAGTTAGGTATTATATGTATTGTGATTTCCAAACTTATGATTTGAAGTAATCTAAGAAAAAATTGCATCAGTTTCATCAGTTTTGGTTGGGTTTTTCATAAGTTTTCATCAGTTTTTCATAAGCATCTTACTGTGATAATTTGACACAAAGTTTGAATTAGGACTGATAACCTAACTGATATGGTAGCATTTTCAAACTTTGACTTAATGTAAAGACTGAAGACTGTAATGTACTTGTTTAAAATGTGCTTTGAAGGTGCACTTGTGTGACTGAAATCTAGAGATGACTCAGAACCTAGGGATTTGGAAATTAATTCTCTCTGCTGTGTCACACAATGTCTGTCAAGGGTGATGATGATAATAAAAGCAAATTAGAACTAAAAGGCATTTATCAAACTTTTATTAGTTGTAAATTAGTTGCCTGCTTGAAAATTTCTGAACAATCTTAGGGCTACACTGCCAGGACAGACTTAATGGCAGAGATTTGTGGCTCTATGCAGTTTTATGTACTGAAAGCTTTTGTGAGATATTTACCATGTGAATGGATGTAAGTTGGGTAAGTGTAAAATCCCATTTCTGTTGAGAATAGGCCTCTCTTGCTCTTATATTTTGTGATGCACAAAAGAATGAATGGGTATTTCAGGAACATCCTTTTTTTTTTTTTTTTTTTAGAAAAAAACCAAAACAGAATATTTGGAACTGTTGTTAAAATAAACTTATACAGACTATTGAATTTTCACACATGAAAGCAAGATAAATATTAAAGAAATTAATTGGAAGTAAGGTTTCCCATCCCAATCTGTCCTTAGGGTATGACAAACCAGCTCCCTAATGTCACTGTGTCACCCAGGCTAAATCTGTGGATTATATTTCTACAAGTTCTTTAAGGACAATACAAAATGTATGAGAAATATGTCTTATTTTATTTTGGAGTCCATTTTAAAGTCAATGGAGTAATAATTTCCCAGTTACATGCATGGTGCCACCACCTAATCTGTATACCTGACAGGTGATGTGGCTTCATGCCAGTGAATTATCTTGTCTCAGCTCTGGGCCTCACTGCCTCTTTTTCTTCTTCAGCAGTGTCTGACTCACCCCTGCTTTTGTTAGATCCTACACTTCAACTTTCCTCAGCTGGAATCACTCTCCTATTCAAAATAAGAGATAATCTCTCACCCTGCCTCAAGAAAATAAACATTATTTTCTTGATTTTAAAATGTTAAACCGGTAAGCACTCTATAGAACTGTCAATTCTATCTGTAGCACTAAATGATTTTAGGTGAGGAAAGTCTGCAAGTGCCTAGGAATGACCTGCATGGCTGAGCCTCTCCTTCACAATAAATATTGCACCGCCAAAGTCATCACAGATTGTCACTTGTCATGATGTCCTAAGTCAGTCACCCAAGCACAGCCAAGCTCTTCAGGACTCACTGGTTTATAACAACATCCATGAAATTACCAGGGTCATTTTATGCCAAAAAAATGTTAGTCCTCCTTCCCAGCAGCACTGGTCATTTCATGCAGAATAATTGCGTGGGTAAGCATCCTGCTATGGCCACACAGTAGGAATCACTGTACTGATAAAAGTCAGATTTTGTGGGTCTTTATGGGCATTGATTAGGACAGTGAAGGTGACAGTGTACTTTCTGCAGTCACTGGTTTTGCTAGACCTCAGGCTGTCCCTTACAAGTAGAATTAAGATGGTTTTTTGTTTTTTTTTTTAAATGCATTGGCTCATCTGTAAAGATTTAATGGAACCAACTGGAATCTTGTCCATTTTTCAAGTGGAAATCCTGCAAAAGATTATGGATACCATGAAAATTGCACAGGATGTGCAAATACAAACTGTGATAGACTAAAGTAAATATAAAAGTTTAAGAATTAAATTGATTCATCCTTGGAGGCTCCAGTTTTGGCTAAGGTAGTCCTGTCTCTTCTGGAATTAATAAACCACGTCACTTCTTTTTTTCCATCTTCTCTCACAAATAGACTTGCTGTTTTGGTTTGCTACATCAGCAGAATCAAATACAAGCCGATTTTCACAGTGCAAGGGGGGTTGTACCAGTCAGAGAGCAGTGTTGTTATATTAGCATTCTCCCCTACCACCTGCCTGCAGTATTTTCCTGAATGAGACTTTGCCTTCTCTTTTTCCACAGCAACGTTTCTCATGCCCGGTTAGCAAGGAGAGCAAGGAAAGAGAGGAGCTTTAGGATTTCTCTGCATTGATTTTGTTCCACCTGCCTCAAGCTGTACCTTCAGTATAAGAAAGGCAGATGTGACAAAAAAGCTGTTATGGTAAATACTAGAAGCTGCTGGAGTAACAGACGATAGCAGTGTGTCGTACTGCAGCCTAGAGGTAACGTGCTTGGGAAACTGCATCTAAAGCCAGTCAGGATTCCTTCAGTAGTAGGCTGCTGTCAGCATTCACTGATAGGAAGTGTGGAAAATCAGATGCAGAGGAAACAGCAGTCCCTCTTCTTCATATAAACCCTGCTGGATGTTTGAGGTTTTTGATAGATTAAGGGGAAGAACAAAAGCGTGGGGATCTGTGGTGCTTCCTAGGACTAAAATAAACAACTCTTCATGTTTCTCTGCACTTGCAAAATAAGACACATGGCTCTGACACGTTGAAATTTCAAGTCAAAGAAGTGGTGACCATGGGCTAGAAAAACAAGGAATCTGCAAGTAACTGGAATGAAACAAAGGGATCAGGGATCACTTGTCACCTCACCATGTGGAAATCACCTCATGAGGATAAAAATTCTTTTTGGTGGGAGAGAGTAGTAACAATGGGCCTTAACATCCCTGGGAAATCTTGTGTAGCTTCTGACAACAACACCCTTGAAAAGATATCCTCACTCTTTCAAGTGTCTGCCTGCACAGTAGACAGCTTGCTTTCTGACTTATGCCTTGCCTGTCTGCTCCCCTATGTGCTTCTCTGTTGAAACACCCTGTATTATTACAGTCACTCTCAGAACCTGGCTACAGGAGTGAATCAAAGTGTTGTGGAGGCAGCATATCAATTTGGGTTTGTGCCATGGTAATAGTTTCCTGACGGTTAAGTGGGATCATTTCTAAGGCACTTTTCCCTACTTTTCCCCATTTCTTTGTGCCCAGATCACTGCTTGAGCTGCCTTCCCCCTAAACACTACGTGCTCACCTTTTGTGACTATCTAAAATAGAAAACCTCTGCTCTTGTCAAAAGGGTAAACTGAAACAGTCACTTATCTGGCTGAGGAGCTGCACACCAGAGTGCTCCATCCCCACTTCCCTGCTGCCCACTGCTGGCTGCAGCCCCTCACACAGCTGGACAGCCACAGCCAGCAGCTGTGTACCCACCTGAGAGCATCCCAGTGCAGGGAGTAAGCTGACATCCAAGCTGTGAGAATCTCAAAGATGCAGGTGAACACAAATAATAAAATTATCCATTTTTAATTCTTGGTACTTAGAGAAACTTGTGGGGAAAAAAAAATTAAATGTCTGCTGGCTTCATGCTGCTGTACAAAGAGCTATTTTCCTTTCTTCCTTTCTCTTTCCACTACTATTAGCTTAGATAGATAAATAGCACACGCACACATGCTGAGAATTGAAATCTGCAGGTTCTCACAGTCCACAATATCTACGTGGAGAATATGCAGAACTCACAAGCTCAGCTGTGCAGGCTCTCCTGGAAGTTAACAAGATTTTAGTAAATTCGGTGATTGGAAATTCCCCAAACGAATTCATATGTAGAAAGATTTCTGTCTACAATAACAGGAGTAAATGCCACATAAACCCCAGTCTTGTTCCCATCAGAGACAATGGGAATTAAGCCACTAACTTCAAAGAGCAGCACTCTCCCTGTAGAGTATATTTCATGCCTCTGCAGTCTTGGCTAGATTAGTGCAAATTAAACATTGGGTTAAGTTGCCAGAGCCCGTAAGTGCTCCATTAGGCTCTGGAGGATTTGGCTAATTTTAGTCAAATACTTACCTATTTTACACAATACATGCAAAATTCATCCATGGGATAAGCCCACTGCACTCCACAGAATGCCACTAATGATTTGGCATTACAGCTCCACTGTCTCTGCATTCATACAGTGCTTAAAATGCACTCCAGGTTTATGCACCTTATCAAATCTTCAGAAACAAATATTTTATACCAGAGCATACGAAGTAACTCACCAAGAGCTGTAAACAAGTGGTTTTCACGAGTGCTAAAGGACCTAATCATCAAATCAGATTCTGAGTACATATAAGCCTTTTCTTGCCTGCAGGGCCACCAAGGATAGGGCTGCCTGCTCCTTCCAGTACTGCTCACTGTCCTATATCCTGTGAATGGCAAACTGCCCCAGGGAGCTACAAGCTACATTTTTCTATCGTCTCTGCTTTATGTTAAATACACTTACAAGCAGCCAAGTAGCATCCCCAGAGGGTCTAACTACGACAGAGGGATGTTAACAACATACTTCTGCCTCTTTTTTTTTTTTTTCTTCCCCAAATATGCTTCAGTTTAAGCCATTCCTGAATAATCTCTTAATTAGTGAGGAGGCCTTGAGTTTAGATTCATGAACAGTAGAGACAGAGATCTGAGGTGTTTTTTCCAAGCTCCTTGCTGTAGGATTTTGGGGCCAGCATGCACAAAGCCTTGCCTGATTTTCAAGCTTCATTTCTTCCCTGGCTGATACCAGCCTCCTGGCAGACTACAGGGAACCACATCGCTGCTGTGTGCCTCAGTTCCCACATACAGAGGATGGGCCACTCCTGACAGTAAAGTGTTTTGACATCTGATGAGAGGCACTAGAGGAGCTCATTACCAAGTGTTAGTACAATGTCTGGAACCACTGCCTTTTGCAATATCTGTCAGGGCTTTTGGATGTTAATACAGGTACAAACATCGTACTAATTAGTCATTTTTTAACTTATGACTCAGGCATTTACAAAAAGCACAGGTTCAGATGTAGGTAATACAGTGCAAAAAATAATACAGCAACATCCTTTGGGAAGGCAGAAAAGGTCAAGTACAGTGCTGCTCTTCTTGGAAGAAGTAATGTGCAGAATTCTTATGTGGTAACTTGACCACTCAAGCAGCTAATTGACAGTGGGATGTCTTGCTGTACACATCTTCTGAGGTGCTTTAATTAGGCAAAGACACCTTGTTGTCACACAAATGTTATAAATAATGTTTAACACTCATGTTTGTTTGAAGCAAGTACTATAGGGACTTTTGTTCTGGTTTTTTTTTCATTGTGATTCTTCCTTGGGGAGAATTCCATGTTATAAACAACACAGCACTTCAGCACTGGGCTTTGTAGCTGTTGGGTCTTCCCCTCAAATTATTTTTTAAAAGCTTCTGGCTCTATTCCTGGCTGTTGTTGCAAAATTGGGCACTTCAGCAAATTGTTTGCTTGACAAAATGGGAAAAAAAATGTTGCTCCAAAACAAACAATTATGCTAACTTTGAAGCATAACATAAAATGTCTCGTTGATTTTGTCCCGGAGGACTGGTGTAAAGAATGAATAATCAAGATGCATTGAAGCATGCAATATTAGTGCATGCAACATTACTTGTGCAGTATTGTTTTAAATCCATTTGCTCACCTTTGCCCTTTGTGATCACCTGCTATCAACAAGGGAAACATATGCAAGCAATCTAAATACTTGATCCCTTGTAAGAAAATAAGATTTTTCATATTCAGAGATAAAGTGGCTGAGTAATGGCAGGAAAATATACTATTCTTTTTCAACAGCCTTTAAGTGGAGCATTAGAGAGAGAGAGTATAATTTTGACCTGTGGTGCTTCAATTCACGGCCACTAAAATTTGACATTTGTTTTCTTCTGGAAAATAAATTTTACATTTACACTCTGATTACACTGTAGAAGCAGTACAAAAAAACATTTTTGCCTTTCCTGCTGTATATTCATAATGCTAAGTGCACTCTGAAGGAGCACTGTGCAATCGGTACTGGGAAACCTCGTTCTGGAGACAACCATTCACTTGGGTCCATTTGTTCACACAACCCACTGTTCAAGAAGTAGGACATTAGAGTGTTAATGCCAGAAAAGGCAGCAGTAAATGATCAATTGTTGCAAATGTTCTGCAGTCATTTCTTCAAATACAAGTGATACAGTATTTTGTCCCTGGGCTGAAATAGATTCAATTCCTTATTAGGTTAGAAAAAAGCTCAGTACAGCTGTTCTGCTACTTTAGGATATGGCTCTTCTCTGATACATCATCATCAGCCAAGGTATTCACTTCTGTGATGGAGAATCTGTGTCCTGTAAGTTTCTATTCAGCAAAGAAAATTTAAATCACTTTTAAGGAATTACATTAATCAGGTGGTAATAAATAGCTGAAACAATCAAACAGTAGTTGCCAGTTTGAAAGTTTTATTCCTAACAGACTCAAAACTGAAATTCTGTTAATCATATTTCTCTCACTAGATACGCCTGAAATCAGTTTCCATCACTGAAGTGGAACAGATTATTTATTGTCATGGGTTCCTCAGCATCTTTTTGGTACTCAAATAATTCTACATGTCTTTCCACTTAGCTTCACTGGTTTGGGATTATCATCCCTCTGTGAACCAAGCCTCAGTCTCTTGGATGTAGTGATCAGATCAGTTTTTTTTTTACTCGAAGGATTCTGTTGAGAAACTGCAGATATTCCTTTTCTTCAAAGACCTTGCCATACTGTGCTATGACCTCTGATAGACACTGAGGTTTGTATTACAACACAGAGAAACGTAACACAGCCAAGATCAACCTACTAAGAAATCCATCCATGGCATTTTGTTGCCTAAATACTTTGGAAGATTTCAGTCTCTGTGTTTTTATGTTCCTAGTTGTTCTACACAACTGCATTAGCTGTGCAGGGAAAATAACCATTTTCTGTGGGAGTGACTTGACAATTTTGTTTTCAGAGCTGTAGATTGACAGAAGATGTATCTATTCAGCTCTGCTAGGCAGCAGTGCTCAGCAGTAAGCTAAATTAGCCCACAACATGTTATTCTACCTAGACTTTTCGACAGCCAGAGCAGCTTGCTCTGAGGCTGGCATACACAGTCACACAGAGCTTTCAAAGGAGAAAGGTAGAATTTCAGCATGTTTTTCTCTCTGGATTGATTATTCCTTCAATACTTCCAGGTTCTGCTCTACAGCAATTAAGACCATTGCACTTCATTCCATGCTCAAATATACCTGTCCTTGCCTCCTACAGTTTATTTAGCTTCTATAATGGAAAGGAATGAAAAAGAAATAATACAGAGGACTGTGCAGCTAGGGAATATGCAAGACTGATATTCAAAATAACTGTAATAATTATTTGTAAAAATGTAGTAAGTCAAGTGTATTAATGGAAGAAATTAAACACCACGGTAAATTTACATAAAACAATGTTTAAAGCAGAAATTGGCATAAATGTAATATAGATAAGTAGTAATCCTCTCTGCTTAATTATGCCTTTAGTAACAGTTTTCAAGGACAGACAACAAAATATCTTTAAAATGGAGGATCATATCTGAAAGCAGAAAAGCCTCAGTCTTGAAAAACAAAGAACTGAGCCTAGCCTTGTCTCTAGTTTTGCATCCTATGCACAATGGTTCCTACTGGAAGTCTACCTATAGCAGTAGTCACTGTACACTGAGACACAACAGTGATGCCTGTTTACTCTGGTCTTTTTTCTTCTAGTGCTTTAAGATACTTCTTTTTAAGCTAACATTCTAACATTTACTGTGGAACAGCATAAAATATGTGGCCACCTTTTTTTTTTTTTAAGAGTATAGCAGAAAAGCATTTAGAAATAGAAAATACTCGATTCAGGTTGGTCCTTTGAAATTAAGCCACTTGCACTTTATAAAGAAGCTATTTGAGATGACAAATCTGACATTTTTTGCCTTGTATAATGCTGCAAATATAGCTGCTTTACAAAGACAATAATTCCTAAGAGTGTAAGCATTATTAGGTTTTCTCTGCTGATCTTCAAGGTGTAAATGACAGGTAACTTAAATACCCTGCCAAGTGCAAAATGCCTTTGGAAAACATCTCAAAAAATATGATTTTCTGTTTTACATAAGACTTCACAATCCATATTATGTCTAATCCTCTAATGTGTATTCTTCTGTTTTCTCTTTACCTGCAGGATGTCTTATGAGCAGTGAGTATGGTTTTAAGTATTAGAAAAGTAAATGGTGTCTTGGATAGCAGAATTAAATTCAGAAGCATCCTGCACTGATAGGAAATCACCTCAAAAATATATTCCTGCAGGCAGTTGTTCTACTAATTCCTGGATGCAGACAAATGTCGATCTAATCCCAAAAGTAGCAACTGTCAGTATAGTGAGTTTTCTGTGACCCACATCATGTCTCTCTAACTCTGACAAGATAGAAGAGAAGTTCTCCAGCTGGGAACAGAATTATGCCACTGTTTTCTGACTTTCTCTTTGATTTTTTCTTGCCAGCATAGCTGATCAGTAAGTGATGTACTAATATAAACCACACAGATGAAACAGGCTGGGAATCTGAACACCATGAAGAGAGATGAAGGGAGAGAATGGGTCAAAATGACTTATATGTGCCTTTTTTTTTTTTTTTTTTTTTTTTTTCTTTTTCCTTTTGGGAAATCTCTTCAGGCATAAACAGTGACTTCATGTTTTCTCCTTGTAGTACACTGGCCAGACGTATAGATTTCAGGCAACACCAAAATATACATCAAAAAAACCCTTTTGCAAGTGCACTAATCTGGGTTGGGAATAGAGTGATCAACTAGAGGTAGGGCAGATAGTAAGAACTAGCATATGGTCCTTGCAGTTTGGCTAAGCAGTGTTCAAATCAGCCTCCCAGAGCAAACAAAGCTGTCTGGAGAGTCCTAAAATGCTGTCACAAGGATATAGTCTGAAAACAGAACTGTTTGATTAGCCAGCTGAGGTATCCCAAATCTCAGAGCCTCTGCAAGCATATCTGAATCTGACCGAAAGGAAAAATCCTTCTGGAGAAAAATGAGAGGAGAACAGAGATTCCACACCATGTAACTTCATGCATCTCACACAGTTGCAAAAGTAGGACCTAAGCTTCTTTTGCAACCAGTGGAGACTCCAGAAGAGCCTATCCTGGAAGTTCAGTTACAATTATTACATAATCTTGGACATTTACCTTGTCACCTGCAAGCCAAAACTAAACTGCATAAATATCCCTCTTTCCTCCAGTGTGGCTGCGTAACAACCACACGAACACATCCACTCTTGGAGCAAATCTGTGAAAGCTGTCAGGGTTCTTTGAAGTTTACCAGCCAAATGGGAGTTCAAATGGAGCAAAGTACTGAATGGTATAAACTCATTTTGGATGTAAGTATGAGGTAAAATTGAATCTATCACATGGTAACACTTTTAATCAAACCAGGATCCTTTTCTGTGGACTATAGTGCTGATGGGACATTAGGTCAACAGCACTGGTCACTGGTAAGGGTCTAGTATCTTTTCAGAGAAACTGTTAGGTCCAGGCTTTCTTATTATTTTCCAGTGCTTCTCTCAATGAGAGGTACTGATTTACAGGCAGGTTTAGGACTTGAGGGAGAGAGATCAATAGCTTTTTAGTGAATACTAAGTGCTACTTGTGACAATTCAAAATATAAAAAGCCAGCCCCATGCTGTCCAGCTCTTATAGCTAGAGTGAGAGGAGCAAGAGTCATTGCCTTGAAGGATGAGAAATTGATGTCAGAATTACTTTTTATTTTATACAGTGTTGCATTTGGTAACTACACACCACTGGACAAAATGCAGAGTTCAGGGAGATGGGAAATTCTGCTGGAGAAATCATGACTTAATTTAGGTCTGACATATATGCTCTTAGGATTACCTGGGCAGGCTCTGTGAGCATTAGTTAAGGTATGCACATTAAGTTAAGATATGCACAATCAGACTGAAGCTTCTGGGAAGAAGTTTATTGCTGAAGCAAAAACTCATTGCCCTCGCACAGCACAGCCAGGTTGAGAGTACAAGTGAAATTTCTGAGATGCATCAGATTTAGTGTGTGCACATGAATAGAATGTTACAGCCTGGGTGAACGATTGCACAGTTTCAAGATAAAAACCCAGGTTTCTGTAGCCATACTGTGTATTTCAATTATGCACTAAATTGGTCTGATGCTCTTCTGAAGTATATGACCTACTTTACAAGTACATAGCACTATATAGCAAATGCATGGCAATCCAGCACACTTTGGACTAAGTGAATCAGACCATAGATTTGATTTATGAATGAATTGTGGAAATGCTGTACTGAATGCAGTTCTGAATACAGCGTTATGAGCAGATCTGCTTAAAAAACAATTTTGTTTGGTTCAAAAGAGCTAAAACCTCCTTAGATATACAGAATTTATATTCCCCAAAGGAATAAAGGAAGGAAAAAAACTCAGGTTTTCACTTCCTGGGTACAGAGATATTAATTAAAATGGATTAATTTAATTAACAAGAGACACATCTTTCTTTGGAGAATTTAAGCAGCATTCCCAAGTTGCTTGCAATTCACTGAAAATGCTTGGCAAATAAAGAATTGGATTGCAGTGATAGATATTAAAAAGTGAAAAAAGAGCTTATTATAAATAAGAGAATTATTTGCACTCAAGCCCATCTGTTTCGTGTGCTCATGTAGTTTAGATTAAAGTACTTCATTTCTGTACACTAATTAGGACTATTTATTACTGACTTCTCAGATATTTATATGAAACCTTGAATTATAATTCTTACAATACTTATTTTAGTGTGGTATCAATACAAATAAAGGATGACTCTTGAGAATCTCTGGGAAACACTGAATAATGTCAGCTCCTAATGAATTTGGTGGCAGTTATGTTGCTTGGGAGAAAGTCTCAGCAAGCTGTAGAATCAGTCTATGTCAGCTGTATTCTTGTTTCTCAGAAAACTGCTAAGCACAGTGCACTGGGGACAGCTAATCAAGAAATAGTAACAAGGAAATCAGCTGAAAAGGATATCTGAAAATTCTTGTAAAGTTTGTTCCATAATTATTAATATTGAATGTAGAAATACTTATCCCTGAAAATAAACAATTCAGCTAAAGACTATGTAAAAGTTAAAAAGAAGATCAAATACTCATCAAATTACTATACTGAGCTTTGGGACACAACAATAATAGACAAGCTCTTTAGAGCTGCTTTCAAAACTATGATTTATGTGTGGAAAACAGAGGGGAAAGCAAATACTTAACTGGCACTAAGCTTTTAGCAGCATTACAGGCATTTCAGCTATGTCTGCATTGTGGTGCTTCTCATAATTGTGATATTTTACTGGATGGATAAGGACAATAAACTCAAGAGTCACACTTTTACCTGGAGTCTTGATATAGGTAGTTAGATGGAAATGCCATCATCAGATGTAATTAGACAAATAGAAAAGTTATAAAATAATCCCAGTATTTGCTCCCAACTCTTTCTGACCCCTCATAGACAATAAAAAGGTATCTAGGCTCATCTAGGGAGGCACATCAAGGGAAGGTAAGAAATAATAATTGTAAGTTTACTTTGAAAGTAAAGCATGAACCCTAGCCTGAGAAAAATAGAGATGCAGTAGGAAAAAATTAAATTACCTGAGATATAAACAATCATGCACAAAAAATACATTAGAAAAAAGATATCTGTGAACCTAAGTGTTATTTACAATACTGTGTATTATGTCCTGTGACTAGTGCTAATTGTCCAGTCTCCAGATGAGGGCCAAATGTCCTAATACCTGTTAGGTTTTAGGTGAAGAAAAGTCTTAAGCTTTTAAAAATAAGTAAAGAAAGAGTAAATAATCTAGATTAGGAGATGCTAAATATAAACATTTCAATTTTTTTTGTCAATTCTTCTGTTTTGTAAAAGCCCTAGTTCTGTCCATTTGGACCATTCCCAAAAGAGGCTTTACTGAGCCACTTACTTGGTAATAAGTCATCAGCATCATCCTAATAATGCTCATCTAGTTCTCTAAGGACTTCTTCCTCTAGAGTAATTGCAAGTCTCATTCCACCAACTGGAAATACTTTTAAATGAATCAGCATAGGCTGTTACCCTACAGGCCTTCATGTAACTCTTGCATAATTTCTTTCTTAATTAGGCTTAACTTGAACAAATATTCCTGTTTATAAAAATGCATGGCTGCAACCTAACTGAATCCTCTACAAATTACTAAAGAAGATACTTAATAGAAGCACAATTCTAATTATTAAAATAAACAGCTCTTTTCTGTGGTGGCCCTCAAAGAGAGAGCTGGAGGCACTTCCCACCAAACTTGTTATATCTTCAGAATTATTTTTTTACCATTGTTTTTTATCTCAAGTAGAAACAGTAACCTGCATGCATTATTAACAATGCTAAAAAGCATCACTCTGCAGTATAAGCAATACACAGACTGGCATAAAAATGCATTTTGGCCAGATGGGAAGCATGTGAAAGTGGGATTGCTGTTACCCAGCTTTCATCACCCCTTGGGTAGCAAGGATTCATAGCTGGCCATGCAGAGTGGACATCAGTGTTTACAAATGAGGGAAAATCCCACACAATTGAGGGAGCTGGAGACCTTGGGGGCAGCGTGGGTTAGGTTAGAACCTGAAGGGAAACTCAGGGCAATTCCTACTACTGTCACATTTCACACAGAAGCATTTTATAGAACTCTGTCTTTTCTTGTGCTGAGGTTGTTGTTTGAGGATCCCTTAAGAAACTGAGGCATTTCAGAACTAAAGCTGTAGCAATTCTCAGAACAGATACCATGAAAAAAAAAACAAATAAACTTCCTAAAACAAAACTTCTTCGTGTATTGTTTCAAACAGTAACACCAGATGTGCCTCCATGGGCAGTGCAAGCTAGGTGTGCTGCTAGCAATGAAGGGCTTCATTTAGAACTGGTATCTTCTGCTAAAAAGCACTTATTAGCCAGGTGCTTCCTGTTAGGAAAGTAGCAGGGAAAAATTCTAAGCTTTTATGGCAAAAAACCATATTCCTAACTATATGCAAGTTTTACCCAAGGACAGAATAACATGAAAGACTTTCTTGTACAGAGTCCTCACTGTCCTGTCTCGTTTAACTGAAAACTGTGTTAGAATGATTTCAGTGTACCTTAATCAAACAAAACCAACAGTATGAGCTCCCAGGCATTCACTCAAGCATACTTCCAAAACCAGTCTGTACACAGTAGTATTCTTCTGATTCAAGCAGTGAGCACATGCTCACTTTTTAGATGAGGCAAAATAACAAGTGAGAAAAAAATCTTTTCAGTAAGAGCCCCCTTTGAAGAGCTTCTCAATGCAGTGACTGGTTTCTCTCTTTTAAATGCTGTGATCATAAGACAACCTTTTCCCATTGGGACCCAGACTTCACTGGAACCCAGCAAATCATGGCAGTGGGGGTGTGTGTTCTGACTGGAGGCTGGCATGGCCTTCATACTGAATTTCTCCGAAACACTTCCTAACTATAAAATTAGATATCCCTTCTCTCCTGACATCCTGTTGAACATCTGTTTTCAAATCTGGACAGAGGCATTAAAATCCCAGTTCATTTGCTTTGGTGCTCTTTTTGTCCAGACTCTCCACATAGGATGAACAAGGTTCACTCAACTACTTCAGCTGTGAAGTACATGCCAGAGACCCCCTTCACAGTATATCTGAAAATTTCCACTTAATGGATAAGAGATCTTGAGTTTATAGTATACTTTTCTTGCCTTAGGAAGACCTTGTTAAGCCCCAGTTTTGACTGTGAGACAAGCCCAGCTACCACAGGAGATGGCTTTCCTAGGCAGTCGCTGGATAAGGAGCAGTGACAGCACCCTTGAGGTCAACTTGAGTGATTTGATGCTTGTCTCATGCCAAGAATGCAACAAAAAGTTAGTGCACTCAATCCTTGGCATGTTTGCACCTGACAGCACTTCTATCCAATGCTTTAGATACTTCTACACACAGGAGCTGAGGCAGCAAAGTGGAAGAAATGCTTTAAAACAGATTTCTGTCTGTAACAAATAGTGGCTTAAACACCTCTCTGATTCAGGAACAAAACTTCCAGCTCACACATGAAGTCACTTGCCAGAGATTCAAGTGCAGGATCTCCTAGTCCTCCTTTTGCTGTTGCAAAGCCAGTCTTAATCCTCTGCTAAACTGTAATGACTACATGACTGTCTTGAAACCAAATAACCAGTCCACCTGCATGCTAACTGCAAAACCTGACACAATTCCAGGACAAACATGGACCACTCACTAATCTTTAAAGATATTGCCTCCTACTTAATTTTTTTTTCCCTAGAATATGACATTCAATAAAGACAGTAGAAGAATACTGGCAGGGCTCAGCATAAATACTCAAGATACGGCTGAATCCAGTTGCTGCTGTAAATACCACAATGGGAAGGATGTGAAGACACAGGAATCTAATTATAGAAGTGATACATTTTTTCATATGCAAGCAGGTGTGATGATAATCCTACATATTAGCTGACAGAAGTGATTTTAACAACATCCTTGCCTCTGATCCTTTTAGCAAAGGCATTCCAGATAGGTTGCAAGCACTTCATGTTAATTTGCTTCCTAGGCACATAACAGTGGCTGTACTGGGTCAAAAGTGCAGCAACTCAGAATACCAGCTTTGATGGATATATAAGAAAACCATACAGGGACATTCCTCCAGCACACTTCCCTAGCTATGAGGAAATCATAGCTTGTATTAGGAGTCTCAACAGATTTTTCATCAAGAAGCTTGTCTAGGTACTCTTTTAAGCCACTTACAATTCTTACCTTTACAATGTCTTGCAGCAATGAGTTCCAGAGTTTAACTAACCTGCTATTATTTTTCTTATTCCTACCACTGAATAATTCTTTTTGATATCACTTTATTCTTTTATCATAAGAAACTGAATATCTGTTTCCTGTTCCCTCCCAATACCACTCACAACTTTATAATAGTCTTTGATGTATTCTTGTGTCAGGGTGTTTTTTTCTCTGCTGAAAATATTCATCTATTTCATTGCTCCTCAGACACAACTCATTTTGTGCTTCACCACCCCTCTCTCTACCTCTAGATCTACTTAGCCTTTCTGAGATGGTAAACAGTACTACAAACAGCACATAATCAATCAAAGTGTGTTTTTATTCTTAACTAAAACTTGTAAAGGTAGAAGTCAATTGGCCATTTCATTTCAATACCTTGAAAGGGATGGATTTGATCAACATTTTGAAACCATGTTTCCTAAGCTTTAAGAAAAGTGCTAAGAATCCCTGAATGGGAACAACTTGAGTAAATCCACCATCTCACAGGATCTGGGTGCAAAATGCTACCGACACAGAGTACCTCTTACTACACTGCCTGTAGATTGAGTAGAAAACAAAGCAGAAATCTGGAGGGTTAATATTTCCAAACCAGCCCTAGTTGAAGACAATCAGTGCAGCTTTTGATAAAACTGATCAAAGGGCAATTCCTGACAGCCTGGAAATATGAAATGCTATTACTTGCCCTCTTTTAGTTTTACTCTTTCTTCTGAGACGACCAGTGTTGGTTTTGCATAGTAACAAATACTATTGCTGTGTTGTTTCAGTTTTGCATGAACCTGCCTCTCACTACACCAGAGTAAAAGTTGTCTGAAATTACAAAGACATTCTTTGTCTTCTGATATGTTAAAACCTTTTTTGCAATTTTCTTTCTTTTTCCTTCTTTGCTCTTCTCTTTCTGTCTCTTTTACCTCCTGGCCAGAGTTTACACATCAGCATCTTCTGCTATTGCCCTTATATTGGATGAGAATCCCCCTTGAAATATTCCCATTGCTATTTCTCCTCTTTGCATTACTTAAAACTTGAAAGTGCGATAATGTATTTGGCATTGAACTTACAAAAGAAAGAAAAGAAAAAAAAGAAGAGAAAGAAAAAGGCACAGGATGATCTGCTGTGTCTCAAGGACAGTTTGTGCTGGGGCACCAAGGCCAGAGGAAGAGGGTAAATTAATGATCCCTTTTAAATCTTGCTGCTAATCAGGGGATATGTAGACCCCTCATAGACAAGTAACTAAAAGCACCTTAAAGCTGCTTTTCTTTAGGCTTAGTACAAGAATTGCAAGGTGTATATCTCAACTCCATGCCCTCTCACAGGACAGGTCACCTTTTGGCCATTTAACCCTCCAGAAAGGCCCACAGGATTTTAATTTCTCATAGAATCATAGAATCATAGAATTGGCTGGGTTGGAAGGGACCTCAGAGATCATCGAGTCCAACCCCTGAACCACTGTTGCAGTTGCTAGACCATGGCACTGAGTGCCACATCCAGGCTCTTTTTAAATATCTCCAGGGACGGAGAATCTACTACTTCCCTGGGCAGCCCATTCCAATGCTTGATCACCCTCTCTGTAAATAAATTCTTTCTAATATCCAACCTAAACTTCCCCTGGCACAACTTAAGACCATGCCCTCTTGTCTTGCTGAGAGTTGCCTGGGAAAAGAGCCCAACCCCCCCCTGGCTCCAATCTCCTTTCAGGTAGTTGTAGAGAGCGATGAGGTCTCCCCTGAGCCTCCTCTTCTCCAGGCTGAACAGCCCCAGCTCCCTCAGCCTCTCCTCATAGGGTCTGTGCTCGAGTCCCTTCACCAGCCTGGTTGCCCTCCTTTGGACCATCTCCAGAACCTCAATCTCCTTCCTGAACTGAGGGGCCCAGCACTGGACACAGGACTCAAGCTGTGGCCTCACCAGTGCTGAGTACAGGGGCAGAATCACTTCCTTGGACCTGCTGGCCACGCTGTTTCTGATACAGGCCAGGATGCCATTGGCCTTCTTGGCCACCTGGGCACACTGCTGGCTCATGTTCAGCTTCCTGTCAATCCAGACTCCCAGGTCCCTTTCTGCCTGGCTGCTCTCCAGCCACTCTGTCCCCAACCTGTAGCGCTGCATGGGGTTGTTGTGGCCAAAGTGCAGGACCCGGCACTTGGCTGTGTTAAACCTCATCCTGTTGGAATCAGCCCAACTCTCCAGTCTGTCCAGGTCCCTCTGCAGAGCCCTCCTGCCTTCCAGCTGATCCACACTCCCCCCCAGTACCTTTGCAGTTTTCTTCCATGCCATTTGAAATCAGGACATTTTGCAGATACAGATTAAACCAAGCATGTAGTCCATAGCAGTTCACAGCAAGTTTAAAAAGCCTTTAGAGCACACTGTCTGCTCTCCTACACAGGTGGAAAAAACCAGGAAATCTAAAGATCTCAGTGTCAAACCTTCCTCCACATACAAGAGTGCTGAGGCTGCAAAACAGATTTCAGTCCCTCTAATTCCTTTGAACCAGACATCAACATAACTAATACAGAAATGTTTAGCTGATGGACCAGCTAACAGAGATAATTTCTATGCTATCAGATCCTTATATTAGTTACCACCCTCAGTTAAGTTTAGAATTGCTTTTTAAGCTTCTCTATTTAAGCCAGTAGCTTTAAAGTGCAAGTCTGTATTCTTAATTCATTGCTGCTTATCGAGCACTTTGGGCATAAGAAACAGCATTGTCTCCCAGTTTTGGTTTAGAATAGGGTTTAAAAAAAAACCTTAGAGATTCACCACTGATCTTCACAGTGAGGACCTGAAAAAGCCATTAAGACCTTCCTGCTCCTTGGTTTCCCAGTACATAAAAGGGAGATTTTCCAACCTGGAATACTGTGTATTCACCAGCTGCTGTTTGGTAGGGGGTTTCAAGCAGAAAATTATTTTCTAAATGCCAAATATATTCATACAATCATTCATGAATATAAATTCCCTGGGCAACACATCTGTGAAAGCTCTGAACCCAGAGGATATGGGTGGGCACACTTCCTATTCAAATGCCATTTATTTGTTTATTTTTGGCAAGTAGAGGTTTCTGCTTACAGGCCAAATGGCTGTAAGTCACAGTTTTGACAGTGACTGGGGGAAAACCATCAGAGTCAGTGGCATCCCCGAGAAAAAACTCTTTCCTTTCCCAGGAAAAAGGGCAAGCCTGCCTAGGAGGCAGTGTGTTTTCTACAGTGCCAAGGATGTGAATAACTGTGCAAGACTTCATTGTCATTTTTCGTTTTCATTTTTCTTAAAAACTGAACCAAAAGAAAGAAAAAATCTTCCAATGTTTTTAAATGATTGATTTTTATTTTTTTGCTATTGGAACTGGCATTTTTCATTAAGAATGCTTTTTGGCAGCACTGTATCTTTCAACTGGAAAGCTTTCCACATGAAAAATCTCAGACAACCATGATATAACAAATGCTGCAGTGGTATCTGTAGTGGGAGATACAGGGCAATTTCATGACTAACAATGTAGAGATCTTAAGTTTTCTACAGGGTATTCAATTTTATATAATGTACATGATTCAGCTGTGTGCTTGAGCACATCTGACTTTCAGCATGCAAGGATGAGTGGATTCAGTGTGCCCACTCATTGTACACAGTGCTCAGAGAAATAACTTCCTTAGGAGGAAAGAATCAGCTACCTCGCCTGTTCTGTCAGGAAAAGCCAAAAAGGGCCATTACAAACTAGGACCAAGCCTGAAGCTGAGTTGAAGCCTACTGATACCAGACCTTTTACATATTTGAGGTAGCTGGAAAATATGATCCAAGGAAGGTGTTCTAGAGCCAAAAAGGATGAGCAATTACTCTGCCTTCAAGTTTACAAAAAAGGAGAATAAAATCTTTTTAAAGACATTTCCACAGTTTCCTTCCCACAAAGTCTGTGGAGCCACTGAAGAGCTTCCCACTGACATTGGTGGAACCTGGATCAGACTTTTCAAAGAGGTTGCCATTCTGAGGCTATCAATTTCCAAAATAACTGATTTAGATGTAATTTCCCTCTTTTCTGCCTCCCTCTTAAAAACAGAGTAATCTTATGAACCTATGTGTTTTTATTTCCCACCAGGATCACCACAATGAATTAAACTCTCTTTGCCTTCTACTGCACATGGCATTAGAACAAATCCCATCTAAATACCATTCTTACTTCAGTAGTAGCTTTGGCAATAAGATTTATAGGCCATCTCCACTCTGGCATTTAAAGTCCCTTAGTATGAAAAAAAAAAACCAAAAACTCCTTAGGAACAAATCTTCCTTCCTTCTTTATTATTCAACTGCCTTAATGATATAATGCTGAAAAGTTTATCCAAAAAGTAACATTTCATTCTGCAGAAACTAAATAAAATAAAGACAGCGAGAATGCAATTTAAGTACATAAAGTCAACATACATCTAATGCCTTGCTTAAAAACTAACAGTGTCTTCATTTTTCATGCATATATTTACACATATGGTAGACTATACACTATTCTAATAACTCAGTTTACTACAAACACTGTCTATATATCACACTGTATTCTTTGATGACTATGCTTAGGAAGCAAGGCCTTAAATTTACCTGTTACAATTTTCAGGGAGGCTCAAGTTGCTTTCAGTTTATGACCAAAGAACAAACAGTTCTTCCACTTCTTCCCCCCCCCCCTCCTAATTGTATCTCTGTCTTACTGGCTGTCAATTTCATTTCAACCCTTTTATGTGTAGCAGTCTCCCTTGCTGGTGTGAAAAAGCCAAGCCTCCTCCCCAGCTCCCCTGCTGTTGTTGCCCTTTAGCACCAACCTTCTTCATGCTTGCTCCTTACTGCCCTTCCTTTAACCTCCACGATGTACAGGGCTGTTTCTAAGTGGCAGTGCCATTTTAGTGTAATCATTAGTTTAATCACTGCTGTCTCGTCACTGGATAGGTATTGAGCATCTCCTTGAAAGGGTAAGATTTTTAGATCCACTTTTACTCTCTAATCTATAGTTGTTAAAGACATTCACTACTTTGCTTATTAGCCTCATGCTTTTCTCAGACCAGGAATTGATGGAGGTGGCCTTCTTCTCTGGAGCATTGACTTTTTCCAGTAATGCCAGCTCTCCTCACCATAGTTCTATCATTCAGGTAAGGCCTAATTCTTCCCTTTTTGGCGCAGCCCAGACTATTACGATTTTTAGCTGATGTAAACCTGCATAGTTCCACTGAAGGTGAGTTCATGCACTGGGGAGGGGTCTGCTTCTCTATTGCCAAGGGGTATTTGGGAGGACAAGGCTTGGGAGAAAAGTGTACTGTCCCATCATTTAGGTAATTTATTAATCAGGCAAAGAATTAATTTGCTGAAATGCTTGTGACAGGAAGTTACAAGAAAAAAGATTCCAGAAAGGTTTGCTGAGACTGACTTTCAGGGGTCATTTTTATTTCAACTGCTTTTCTTGGTTTTTTTGACTCAAACACCCCAAGTGCATGAACTTTACTTAATAATGGTACTAATAAAATGTGATATTAAGTTAAAATATTCATATTCCCCCAAAGAAGAACCTGGGCTTCACATTGGATCACGGTATACACAATACTAGATGATTTGTTAAATCACCAGTATAGAAGAAGACCTTGAACCCTGTGCTTAATGTAATCAGACCCACATTGTCCAATTGTACTGGCATTAAATGCTGTTCTAATCTACCAGGCCTACTTCTTTTAGTGGAATATTTGCATAATATGATATTATACCCAGTAAATAATAGCAGTGCTTCATAAGGCAACACTAATTTACTTTGTCAGAAAATTTCTTTGTTGAGAGAGGCCTGTGCAGCTTTATGCCAGACTAGTGGACTGCAATGGCTCACTAAAATATTAAATAAATCCCAAACCTAAGAGCAAGAATAACACATTTAGTAACAGCCACTTCATATATTGGCTCAGTAAAAAACTAGAGAATCACACGATCCATCTAAAACCCCATCAAAACTTACTTGCCAGTCTAAGCCAGTGATGTCTTTGTTCACTGTTGTAAATTCAAAGACTGTAAGTTACTTCCAATATAGATCCTCAAGATTAAAATGAGGTTAGAAGTATATTAGTCAATCCTTTATAGATCCAGTTTCAAAAACTCACAACAAGCTCCTTATACATAGCACAGAACAAAATATGATGAAAAATACAGTGGCATGTCTCTGTGAAACAAAACAGGGGTAAAAATGATTACACCAAATGACTTACTTGATAGCAAATTTTGGTTCAGTTCCTCTCATAAATCATAAGGACTTTGCTGGATAATTTTTCTAAGGAGAATGAGTTACTGGCATGACATAGTCCTTCTATGACATTTGCTAATACACTTGTCTGCCAAACTGTGAAGCTAAGTGTTTTCATTGTTGAGTTAAAGAGGCTTAACATTAAAAACTTATGGAAATGGCTTTAATACTGAGATTTACTTCTAGAAAATGCAGTATCCCCAGGTACTTCATAAAAAAGATAGACTCCGTTTTCAATAGCTTCTGATGAGTTTTTATCTGTATTCATAATCCAGAATGTGCCGTTATAAATAATTAATCAATCAGCATCTGCTATGCTCACAAAACAGTTACATCAAAATTGACTGTTAGCCTGATTCTGCACCTCTGAAGTAGCTGAGAACTCTGCTTTTACCTTCTATAAGAAGAGGGTAAAGCACATCACATCAATCCCCAACACAGCCTTTGGGTCTGCATGAACAGAAGTTCTACATTAGAAGCTCAGCCCAAGCCAACAGAATCACTTTACTGGCTGGTGCCTAAATGAAATTGTCAATTTAATCAGTGTATTTTAAAGCGATTACTACTTGCAGAAGTATAAATGCAAATAGGAGGGAAATGGTGGAGAAGTATTTCAGATTAATTTCAGTTTGAGACTTCACGTTATTAACTCAAATTGTCCATTCCAAGTCTTTGCCACCAAGGAGGCAATACATCGTCAGCCATGTGGTGCTGTTGTCCCTGTGTTGGCAAGGATGGCACCCATGTACTCAGCTCTTCATTGAGGGTCATCATGCTCAGGGGGAATACTCATCATACATTTGCTTTGCCCTGATTCAATTGCCATTGATGGAATGTGGCTGTGGCTCAACTATCAAATTACTGTGAGCCAATAAACACTAATAAAATGTCCTATATAAAATCTTATAAAATCTTACCTCTTTCAAATCTGCCTTGAATGCGTTTTCAGCCTAACACATTCATTTAGGCTTTCTGCTTTTACTCTTCAAGTGAAGTTAAAACTCCTCTAAAACACAGATGTTATTCCAGTCCATCCTGAAAAAACAATAAAACAAACAAAAAACTGAATCCAGGGGAAGCCCTCAATGCATTTAATTAGCTGACACACTAGAAAACAGCACTGCTTTTGGATGGGACAGCTACCCTGGACACATTAAAGCCAGAAGAAAGCCACGTTTATCTTCAAAACTGCTGTACATGTTTGTGTAACAGTGAACACAGTAGTACAAACCAGAGATGGCACAAGGGCTGCAGCTCTTGCTTTTCAACCTTCTGTGCCTAAATCAATCTTGGGAGATTTCTTTATGAAGAAGGTAACAAAACCTGAAAATACTGAGCAGCCAGCAAGTAGTTTTATATAGAGTTTTCTTAAATCACACACAGAATCACAGAATCACAGAATCACAGAATCCTAGGGGTTGGAAGGGACCTTGAAAGATCATCTAGTCCAACCCCCCCTGCCAGAGCAGGGCCACCTAGAGTACATCACATAGGAACGTGTCCAAGTGGGTTTTGAATGTCTCCAGTGAAGGAGACTCCACAACCTCCCTGGGCAGCCTGTTCCAGGGCTCTGTCACCCTTACAGTAAAAAAATTTTTTCGAATATTCAACTTGAACCTCCTGTGCTCCAATTTACACCCATTACCCCTTGTCCTATCACTGGTCACTACTGAGAAGAGCCTAACTCCATCTCCCTGACACTCACCCCTTCCATATTTGAAAACATTGATGAGGTCACCCCTCAGTCTCCTTTTCTCCAAACTAAAGAGACCCAGCTCCCTCAGCCTTTCCTCATAAGGGAGATGTTCCACTCCCTTAATCATCTTAGTAGCTCTGCGCTGCACTCTTTCAAGCACTTCCCTGTCCTTCTTGAACTGAGGGGCCCAGAACTGGACACAATACTCCAGGTGTGGCCTCACCAATGCAGAATCATGGTTTGTCACCTTTCAGTGGTCTTCCAACCCATACCTACAATGCTGCCATCAGTGATACTCAAACTCTTTTACCTGCTTTTGCAGAATTCAGAGAATTTCCTTTCATGAAAACAGTAGCATTGCATTGACCTTGTTACAGGACATCCTGCGTCCAGGTGAGCCATAAAGTGTCATCTCTCATACAAGTCTGAGATTTTGATGCTTGAGAGACTGAAGATGCTGTGTTTGGTTTTACATAAATCAGAAGAAGCAAGGATTCATTTTTAAATCCTTATATAATACAGATTAGTTTGGGAAATTGAAGCCACAGCTAGAATGCAGATCTCTTTCTTTTTGTCAGCTGCCAAAGCCTTGTTCTGGGCTACATTAGGAACTAATACTTAGCTTTGATTCACATTTACTGCTGTATAATCTCGACACGTATCTTTTGTTCATTATTGTCCAAAAATCTTACTTTGACAGTGAACACAGAGAATCCTATGTTTTAAATAGTTCTACTTTCAAAAAGCCTGCTAGTTTCATAACTTACTCAGCAACAGCTAATACAAAGATATGGAATTTATGTAGGCAAGAGCATTGGAACTAATGCTACTGCAAAGGCATTGCACATTTCTTATAGTTATGCTCCTCATATTGCTAGTTAGTCACATACTTAATGGCAGCAGGGATCTCTTCAGAATTGGCTTTGCTTATTTTGCTTTGTGCAAGATACTGCATGATCATTATTTAGGGTTGTAAATAATTCCTAATTACATCTCAAGGGGTCCATTTTGCCTACCTAATCCTTGAAGAAACTACTCTCTTCTGTTTATACAAGCTTGGGCCATATATTTAAGCTGTGATGGTACAAACGTTTACCTGCACAGCAACATCTCATAGAGAAACTGCTCTCATTTTTGCATTTCTTGCCTGTGCAAGAATTCAGAGAATGAAGATGCTGGTATGAAGTATTCCATCCTTTACAAAAAAAAAGGAGTCTAAAAATTATTTTGCCTTGAGTACATAATACTCACAACCAAGAACATGTGGTAATGAACAAAAGCCTTTTACTTTTTCCCTTTAACTCAGGCTGTCACCACTTTCATGTTTATTTGCCAGATGCCTCCCAGCTGCTAATTAAGCTTGAATGAATTAAGGTGAATTGAATCTTGCCTGAGCATCTGCTGTTCTCCTATTAGCATGGCAGGCAATGAAAGGAAGATGATGCTACATCTTTAAAAAAGCCATTTATACTTAGAATTACTTCTTGCAATAGACTAATACAGAACTTTCTTCTCAGAACAAATACTGTGTAAGTAAAAATAAAATGTGTTGTAGAATATGCCAGGAAATCGATTTCTGTTGTAATTCTAGCAGTTTTATCAGCAGATCACCATAATATGTAATACGAGGACTAAAGTTTTAAATTACATTTAAAGATAAAGAAAGAGCCAGGTATAACACAATCCACAAGCTCAGTGACTTGATCAGGAGTGACATACGTGTAGCTTTAATTCCTCTTGTTTTTTGGCAAATTTCCTAAAAATTAAAATATTCTGTGGGGTCTTCTTTCCCAGAGAAAGGAAATTTCTTATGTGGCACCGGTGTCAAAACAGTTCCCTGCAAGGACCTTAAAATGGGAAGCAGAACAAGAATTTTTGACTAAGTCTGTCTTTGCTACATAGAGTTACTGCTTAAGGAGCCTAAAAGTCTTGGTTCCTGTAAAACTGCAGTTAATATAGTATTAAAAAAAAAAGAACACAATATTAAAAATAGTTATGAAAGAGAAGCAAAAAGTAAGTCATTTTGATCCTGGAGACACTTTCAGATTATTTTAGATGCAAAGAAGATCTCTTCATAAAAGAAATATAAAAATGATTAAACATCTGTGCCTTGAGAAGGTGCAGAGTTTGCTTTTACACAATTTGCAGTAAGTCTTTAAAGTGATAAAATCTTGAATATTAGATGTGCATCCCTTAGGGCTTTCATTTCATTTTTATACTGAAAAAAAGGCTAATACAAGTTCATAGTAATCAAAAATGGTCATAATTGCCACTACTAAAATTGTCTGTACAAGTTTGTACTTTTTTACAGAAAACTAAGTGAAAATTAACCAAAGCTGGTCCTAGTTAATAAATTTACTTATTACACAAGAGACAGTCAGAAAGTGAAGTTTATACATTTAAATGTCTAGAAGTTAGAAACACAGTGCCTCAGCTGTAAGCATGATAAATTCAAGTACTGTAAATGGTGTATTGTGGCAATTAAAACCAAAGATGCACAATTGTAAAACTGCTGAAATAATGTTTCTTGCTACATGCCTTCCCTTAGGAATACACTGTTGAAGGAAAATCTAACAAACTTTACATCCAATAATGAATGTTCTTTTGTTTAAAGACAAATGAGAGTTATTGTACCCTTTCCTGATTAAAGATGATTAAGTATTAATGCCCATTGGGCTAAAGAACAAAACGAGCTATTGATCCAAAATTGGACAAATGTATTTGGTTTATTCAGCTTAACTGAATTTAGCCAGCTGATAATGGTAAACTCAGCTCCATGAGAAAAGTATTTAATGATAAGACTCTGGAGATTGTAATGATGCTTGGCTTGTCGTGAACATTACCTAAAACACATTTAAGTACTTAGATAAATTAATCTTCATCACTATATTCTGTCTGAGCAAAATAAACCAAGGAAATGGCTCTAATATGCACACTGAGGGAATCTGAGATGTAGACTGCAGGACCTGAATAATTCACCTGTGCTTGAATAAAATCTGAATACTCCATCAAATCTGAATCTTCCATTCTTTTCCCCCCAGATAAAATACAGTAAAAACCTAATTGTTTTTCTCTTCACTGGTATATCCTGAATGGAAATAAATGTGAAAAGGAATACCAGCTGGAAAATTATTCCCATTTTTTAGTGAGTCAAAGTTCATGAACTCTTCTTCTTGATTTATTTTATAAGTGTGTCCAAAACAAATCTAACCCTCATCACTAAGGAATGCAGCATTCCTGCAAAAGCTTTCATGATCCTTTCTTGGGATCTTTTCAGGATCCTGTGTTGAACCATTTAAAGGAAAAAGCCAAGAACAGCAAGACATCAGTGTGACAAACAGGAGACAAACACTAATACGAAATCCAGAGGAATACTTGCAAATGAGCAACACAGAATGCATTCTGGATGTTAAGTTTCAAATTTGAAGCTATTCATTAATTCATGAATAATTCATAATTCATACTTCATAACCATGATGAATAGTAATTACACATAAAATGGAAAGTGCAGGAAAATTGATACTGAAGAGATAACAATTGATATTGAATTGATGAGAGATGAGAAATATTCAGCATCTCCTTTCTTACTGAGCAGCTAATCTCTATATTATAACTTTATCACTTTCTCAAAAACAAAGCACACTTTCTACCTGCACTTCAACATTTTAGTAAGAAGACATAGAATCTTTATAACTGCCTTCTTTATTGACCAGCCCTGGTTAAAAGAAGGTTCCTGTGTGTGAAATGAAAACCAGAAAAGAAAGAATTTAAATTCACAACAAAATAAAAGACACGGTTACTGTAGTAGCTTCATAGCCAGATGAAAAAAGTAGGCAGGACTGCTTAGGAGGGGAAAAACCTTGTGCAGTTAAATTTGTATCTCACAGCACCATAGAATTGTTTCAGTTGAAAATACCTTTGGGATCAGCTCCCACCTGTAACCTAGCCCACTGTGAAATCCACCACCAAACCATGTCCCTAAGCAATATATCTACCTGTCTTTTAAATATCTCTATGGATGGCAACTCAACATCTTCCCTGGGAAACCTGTCCCTGTTCCTGACAACTCCTTCAGTAAATAATTTTTTTCTAATATCCAAAATAAGCTTCCCCTGGCACAATTTGAGGTCATTTCTTCTTTTCCTATTGCCTGCTACTGGGCACTACCACTGCCACTACACTGAAGCCCTTTGTCAGAGTGCCTTCATCACTTGTGACAGCTCAACAGGCAAGGTTGTGACTCGTTTGGTCAAACCTGCTTATGCTCCTAACTGAAGGACCACCATAAACCTCCCAGGCTTTCTCCCAGTGTCACCACAGAGAGCTCAGCTGTCAAAAGTTGTAATTTCTGGAGATATCAATCTGCACAAAAGACACAGAAGGCAACTAAGAAGGAAGAGAGAATCACATCACTGACTCTTCTTCCAATTTATATCCTTTCAGGTTTTACCTAGGTGTGGATAAAGATACTAAGAAACAGGTACGTCTTTCCTTACACTTGTAAGCTGGGTTGCACAACTGCTAGTTAATTTAGTTTACCTGGGAATTCTTTTTTTTTTTTTTTAACCTTTCCTAAAGTCTGGGCACTACATAAATGCTGGGTTTGTTTTTCCTTGAAACTGGCTTTAAGTGTAGTCAAAGCTGCAGTTTAGTCTAAGAAATATGCGCACGGCTTAGTGATAGGAAACTAAAAAGATTCATCATCATTACCAAAGATGTCTTCATAGTGGTTTATTTATGCCTAAATAGTCTTTTTAACACCCAACACCCAAGGTTGAAAGAGTTAATACCAATATGCTCCATATCTCATGAGTTTACCAAACTGATGCTACCTAGTGGTCTTCATTACATATTAAATCAATTTTTAAATGGCTGGTCCAATAGTGCTAGTGAGGAGAAAGGTATTAGTCTGAAACACAACTACCTATAGGCATCCCACAATGATAGTTACACTATTCTGTCTCTGCTCTTAAACGTGTGGATTTTGCAGATGAGTGAAGAAACAAAGGAAGTGTGGTGGCATTCATGGAGCAATTCACTGTGTGGCTTTGCAGGTAAACTGTAAACTGAGTGCTTCATAAATAAGTTCATTTAAAAATTAAGGTGTATGCCTGTTTTTTACTTAATAGTAATACCTTGGAAAACAATTAAGCAATCATGTCCAAATCAAACAAGCAGTTAAATTTTGGTTTATCATCCAGTAAATAAAATACAACTGATCTCTACATTAGTAAATAACTGAAAGCAAATAACCCTAAGCATATATAAGAGCATGAATAGGCATTATATTTAGACACGAGAAGTTTTTATTTCATTTTTTTCTAGTTAAATTTCAATATATCTGTGAATATGTCAAGATGACAGAATCTCATTTAAAAGCTGTGAAGACAGCTGACAGAAAGTGCATTAAAAATTAGATTTTGAATTCAAAGAATGAAAGCTTTAAATCACTACAGGCATGTCTGTAGGACAAGATTGATACCAGATGCTATTTAGTACATGTTATTAACAAACCATTCAAGCCTTGAAGGGACCTTGTCACTACATAACTTCTGTCTATGTAAATAAGATTGAAGCAAGGATTTATATTGCTAGAGATATCGAGCATCCAGTACATCAAAGGAACAGGACAGAAAGTACTGCTCAAGTTAAAGAAAGTACTAGAGAATACTAAAATCTATGACTTTCTCCTGACTTTGCTTACAGACATAAATCACTTTACAGCTCCACACAAAATCTATCTCATGAAAGCATTGGCTTACAGAACAAGAACAAACCCCTACAATTGTCTCTGTGGTAAGGAAAAAAGTACTGCATTAACCAAATATTGTATTATTACGAAGTAGCACACATTAATGCAGGTAAGTCAAATTTTAAACTCAAAATATATGTACACTAGAGGACTTATCAAAAATCTTTCCTTTTCAGTCTCTCTTCCAAAGGTCTTCCCATTCTTGGTTTTCTGTGAGGTTTTGTTGTGTAGGTTTTTTTCTGTAGCAGCAACATTGTGGTTTCAAATACTCATTGCTCTGGGGAATGTTGTGATAGCTTTTTCCCTGAACTTCTGGTTCATAACCTCCACTGACATACTCATTGAGTATTAATGTGACACTCCTGCCTTTTCCTGTGGTCTCCCTGATTTACCAAAATGATTTCTCCCTTGCCTTCTAGCTTAGGCATTATATACATACTTAAACATGAGGCACTTCAAAGTGTTACCAAAGCACAATAATGCTTTATACCATTCCACATATATTTTTTCAGATTTGTAATTATTAAGATTGAAGAAACCTCTAACAGATCACTCAGATCTGTATCTCAACACTTCTGTTTGAACTAAAAAAGTTCTCTGAAACACCCAGCCTGGATCTTAAGACCTCCTGAAAGTGAACAGACCACGTATTTATGTAAATGCCTGAATACACAGTATGGCTGTTTGGGGGTTTTGGTGGGTTTTTTGTTTTGGTTGGTTGGTTTTGTCAGCTTGTGTGTTTTTGTGGGGGTTTTTGTTTGGTTGGTTTTTTGTTTTGTTTTGTTTTCTTGGCTTGGTTTATAACCTAAAATTTTAAGCAGTATATAAATAAGTATTTACTAATCAGAAGCTTTCAAATCACATTATTTGAAAGCAAAATTTTGATGGTTTGGGATTTGAACTTTAAGGCACTATGTGGTTTTGTTTGGTTTTTTTTTGTCTGAGATATTGCTTTCCTTGTGCTGACCTACAGCCATGGTAACCACAGTAAAATACCTGAACTGCAATCTCCCTTTTACAGGTTGAAACAGCAGCTGGAAGGTCACTCTGTCAAATAAAAAAACTTTGGAATTTACTTGTCCAGCAAAATCATAAATCATATTTATCTTTGTTCATTATCAGGATACTTTACTGGTGTTGTTTGCATTCTGTAAGTAGAATTGTGTCAGGAAAATGAAGCATTTGGGAGCCCATGAAACTGATGGAAATCTCTGAGAACAGATTATGACTGCAGGCTATAGTGCCTTTTCCAGATGACTTTTCACCTTGGCAATTCTCTATCAGTAATCAAGAGGAGATACACTTGAGCCATCCTGAGTGAACAAGGGGGAGCCTGTATTGGCAAGAGCAGCATCAGAAAGGCCTGGATCATCTGCAGGACTTTTTAATTTCATGGACAGACTCAAGGGTCCAATCTTGACTTCTGACAGATGGATTAGAAAGAAGTCTGCAAACAGATCCTCAGTGAGGTTTACTCCTCCAAGCTCCTTATGCTTTTAATGAGGCTATCTGGCCTACGTTAATTATTGCTGGAAAAATTCAGCATCTATCTGTTTCTCCACATGGCAAATAAGAATACATTTCAATGTTCTTGCATTGAAATTCAGAATTGTCAGAAATTCTGCTTGCTATCTCTTTGGTGAAACAAGCCCAGAGACTTTACCTTAACATGATTCCTACCCTCTGGATTTGGTATAATTCACTAATGTCTCCCTTTTAAAGTTATTGCTATTATTTTATTTTAGCCTCATACTGATCTGTCAATTTGGAATTACAGTGTTACTGGATTTACACATATTATTGAAATACAGGGATTTATTTAGTTTTGTGTTAGAAAGGGTGTCAAAACACAGGAAACTTAGCATTCCAGTGTAGATGTCTCTATCTACATGATGTGACTTCTTCTGGTTGCTTTTTAAATTAATCACCTTCTCTTTGTAAGTCTATTCATTGTAACCTCATCCTCTAATGTGAATATTACAGTCTCCTCCCAGGCTTTACTGAAATCTGCATAAATGCCCTTGATTTAAACAACATCCAGGAGTTTTAAACTCTGCGATACATTTCAAACAGCAGAATTTATAAGAAGTTCAAATTCTTTACTAAGACTGCAAAGTGTTACTGTATTTGATCCAGTCAGCCCACAGGCCATATTCATGGAGACTGTCAGTAACTGCACGGAGAGGGAGAGGAAATTCCTGTTTCTTTTCTAAGTACTGAAAATCAGTTACTTTACTATAATAAGTGAATTTTGGTTTGATTTTTAGAACTGTCATAAAGCAAAGATGACCTTTGTGAGAGCACAGGTTTTTCTAGAAAATTTTAACCTCTGAATGCCCATGCAGAAGTGCTTACTCTACCCTGCTCTGGTTATGCAATGGGTACCTGTTTGTATGGCTGGTTTTAAAAAACTCTGGGAGTGCTCTCTTGCCTTTTCCAGTTGCTAGCAAGACCAAGGGGTGAAAACTGCAGCCAGGTGTGGTCACATTGCAGATTCATTCTCATCTCATTGACATTCCTTACATGGCACAGCTGGCTTGAGACAACACAACACCCTTAACTTTTTATCACAAGAGGTGAGCCTTCTCCTGGGTAATTCACAAACTTCTATTTAATAGTGGAGCTCCATGTAGCTTCTGTACACCACTGGCATAATAAAAACCTGACAAAATGTAGTGTGTCCTGGACTTTTGATCCTAGTTGAATTAATATTGCAACAAACAATGAATTTAAAATATCAACTTAATGCTTATGAGTTAAGTCATCTCACATGATTCATGGAAAAAATAGAATCAGAGAAATGAAAATATATAAACTCAGGTCTCCTCTCTTCAGTTATTAAGCAGAGATTTAGAACCAAAGCCCAATCATGTTAAGGTTGGAGCCACTTACCAACAAGCAAATATTTCATCCATTTATATATTAAAAGCTATTGAAACATATATAAAAATATTGCTCTAATATGCTGGGAATATATATTTAACAGAAAAAGAATAAATTCCTTTTTGACAAAAGAAGTAAATTCTAACCTGCTGTAATGAAAGTTTGATCTTTGAATACTGTGGTCTCATGTTTATTGATGGCAGCTTCTTTGATATGATAGCACAGTTATTATTTTCTGTAAAACATTGAGAATCTCATTGCTTGTGAAACTTCCAAAACAAAGTTGAATCTAAATTATGCAGTATCAACTTGAAATTGGCACGCAGCCTTTTCTATATGATAGGGGACAATTAAATCAGAGATAATGGAAGGAATAAACTAATTCAAGCACAAATCACTAGAGAAATTACTGAAGAAATGTAGCATACCAAAACAGGTGAGAATGAGCAAATAAATATTACAACTTCAATTAAAAAATAGAGTATTTAATGGACTGGAAAGGGGTGTGGGAATTAATGTGGGCTGATATATTTCAAACCACTGAAGTAAATCCATAATATCTGTTTGCATTGCTAGGTTTTCATGTCTGTGGTTGCCTGTAAGTCATATTTTAGGAAATAATAATAAAAAAGATATATATATGACTAAAATAGTGCTATTTACTGCTATCAGAATCTAACTGGAATAATTTTATAAAGCCCCACATCAGGAAGAACACTTATGCTTTTGGAACAATAATGCTGGTTAAAGATCATGCTGATCTTGAGAAAAAAGCTGTTACACTATGGACTTTGCACATGAGAAGGAATAAACAGCCTCAGAAAAATTCACAGGTTTTGTCAGCAATGCTGCAGTTCAAAACTGAGGTGTTGGAAAGAGCTGGTAAAAAGCCCAGCTATACTTGTGAGAGGTCTTTCTTAATGTGAAGGATTCTGAGGATGGACCTGCTCTTTTTGGAAGATTCCTGCAGTGTGTATTAGAGTGGACCAGCTTCTGGACTGGAAGCTCTTTCCTTGAAATTATTTCAACAAGATCTTTTTTCATCTAAGCAAAACCAACCACAAAAACATTTAACTAGCAGAGGGATTTGACTTGATATCAAATTGGTAGGAAATATTCACTGTTCAATATCAGACACTGGCATGCTGCCTCACAGGTGGAGAAGTGATGACAGAATTTTTTTTGTATCATTTATTCAGATTGTTAAAATATCCCCTAAGTGCACATTCTAAGCACTGGGTGCCTTTTCCACTGCTTAAAGTGAAGACACACAGCAATAGAAAATCAACAAGTGCACTTTCTGCCTTTAGGGTATCACTGAACAATATTAATTCAGCACCCTGTCCCACCCCTGATCCCCTCTGAGAATGTAATACTGAGCCCAGTGGAGAAAAGTAGTAAATATTGTGAGTTGCTCAATTCCATCACATGAACCCAAATTCCATATTTCAAATACATTTCATAGCTCTGCAGTATGCTGATATTTGATGGTTACAAACACAGCTTCTGTTTAAAATAGCCAAATTTACATTCTTTCTGAGGGAATAATACACTGATGGAATAGCCATACAACTATTTTTCAGTGCCTTCACATATCGCGCACTACTGGTAATCTTAAGCTCTCTTATTTTGGAGTGTCTCCCAGACCTTACTGACTGTGAATGTTCAGGATGCAGAAACATTCAGCACTCATTTAACATGATGGAATGCACTATGTTGGTAATGAGGAATTCAGAGATTATTTGAATATCACTTCACCTTCTTTAAGGCACCTGATATATTTAAGAACAAAATCTACTCAAAAACAGTACAAACCCAGCCAAGGATTGATCATTTGGAACTGAAGTTGCTCTGGTTGTCTTCTTTATTAAAAAGAAAAAATAAATAACATATCATCTCTTACCAGGGAAAACCTTCATAGCACACCAGTTCTCCTTGGATTTATAGATGTATACTGATCAGCTAGCCAGGAAAATATATGTTGCCATGCACATGAAGCACACTTTATTTATTTATTTTTAAAGACATGCTTGCATAACAAAACAGTGTGTTCTTGTGCTGCTTTTTCGTATTTTAATATATCTTAAAAAAAAAATAACAACAGTTGAGTGCAACTTAAACATTAACTTTCCAAAACCTGACTAAATTACACTGCACATTCAATTTATTCTACCTTCTGGAACAAGCAAATTGAATGTGATGTGTTATAAGAGGAATAGGCTCAGCACTTCTATAAAATTCAGTATTTTTGTTACCAAACACCAGTTTGTTAATTTGAGAATGACTGAATCTTATGGACTGGAGCAGCGCAGAGAAGTTCAGCTATTCGGATGTGACCATGCCTGGAATTAAAACTGCAGAAGGGGAAAAGGAATTTCAAGGAAAGAATGTCATGGTTCACAAAAGAATGTCATGGTTCACAATTATATATGTATATTCCTAGAAAATCTCCCTGATATAAAATTTTGTTTGGATTTTGGAGGAAGGAGATTATTTTGTTTTGTTTTTTTTTAATTCATTATTAACAGCAAAGCTGTAGAATGTTTGTTAGAAGCATTGTGCTCAGCCTCTGCAACTGGAATACAACTACTCAAGCAACCACCTGAAATTTCACCACCTGTCCATAAATGCTGCATAGTTTAAAAAAAAAATAAAAAAAATTAAAAGCGTATCCTGCTCTGGATGTACCTTCTACCTTAGGCATTTATTTGACCCCTATTACTGTACTATCAAAGAACCTCACAATCTTCCTGGCTTTATCCTGACAAACCCCCTGTGAGAGTTTGCTATTATCTCTGCACTCATGCTGACACTTTATGTTTCAAGGAAGTAGAAAATCAAACTGATTCAAATGTAATACTTTCCCTTTTGGCCTTGGAGGCCCAAGGCAGCTCTTTCTAAACATGGTTTCAATCATGTTTCACAGATTAAATGAATTATTCAAGTCCGTAAATCTACATTTTGCAGAAGATCTGCACAGCTTCAATATCAAGTTATAAAAAGTCATCATTTCTCTAAGCTGCCTCTTAATGGTACAGTTCTGAGAAAAAAAAAACATGCTGGAAGTGTACATCTTTAGTAATGTATGGCAGTTTTACAATAAGGGCTAAAACTGAGTTTCTTCTTTTCTTTAGGAAAAAAATAACTCACCAGTTCAAAGAAGGACAATCTGTAATTACATTTGAAAGAGGAGACCTAATTTGTACATCTGATGGTGAAAAAGAGGTTACAGGTAGGATTTTCTATTCCCAGTTTGTCATACCTCTCTTACAGATTAATTTTACCCAGAATTTGAACAGACATTACATACATTCCTTGGTAAACTTGGAAAGAATCCAATATTCTAAGATGGAAAAGAGATAAAAGCAGAGGAGAGAACTGATTAAGGGGTTAAATTTCAGTAAATGATACTTTCAGTTTTTCTGGTTTCCAAATAAACCATTGTTTACAGTTTTCCTTTTCATTTTACTCAATGGAAAGGGAAGAAAATATAGAGAATTGATAGTGGTATCAGAGATGAGAAATTCTGGAGACAGCAGTTCTTCCAAAAGGCATTGGAATGATCAAAGGAGATGGCATGTCTTTTTTTTTTCATCAGAATAATGCTCTTTCAGTGGTGAAGAGGGATAAACCAACAATCAAGGTGTAAAATGGCAGGAAAGTTGAATAACAAATCAGCTTTAAACTTTTAATAATAACAATGGTTGCCCTATTATCCTTTCAAGACTAATGAGCATTTTCCTCAGGGGAAGTGAACCCATTCCTGGCCCCATGCTGTGCCCTCAGCTGACTCAGGACAAATGTTTTGGGACTAAATGTAGAACCAGATCAGGGAGGTGAAAAGGTGGCTGTTGCTGTTGTAATTATTATTATTTCACTTTAATACTCAGTCTCAACCTCCTGGTGTGCACTCAAACAATGGGTTTAGTTACCAAGGGGAGGATAGATACCAAATTGGGTGGCTGGATTTGCATGGAGAGGCTCCTCACAGAGCTGCTGTAGTGCAAGGCAGGAAGGATATCATTTGAGCATGGGAGCCTGTCCATAGAGACCAACATGACCAAGGCTCTCACAGCCTGTCAGACAGAGCAGCTGTGAGATACCAGCAGCCCTGGAGAAGGCTTGGGCCTCTTCATCTGGAAACTGCATGATGTTACTGACACAGCACCACTAATAACCTGTCACTGGAACTACAGGTAATAGTGGGAACAATTTGCAGGGAAAAAGTGAAAAGCATGACCCAGGCTGATCTGTCATAATCTGTGAGGACTGTTGCTTGGATCTCAGGAATTGTATCACATCTCATTGCATTCAGTGGCCTTTGTTTTTATAAACAGCTTCCTCACATGTTCACTTACAGCAATCAGCTGGTGGTGGTTCCAGCAGTCATTTCAAACACCTTCATATGGAAGTATCTTTTAACAGAAAACTAAACAACAAAACCAGTCAGAGAGCAGTTTTATTTGCTGTCTGGCTTTTAGCTACTGGTAGAAAAGAAAGATGAAAACATACATTTCATCAACATTTTTAGCTGTAAAAGCTGTTTTTAGGGATATCTCTGATCTACTGTCCTACTAAGCAGAGACTGATGGGATAATTCTCTATCCTCAAAACTTGTAAGTAAGCAAGAACAGACAAGCACTGCTTCCATTATTCCTTACTACATAGTGAGAACAAGAACTGCTTGTTTTCTTAGGTGTCTGCTGCTTTCACCACTCAATTTGTCTGTGTTTTCTCTGTTTTACCCATAAAATGCCCCAAGACAGAATTTTTCTATGAGAGGTTGAATATACTGGTAGAAAAAACACTGTGAATACCATCTTGAGGAAGCTAATATTATCCCTGTTTTTTCTAGCTCTGTTTATGTGCTATGTTGTTACCATTTATCCTAAAAGGCAATTAAAGTATTAGTTTCAAATTATAGTCACAAATGTGACTTATTTTTAGTTAATGAGTTCATTATGAACCTGACAATCCCGATTATTAAGCAAACTATTAATTTCATCTGTTCACAGCTGCTCATGTACTCCACCACAGGTCACTAAAGGAACTGGGCTACTGTTGCTGTTCCCTGAGTGGAAATCTGGAAGATTTCAAATGTGAGACCATCAAATAATTGACGCTAATTGTGGAATTAATTATACTGGATGTCACATAAATATTAGGATTCAGGAACATTTTCATAAACATGGAGTAGTTATCTGAGCACTAAGAATAACACAGGCATGTTAATTACAAGAAGCTAAGCACTGCATTTGATTCATTGAGCCCTTCATGTCAATCGTCTGGCATTCTGTTAATTCTCTTTCTTCAAAAACTGAAAAAGCTCTACATGGTTCTTTCTGTAGAAATCCTTGTTTTCTAGTCTGATGGACATTAAATTTGGAATGCTTTTCAGTACAGCACTGTAAATTAATCACACAGTATATTAGAGGGACCTGCTTTTCAACTAAGTTTTTCTTGCTGTTTAGTTTTAAGAAGTTGCTTTCTGCTTTGCAAACAGTGACAAAATTAAAAAAAAAAATATTAATGAAACATAGAAAATTTATCCATTTGAATAAAACTGAAAATTGAAATATTTCCTTTAAAGATCCTGATTTTTAAGGAAGTTTGCTACATTGTTCCACACATCACTATAGCAGATTATTAACAACTGCTCATTCAGATGAGGTATTTTGCACCAAACTGCCTACAATCAGCTAGTTGACTATGAAACTGCCCAATTTCTGTGTGTAATCAAAGTAACTGTGTACACATTTGGCATGTAATTACATTTCTAAATTGATTAAAATCCATCCCTGAAACGACTGCACGCTAAGGCCTGGCTCCAATGATTAGTTCTTAAACTTCTTTCACAAGCTTGAGCAAATAACATATTTGCCAAAAAATGCTGCCAGCTGTGAAAGTTAATTATGATAAATGTAACACAGTTCTCTGATCACCAATGTACAGAGAGGGACTTTTTCCTTTTCTAACCTCATTGCCCATCAAGACAAAGATGGCGCTTCAGGTTTTTTTTCCTTTAACAAGGACAGATGGACTCATGAGTGACAGTTAAATTTGTTGGAGGTATTAAATTGCTAATGCTAATGCATTTTACAATCTTCTGAACTGATTTAATATATTAGACTGTCACTCAAAGTCTTAATAAACAATTCCACTCTCTTAGTTTAAAATCATCCTGTCAGATCTGGAGGTTTTCTCGATTGGCCTCCATTGTTAATGTGATAGCAGTTTACAAACAAATTACTTTTTTTCTTTCCTAGGTTGTATCACACAAGACTTCAGTGGGTGTTTCTCTTGTTTCCCTTTTTTATTTATTTTGAAACAGCTGTGCCAGAGCTTAATGGTGTGAATTTGTGCTTTAAAGCATCTGGTGCTTGTAGCTAGACTTCTCCTCCTCTTGCAAATAATCTCTCACTCATATTTGAATAGATCTTTGTTCTCATTTTAGGGTATTGCAAACTCAGCCTTGTGCAACTTAATACACTTTTGAAGAATGATTTCATTATGTTTATTCTAATACAGTCTAATTCCTCCATGGAGTGCCACTTTTGCTTCAGAGACCCATCAGAAGCTCAACAAGTACTGAAGTTTCATGTCTGCAGATGTGAAAAACAGAGGTACTCATTATGGCTAATAGGCTTTGACAGGAAGTCATTAAAAATAAAATATTTTCTCTAATTTTGTAGAAAAAATAGAAGAAATGAGGAATTAATTTCTCTGAAGTGCATTTATAGAGCAAACAACCTGGATATTTTGATTTTGAGACTCTCAAATATAAGAAGAGCAGCACTAGTATCAAAGGGTTCAGATTATTGTTTTGATAAGTATCCGGATTTTGATACTTTATCTGTCTGAGTGTTAAATCAATAAATCAGATAGCTGCCAAATAAAAACTTGTTGAGAATTCTACCTTAAGCTAGTATTAATAAAACTTCCTTATGTTTTGCTTGTTTTTTCTTAGCTGTGTGCTGGTGGGTGATTTCTGTGAACAGATGTATAAATTATTTGTAGTAGGATGTAAAACCACTGCAGCTGAAAAAATACAGATTGTTCTGATAGCTCATTCCATAATGTCCTCCTACTTGTTTAAGAAAGCTTCATTCCCAACTCTCACAATTTTCTTTATAGACTTCCTTAACTTAGTTATGCTGAGAGTTAGGTATTCCCTGAGGCAGATAGCTCTTCATAGATGGCTTTCAGTATAAGGATGAAGGCTGTTAATGAATCACAGAAGATACAGGACTAGTGAAAGCTACCAAGTTTAACACTAATGAAAACTATAGTACATCTGCCATCTGAGGATGTGTATTTCCTTTTTATGGACATGGTGAAGCCTCCATTTTGCATCTATGTATAACTAACTCAAAGCTACACAGAGAGATATAAATGTGTCCAAATGTGAAAAATTACCAGGATATTTTTTCAGAGGAGTTAAACAATATTCAAACTCAGTATGTTCCTCAAGGTTGCCAGGGCTTGACCTATATCCTTCCCACATCCTGCCTTGTAAGGTTTCTGATGATGTCAGAAAGCAGCTTGTCTTAGTTTAGTCATTTGCTGTTCAGTACCAAAAGTAATAAATCCCTTTGTATTATGGTTACTGGTTTACAAGTCCAGTAAAAGCAATAATAAAACACTAAGCAAAAGAAAAAGTGAAGATATTAAGCTGGTTTAGACTTTTGTTGTGATAATTCTACATCACTGTATTCTATTCTATTGTCTGATTTTCCCAGTAAAAATACTGCTGTGAAAAAATGTCATCCCTTCCTGAAATCTTTGGTTTTCCTCCATCATTAGACTATCATGGCTTAAAAAAACGTAGAAATATTTGGATCTCTAAATCAATGGGCATTCATCTGAGAATTCCTCTTGCAGCTTGTGTTAGAGGGTCAACATAAACGGAGCTGCATCAGATTTTGCAAACTAAAGATCTCTCTGCCTGTCTTTCTGTTTTTCTATCTTTCTGTCTTTCTATTTGTATATTGAGTATTCCTTTCCACAAATTGTACTGGAAACTTTCATCTGAATTGTAACTAGAGAAAACATGACTAAGTTGTTTTCATAACAGCACCAACTCCAAAGACCTAAAATATTATTTAAAGGTTCTAATTTGTTATTTCTTTCCTGTGTTAACATATCTCAACTTGTCATGCCAACTTTTGAGTTGTCATGACTGGTTGAATAAGTCACTGAATTTGATATTACCTTAGAAAGCAAAACACAGCATTGCTAATTGTTACTAGACAAGATATTTCTGTAATTGTTGTGGTATGGATGTTGGTGGGATTTTTAGGAAGGGCACTGGTTCATGGATATCTAATCTTTTCTAATTGACAAAATTTTAAGGCTTTTTTCTGACATATGATATAAACTTTCTCTGAAAGTGGTATAGATTCTGCCACCTGCTATGTGGGAAATTTTATGGTCCTGGGTGACAGAGAAATGTGGTTTGGACAAGCAAATCTGTTGCTGATGTTTGTTGGCCACCTAATACATAGAGGAATCTTTTTATATATTTGAATAGCTATATTGCAGCCTATTTGCTCAAGCTGATGAGTTAGAGGCTTTGTTTGATAAAGCATACTTACATTCCTGCCTTGCCAGGGCTCAGTAAAGTCTTCTTTGAAAAACTGACCTGGTTTAGTTAGGAATGATTTTTGCCTTTACCATCACGGACTCAGTTTTAGAGATCTAAAAATCTGTGCATGATTTTTAACCACTGTTTGCCATAAGTGTAATTAGATCCAGTGCAGCTCACGTGGCCAAAGTTCAGTTCTTACCACTAACTTGACAGTTCTTAAGTCTTGGTAGAAAGTGTGGGAAAGTGCTTTAAAGATCAAGATAATGGTATGTTAAAAGATGCAATGCTATAATAGTACTTTAGAACTTAGGAACTTAATACTATGAATATGTTTTTGATGACATAGGTATTTTTCTAATGAATACATTTCAAAAAGCAGTTACAGAAAAGATAGTAGAGTGAGAGGCAAAAATGAAAGAAATGGACAAAACCAGGCTTAGACAGAATACAAAAATTCAATCAAGATTACACATTTCTATTTCTTTCTCTGTTGTCCTGGTTCCCATTTTCTTCATTTCAGCATTACAAATAGGCTGAATTTTTATTTTAAAAGAGGGTGCCAAGTATTTCTTATGTTAGATTTGCAATTCTATGAACTCCACACAGCCTCCCTAGTAATAAAAGATAATAATTATGAATTGGCATTATTTTCATTACATAGTTGATCTTGCATAGATTCCAAGCTGTAACCACACTGGTCTGCCATTAGTGTGGGATGTGGGAGGAGCTGCTGGAAATGAACTCCCCACACAGTAGGTTTGTTGGGACAGCAGCTGTAACAGCTTCCTTAGTTGCCTCATTCCTTTGGGGAGCCATTCTGTAGCCTTGCTACATGCAGAACTCCCACTGAAGTCCTTGAGCAAGTCCATAATTGGGCCCTAGTGCACAGTTTAACACATTTGTTTTCATTACTGTGTTTACTATCGATGTTTTGGAGATGTCAGTTATGCTGTGCTCCATGGCTCTAAAACCGCAATCCGACAGCAATATTTGGTATTTCTTTTTGAAACAATAATTTAGCAATTATTTTTCCCCTTGTGTGTATGTTTTTAGAAAGTACCGATGTGTCTTCCAGAACAGAATGCAAACTCAGCACTTCTTACAGCATTTTATACCTGTAAACTCTTATACTTGTAAACTTTATGAAGTGGTAAAGATTGCATTCTTCTTGCAGGCTTTGGAGGCAGATGAAAATAAGAAAAAAACCTCTTCATACAGAAGTCTCTTTTCTTACACAAAATCTATTGCTAAATTTTCTAGAATTTATGGTTGGCATTTCAGTAGACTTTTATGTTTTAAAACATGACAACTTTTATCTTATTTTTTACTTTAAAGAAAGTGGATACTAAAAATTACATATTGCCATTCTTCATATGCATTCTGTCAGAAATCTTAAAATACAGTCTTTGAAAATCTTGCTACTGAGTATTAAAGGGAAGGGATTTATCCCATAATTGTCTTTGACTGAAGAATAGCTAATATTCTACTATTATTTTTTGAGTGAATCAGTTGTTAATGAGGAATATTTGCAGGTGGCACACAGCAAATAAATATCTTTGTTTCTCCTGCTAATCTTCACTGTACAGATAATCAGCCTTTTGAGGACTGAGACTTTGGAACTATTAGATGATAAGGATGTAGTGCTGACAGCTTTCTCATTTCCTCATGCAAAAATATGTTAGGTCATTTTTTTGCACGGGAAATATGATACAGATATATCATTGACATTTGATAAATAGAGAGGTTTTAAAAAATCGCATCTGAAATACTTGACATTCAGTACAGTTTTTGAAAATGATAAAATCATAATTGTAAAAAAGACCTGCAGTATTGCCAATCAGATTCTTGCTGTTATGTGCACCCTGGCACATACATCTTACTGTCCCCCCGCGGAAGAAAGAATGAGCATAAAGAAAAGAGCAATTTTCCTGCCATAAATTGTAAAGTCTGCCAAGCAGCTAAGTGATCTACCATCAATCAGTGTTAAATTCTCCTTAGCTGCAGAAAATTCAAGAACTAACTATTACTGAGAGATTTCACACAGTGACTAATAGTATATGACAAACACATTTAAAATCTGCATAGACCAGCATCAGTTTAAAATATAACATGAATAGTAAAAAATTCTAAAGATACCCTGGCGTGCAAAATAAGATATAATCTCCTCAGACACATATTGTACATAGAAGATTACCATCCTAGAAATGCATTCAATATCAATACAGAGCAACGCCAAGTATACAATATGACTTTATTTGGAATAGCACCTTTCATACAATGTATGCTGCAATGTTGCGTATATTCAAGCAGGACTGTAGAGCAAGGTGGCTAGGTTAGAGTATAAAGTAAAGATGACAGCTAAATAAAGCACTGAGCTGAATATACAATTATTACTCACATGAGGAGCCCCATTAAGTAATATTGAAATCTTGGGGTGAGGGAGGTCTTCTCCTCCACCATGTCATTACTGAAGCCACAACTACTGTGTCTGTTCCAGATGGCAAGCATTCAAATGAATGTGAGATAGTGCTGCTGCTTGCATACTAAGCTGGCCATTTCTCAGTTCAAAGATTCCACTCATGTCTGTTTAGTTTCCTTTAAAACATATTCTTTAGCTGCATAATATTTATAAGAACGGACTATATTAGGTATTAAAACCTGCCTGCACTTCTAGGTGAAGAGAAGTGCATAGAACTGGAGATGTATTTCCTAAATTTGCATTTTCAACCATTTAGATTTTTAATTATTTTCCATTAATTTTCCAGATTTATATTTTTTATTTAGAATACAAAGTCAATAATTCTGACAATGGTATTTCTAGCTATCTAGCTCTAATGGTCTTTTTTTTATTATTTTTTTTACATTCCCTCTGACAAAAGTGTGTTGCCAGAGAAGTCAGAGGGAGTAACAGGTTTTATTTTCTTGGGAATAGGACCTGTTATTTTGAGCTTTGTCAAGCTATGAAGGAGCCATAACAACTTAGGGCAAAGGTGTTTTTGCTCTGAATGGACACATACTCTGAAAGAAATAGAAATTTGTAAGTGAAAGCACCCAGGGGAAGCTGTGCTATACTGAGAATACCAGCAGTTCTAATCATCACCAAAGTGAGATGGAAACCACTGAATAATCATAATTGCACCAAACAGCTTCCCCCATTCCCTGCAGAAATAAGAGAAGAGGCAAACATATGGAACAGTTTACATGTGTTTAGGGACAATGTCTGTAAATTATTGTGTGATCTCTCAAATATTAGTCTGACAGAATGTCTCCTCATCTATCTTTCTGCCTCCCAAAATTAAGTATTCACATCTAGTTTGCTTAAAATCTTTAAATGATGAGAGAATACACCTCTGAATTACGACTTTCTGAATCATTCACTGAACAGTTTATATAATTGTGTCTCCTCTGAGCTGGATATCTGATATTTAAAGGGGATTTATTATATATGTTAAAGACACAACATTACAGATACAAGTCAGAAAGCCTGTTTCAATGAAAACCATAGATATTACAACATACAGAACTATTCCTTGCGTTTGAGCTGTTTCTTTTACCAAAGAGAGAATACTGTTCCTTGACCTTAATTCTACAAGAGCAGTCAACCTGCAGTGCTCTGAGAACAGAGACTTGGTCAGTCAGAATAAACAATACTTAAATAATCATTGCATTAGCTGTATTATAGCAATGATGCCATGGTTTGACACCAGTATGTGGCATAATTTCCATTTACAGAATTGCTAACAAGGAATCAGAAACAGCATAAAAATTATTTTGCATATTACCATCATGTGATGCCACCTGACTAACCCTATGAAAGCACATACCCATTTGGTAGGGAAGGAAGATACAAGGAAGAGATAGTTTGAAAATGTTATTAGTAGAAAAGATTCCAGGTCTGATGAGTGCCCTTAAAGACCAGGCTGTGTTACTCTGGCACCTAGAGGAATTGTTCTGAAGGCTATGAAACTCCTTGTAGAGAAACTGGGGACAAGCATGTAAAAGATTTAGCCAAAATCCATTTATGATAGCACACGAACTCAATGCTGAAAGAAGCCATAAAAGTGTATTGGATTAATATTTGCAATTTTTAGCTTTTCCCAAAGGAAAAAACCAAAACCAAGAACAACAAACAAAACCAAGCCATTAAAAAAGACAAAACTAAAGTAAAAGGGAGAGTATATTTAGACTGATGACTAGGCAGAAGGGTATTTGCCATCCCTCCCTTGTGCTCTGCTTCATGGTTAGCAAAAGCCTCTGATGTATTATCATCATATTATCTTCCTTTGGTTTTAACAGGGCTTTTTATGAATAAGAAATTTATGGCAGTATGCAAATACTCCATGAAGCTAGCAGCAAAAGAAAGTGCTATTTACACTGAAATTCATGTACTAACTAAAAACTATTAACAAAAGCAATTAACAACAATGGAGTTAGTCCTATTTCCATCTGTATTTTGCCATATACAGCAAATGAAACTCAGTCAGCAATACAATAATTTGCTAATTTTCTTCAGCTAAAATATAAAAATTGTTCTATTTATTTTAAAGCACATTTATCAAAGTAGTCCAAATCCCCAAATCCTGTCCGCTAAATAATTAGAAACCATTAAGGATATGAGAATTCACTCCCAGCCCCAAGCAAATTATTATTTCCCTAGAAGGAGTTCCAAAAAGGACTCAGGAGATAAATTTTGGCTTTCCTGATACCACAGATGAGACAGAAAGCAGCGATCTTATGGATCAAGGCCATCAGCAGATTCAGGTATTCCTCTCTTGTATGTATGAATGGGACCCACTGTCCACATACCACTTCTTTCCAGAGATAAGATACAGAGATACAGAGAAAAAGGGGAATGGAGGAACACAAGTACAGAGCTAGAGAGACAATCTTCACCTCTCTTCCTCCATTCTCCATAAACACAATATAAAAGTGTGGGGAGGAAGGTTGTACATGTCTTTTCTCTCCAGCTCAAACAAATATACACATCTGCTGAACCCAGTTGGCAGCAAGAGTGAAATTATGCACTCTACAGTTTCTAGGAACAATCAGATTGTACAAATATCTTTTGATTATTTTTAAATCCTCAATTTTATGGAAAATTTCTCCAATCCTGAGGAACAATCAGAGTAATCTATAAATCTGTGAGAATCATGACAGGTCTCTCTCCAGTAGTTTCTGTACCTGTTTCATCTTGACCTACAGAGCAGCATCCAAGTAGATAATACTGTCCTCATATCTTTCCCAAGTGACCTTGCAGATACCATTAACCTAAATGAGATTAGTCACTGGAGCTGTGCAGAGTTGCTTTTGGCAGATGCAGCTACAGCAGCAGCACTTACCAGTAAAAGAACCTTGTTTAAGAGAAAAAGCCTGGATTTGGAAGTTTTGAAGATTATCATAAGGACATATGGCATCTGAATTTCTGAATATGCTGCAGACAGGCTGGCATAAGGACACATAGCAAAAGCCAGAAAAGCCTCTGTGAAGTATACACAGTTTCATGTTCATTTTTATAATATACTGTGAGTGTTCACACAGAAGCCTCTCATTCATGAAAGTGAAGTTTTTTACTATCAATCACAAAAACAGCAAGCAAAAATGCTGAGATTTTATGTACAGTTATTCAGTCTGAGGGTTTTAACACTTGTGTAGGCAGCAGTAGTTATTTTACAGGCAAATGGTGTAATGGGGAATATGTTGATCGTTTGGCTACATTGTAGCATACATAAAATATAAGCATCCCAGCTGAAAAGCAGCCATAACGACACAATGGGGCATGTTTTCCTTTACAGGTATTTAAACATTTATGCTGAGGTACTAACCACTACTATAGAGAGTATCTTTTCTGTGGAACAGGACAATCATCAGTGATGAAACTCAAAGATTATTGTTAACCCAAACTCAAACTACCAGTAAGAATAGATTCAATTTTCCCAGTATCTTTCCCTCATCAAGAAGGTATCGTAGATGCAACTGTATTTTGTGCACTTTGAATAATTAGAGAAAACTTTGAAAAAAAGCATATATTCATATCATATTAAAACGAATTGCAAAGGGCAAAGAATACCCAGAGCAGAAAAAGAGAAACTTCCAGAAAGCAGTGCAACTACCTAAGATCTAAGAATTACTCTTTGAAGATGTCTTCCTCTTTCCTATGTATACAAGAAAAGTTTCTGAAAACTACAGTTCTTACTTTAACACCTGTGATAATTATACAGGTTTGGGATTAATCTAGAACTTTGTTCTTGAAATAACTTCAAGAATAAGGTCTTCTAAAAAAGATCTCAGCACGTGAATTAACATGATAACTACTATCTCATTACTCTAGGATTTAAAGCGTCACCTGCAAGAGAAAAAGCTGGGTTAAAGTTCTCTCTTTAAACAGAACAGCAAGCACAAGTAGCTGTGATGACAGTTTATATCAGAATGCACAGATCATTGGGCTGCAGGGTAATACACACTCTTGTTCTCTTTCTTGGTGGCTTACGGAGTATTTAATTATTCTATGTGAAGTGAAATAGCTTCACCAGAGTGGAGAATAGGATGAAATCAATCCTCTAAGTCCTTAATAGTAGAGTAGGTTCAAATGTTGTCAGGCAGATGAGAGAACTGAAAATAGAACTGCTAGAAATGGATCAGTTATCTGATCAGTGAAATTAAGTGGAGAACTATAGAGGGTGTACCTCCATTTTTGAAAACACTTCAAAGAAGGGGATAACTCTTCATTGTGAACCCAAACAAGCTCTAGACTTTCTTTTAACTGAAGAAAATCATGTTGGAAATATATCTTAAGATCTCTCTGAGTCTGCAAACTTGAAAAAAGTGCCATACAGTGTCATCCTCCAAATAATTAAAGTCTAAAATAGATTTAGATACCTCTGAGAGCAATGCTTGGGCTGCCAAATCTTTAATAAGTACCAATGGGTTTCCAGTTCGTGCTGCAGAGCTATGCATGTCAGTATTCAACATCGTAGGTGATGACCTCTTTGCCAAAAGAAAGTTAATTTTGTGTTTGCCATGATCAGGTAGAGTCTGTTTGAGGATGCATCTACCAAAACCATGAACAGCATATTTAATCCTTTTTTAATCACTTGGTACTATTACATAGGTGTAACTAAAAGAGAGAAAAACAGACATCTCTCAGCTGCCAGCATGATAGCTCGCTAGGCTGTCTGTCCTCTTGGTCCTTTCTCACAGCTCTGCAAGGTGCCTGCTGGCATTGCTGTGGAGGTATCTACTTCCCAATTTATCTGACAGGTGGTTAGCTATTAACATAAATAAAAGTCGTGACCTGTCTGCCACTTTCAATAATTCAAGTGCTATATCTCCAATCTGTCATGTCCTTGGCAGCCCTTTTGTTTATTAGTAAATGCATTATTCATTATGAAAAATTGTTAGGAAAATGTGCCTTAATTTTCATCATTTTAACTGTACTTCCCTACTATCCCTTTAGTGGACTTTTTCTTTGATAGATTCCAGCTCACCAGAACTAGATGGTGACTTGGCTGATACACCTCTGCGTCAGGGAACATAAGGGAGAATGGCACTCAGTTGCAGTCTTGTGTGAGTTCTTCCAGATGTGCAGAGATAGAAAACCTTGTACAGTAACTCCTCTGACAACACTGAAGTGAGTGAGTGGAAAAATGGGGAAGAGAAAACAAATAAACATGTATTTGCCATCCACAGTAGCCAAATTAATTCTGCATGATTAAATCTGAAGTAAAAATAATACCCTTGGGAGGCACTGTTCCTTCCAGTGGGGCTGCTTATGAATTGCTACTTAATCAAAATAGTGCCTTCTTCCTTTGTCTCTCCACTACAAAAATTGATTTATCCCTAAAAGGAAAAAAGGACTTCCAGTGTTTCATATCACCAAGCAAAACCTGTGTTTATCTTCTATTCCCTGTATAAAGTTTAATCTTAGAATTGTTAAAGACTTAATAAAGGCACTGGTCACTAAAGGAGCAGCAGCATTCCTTGAACTAGATGATAACCCTTCTTCCTTTCTGGAAAAAGAAATCATAATGAAATATACTGAGCATAGATCAGAATGCAAGCATTGGGGTAGCTTTTCTGTCCTTGTGTTAGCTTGGAAATTTCTTATGTAAATTGAATTGTAATGCTTATAACACCTGTTATTATGGCAGGATTTATTCAGGTTAATAAAACAGTAAAGTCACTAATAAAATATCGTACTATAATGTTGAAAAGGGGAACTACCATTACCAAATGGATGTGGTAGAAATCAGGAAGTAACTCTTACATACTGCAGGTAGGAAGATAAACAAGGATGTGTATACAAGACTGAGCCTGATGTGTGTGGGATCAGATGAGGCATCACGGCTTGTCAGTTTAAGTTCTTTAAACCAAAGTTTCCTTCTAAACCAACAATCTTCCATGCAGTTTGGATCACATTATTTAAACCACAAAGTTCACCCTTTGGATCGATAAATCTGTCTACCTGAGGATTTTGGAAGGTGAGTAATTTGTTTTAACCATCTTCCAGACAGTTTTTTAAATAGTCTTTTATACTGGTGAACTCTGCTCACAGTCCATTTTTCAGTCCTGTGCTGTTCATTTGTTTGCTCCCATTTGGTAGCTAAGTGTGGCTTTGCAAAGAGAATGTCAGAGACTAATGGCAAAAGTGCTTGCTAATTACTACTAGAACTCCCATGTCTAAAGTAACTTAAGGCACATGAAGCTTGTGGGACGTGAGTCAAATTAACAGGTAAACATGCCAGATCTTAATTGAGGGGATATTTTTTTTCACAGGCTTTGCTGTGTCTTTAGCTGAATTCTAGAGGATAGACTTTCCAGTTCCTTAGCAAACTGTTACATTGAGAAAGATTGGCTCTTGCACTCCAGTCTCCTGCTCCACCACATAGCTGCCCATTTTTCACCATTGGAGCTTTGTGTTAGCTGCACCAGTGAGATGTTTTTCTGCCACATTATTCATGGAGATGTTACTGGGCTGCTGCTTAAAGAATTTTAAGGTTAAATTCAGAGTTAAAGGAATAGACAGAGGCAGAAGCTTTCTTTTACCAGTTGTATGAAGAAAACAAAATACCATCTGACTTGAACAAAAAAAAAGGGAAAGTTAAAAATATGTAGGACAGAAATGCATTTCTCAAGTATTGTTCCTTCTCAGCTGTAAATGCATGTCAATTGTCAATTAACCTTGGCTGTTTAAAGGCAGAGATGAGCAGATGACTCTTCTTTATTTTTTGCTTTCTTCCAGTTCAATGTCAGAAGCTGACTTTCAATGTATGAACATAATAGGAACTACATGAGGACAAAAAGGTCTTTCTAACCCAGAGTCCCACCTCTAAAAGCAGCTGACACAGAGCAAGCACATAGCAGGACTTTCCCAGATACTTTTCAGCCTAAAATGATTTTAGCTCAGACATGTCCTGTCACAGGGGTCCACTTCATTTAATAAACTTTCATAATGCATTCTTTCACGATTTTTTCCTGTTAACATCCATGCTAACCATTAGCTTTCCGCTGAATGTTACAGTTTCCCACCCACTGTTAGTGACTGGGACAGTTGTGAGGCAAGGAGAAACCAAGAGTACTGCTTCACCTTTTTGCTGGAAGCAGAGAGTTTGCAGAGAATTACTACAGATGTAAACAGTTTCCTGGGAATGTGGGAAAAGCTACAGAAAGCTATTTCTCCATGGGGGAGTCAGCTGCACCTTTCCCCCAGCAAGAGCAGGCTACATGGTAAGAAGTAGCCTTTAACAGAAGGACAAAAGAAGAAGAAAATCAGTGGAAAGATGACTATATTTGCTATGAGACTGAAGATCATGTTGCCTCTATAGAGTAAAACAATGAATTATTAAGCAAAAGGAACATCTGAGGGAAACTGCTTCAAAAGTTACCAGATGGCAACATCTGTAACTCACTTTTCAGCAGTCCTGCCAAGAACTGAATACAACATCGTACCATATCATTTGTAGAAAAACACATGAACTGAGAATTCCTGCCATAATTGTTCCATGATTCAGCAATTCACCCAGCTAACTGCTCCCAATCACACAAAAACTCAAATAAATTTGAAACGAGACCCACATACATGCCATATGTTAGGATGAATGTAAAACCCCAAGGATGTCACTGGAAAGCTCATAACGATTATGCAGAATTCAAGAAGGAAAACAGTGAATACAAATTTGCAATATCTGTTTTTAAGAGGAAGGGCATGGGGAGCAGTTTTTTTAAGTTCAAGATTAACTTGCAGCAAGCAAATGCATGGCTCTTATTCCTCAGGATTGCCATAAAGTCAGTGGAGCAGATGCCTAATCCATGGGCAGATACAAAATAGGAAATGTTGAAAATGAGACAGGTTAATACTTCAAATTTACATAACCAAATACCTGGGGGCTAACTCTGCCACAGCCACCCAGGGGAACAGTTTATTCCTCAACACATAATACTCTTACAGTCGCTCATTATGTAACCTGTAGAACCTGAGGCTGAATTCAAATCTGACTTACACTTTGTGAAATTAGGATTCACCACTTTCAGTTCCTTTGAATCACTCTTAATTTACAGTGGCATAACAGATTAAAATCTGGCCCCTTGAATTTTAATACCTGCTTTGATTAGACAGTAGAAGAGCTTTAGCTTAAGACAAGAGCTATTAATTCACTCATTGTTATTCACACATAAAGGCTGATATGTCCTTATGTGTTTATGTACATGATAATACAGCTAAAAGTATTCAAAACGTGCATAAAATTTCAGGAAGGGATAACAGATGTTTTTAACTTTTCAATAATTACAATTAAGCATACAACTATATCCTGATATCTAGTGTATTGTTTGCCTTTTTTTACTTTCATAAGACTTTTACAAAAGCTTAAGGGGATAATTGGTTTTCTGGTGCACCTATTAAATGCTACCAGCAGTTTGTTTTTGAAACTATTTGTTCCCTGCAGAGTCTTCAACATCAGATTTTTTTAAAAGTAACATAATTAATTATAAATTCTCCGTGTAATTAAGTTCATTATAGTAATATGCTCATCTGATTTAGTCCTCTCCTATTCACCTTGCTTTTCTTATTGCAGGTTCTAAATTTTGTTTAAATTCTTTTCCAAGGAAGGAGCAGCTTCTTTTTTTCAGACTACAGCATGGAATGAAAAATGAGAAAACTATGTTCATCATTAGATACTGGCATCAGAGAAAACTTTTTTTAACTGCAAACCTCTGTTAGAAACTCACAGCTTCACACAGTACATGTCACACAGTAAGTCCCAGAAAAAAACAGTTTTCTTTTTTATTAATTCTTCTTTTCTCATCCTTTTACAAGTGTTTCTCAGACTCCCAGAGGATGCTGACCAACAACTTCAAAATCACTGCTAGTTCAAACCCCTGTTCTTGTTTTTTTGGTTTGTCTTTTTGGTTTTGTTTTGGACTGTCCACTATTTTCCCTATTTTTTCATGATTCAAGCTCTGGTTGCATCCTTAATTTCATTGACAAAAGGAAAACAGAGTATTCACTACTGTGTTAGGAGTAATAGAATTTTTAAAGCTCTGTTGGAAATGTAACAACTGTCTTTTATTATGAACCAAATTCAGCTGCCAAATAAATACAAGGAAGAATATTCTGACTTAAAAATTGCTAAACATGCAACTCTCTGCAGGAATTTTAGAAAAGACACACACAGTGAAGCCTGGGAAGTAAGAAGTGCTATATAATGAGAACACACTCTCTGGCCTTCACATTGCAAGATAAGACATTGTATTCTTAGCTATTTAGAACCAATTAACCTTTTTAGGAATACTACAGTTAGTATGACCCCATACTTCACATGTTGCATACTACTCCAAGGAGCAGAAAAGAGTGGGCAATGACCTGTTTTTAACATTATGTGGCCTATAATAAAGGCTTGTAAAACATTATGCCTTTATCCTTTGCCTATGTTTTCTTTTGCCAGAAATGGTGATGTAGAAAGACATGACACAGGTTTTCCAACCATCACAAGAGTGCCACATAATGGCAAGAGGTCAGAAAAGGAAAAAGAAGTCAGCCTGCTAGGGCCAAAGCTCTGATTCATTTAAATGAAGCATTTGATCCCACTTGCTATTATGACCTCATGCCATCACTTTCTGCCAAAAAAAACAACAAAAAAGGAAACTACTCAACTGGAAATAAAAGAGTAGATATAACTAGGCACCTCTATACTTATTTTAAAAGAAATTTACCTTTTATGTAATGTTCTGGACCTAACCTAGCTGACATTCATCACCTTACTGCTTTTTATGGTTTGAATTCCCTGCACACAGAAAATCATGTAAGTTGAAAGAATATTGGAATGTAGAGAAATAAAAAAATATTTGGTCTTTCACTCAGAGAGCAACATCTAGGCAAACCACTGGCCAAAGATATGATTTCACTCTGACATTGTCAACCTGCCAGAAAGAAAGAAGGTAGAGGGCATAATACAGATTACAAAACCCCGATTATTCCTTGAATTAAGATGGAGAACTCTTATTGCAGTAGTATTGATAAAAAATAAAACTCCTAAATTAGACAGAGATCCATAATTATGGAACTGCTTGACCCAAATTTCACACGCAGGACTGAAATCATATTTGTGGAAATGTAGGCCATTTATAAAAACTTCAGGTGTTATTCTGATACAAGTAATGTATCATTTGTTACACCTAGCAGCTGCCACCTTGTCACTCTCAACACTTTCAATTATAGGTTGAGTACTTGTCAGGAATCAAATTTTTATCTGTATCTCTGAAAACAAAAGAAAATGAGGGAATATTTATACTCCTAAAGACCCTAAGAGACAAGTAAAACATTTTTCACTGGCATTATAGGCATCATTAAGCATCAACATTTTGCCATCAACACGTAACAGGCCATCAGTGACAAGACAAGATCAGTCTGTCTTTCTACTTGTTGAAGAACACTGTCATAAGGATCAGGGCACAAATGAATTCCCTTCATCTCTGTGTTCAGAAAGTTGCCTGGGGACAAGTTTTATGGTAAACACAGCCTATATTGTTGCATGCAGACAGAGCAGTGTTATGGTATGTGACAGACTGCATGACTGTCACATATGTACAGGCTGTGTGCAGTACCTTGCATCCTTCCAAATGAAAACTCTTCTTGACAACATGTATCCATCCCATCAATTTACTTTTAAGAGGGAAAGAGGAGTTAGAAAGAAAGGATGTAAGAAAACCACAAAAATTGTTCCATACAAGTTTCTAGTGGATTTCCTCCAGAGCAGATATTCTATTCATTGGCCTAACAGGGTAGCACAAGCTCTCAGAAATCACAACACAGATTTGATAATGATTGAAAAACAATGCATTTTTGGTTCTTTTTATTTTCTACCTGGAGTGTTTGGGTTCACTGAAGGCTGGAGTCACAGGGTCAGATTTAAAATTGGATATGGACACACTCATGAATGCAAGTTTAATGAATGTATGAGCCAGAAATTTTTCCATCTAGCTGCTACCTAATCCTGGAAATACAAAGTTTCTCCAGGTCTACCTCCTTCTGAATTTTCATTTCTTTCTTTGGAGGTCCAGAACTGATGTGATTCTAAGTCAGCACCTAAATTACACATGAGGCCCATCACAATATGAAACCAGGCAACTTTCTTTGACAAAGTCCTACAGGGGATTCTAAACTCAGAAGCATCTCCAGAACTCACTCAAAGAAGCCAACAGTGACTATGCTCTTCCAAAACATGGCATGCCCCTTTTTCATATTTAGCACCACCAGTGTGGAGTTCACAGGAGCATGCCAGAAGCAACTTTTGTAATAAACTGCATTGTTTACAGTTTGGGGAGTTCAGTACCATCCTCAGGGGGTATCTTACTTTCCCAACATATTAACTAGAAAGCCAAAGTGTAGGTTTCTCTTGTTGCTTGAAAACAAGGTCTTAAATTGTTTCCTAGTTCTAGTCTTCTCTTTTACTTTTTTTTATTTAAGAAACTGTAATAAGAAAGAATAGCTCCAATGTTTACAGAACAGTTCATATTGTAATTTCGTCAAGGTGTATCCTATTAACCTCATACATATGACTATACCAAAATTTGAATAGTGCAGTTGCAGTAAGCTTTATAATTTATGGATCTTTGGCCCTAACTGCTGTGCAGATCCTTCTTTATGTTTCTTTCTAACTCAAAAACTGAGGAACTATTCAAAGTTTATCTGCACGGAGTAGGAATATACCTAAAGCTTCAGAGAAAAGCTTCAGAGAACCAAGATGACAGTGACAGTATAAAATAAAAATATATTTAAAGATGTTGTTATGATCAGAACAAAATACATGGTTTTAAATTTTTAAATAATGCTAATTGTGAAAACATTTTTATTCAATGCAACTGAAACAAATGGGTTGCCCTTGAAAGGCTGCAATTCTTCAGTGGTGCGGAATAAAATGCTTTAAAGTGGTTCTCTTGCAAACAGTATGATGTGTGTTTTGTTGTCATTCAAAATAAAACTAGGCTTCCAATATCAAGTCAAAAGTTTCATTTTCTCAGCCATTCTCATTATCTGTGCCTAAAAGAAATGTAGAAATACTATAGTTGTGAGAAGTGCCTTTAATATATAGAGGTGGGAAGAGTTTACTATAGCAAATATGATTTGAATGACTCAGTCACCTTTAATGATCAGCTGTTTAGATCAAAAGATTGACTGCAGCTGCGGTAGATTGCTCCTGCTCAACATTAATACCTCCTCCCTCTCCTCCTTTCCTAAATTCTCTACACACCTATCCATCTTTCTCTTGCAGAGGAACCTTAAATTAATTGCATTTCTCAGAGCATTAAGAAGATAGAGATAGATCTATTGAGTGAACAAACTCAAGGCAGAAATGGTTGGGAAAGCACCACATTTGTCAATTTTTTTTCCCAGTTATTAGGAGCATCTGATCAATTTGTTCCTCAGAATGTGAATCTTTGAATTCTCCAAAATATTTTATAGGTTATTGTGATGTCACTGTCATAATAATTAAAAAAACGTAAACAAAAATGTCTTTAAAAATGTAAATGAAAACCAATGTCACAGTGTAAGTTAAAAATATGATCATAAAAAAGCAATGTCATAATAAAAGGTCTTATTGCAATACATTTGACTGCCTTCAGCAAAGTATGAATGCAGATAAAATGTGTTTAATTACAGAGATATAGAATGTGATTTATTTCCTACATCCACTGAACAGAGAATTATCATCACTGACTTTTTTTAACACTACACCACTGTTTGTAATATTTAGATCTGAATATCTAAGTCCCGTAGGTTTCCTAAAATCTCCTAACAAAGACACATCTTTCCAGAGATTAAATTACCACTCTTGGAAAAAAAAAGAACTTGTCATAGTGCTCTTTAAGAACACTAATAATATCATAAGTATGGGAATTAGGTGACTATTTCATCCACTGCGTGAAAATTGTCTTCAGAAGTACCTTGAAAACTATCTGGATATCTGATTTTTCTTTATTTTTACTTTAAGGCAGCCAAGGTCCACAGTACTCATAGTCTAAGCCTGAACAACCAGGACATGGAGCTGAGGTGACTAGAAAAGAACAATCTGCCAAATGTAGGAGTCAAATGTGATGTGAAATATCAAAGATACACTAGATAAAAGCCTTCGTTCCTTCTCCAAAAGCAAATAAAATAAAGCTGGAATCACAAATGTAATTAGCTATCCATATATATATATATACAATATATACGTTTTAATTGATTAATAATCCATCTGCTTGAGTATTAATCAGTTTACTTGAGTTTTTATATACAAAGGATAATAGAAAAGGAAAAAAGGTTTTTGCATCTTCTAATGGTATTTGTAAACATCATCCAAGAGATCAGAACTATAAAATTAAAACAGAAGTATTTATATCTGTTTAATTACTTTATATCAGCTTGCATTACTTGTTGTTTTATTGTCTTAAGTTGAATTTAAAGTCAACAGAAACGTGTCATATTTAGAAATACTAAAGCATCCCAGAGCACATCTCTAGTTGAATATTTTTTCTGATATTCATGAATGATTAATGGTAGGCCCCTAGCCACTTATGCTGAATTGTAGATTTCTGAATGAAATAGAGGTTATGTTATCACTATTTACACAATCAAGTTTTGTGTGGTAATAAAGATTTTATCTAAGAAAGGGTCATTCTTTAGAGATATGCCTGCTTAAAATCAGTAATAGACTGATGAATGGCTTGCTGAGCAGCAAAGTCATTCCAAAAAAAAAAAAAAAAAAAAAAAAAGACTTGATGTTTCTCATGCACAAAATCACAAAATCAAAATCAAATGTGAATACTGTTAAGAAGTGTGTTTTACATGGCCTATATAATTGTGTTTTAATCTACTAAATATGGAAAAATGCTGAGAATTTCAAGGGAAGCTTCAACGAAAGGGCCTCAGCTATAGATTAACAATAAATACCAATAATAAAATATTCTGTAGCTTTCCTGTATTTTGACACCTCACTTTATCCGTACCCAGTTTTCCCTTTGGGAGGGACAGATGCTGTGACCTTAAGTTTTCCTCATCACTTTGCAATGCACAAATTTCATGAGTTCTGCTGACAAGATATGGACTTCCTCAGTGGAGATTTCCAGTGGGACACAGAAATGGCTCATAGTTATATGTCACAGATGAAACATTCTCTGGAAATTTTCTAGTACAACACAAACCTGGAAACACTGTGGCTGGTATAGACCCAGCTGGGCCTCTATCTACAATTTTCTTCCTTGCACTTCCACATCCTCATGCATAAACTACTGAACAGGATGGTGAAGAAGGCATCAGAAAGTTAGATTTTAAGTATTCTAGACTCTGCAATTTACAACTTAAAATCTGTTCTTCAAAGCAAGAGCCTTTTGTATTCCTGCTCCCTCTTCAGGCATGGCATTTGTACCCTTTCTGTCATCCCTTTCTACAAAATGTATCAAAGCAAGACTGTCCCACAAAAGGAATGAATAAAAAAAGGATGTGTAAAATGGCGATACTGAGGTGTGTACACAGAAGGATTCTAATAGCTCATAATTTCACTCATTTTTTGTTTGGTTTTTTTGGTTTATTTTTTCTAAGAGACTCGAGCACTTTCCATTCTCTACAAGTACAAACAGGCATTGTTTGCAGCCGCCTTGTAAGTGATGTTTTTTTGATGACTTTAAGTGAAAGAAGTGTGCATTTTCATTATCTAATTTTGAAATTCTCCAGTAAAATGCTATATAAAAAAACCAGGAGTAAATAAAGCTGAAGAAGTGTCTAGAGCTGACAAGAAATTCAGAGAAATTCACAGAAGTCTCCTCCTTGTAAGATGAACCCAACCATACTTATCATGTTCCCATCATTTTTTATTACCATCCCCTTAACAGCATGCAGCAGGTATGTCTAGAATATTAATTCTACAAGCAATCCTGTTATTAGTAAACCTGAAAGGTATTTAATCAAATCTATTTTAAACAATATTAGACATGTGTGGCTGCAAATTCTGGAAACTAATCTCTACTCATGATCCATTCTGCTGAGCCAGTTGCTTAAAGGTGTCGGATTAAAAAATGCTTTGCTAAAGTATTTCAGTATCTCATTTTAATTTAAATGCCTATTTGCTCCATTTCCCTGTTTTTGATCTAGGCTAGAATTGTAACACAAATACAATAAAATCTGTGTTTCATCTTGTTATGATAAGGGAATGTGTGTGTAAGAGAGACATAGAGAGAATGGTCTTGATCCCTTTAGGCTAAAGTACATACTGCAGCCCTAGCATTTATTAGGCCTTTATAATTTTCTTGGCTGGATTTATTATCTCCACCTCCATCTACTTCTGCTTGAAGAGAACAGTCCTAAAATTGCCCTTAAAAGAAGACAATCACGATTCTTAAAATAGAGCATCCTTTCACAGCAAATCAAAAGTGGAGAACAATAGCAAGGGGGCTGTCTTTCCAACCTTACTGTGTGAAGTTTTCCTGCTGGAAGTTTTAAATGAAATGAAAATCTTCTTTACAATGAGGCTTTAGAGATAATAGCATTGGACAAGGACTTTGTTGGGTTGTCTCCTTTTAACCTGTCTCTTACTAGGCTAAATGAAGAGATAGCCTGATTGAGGGAGGACTAACTTTATCCAGGTTAGAAGATAGAGAACCACATCTAAGAGTCATAACAGAAGGCAGCAGTGACATATACCCTGAATTATTTTCTTTGCCCTCCATGTGGTCTCTACAGGGTGAAGTGAATGCATTCCTTTCTTGTATCTCTGTATAACTGAGATGACTTGCAGGGGAAAGAAGCATGAGTCACTTTGTAAGTTACTTATTCTCATCACTGTTTTTTGTCCAACATCTCTAAGGAAGATTCTCAAATTCAGTAATGAAGTGAACAAGAGGTATAAGGCTCTCTGAAGGAAAAAACATTAACAGATGCAGTATGTATATACTAGCTAGGAATGTCAAATCTAACAGGTCTCCTTGGCAAGAAGTATAAAAATAATTTTCAAATTAATTTTGCTTTTATTTTAGATTAGTAAGAATGTATTTCATAGGAAAGTATTAATTTCTACAGGCCCATTCTATGCTTGCTCTCATTCTTTCTAGCACATTTTGAGTCTTCCTGCAACACCTAAATGTCAGCTTATTGCTCTCACAGATATATTAGTATCAAGTTCCACCTTCTACTACCTCGGACCCTGCCTCTTCTAACAGATGAGCCTTCTTCAGAATTCCATCTCAGATTTTATCCAGTGTATAATATAAGACAATGTTTATGGGTTAGGGGCTCTTTTCATGTCCTTCAGCATCAGGGGAGTGGAGGGATCAGGACTGTTTCAGTGCTTTCGCTTGCCAAAGCTCATCCAAAAAATCAACAGCTCAACTGTTATAAAATCTGGCTTGTAACTTGCAACTTCATAGATTTAGCAAGAAGTGAATGAAATTAACTGCCCTGTTGAAATTAAGGCCAGCTCCTTTCTCCTTGAGCTGAGCAACTGAAGATTCAAGAAAGAATGAGAAAGAAGTCATGATGAGATCTGAAATTAACAGATGTTAATAATAAGTTTCTGATCCTTTCTGTAAGGTACGGTTACACAGCTCCAGCAATAAAGTAATGAAGAGGCTGCAAACCAGCAGTTACAGAATATTATTTAGGAAAACTGGTGGGGTTTTAGGCAGAACCACATTTGAAATGCCATTGAGCCTTTACTAGCATATTGAAAACACACTAGGGCACTCTTGAGAGTTTTGAGAGTTCTGCACAATTAGCTTAAATGATGTCTAGAGTCCCAACAAGCTGGTTCCTGGTGATTCAAATGCTGGCAAACTGTTCCCCCTAGAATTAGTTGCAGAAGCTCCAGAATTCACAGTCATTTTCCTTTCAGGCTACAGAGAAATTTGAAATCTGAAAACTGTTCCAGTTTTTCAAGATTCCTCCTCAGAAACTCCAGGATCTCAGAAGAGGTTGAAAATAACAGAAGGATGGGAAGTTCACCTGTGTGTGGCTTTTCCGGGGACAAATTCAGAGACAGGTAAGAAAAAGATAACAATGGAGAGTAAGATTCATATATTTAGGGAATCAGTACAAAGACAGAAATCCTGGCTGTGTATAGGACCCCATATACATTTAATAATCTATTCCAAAGACACGGCTTTTATCTAATGTCTGTATCCCACCTAATTCCCTGATAAACACTCAAATGGAATTAAATGCTTCATAAACCTCAAAGTCGTCTCAGAACAGGAAATTCATTTGGAAAGAAGGATGTCTTTGTGCCTAGTGGCAGATGTGGCAGAGGACTGTTTAATAACACAGGAAATTTCTAGAGGTTTACTACTTCCTTTTCTCTACAGCATATACCTTTCTGTTCAATATAATGACCAAATTTGCATCCAAACAAGTTTGAATATTCTTGAATTTTTCATTCTGTCTTCAGTGTTACTGTATTCCACTGAGGTCTCATCTTGCACTATGACACATTTATTACCAGATGATAATTGAAAAATAGAAGAAATGGCTTAGCAAGTAAGTGGAAGAGAGGCAGATAATTTTAGGATTCAATTTTCTCTGCATTTTTTACTGGTAGGCATAGTATGATACTGCAACAGAATCCAATCAGAAGTTCTCTTCCATACTTGTCACATTTCTGTGAGCTAACAGTGGCATGTCAAAACAGCTACAAATCTGGAAGATTTGTTTTTGTTGGAATTAACAATAGGACAATCAAAACTATGAAGAACAAATATAAAGAGAATGCAAAAAATAACTGTTAGACGAGTAAAGGATTTCATTTATGGTTACTGTCACCTTAATTTGTTTTTCTTCCTCTGTATCACCGTCTTCAATATCATAGTATACATAATTAATTCAACTATTGTAATGAAATTAAATTAAAAATTGTATAATGTGTATGTTGTCATAAAACAGCTGCATTAATATTGCCCATCAGTTGGCAAACAGATAATAAGACCCACACCTAGTAAAGGAAACTCAATAAAATCTTCATAGTGGTAACACTGGACTCTGTAAGCAAGAACTGTTTGTGTGGGCCAGATTGAAGTAGAGGAGGTTACATGCAGAAGCCAATCAATTTGTGTGTGGGGTTCTCTAACAATTCCCCAAAGATAATTTTTTTAAGAACATCCACTAAGATTTGCTTATTTCTATCACATTCAATTTCACAGCAAACTTCATGTCACTACCTTTTTCTTATTAAGATTTTGAAAGAACTGTGCCTTAGCTTGCATGCTTGACTGTAAGAACCTGTGCTTAGAGTGAGATGTGCAGCCTTGGAGGAAAGGAAACTTTAAGTCTGGAGTTATCTGTGCAAGCCAGGGCTGTTCTGGGAGCTGAAAGGCACTCAAAATAAGTCAGACAGTATGCAAAGATTCTCTGTAAAACCCTTTATTCCACACAGCTACTCAAAATTATAATTGTGTGATGGGACCCTTAGCCTGTCCTTCCCATTCTCTACTCTGCTCTCAACATATCCTTATACTGTTCTAGTAATGTCTTTGTTCTATGTCATGTCTCTACTCACTAAACTGCTGCAAGAGTCTAGGGTTTTAGGATTTCTTCACTTATCTGCAATTCTTACAAATCACAGTAGAGGCAATGAAAAATTCCACCTATTTTCATTACTGATTTCACGTATTTCACTATGCATAACCTCTTCATCTAGAGAATCAAGATATAGGTACTGTGATCATGGGATCCTGTGGCCTAGAAACACAAAAATATTATGACTTAAAGAAAGAAGAGTTCATAATCTAGAAAACCAGCTTGGGATGCCTGCCAACCAGGTCTTATCCCAGCATTCCCTAGGCTCATCTCTTCTTCATTTTCTTGCCTGTAATTCTACCTATGATCTCTCTTGTACACATTTATGAGCAGACATTTCAGAAGCTTCATATTATCTTTAACAAACATTTTATATCATCTTTGTGAAGAGTACTACATAACGATGCAACATCATACATTAATATTTAAAACTGAATGAAATAACACTGCAACAAGGATAATTTTTTCTCAGTTTGCTAGCTGTCTTAAATTCATTTGTGAAATGAATTAGAACAAGAAAACCACAAAGTTTCCTTGCATTTTTATGAATAGACAGCACATTCGTTTTTAGAAGAAATATTTGCATAAATGTCACATTTTCCTTCTGTAAAGGCACATGCTTTCACAAATTATAAATTTGAAGTTCATTAGGTGTTCTGAAAATATGATTTATAGGCCAGATCTCCCAATCAAGAGCAGAATTCAGTGGAATTGCTAAACAGAGAAACTGAATATTCAGTAATTGCTAAAGCAAGCAAACAACACTATCAAAGGCAGCATTACAGAAACGCACTATGAGAAGCAGTGAAAAATCAAATTCAATAAATGGCACAAAATGCAAGTTGATAACTAAAAGAGGTTTGGATTTCAAGCCCTCTATCAGTCTAGGGCAAGTTGTGTATCAGCCTCCGTTACCAAATTGCTGGAACTACCTTACATTGGATTCCCTCCTGGAGCCATAGGGGTTTTTGTACAGTAAGGATTAATATTTCCATTCAAGTGTTCTAGATCACCTTGTGGCCAGCTAAGCTAAAACAATACCTTGTATCGGAGTACTGTACTTTTGCATTCTGCCTGCTGAATTGGCAGAAACTTGCAACTTTTTAATGCAGTTGCACCTGTATTTGCTTTTCTTCCACATCCAGAAGGAGGGACATGGTCCTGGTTTGCATTCTGTTGCCTTGCATTTGTTACGTTCAGCTTCCTTGATCTCCTATCACAGCATCCCCTGTTTCAAGACCTTTTCCAGGATCGGTTTGCTAATGTTTTGCAGAGGTACTAAGAATGCTTAAGGAAATGGATATTAATTTTCAGAATGCAGTTCTTCCAGAAATTTCTTGTCACTTTGCCACCCTTAAAACCATTCCTCTCAATTGTTTGGTGTTTTTTTCCCTCTGATTATTTTTAACACCAGTTTTTCTTTTCGTTTCCCTTAGGTTCCAGCAGGATCACTAAACCACAATTTACAGCTTCTGCAAACCCAAGGCACTTTCTTCCACTCTCACTTAGCTGCTCTGGGATTTGCAACTTACTGCCTTGTTTTTTATTTTCTTACAAAAAGCAATGTGTCCCTTAGATGACGGCCTACATAAAACATTTTTGATAGACCTAGAATCAGCATACAGCTTTTCACAAGGCCTTAAAATTTGGCTTGGAAACCGAAATATTTACAATATATCCTTGATTTTTAGAAACAGAAAAAAGCATCAGTCCTTATTTGTAAAAGAAAATCAGCTCAATTCAACAAAGCACAGTCTTGGAAGTTCAGACAACTTTGTGACAAAAAAAAAATATCATTAAACTTTTTTTGCTTTTGAAGAACTAAGAAATGATACTGAACAGAAGTTGAGAAGAGCTGTACGGATCAGACAGTATCAAAGTCTATGTAAATACTCCTATACAGTTGCTTGATTTGTCTATACAATGGTATACTCCAGAAATCTCAGCTGCAGTCCTTGCCACTGTGTACAAGTGCAGAAGTCCCTATTCCTTTGAAGCGACAATCTAACTGGATAAACCTAATAAATTACAGAAAGGGATGCATAATATTCAGGTGGTGAAACAGCTTATACAATATCATACAGTATGACAGCAGCAGAAAGAAGAACAAAACTGAGATTACCTGTATTCCACTTGGCTCAGTGCTCTGTTTAGTGAACCATCATCTCCTTGAATTTTGTTCAGCCCCACCGGATTTACTGCTTTCATACAAAGCTGCAGTATAACAGGAGACTGCAACTTTCGTGTTCATTCCTCCATGATTTAACTGAAAAGAAAGGAGGTGCTTTTATATTAATACAATTTTTATTAAGAATTACATTTTAATGTAATCAGAATGATATTAAGTGCAAAATTATAGCAATGTGATATGACAAATATATTTTGAGTATAAAATACAAGACTGTCGCATGTGCCATTGGCATTACTGTTCTGCATAAGGATGCAAATAGTTGCTGACACTAAGGAACACATGGGTGAGACTTAGTAAAATCATGTCAAGGTGAATCTGATTAAGCAAGAATGAGATAACCTGATTTCTGGGTTCCATTGACACACTATCTCTTTCCTGGCAGTGGAAATAATATCACTTATTTCTGGAAAATTTAACTTTCCGCATTTACCATATTCTGACTCTTGTATAATATTGAATCCATTACAATATTATTTATATGATATTAAGTGCCTAGAAGCTCCAGTTAGGGCTTCTCTGCGACCTGCATAGAAAATGCATAGTTAAATACTTCTGTCAAGAAGTGTTTGTTGCTGAAATACTCAAATGAGGCAAAGGGAGGCTAAAACAAATGGATCTTCATGTTCTACAGTCAAAAACATGCTGATATCTTCATGCATGATTTCTTCATCTGCTCAAATAACTGGAAGATGTTTTCATCAAGACTGACATGCAAGCTTCAATCTGTTACTGGTCTTGCTCTCTTTATTTTCACACCCTTTGTATCAGCACTGAGTTCTCTCTCGTGCAGCTTCATGGTGTTTTCCCTACACAGTGCAGTATAGATAGGCACTAATGCATGCTCTAGCCTGACAAAAACACAACTGGGAATGTTTTCTTCTAACCAAATAAACTTGCTTCCAGATTCTATTCCACAATACGATTTTTAATAAGACCAAACCATGTTGTAATGCATTTTATGTTTAAAATTCAAAGTACAGGAAATAAATAATTAGTATAGAACAGGATCATTGAGCACAGCTATAGAAGAATTTGAATGGGATTGAGTGGGATTCTGGAGGTCTCTAACCCTGCCCCCCTCTCAAAGCAGGGCCAACTAGGTCACATTGCTCTGGTCATTTTACAGTGAATGTCTGAATAAATATTCCTTTCTGAACCCCTGCTCTGGAAGTTTGAACCCATGACAGAGATCATGAGTTTGACCCATATCTGACTACACTCATGACTATAAAATTTTATCTTGTATAAGTGTAGTATTCTGTAATGCAGCTTGTGACAACTGATTGTGAATCAATAGAAGAAGAAAACTCAAATAGCAGTTTTGTTTAATAATGAGCCTGTATCACATAACATAATCTGAAAAACAAAAAGAAATGGGGCTAAAGAACATCTTATCAGTGAAGAGATGAAGCAGATTTCAAAGTACAAGCGAAAAAGGACCTGGAAATAAACAATAGGAAAGTAAAGGAGATTGAGAGAGACGTTTTGATGTGCCAACACTCAGATAGTTGAAAATAAAGAACTCTATAACTTGCAAAACAATTCTTAACAGACATAATTTCAAGCAGCAGTAAGATAAGATTAGTAAAAATATCTTATAACCCTTTCTGTAAGGCATGGGGTGAACTAGTCACTTGTGTAGATGGTGTAGCCTGTAAGCAGGTTAGTTGTAAGCAGGATGTTAAATAATGCTTGATATCTTGAGCTAGTGCACACCCTCAGATGAGAAAGCGTGCCCTGACAAGGATAGAAATTGATAGTAGAGATTAGCCCAGAACTTTCAGATGTTCTCTCCATTCAGACATTCAAAAGCATGACATGCCAAAGAAGAGTAACTACAGTTTAGCATACTCCAGCAACTTCCTCTGCTTTCTAAATGGGCACTAGGACTCAGGTAACAATCATTAACAAGAACATTCAGAGAAAAATTACAAATGCCTTATTTTCCCATGGCATCCTGTGAAGAGCAAAGAGGAACAGCAAATCTGTCCCATCATATTCATTTAAGACACTTGACCTTTTAAAAAGAATAGATCTGGCAGAAAATGCTGGCCACTGCTGGTGTGCTGGCTATCAATGTATTCCTAATAGAAATGATTAAAACAGCAGCTGAGCCTATTATCCCTTCTACCAGAGAGCTATGCACCACACCAGCAACAAAAAACTCCTGTAAAAATAAGTGTATTTGGTGATACATATTGGAAATCAGAGGTTTAGTGGCAGCTGTCAGATTACCTGTGTTCTAAAGTTGCTCCTCTGAATTTCCATCACTGCAATCACAAAAACTGTAATTAAAGCCATGTAAATTACTGTTTCCATCTCCTAATGTAACAGCAATTTTAAAACAATGTATTAACATGGAGTAGCAAAGAAATTGGTTGTCTTCAAAACCCTGGAGAAGAGATTTTGTTCTATCAGGCATTTGTGTTTCCCACCATGATTTTTCTTTTAATGACAACTCATAGCAAAATAGTCCACTCTACTTACTGATCATGTTAAGCTGTTGCCATGGAAATATGAAGACCCTACTATACTCAGATGTTAACTCTTAAAGCACAGCCTTACACTTCTTTAATATAAATTTTTGTTTAAAAGGAGAACTCTTAGCAAAACAGAATTCAGTTACTTTTCCAGCTAACACAATAGAGTCATAAGGAAGACAATGATTAGGGCTTTTTTCAGGGGGCTTTGCAAGGACCATAACAGTCAGCCACAATAAAATATCACACACACACATCATTTCCCTATGAATAGAGAATTATGAGAAAATTAACAGCTCCACAGACAATGTAAATAGTACTTAATTAGTCGAGTTCATTAAGAAAGAGAGGAAGTGGAGGGATCACTAAATAATGCCACAGCTTTGCTTAGCACCTAATTCCTAGTTCCTTATTTTCTTCTCTCTCTTCTACTTTTAGTTCCTTTTAGCAACAAAGATATTAAAAAATAGTTAATGTTAAAACGACTGCTTATATTTTCTTTTTTCCTTTGTTTTATTAATTTTTATTTTTATTGTTTTTCAAAGGAGTATTATGGTCATGGAGGTATTTTTAAAAGAGCGGCAAATTCAAAACCTGGATACAGATGAGCTGTAAATGGCTGCCTTTAAGCTAGGGAAATCAGGAAAATCAGGGACAACCAAGCTGTGAGCCATGCTACATCATCTTCTGCCATATGGCTCCAGAGATTGGTACTTCTGGCCCAGCTGATTGCAACAGCAAAGAACCAAGACAGATTTTTGGTCTTGAGTTAGCATAGCAAGAGATTCTGTATGGTAGCTAAAGAAATGCCACTATCTATTTAAATGATCAAAACACACAATAATCTTATCTTTTCCTCTAGCTCCTGCTTATATCCAGAACTGTATTTCTGAATAAATAGTTATCATGCATGCAAATGTAAATAAAATGAGTTATGAAAAAATGTGTTCCAAATGTCCAGTTACAGTTAGCTGTATTCTCAAATACACTCTTAGGAAAATGTATTTACTTCTTAGTAAGACAACCTTATCTATATAGGTAATTTTGTTACTAGCAACAATGATTCAGTGGACAGATGCTTACTTCCTAAGTATCGATAAACTAAGAAAAATAGCCTTGTACTCCTAGTACTTTTAATAATTTTTGCCTTTGTTTGCCTGAGGTTCTTTTTGCCTTACAGAAGGTAAACACATACTCATAATATTTCATTTAAATTTGTACTAACCAAATACCCAGAAAATTCTGAAAATACGCAGCTTTGTGATTTATAAGGGAATTACATACTTACTGTATGTAGCAGGTATAAATCAACATGGTAGCTCTCCTGATGCTCAGATAATTTGTTTTACAGTCTCAATCTTCCTAAAGCTAAAGAAGTTGATTTAGATGGCTCTAAAAGCTTACATGAAATACAGGCTAGGCAAGTAGTTTCTAACAACATACATCAACTCTTTATACATGGTAAGAAGTCTAAATCTTAAGTATACACTTTTTTCTTTTGATAAATGCATTGCATTTTTCTTAGCACTGACGGAATGCAGGGTAGGCCTCTTTCTTCCTGCAAAGCTCAAGTACTTGTGATTTGGTGTTGGCTATCTTTAAAAAACAGCAACACATGGCAGGGTTGACAACTACACTGTGCCTTCACTATGATGGATGTTATCAATAGTCTAAACACAGCAATGGAGGGAAGGAAACCTCCTGTGGACTGTAAACATGGACTTGTCTCTAATTCTCTTTGAGGCCAGAGGCAAGTGATGTGTATGGCTTTACAGCCCCCTGAGTAAGATAAGGGTCGATTACCTTGCACAAGTACATAGATGTTTTGATGACTAAATAACTGTCTCAATAAATGTCAAGTATCCTTATAACATATCCCTACTTAGTGTTTATCAGTTGAAGGTGACAAGCTTTAAAGGCACTCCCTGAGGAGACACCTAAACATGTCAACAATTGTTGGCCCCAATGCAAGCCCACCTCAAAACCTGTTGACTGCTTTTTTTCATTTTTATTTTAATCAGGTATTTATATTACCTGGCTTATTCCTTTACTGCTTCTATTTTTCAGATGTATCTTCCTTCCCCTCTCCTAGACAGAAGAATGCTATTGCTTCCAATAAAGATGAGTGACAGAAGATTAGAGAACCCAAATCACCTGTGCAAAGTCATTATGAAGTCTGCCAAATCAGGGGCAGAAACAGATATTTCAAAAATTAGCCCAGTTTATCAGCTAATTTTTATATGTCATTACTCTCCTGGGCTGTCAGTTCTTGAAACCACCACATAAATATTGGATAAATACAGGAAGGTGATCACAGGAAGGATGAGATGGTAATTTTAATTGCAGTGTTTACATACAACAAATATCCATAGGAATTAAATGTCAGAGCAATATTAAGGACTGAAAGAGGCATTTAAGTTTCTAAGCTGCTTTGCAACATTGTCAAGACTCACAGATTTGGCTTCTTAAACGTGCCTCTGAAAAACAGTCTGATTTCTGCACTGTGAGCTTTTACCATCACTTAAAAATAAATCAAAATCACATAACAGATGACTTAATAGGAACTTCAATTTCTCTGAAAATCCCATCCCACGTGATTGGATTTTATTTCACCATTCAGCCCAGGGATGCCCAGCCCAGCTCTGTGGTGAGTGACCAGGTGTTTGGCTACATGTCTGCAATTACTGCTTGACTCAGGAGAGCTCTCTCCCTTCCCTATAACTGGGAGAAATGCCAAAAGTCGAGATGTAGCTGGGCAAAGATGCATACACCATCAGCTGCAGCCCTTTCGAAACTCTGGGGCCTGCATGGGAGCTGCAGCCAGTCAATATACCCATCAACTTCATCAGACACATGCAGCTCCAAGACTGGAAGGTTTGCCACAGGTCACCCCCTGGACTGCTGAAGGGGCCAGAAAAAGTAGTGAGAGATAATGACCATGCAATGTGAAGAAAAAGGGCAATGATATTAAGGCTGCTCCTGCATGAAATCTGCATCGTTTTTATTCAAAAAGTTCTAGTAAAATTGGAAAATAATTCCTTAACAAAGAACCAAAATTTAGAACCTAAACTAAAAAACTGAAAACTGTGTTCAGCTGGTGTCCTTAAAATGTCATTAAAACAACAGATTTGCAAATGATAACCATGTAATTTGATTTTGTTTGAAAGAAGTAAGAATATGGATTTTTCAGAGTCCTATATAATCCTACAAGAAGACTTATTTATGGCAGAGGATCCCCTAACATTTTAGTAGAAGTCATTGAAAACTCAGTTTATATGAACAAGAAGATAACATAAATCCTTTTAAATATACATAATTAAAAAAGAAGAACCTATCCCAAAATCTCATTTTGAAAATCTACCCTGCAGCAACTCTACCATACAAATCAATTACTGCATGTATTCCTTAAGAGTCAGTCTAGATGCCAAGTGAAAATTAATGCAATTATTTGACTTTATTATAGGACAACACCAGCTTTACAGAAACAAATAATCAAATGCTTTCAACTGAAATGTTGACATGATGTGTACTTTCAGACTCAAAATGGACAAAACCACTATATTTGAATAGGATCACATTATCAAAGAATTAAACAGAACTGTGCAAATAAGTGAAATCAAAGATACATAGTGTCACATAATCCCACAGTAATGTAGGCTGGAAGTGACTTGGGTGGTGTAAATGAAACCTCACTGCATTATTTTCTTCCTGCACAACTTGAATCTGAACAAAACCTATTAGGGGACTTGTGAGAATTTACCAGAACGAATAGACAGGACACTTCCAAACTGTACTTCCTCATGTTCAACTGTGATTCAGCTACTCAGCTAGAGCATTTCTTTTAACTGAAGTGTGGAAAGGTCCTTTGGGTCAATTTTTTAGAAGCAGAAAATAACATCATCATGATAGAAGGACAAGACTTGACATAATTTTGGGGTTTAGTGGTGTCTTTGTTAAGAAAAAAAAAACCCAAAATATTTCCATTTGCATTTTCAGTATAAACAAAGGTATCTGGAGTTGCAGGCCTAGAGAGATATTTAGGATATTTTATTTTAGGGAGAAGTGGTAGAATATATTTCCAAGGAATATTGAAACTGAGGATTTTGTGGAAAGGATATAATTAAGCACACTAGCAGTAGAGATAATGTGGATTGAAAAGCAGAAGGGTGCATATATTTGCAGGATTTTCCAACAAAGAAAATTAGATTCAAAATGTAATGCAAGTGAATGATGCAGACATGCCTTTATCCTCACCTGCACTTATCAGCTGCCAACATTTCAGATTGCACTGCTCTTACTGGAGTGAAACTTCCCCTGTTCTTATACTGACTGAAGCTTATCTACAGCACTGAGACACAATAGGTTTACTTAAAAATGCAGATCCTCTTTTAAAATTTCTTAATTCTGTTGGATTTAAGTCAACCCCCTAGGGTACCTTAAACTCCTGGGGTGAGCACCTGTTTTTAGCAGGCTCATCAAGGATAAAATGCACCCCTTTAGCACCACAGCCTGATATATGAACTGAGATAACAGCTTATATTGCTGTAGTGTACTTAAGCAAAAAGACTGAATTACCAAATGGCTCTTAGGCAGAACTGACCATAGCAGCCAGTTCCTGAATATAGGGTGAATGTGCTCTGCACATTAAGGGAACTTTGTGCATCCTTTAGGCTACCAACACCTCAAAATTAAAGGGGAAATTAGCTCGAGAAGTCCATGAGCAGCCTTGTCTTCAGCAGGAGATGCATTCCAAAGCCCTCTCCCATTAAAAATCCTTCTGGGTCAGAAGAGCAAGTAGGTTAAGAACCAGTCCCCTGTTGCTTGAACTGTACTTTATAGGCATTCTGCTTTTAGAGTTTTTCATGCTGTGATTTTTGAGAGGCAGACTGAGATAGCAAGCCTCTACTTAAAAATCTAGCCCTTTTTTCTAATGCCCGTGCTACATCCTGCGGGCAGGTCCACAGGGGACATAAACTGCAGAAGCACTCACCCTACTGCAGAGTTGAGTACCAATCTGGACAGCCACAGGGAAGGAATCAGATACTCTCAGTCATTTGTACTCAGGAGAGAAAGCAGTCTGAATATGTAGCTTGGGCTCAGGATTTCTTACCCAGTTTACACAGAGCTTTTTTGAAGTGCATGAGGGCTTAGTTCACTCAGCACAGCCTCATCTCCTTGGCACCTGGAAAATGCAGACACAGGCACTGTGCTTCTTTGGCACTGACTGCCAGTCTGTCACTGTAAGTGTACCTGAGGTAAACTTCCAAGAGCTGACAACATATTACAGGGAGTAATATCTGTGCTTTCACAGTAAGAGCTGTGTTAACTTTTTTCAAAGCACTTTGACACACTGGATAAAAGAAATTCTATAATTAAAAATCAGAATTATTTAAAGATATGAAATACAATAGATTTCACTGGATGCTGTTCTAATTTAGGCATATAGCCTTTCCTCTGCTTGCAGAGGAAAACAGCTAAATTGTCTCAAACAACAGAAGTATAAGTAGCTGCCTGTTCTGTATGGTAAACCAACAATGGGTACAGGAGCCCACTTTACTCCTTTTAACTTGGGCATCTGTATCAGGAGAATAAACTGACATTTCTCATGTACTTGCCTTTTTGCCCTGTTAATTTGATTGATGTAATTCATCCTTCTGTTTCCCTCTGTTGCTGAAAAATACTGCAAGAATACATCAAGGATGATGCACCCTCAGTCAATCAGAGCAGATTTCTGTATATAACCTTCCTGACAATACTGTGTTTGCACTCTGTAAAATTCTAGTGCTGCAAATGTTGGCACAGGCAAATTAAACTTATTAAATTAAATTATTCACTCAATCTTTTATGATGAAATTTAGCTTAGCACTGAGGATCTTCACAAGAATGCCTGTGCCATTTCAGTATCACAAAAGTGAGACTCCATGTAGAAGTGGATTTGATAAAATAAAGCCACCCTGTTCAGAAGCTTTCAAAACAATAGAAGCCACAACTGGTTTGCCCGCATTCAGGCTGCTAATATAAAATACCTGTACCTACATATTACTCCTTCCTGCCCTCAAACATATTCTGCTTGCTTCCACATTCTCTTAAAGGCAACTTCTACAGTGTCTTAAATGCAACTTCCTCTCTTCCTCTACCCTAAACTTTAGCCAGAATTGATTGTACAACATTAATGAGAATAACCTGATTTTAACAACAGTGAAAAACTTCCAAGGTTCTGATAAAGACATGTTTCCTTTACTGAGGTTTCCACCAATCTCTAACTAGTCTTTTGGAGACCTTTTCTTTTTTATATCTGATTTTTATCAACTCACTCTGTTCTACCTCTCAGTTTCAGCATGGTGCTGCAGAAGGGATTGATGCCCTGTTATCAGCTGCTAATAGTAACATTTCCCAAGTGATGCTGCTGTCTGCAATGGCTAAGAGATAATGTAACAGTGGACTGAGCACTGTTCATATGACTTCAGGCCTCATGGCTATTTTATTTCATGAGTCTTACAATGTTGTATTTCTGTGAAAGTCAATAGAATTACACAGGCATCAAGCTAGTGCAACAGCGTGGAGAATTGGGCCCTTAGAGTTAAATTCAATATGGAAGAACTGACTGAAGCTTCTTAAGAGATGGATAGTGAATATGACAACTCTTATAAGACCTTTTGAACATCAACATTTATTATTTCTCAGACTTTGTCATCTCTCCTCAGATACATTTGCCATGATATTCCCTAAAGCTATTGACCAAATGTTTCAGTATTAGATTCTACAAAAACATTGTGGTAAGAATAGGGGAAGTCTCTGTGTGATCAGATAGATCAGCTGTTACAGCTTATTGGATGGAGCAAGCAGATGGTTCTAACATGATGCATAGAGGCTTAATCTTGGTATTTTATGAATCTACACTCATCCACACAAATCTGAAAAGTTTCACACTTGAGTAGCAAAGCCAACTATGTATCAATAAAACATATAATAAATGTTTAAATTAGAAATGATCAGCACTATCCCTGAGTAATCTCTACCTATAGCTTCACATAAGGCAATGACTGCACTTTAAGGGCAATGGGAAAGGCAGTAAAAAGGATATTGTATTTTTCAAATTACATGTGCTGCAGGTAATATCTCAGATCATTTCAGCTGAAAGTTATTTTGAAATGAAATATGTTTCATGAAAGACCTTTTATTCTTTGAAATGGCTTTGTTTTGAATCTCCTTTGTGTACATATTTTGCATGTCTTTGGTCTTTCTCACATAGTATCTGAATTTTTTTTTATTATAGAATTTTAAAGTGTGGTTGCATTCAACAATTATTTTGTGGCAAATGATAACAGTAGAGCAGGAGAACTAAGAGCTGGTTTAGTCCTGTCCCCAGCAATTCTGGAATAATTATTGGAGATTCATAAAGTAGAAAGCATGTTTTTCCTTGCTAATGAACCTTAAGCAAGAGAGAATAGGAGTAATTTCTGGTCTTGGTCCTGCTTGACCACATCAGAGTGACTTTAGAGTTAACATGCTAAAAAGGAAGCATATAATATGTTCATTGTAAAAATGTATGCAGACATTATCAAGGATATGCAGTGCCTTGGGTACTCACTAGCTGGTTGGCCTGCCCCTGCCTTTGTGAACTTGTGAAAATTGTGAATGACTAAATGTACAAAATATGGACAGTTTGACCTATGTCCTGAAAATTAAGAGTTCAGTGTCCCAGGCTGCACAGGCAGAAAAAACAAGGCTTAACCTAAAGTGAGTATTTACAAATGTACCATTTGGTCTCCTAGACTCATTAGTGAAGTATATGAAAACTGCAGCAAGGCTTCACACACAAGTCTTCAGAACATGTTAGGACATTTCTAGTTGTAAACAGTAAATTTGTATAATGTTATTTTAGTGGCACAGCAGGGTGCCTTGTATCCTTTTCTCCTACTATTACTCCTTTCCTTTAAAAATCATCAGAAAACAAATGTAAGAATGTTGAATAAACATTAATACAAATATTAATTTTAGGATTCTCTGACTTGCTGTCAAAACTGCATTCATATGTATTCAAATATCATCTGATAAATAACTTAATGGAAATTAGCAACAACAAAAAACAAAAGGAATGGGGAAAATAAAGATACCTGGAAAGATTTCAGAAAAGATCTAACTCCTGGAGTGTTTCCAAGCAGCAGCCTTGATTTTGATTAATATTATAATACAGCCTGCTAAAACAGCACCTCATAAATATCCATGAAGCGATTTATTAGAGACGGTTGTAAATACTTAAAATCTTGTCTTGCAACCCATCAGATTTCAGAAAAAAGTCAGTCAAGAACATCAAAAGGTGAAAATAAGAAGAATTCTTAGAAGATGTTTTTGTCTGAAATATTACAATATATCAGTTGAAAAACAGCCTGGAAAGTGGAATACTATTGGAAAAATGTGTGGGTTGCTTTAAAAGCACAACTAGAAGAGATTATGAGAGAGAGAGAGAGATTGCTGGGGGGAAAACCTCACAGAAATATGAGATGAGGAATATGTTAATAATACTCCTGCTACAACCTTCTTTCTTTACTTCAAAACCAAAACAAAATAAGTACTTGTAAGAAAATAATGTTGGTACGTATGTAAAAAGTATGTGGAAAAGAGAGTGTAGGGAAAGGAACCAGTGAAATATTGGGGCATAAGTAATGCACTTTTGTAGTATCTTCATCTTGTAAATCTGATTTTACACATAAACATCCTGCAAATGTAGAATATTAATCTTTAATCTTTTTTATATTTGAAGATAAGTTGTTCATAGAAAAGACCAATTTGGGTAGCAAATTTGCTGGTTTTCTACTTCTACCTTCCCTTACAATGCATTTTTGCTCAAAAAGTCATGTGCTTTCCAAGAGATGGTGAGCAGCAGGGAGAACAGCAAGCTCCTAAAATGTGTCATTAATGCAGAGTAGGACATTGGCCTCTGAAGATAAAGACACCATTTCTCTGCCTGATTCCTTATCTTCTCTGGGAAGGATCTCAGATATAACACTCAAAGACATAGCAGGAAATGAGTTGAGGGTTTCCTACAGGAAACAAGTTATGAGCCCAGGCTGAAACATTTGTCTTGAGGGAATTGTTATAAATGGGAAATGGCACAAGTCATGATTGACCATTGCCAAGCTACCTATAGTAAGGCCAAACTGTGATTGCTATTCAAGGTCAGGTCCTATCCAAGTTGCTCTCTATGGATGGGCTGAAGTCACAGTGCAGATTCAGTAGAGAATGTGAGCCAAACAGTTTACTTTCAATTCCCACTCCCTTTGCTGTGATAAGAATTTCACATGTAACCAGCCCAGTGCTGCAGGTCCTCTGTTTTACTGACTATGTGTGGCAGATCCAAGCCCCCAGACAGTGCATGGCTCTCCCTGCCTACAGCCATGAGATACGGAAATATGATGTGATACAGTGGGGTGTGCTCATCACCCTGAATCCAAACTGGGGCTGTATGTGCCCCTGGGAAGTAGTGAAATAAAAGAATGCCAAAAGAAAATGATAGTGTGCTTACTCTGCCTCCTTCTCACTTTCTATCTTAGCAACCCTCTATGAAATCATTTGTCATACCTTACCAACTCAGTGCTGCCAAGGTAGAGCTATTGTTATTCAGTAAAGACTACACAAAGAAGGATACTGTCTCCACACAGAAAGTTTTGACTAGGAAATAATACTAATTTTGACCATGGTATTGCAGCTCAGAAGCCAGATTTTATCATTCTTCACTATCAGGCACACTCTTTGTGCCATATATTGCAGAACACACTTCCATCTTGCTCCACTGTGGGAACCCGTAGAATTTTGGAGGATCTTTTTTCTGCTTGGTTTTCAGTTGGAATATGTTCATTTTCAATATACAGCTTTTAAGGTAAAAAGCACAAGTTTATAAGATACTCCAAAAAATGAGAATTCTGGTAAGAGCTAGGATAGTTAGCAAAACACTAGTGACAAATAACAGACAACTGCAAGATGAAACAAAGATGCAGAGGGAGATGATGGGAATAGGAACAGCACACATCACCACAGAAACAATTTAATTTTTAGAAAAATTATATGCTCTAGTAAAATTCTCTCCAGGTTAACACTGGAAACAGCAGTGCTCCTGGAAGCGACTTTATGTTCATTAAATTGATGAAATCAACGTTACACACAGCTTTTGTGTAAGCACTAGTGAGGCATAATACAGTATGCTGGAAACTCTTTTTGTGCCTCAACTTCACACATACATTATATCCAACTATAAACGTTATTTTTGACATCTAGTAGCTTAATTGTTTTTGAGGCCTTTTGTTTAGGCCTCAAAATACATACCTAGGTTCTTGGAAAGCCAGATCTCCTAATTTCTGGTTGCAGTGCATCACCTCAGCAATACTTTCTCTTATAGTATACATAACCATGACCTGAAAAAACACTATTTACTTCCTTTCAGATTGTATGTCTACAAATGTATTAATGAATTACTCACAATATGATTCCCAATATGAGAATAATACATACCTCTGTAATTTACTAACTAGCCTTGTGTCAGAATGACACTGTTTTCCATAAATGGCATAGACACCTTTTGAGACTTGAAATACATGTTTACTTCCCCCTTGCCCGTTTTTTTTAATACTATACTTTTTCATTCAGATAAAAATACTTCACAAACTTGTCAAATTTTAGGCTACTCCATTTTCAGGTGAAGTCTCCTCATTACTAATAAAAATCCCTCAGAGAGATGAGCAGTAACTGAGCACACCAGCTAAAGAGAAATGATGAACTTGCTCAGAAATATACTTGCTCAGTGTGGATGTGGAAGGAAATCATATGCTACTCTCCTGCTTCCATACAAACGTTATTTTCTATTGAATTGTATCATACAGCTCTTCTCCCACTCTACATTCTTCCTCAGGAGTAATCATTCATTTTCAGCAGTACAGCTATTTTGATTGAGGTATTTTTTCCCTGTTTCTCACTGAATATGCTTTATGTAAGCTGATACACTAAGCCTCTGTTAAAACGGGAAAACAGAGGAGAGGTAAATTCTTATCTGGATAGCTGACACACTGCTAACAGAATTTTTAAGCCAGAAACACAACATGAGCTACCAGCTTTTACAGAAGGAAACCCCAAAATAATAAATTCTAAGCAACCACAGTATCTCTTAATCTGCAACTAAAGGGCCACAGCTAGGGATATGATTCTGCAAATTCGCTTTCAGGAGCCAAATCATACACATGCTACCAAGACCTTGTAAGTGCCATTTCACTGAACTTACAAGATTAAAATTTTGAAGGATGCAATCAGGACTGGTACAAACTGCATTTTGGCAATCTCAGAAGCTCTCCAATATTCTGAGCATTTAATTGATTAATTATTTTGAAGATACTGGGTTTGTCTCAACACCTGTAAACTCCAGCCACTTATGCGACTTTTAAATAAGAACACTGTTAACTGAATTCTCGAAGCACTAAGGCTTGACAGCTCCGTACAGAAGCCCATTACAGCTTATCCTTCAAGGTCAAGAAATTCAGACTCTAAGGCAGCAAGCTGGGAAATGGCTTCAAAAGCAACGAGTCCCCTTAGGGAAGTGTTCTGCTACTAGCTACTTCCTATCGCAACTTCAAGCCCTTTCATTCATAAACCTGCAGTACAATAACATAGAAAAAGAATTTTTCTTCAGTAGTCCCTATGAGTCATAAGTAGAAAGGCAACACTACTTTAGATAATTTATATGATATAAGGTAGGAATGAACAGTCTTAAGATGCACACCAGAAAAGTACACTCCTGTCTTAGAAGCTACAGCTTAGATCTTGCTACGTAGCTTGAGAGGCTTTCATGGCTCTGTACTGGGAAATCCTGAAGAATGTGGAGGTGTTTTCTTACCTTTACTCCAAGTCCTATTCGAATACTACACAGCCATGTTTGCTTCCCAATAGTAACTACCATTGCTGCAGCACAGGCAGGAAGCTCTCAGACTTTCTATGATAAGATACACAGTACTGGGTATGATTATCAAAGATTTATCTAACTAAAAGCCACTCTAGCAGTTCCACCTCAGTAAGTTTTCACCATCCACAAACATGTCATTCATAGTGTGACAGGAGCGTGGAAGATTTATTTCAATACTGCTTAGTATAACAACCCAGTAATGGTCTACTTTGAAATCAACTCCTAAAAACATTGTGCTTTGGAAGCTGTGCGTGAAGCCCAGCCATGAGCAGGATTTCCACTTGCTCTTATGGTTTGTCTACCTAAATAAGGCCTTGTCAGAATGTCTAAGCATCCAGTATTTATACCACATAATTCTATTTTTTATTGATAAAAAATTTTCTGGTTTTATTTCTGTGTTTTTAAACCACAGCTGTTCACAACTACAAAACTGTGCTTTTGAGAACAGAGAAGGGCAAGGGCACGTCCTGTTTAGCATGTAGGACAGTTTACTAGAAATGAAGTTTAGCTTGGTATTGAGCTATTCCACCTACAATGACAATATCCCAAGCAGATCAAGTGAGAAGCATGGCTGAACTTTCAGCAAAATTGCTGTATGTTCTGGGGATAGGACAAAAAATTTTGCTTTACATGTGGTTATTTTAAGATTCATATTAGAACCGGCATAGCTATGAAAATTATATCCTTTGTTTCTAACAAACAGTATTCAGAGAAAGAGTTTTGTACACAGCAGCTTGATTCCCAGGACATGAGGAAACATTTAAGAAATGCATCTTTATTGGAGAACAGATATACCTCAGCAAAGCATGGTACAGGAAGAGATAAGTTGTGCTTTTAGAGCATTGTAATCTAGCAGACTGTTAAACAGTGAGAGAGAATTAAGTGACCTGAAAATGGCATAACTAATTGCAGAGTCTTGAAAAAAATAACAGTAACGTGGAGGTTCATGAAATGTGTATGAACTGTATCACATATTCATGCCCTATTACTGTGAATTCTGAAGTGTCTTACTGTTCAAGATAATAGACCTTGATTCAATTCAGTCTGATGTAGGATGAATTTCATGTGCTAATTAGTAAAGCATTTCTTAATGATTAGGAAAAAGTAGATAACATCTGATTGAAAACCTAACTGTCAGAGATGAAACGATGATACAACTAAGGGTGGAAGGCATGCCAGTCAGGCTGAATTCAGGTGTCTTAATTATGATAATTAATGATTGTATTCCCTATATAAATGAACTCAACCAACATGAAAAGTATATTGTAATTAAAGTGCCTTTGAAAAGCAACATTTAAACAAATGCCATTGGTAATATTAATTACTTTTCTCCTTTTCCATTTCACATTTGGTTGCATTGGTTCACTGAAGTACCTGATATGGAAAGATTCTGAGCTGTTACAGTTCCTACTGAAAAACAGAAACTTAGCACTACACAGAAAGCAGACTTAAGACCCTGCAGAACTTGCATCTTAATCACTGGACATAGTCAGTGATTTTTCTCACATACTGTGAATATATTTTCCCAACAACAAATTGCTGCATCATGTTTTCCATCTCCAGTAAGCTGTACTAATAGATTTTATCCTGACAAGAGCTTAAATACAAGTGGATGTGGCTTTGGAAAAAACAGAAGAAGCCACTGTGGAAAGAAAACGCTCTGATGATACAGACCTGTTCAGGAAATTAATTTTTTGACCTAAAATAGATGAGTTCTGTTTTTAATTTTTAGCTATGAAGACCCTTACTCTAAATTGAAACTCAAGTTTGTTAGTGATTTGATTTGTCTTGCTTTCATTTTGTTTTCTTCGCTATTTTTTCTGAAGAACCAACATCTCCCCAGAGAAAGCTTGATTTCTTTCAGAATAATGAAGGAAGTATCTTTAAACAAACTGAAACAAACGGCCATTTATGTTTTGGGTGTCCTAGGCTAGTTTTAGTCAGCTCTATGTATATAGCTACTTGTCCACAAGATTCTTGCTGCTCTAAAACACATAGTGAATTTAGACACCCCTGTTTAATGCTTATACTGACTTTCTAATGTAGACACCCTGTCAAAGATGCAGCTGGCAACTGATACGCACATATCAAAGTAATATTTTAAGATAGGTAAGAGGTATATCAACATTATCTTATAATCTACATTTTCTATACTGGGAAAAATGCTTAGTGGCAGGTCTTCTCAAAGCAGTGCAAAGTCAGCGTATTAAGGGTAATTTAGCCTGATAATAATGCGGTGAGTACAGAATAGCTCCCCTGGAAGCCAATCCTGTACTGATTACAGTTCTACACAGGAGATAAAACACAAGTTAGCAAAAGTTTCACAGCTGCAGATCAAAATGACAAAATAGAAGAACAAAGAGATCGGTGATAATGGGAAAAATTCTGGTCTCAGTTAGGTCAAGAGCAAACTCCCATTGATTTTAATGATGCTTGATATTTCTAATCCATCGCTTTTAAAGTGACAAATATACAAACATCAGTCAGTACAGAGAGTGGCCTGATACACCACACCTCCACATAAGTGGTTTTTTTCCTGTGTGTGGTCAGACACCCGAGAAATCTGCCAGAAGGCTTTGAATGTATACTTTGAAGTGATTCAATTCTATTAAAGTGTAGCTTGCTCATTTCATATTTTTAGCTTCTTAAGAAGGCCATCTGTAGTTATACTTCCAGTCAGAATAACCATTTACAGTAATGGAAAAATGAATTACCTAAGGAAAGACTGGAAATGTCACTTTTATGGATAAATGCTACTGTTCCTTCTTTCTACTTGCCTTTACTGCCCTTCACCATTATGTGTTTTTAAAGTCTGCTTCACTAGCTGGATCTCTCCTTATTTTCACTCTAACACTGGGCCATGAGAAGCCCATGAGTTGATACCACCAGAAAGAGCAGCCCAACGGAGTTTTTTTTACCTCTTATTGAGGTAACTGCTGGCTGTACATTAACCTGTATGTTTTTAGTAAGCCAAAGGAGCAGTGTATTCTCTAACATGAAGAGACAACTGATTGAAATGCCTGCTTATAACTATTTCTAACTTACTCTCTGCTGTTTTTCTAGCATAATGGATTAAAATTCAATTCCACTAAAAGCAAAACTAGTGTTGCAGTCATCTTCCTCAAGACTGAAATTTTGCTTAACAGGCACAACCAGAGAACGAGTTTTTCCTGGAGCTGATGGTGCTGTAATTTCAGCTGGAGGACCCCCATGGCTTTGAGATTTGAGAAACTTCAAGGACTCATTTGTCTTCTGGCCACAAACTGAAACTCTGGCAAACTGGAGTAACACACCCTCATGTGTGACAGGACAACTATTACAACCCATGCTCACTTGATGTTCAGATCTTCTATGCTGTGCTTCTTGCTTCCACAAATCCTGCTATGAAATTATCACTGGAGAGGTTAAAATACAAAACAAAACCACCCACCTTGATTAAAAGTAACCTATTTCAGAGTAATCTGCTTTCTATTTTTTCACTTTTTTTTTTTTTTTTTTTTTGATCAAACATATTCTCAGCAGTGTGGAGCAGGTTGTGAATTCTTAAATCAGATCCACCACCAATGGTATAGAAAGTTTTAACCATGACCTCAGGCCACAGCATAGTCCCAGTTGCTTTCACTCCAGTGAACACCTTTTCTCACCTCAGTTTTGAGGAGTCTGTGAACTCTTTTATACTAAGCATAAACATAAGTTTAACATGAGAACACTACACAACTCATAGCAAAGGGGCAGGCAAGGAGCTATATTTTTTACAGACAATGACTCATTTTTCATTTTTATCTTCACACCAGTGAGGTAATATTTTCCTCTTCCTCCAAACAGGCTGCTGTTGTCCATGTATTGAATGCTCATTGATTTTATCATCCATCTTTTACAGCCTGCATCCCATTTGCACCATACAAACTGTTGTAAGTCTATTTCCTAAGCTAATGCTTACCAATAAAATACCATACAAGACTCAACATTTAATCAACTTTTGCCTTTTTTCCATACATCCCATAAAGCAATTCAAGTTCACTGATGATATGTATTTCAGAAGTGCTTCAGTGACTGCAAAGCCACAAATGCCATTCTTATTGTTCATACCAACTTCCAGAATCTCTGAGCTCTGGCCTGCAATTCAGTATATCCCTTCTTTCCTGCTATTATATGAAAATTGAGAGAAATCACTTGAATTATTTGACTAGTAAAATAGAAGTGGTGGAACAAGATCCTTGTGATATGGATGAGTTATATACACACAGTAATACCAGTATGCACAACTTCTGAAAGGCACAGTGTTGTGCAGGCACAAAACTTCACCACTGAAGGCACAGTGTTGTGCAGTCCTTAGCTCTTACCAAGATTATTGTGTTTGTTGAAACCATGTGGTTTATAAACTTTAACCCCTTCAAATTTTAACATTTGAAAGTGATCAGTGGCATTTCCATTTAAGCATCCGTTTTACATGGTGAATGTCCTTGAACAGCACTCCATGCACTTTGTTTCTAGTGCACCTGGAACTCCATACTGCATCTCTGTAAGCCTGTGAGCAGCTCCCTGACCCAGAGTGGCACATCTTCATTTCTGCAAACAGAAGGCTTTTAACTCAGCTGCTGGTGTCCACACTGCTCAAAGCACAATCGAGACCCTTTGTCTGCAGTCCATCTGTTATTGTGGCAGCTAAGTCTGAGCTCTTTCAGAGAGAGACACAAAGGTGGCTTATAACAGGACAGGGCCATGTGCTGGTGGCTGCCAATTGTCCTAGACCCCAAAGATACGGATTCCATTTGGCCAGCAAGACTATGTCCTTTTCCTTATTAACTCACCAGAAGTCTTTGTGCTCAAAAATATTCCTGACAGCAAACTTAAATATGACCTGGACTATGTGATACCTTTTGATGATCTTTTTGAAAACCCTGGAATTTGAAATTTTGCAGGAATTTAATGACAGAGACTTATCTGATCTCCACAGTCTCCCCTTCATCTTTGGTTAGTGATTTTCAATTTGATTTTTTTTTAACACTATGATTTTACTTGCTATAGAAATGTTTTCAACTACTATGCTTTATAATTAAAAAACATGTTTATATGCCCCTGTACTCCCACTATAGCCTCTGATAATAAAACACAGGAGTTGAAAACGACCCATCCACTACTTCAATTGCACTGAATGGGAGAGCAGGGCTAAGCAGCACAGCAAGAGGGAAATTACTTTGGTGTTTATACTTGCAATCTAAGGCTCTGATCCTGCAGACATTTAGGCAGTTGAGTGATTTTACACAAGTGAATAATCTGACTTAGTTCAGAGGGAGTACTCAGATATGTTAAATGTCTTACCTGCCCAAAAGTTTATAAGCTGGAGGCCTACATTACAACCGAGCTGTCACTTTTCGTGTAGGCAACTTCACTGGATGAAAACACTGTTTTTTCATTTTCTCCTAATTGTTGCCAAAGGAACAGTACTGCATTCCCTAGTCAACTTTTATGAAATAGAAAGCAAGAGTTTGCATTGCTAGACTGCACATGAAGCTAAATTGAAAGTAGTGGCTGGGCTTAAACTTCAAGGGAAGGAAACAGGGTTATAAAGCAAGTTAAATAGTTAGGATAAAGGAAAATATTTTGTTACATACTGCATATGTTCTACTCAAGTTGACTTTGATAGTTATCTACAGGTACTGTAGAATTGGGAGGTAGTTTATACTTCCTTCAGAAATGACACTGAAAAGCAGGTTTCAAGAGCAAAACCTCTCCCTGTTATTTACTGCATTTGTTGTCTGATAGTGTAATACATATGCCAGCAAAATATTGTAAGATATAACATACAAAAATCTGTGCTATAATCAGCAAATATTAAGGGAAGACACAGTTTCTGACTGCATACAAGAGGCAGACAAACATTTAGCTTGTAGAGTTTTCCTCTGAATTCTTGATACTAATATTTTGTTTCGGCAGCTAAATACTTCAGTGAGAATGCTGCAAAAATATAGATAAAAATCCATTATCTTCTAATATCAATCAAAAAACATAGCAATACTGATCTGAGACTTTGGTATGCTGCTATCAACATTCTGTCGAAAGAGCAGCAGAGTTTGTCCTCTGGCCTTGTTGGACCTCATACAGTTTGCCTCAGCCTGTCCAGATCCCTCTGTAGAGCACTCTTACCCTCAAGAACATGAACACCCCAGTCCAACCTTGTGTCAACTGCAAACTTACTGACAGGGTACTTGATCCCCTCATCCAGGTCACCAATAAAGATACTAAAGGACCTGGACACAATACTGAACCCTGGGGAACACCATCTGTGACTGGACATCAACTGGGCCACAACTCTTTGGACCCAGCTATCCAGCCAGCTTTTTATCCAGCGCAGCATATAGTTGTCCAAGCCACAAGTAGCTTGTTTCTCCAAGACAATGCTGGGAGAAATGGCATCAAAGGTTTCACTAAAGTGCTAGGTAGACAACATCCACAGCATTTCCTGATTCGATTAAGCAGGTCACCTTGTCATTGAAGCAGATCAGGTTAGTCAAGCAGGACCTGCCTTTCATAAACTCATGCTGACTGGGCCTGATCACCGGTTTATTCTGCATATTCTGTGTGATGGCACTCAAGATGATTTGCTCCTTAACCTCCCCTAGCACTGAGGTCAGACTGACAGGCTTGCAGCTCCCGAAGGAGCTTCTAGCCCTTCTTGTAGATAGTTGTCATGTTTGTTAACTTCCAGTCAATTGGGATTGCCCTGGTTAGCCAGGACTGCTGATAAATGACTGAAAGTGGCTTGGTGAGCACTTCTGCAAGGTCTCTCAGTGCCTTTGGGTAGATCTCATCCAGCCCCATAGACTTCTGTGTGTCTAAGCAGGTTGCTAACCATTTGGATTATGGAGGCTTCGTTATGCTCCCCATCCCTGTCTTCCAGCTTAGGAGGGTTGGGTACCCAGAAAATAAGATGTAGCACTGACATCCAAAGCACTGATAAAAAGCATACTAATTTCATAATGTCTTAAACTTATTTTGCATAAGCATAAATGACTGCACAAAGACAGAAACCTGAGAGATTCTGATCCTAGCTGTGGAGATTATAATTATAGCAAGATAGAAACATTTCCTGCTGCCCTTTATTAGGAACACTCATGGAAACTCTTAGATAATATACTGAAAGGAAACAGATCAGCTGAGTAAAAGTATAATTTTGTACTATAAAAAGGACACAAGTAATCTGGACTCCAGTATTGTACAAACAGGTTTTTTTACAACACATTTGTGGAAGTTACTCATATTCAAATAGACCGATGTGGATTTTGAGACTGAAGGCTTTCTCATCACTTCTGCTGTCATCAACATGTCAGCCCTAATTAATGTGTAGGGTTGCTGCTTGATAATCTCTACCCCCACACTGGGTTACTTTTTACCCAGGCTATGAGAAACACAAGAAGGGGGGAGGCCAAGTGGCCATAAGATCAGGATTGCTCTTTTCATTAACAGCCCTCCAGCCGGATCAGCTGAAGCAGAGCATGAAACCGGACCCTGCGGTAGATAGCTTTGAATTCTGCCAAAGGAAACTACAGTATCTTTTCTCCCAAGTAGCAAAGCCACTCTACAATTTTGATGATTATAAAAAGATATTTTGAAAAATAATTTCAATGTCTGCCAACATTTCCTAAATTTAATAGCTGAACCATGCATATTTTTAAAGTACTGTCAGATCATTAGGTTTACAACAAAGTCTGAATCTTAATTGAGAGGCTAAGTAAAATATGAAAATACATTCATTCAATTAATATTAAGGTCAGAGTCTTCTGACCTCATAAATGCCATTCACTACCTTTTATCTCTCACAGTTCTTTCCTTATAACACATTTATTTCTTAAGGAGATTTACACTTGTTTGGGATTGCTGTTTTGTATGTGTTTTTTTAAAGCCAGTGTGGCATCTTTAATACTGATAGTGCTAAAATATAATACATTTATGTGTAGCATAATATTAAAAAATATGTCACTAACTCAAAAAATTTAGAACTAAGTAATACAGAAAGGAAGAGCTCCATATTCTTACTTACTTCCTTTCCAGAAAAGGCAAAATCCTTTTCTCTCCCTTCCTTCTTGTTTACTACAGCATTCAATGGGCACTGCTCACAAAGCAATAGTTCAGTTCAGATAGATCTCCCTACACTTTGAAAAATTCAGATTTGGATCCAAATCCAAATGTCGGATTCCCAGCTCAGGTCAGATCAGTTTATTTTGTATTATCTGGGACATATATGTATTATTTGGAAAATCTGAAATGTATGAAAGAATATTCTTGCCTTTTTTTCTACCCTTCATCCTTATAAAACAGAATCTTCTATTGATCAACAGGTTTTTTAATCCTAGTATATGTAATATGTGCAAGCAATAAAGTACTTTTTCTAATTATAGATTTTCTAATTACTAAGCTGATGGATAGTAATAATGATCCTCAAACCCAATAATCTTTCTTTTCCTTTAAATTTTCTCCTTCCATAGGCTTTCTTCCTACCAAAAATGTCTCCAGAGTTTCTAAATCCAGCTACTACATTTCCAGTTTATGACAGTAGATGTTCACAAGAGTCATGTGAAACCTACAAAGAGGCCCCCATTCACACTGAGTTTTCCAACTGCCTCTTCTTTCCAGATGATAGGTAGGTCAAGTTCTAATGTGAATGCTTGGATTTCTAACTTATCAAACACTATTTTAGTTTAAATATGATTTTTTTTCCATCAGAATTTCAAACTGTATTAAGAACTGAGCTAGCAAAAAGAACAGTCTCTCCCATGCTCTATGACAATAAATCCTCAACACCATTTCATTCTACACTGCTACTAAGGAATTAAGGAATATGGACAGATCCATATTAAAGTTATTTTTAAAGGGGATCATGAAACTTGTGAGCTTGATTAATGATTCAAATCTAAACACAATCAGCATAGGCAAGGAATTTTGTATATCAGACATAGTTCTTGATGCCAATCAAGAGTAGAAGAGATTAAAAAAAAGATATAGGATCTTTAACTATTTCTCTAATTTTACATGTAAAGTACTGGGCTACTGGTGGTAGGAGGGACTACACTTAATCTTGGAGGCTCTTTTGTTTGTGCTTCTTTAGCAGGAATACACATATACACACTTCAAAAAATCCTAAAACATCAAGGGCTGATTCAGGATTCAATCTCAGCAGCATCTGTGATTACAAACAAATCATGTTTGTTCTTAAACTTAGCCAGATCTGAGCACAGAATGCAATTATGCTTTATAGTGAAAGAATAGAAGTAAATTTCACCTGCAGGGAGAGTGGTGAAAGAATAGAAACACAGACTATGAATACCTATATATTACACTAACTCAATGCATACATCTTCCATTTTAAAAAGTAATATTAAAAAAGTCACCCTTAAAAACATCTAAGTGCCATGCCTCATCTATAGCTTATGGTAAGGAACTGCTGTACTCCCTCCCTGTACACTGGGAGGATTAAAAGAACAAGCTTAGTAATAAAAAGCCCACGTAAATGAGGATTTTGGTTGGTGTTGCTTTGTGAGCCTGGTTTGTTTTCAAGAGGAGCCTATGCTGTGCATGTCAGAAGAATTTCAGTTTCTATCATATCCCTTATAATCAGGACTGATCTAGCTGAGAATTTCTCACCCATGACCTCTTCTGTCAGACAGAAAGGCTTATTGCTCTCAGCCCAAAACACCCAACTGCACTCCCTGAAAACTTATACCCAGCTTTAGGCTTCTCCCTATGCTGCAGTTCATTAGTTCTTAGGTTTTTTTGCCTCCAGGACCATCACTTCATATTAAACTGAAGACGGAAAACCAGGAAACTCATACACATCTCTTAACACAAGGAGAGTTAAATAGTATAGTCTAGCATGGCACACTACACTGCCCATGTCTATCCTTCACTGCTTCCTTAAATTCGCTTCTAATGTCTCCATATGCATTTTTTCTACTTAATATTCTTTTAGCACAGGTTACAACCTGTAACACCCTACGTCACTCTTCTGACTGGGCCACAATATTTTATACCATCTGTTTTTAAATGACTCCTGCATCACAGATGGAAGAGGAAAGGATGTGCTTTGCTAATACTGCCCTAATATCTTTTTTTTTTTTCTTTTTACTAAATGGAGTCTACTGTGACAGTAGAATTAGCTGAGAATATTCTCAGATAAAATTGTGGGGTGGAATCTGTCTTGCTTTTTTCCTTTAATCAAGGCAAAAGATGCCATTACAGAATGAAATGATAGGGGAAAAACCCTACTTCCTAATAGTCCAGGATTTAGGACAGCAAATAAGGATATGGACAAGGATGTAAGTTCTGGCTTAAAATAGGGAATAGCAAAGTCTTGAATCTGGGTCTTCTGTGTCTCCTAAGAGCATCCTTAACTCCAGATTACCTAAGTACTTATTATTTTAGTCCTAATTAACTCTTTCACCAGACCTGGGTTCCATCTTCAAGCAAAATAGGAAAATATGCTTGAATTTTCAAATAAATTTTGCAAGGTATAAAATCTCCTTCACACCAACACTAGGTTGGTTGCTGAGCTATATATGCTATAAAGGTATTAACCTTTAGTCACATTTAGGCTCTTTGTCTTTACCTTCCTTAAGCTAGCAAGTACAATGTATGGCAATAACTGATTTCAAATACAGGTACAACTTCTACATGTGGTACATATTTTAACTTATTTCAGTTTTCCAGAATATGAATTCAAGCTTGAATGTATTCCAGTTAGATTAAAGATCAGATAGAACTACAAGTTTAGCTGACTATCTGAGACAGTTGTATATGTCCCCACCACTTCCCTTAAAACTCTTTCTGCAGTAAGATTTCTGGCCACTTCCCATAATTCATCACCTGCTCTCAAACAAACACTTATCTTCTTTTATAAAGGATGGTAAAGATACGATATATTCCTACACTTTCCTTACAAAGCATTGTATTTCCATAAAGTTATTTATACTGTTTCATAACTATATCTTTTTTGTTATATCTTTTTTCTTCTTTTTTCTTTTTTTTTTTTTTTCCCAAAAGAATGTCATACCTGTGTTCACAGGAATAATAAATAACAGGTTCTTGGATTTTTTTGTTTTATTTTTTCGATAATAACTCTTCTGGTGCCTCGTAGCTTCATAAATTAACTTGGAATAGTAGTTTGATGTGGAAAACAACAAAATATCTCCAGACACGGAGAATCCACTACTTCCCTGGGCAGCCCATTCCAATGTCTGATCACCCTCTCCATAAAGAAATTCTTTCTAATCTCCAACCTAAACCTCCCCTGGCACAACTTGAGACCATGGCCTCTTGTCTTGCTGAGAGTTGCCTGGGAAAAGAGCCCAACCCCCCCCTGGCTCCAACCTCCTTTCAGGGAGTTGTAGAGAGCGATGAGGTCTCCCCTGAGCCGCCTCTTCTCCAGCCTGAACAGCCTCAGTTCCCTCAGCCTCTCCTCATAGGATTTGTGCTCGAGCCCCTTCACCAGCCTAGTTGCCTTCCTTTGGACCCTCTCCAGAACCTCAATCTCCTTCCTGAACTGAGGGGCCCAGAACTGGAAACAGTACTCGAGGTGTGGCCTCACCAGGGCTGAGTACAGGGGCAGAATCACTTCCTTGGACCTGCTGGCCACGCTGTTCCTGATACAGGCCAGGATGCCATTGGCCTTCTTGGCCACCTGGGCACACTGCTGGCTCATGTTCAGCTTCCTGTCAATCCAGACTCCCAGGTCCCTTTCTGCCTGGCTGCTCTCCAGCCATTCTGTCCCCAACCTGTAGCGCTGCATGGGGTTGTTGTGGCCAAAGTGCAGGACCCGGCACTTGGCCGTGTTGAACCTCATCCCATTGGAATCAGCCCAACTCTCCAGTCTGTCCAGGTCCCTCTGCAGAGCCCTCCTGCCTTCCAGCTGATCCACACTCCCACCCAGGAGTGGGCAGCTCTTCGCATCCCTTTATAGCCCTCTCTGAAGTGCTGGGTGCCTCACCTGACACCACCAGCAGGTGGTCTCTTGACCCTGTAACTTGCTTCTATATCTGGCTGAAATGCTTGACATTTTGAGATGAATGTTGAAATCACAAGTACCAGCCCCAACTACTGAAAAAGGTTTTTTTTCCCTTTAACTTCAGAGAAAGACTGCCTTTCCCTATACAAATTTACATTTCCAACTCTTCGTATGAGAACTGTGTCACACAAGGAGAATTTTTTGAAACCTGGTGATTGACAAAAGTGATTTTTTTTATTTAAACATTTGATCTGTCTACTGGAGATGACTTTTAAAGTGGAAAACTGCTTAAAAATGCTAGAGAATGACTGACAATATAAATCATCAGGTGTGGGCAATAATGCTGATTTTATTTCCTCTGATATATTGCTTCCTGTATGAAAACATAACAATCTAACATACAAAAAAACCCAAAAAACAAAACAAACAAAAAAAAACCCCACAAATTAGGGGAAAAACTATCTGCATTTCTGATTAAAAACCTGTGCACACAGTACATTTCCTGTTTGACTGTATGCCTTACTTAGAGAATTACTGGTAATATTCACTGCCCAGGACTGAGGTTTTCCAAGAGTCCAGTGAACTTTAGGTTCTTTCTGACACTGCTCTCTCCTTGGATCACATGCATCTGAACACATTCCAAATGATTTCTCTTCTCCCTGCAGCTACATGCAATGAGAACTACTTCTGAGTAGATACCACATTTTCAACTCAAAGGGAAATTCCTCCTTATCAAAAATAAACCCTAGTAGAGGAAGACCTGCAATAATTTAACAAAGTAAAAGTGCAAAGAAAAATCAAAGGAAAGGACTTTTGGCATGAAGAAACTGTTGCATGTATACTAAGAGAATTATTAAAAAAACATACCTGGAATGTAGGCTCTGTTTTCAGTATATAATATAGGTACACTAGAAAAAATGGGATTATGTATAAGCAACTTGGCAGGCATCAAACGAGAGAAGTACTGCTGAGAATCTTGCTCTCACTTTTGCTTACATGTTACAGCATGTTACAGATGGCAGTGGTGACTGTGCAAGAAATGCAACACCAGACCACTAGTGGTGAGGGCTGTCCTACCTGATCTTCAGAATCTGCCTCCTGGGCCTTCATAAGCTACAGACCCTGGTGTAATTACACTTGAGAAGTTTGCTTTGCTTATGTATATCTTTGATCTTTATAGAAACAGTCCCTGGACATTTGTTCATGCTGAGCAGATCTATGAATAAAAACACTCAAAAGTACAAGTGCAGCAAGGTAGTGCTCAACACTTATAAAAATAAAATCTTGACACATACTATTTTCACAAACTTATGTTCCTGTGGGACAAGTCATGCCTTGCTTGCTGGTTTTCAGGCAAGCTGTTTGGAGCTAGAACAGAAATGGAATGGCAATTCTAATAAAACAAAAGGAGGGGAAGAATAATGCAGTTCATTTTCTGAGTAAACGTTTTACAGGCAAATGATGAAATGTTTTTTTTAAGAATCTTTCCCCTTTTATTTATATAATTATTTGCTTTGAAGACACCTGGCTCTGGGCTAATTTAATCTCAAAAGAACCATCATCCTGTAAATTACTTCTAATAAACTGTGCATTTTTGAGATTGGGAGATTTAGTTAAAAAACCTTTCAACTTGAATTCTGAATATACTATAAAATATGGGCTAAAATAATATGATTTAGACCACTAGTTGACAGAATCCTGCTCTTTTTAATTCCCTTAAGAATCTTCACACAATGAAAAAGGAGATTTTTTAAGCTTCAAAATACAAACAGTGTCTTGAGGGATTTCCCATTTTAGACTGAAGGCTGTAAATGCATATCTAATTCTAGAAAAAATGTAACAGAGTCCTGAAGGAGCAAATCACTTGAGACAGAAGTGAGTGATATCAACATAAGTGAGTGATATCAACATAAATGTGACAAAGAAAATGCAAAAACTTAGTGGGAAAGCACTGTTGAAAGATTTGGTTTTCACTTCAGAGTGATGCCCCATTTGTTATTTGTTACAAAAAACACATTATTTTGTTCGTAGTGAGGTAGCTACACAAGTTTAACTTTAACCTAGTATACTATGAGTATTTTCTTATATATGCTCAAAAATTGCTTGACAATGTCAGAAGCTACTGTCATTTACATTCTATACTCAAAATATTTTGTAATAGAAATTTTAGTTCAAAATGGTATTGATACATAGTACTTATATTTTTGAGATAATTTATATTTCAAATTATATCAGATTAATTATTTGCTGATTTTTCGTTTCCCCATCATTCAACTGTACTTCTAGTTATCACTTCACAAATTTCCTTTGACTAAAACTAATGCAAAAGGAGGTGTTGCTGCAGTTTTTCTTTATTACTGAAAAGAGACTTTTAGCAATATGTTGCTAAACAAGTTAGCAACAAGTGCACTCTGGAGAGAACACACTGTGTAGTAAGAAATACCACCAAATTTCAATATACACAGTATATTTGGGTCATTTCCTCACATCATATCAATTTGCAGGGACTAGCTACCTGCCTATGTACAGTACTAAAGTACTAACATTAAAATTAGCATTAAAGTAATTGGGTTGTAACCTTACATTTTTCTTATCATAGATTTCACATACATTCTTCATGCCCTGTTGAGTAGGTACTTACAGCTTCCAAGCCTTTGTTCCATATGAAAATTAGGATTAGGCATCTTTCTAACAGACATGTGTTTCCTATTACACTGAGGAATTCGCATGTGTCACGTAGTAAGTACTGATCTGAGACTGAACCAATGACAACAGCAGTCTTTCAGGCCTTAAAATCTATAAAGTGATGAAAATTGTGCTATATACAGGTTAATCCTCTACTATGGAATTTAAATTTCACTTAGACATTGCTAAAGGTTACTTTGGTCTCTCACATTCAATGCTTTTCTCATCTTGTGCTACAAAGAATTATTTTTTTTTTATTCAAAATTATGTCCATTCTTTATTTTTAATTTTCAAATTCAATCTTATTTTTAACCAGACTATAACTTCTGACAGATAGCTAACTGTCTACAAGCCTTGTGGTAAATGCCATGTTATTTCATCTCCAAAATCAAACAAGTAAATTGCATGTGGGTTTTACAAGCATTCCTAGAATGCAATAGAATATTACTAGCCCTTATCAAACTTAAAGAAGTAGCAAAGTGTTAGAGCCTGCTGAATTCTGTGCCATTTTCAAAATGCCTCGTTCAATGTTTAAGATATATAGGAATTTACATGTAGTTAGATATATTTTAATCACATCAATCAAATGACAATTCAAATAAATTACTGCATGTCACAAAGAAATGCCATAAAAATGGTTTGCTGAATGAGTATGTGAAGAAGCTGTCATTTGAACCATAGCAGAACTGGAAGTTTGAGAATCAAACTGCTAAGAATAACACTGCTCCATTTTCAACATACTAAAAGCTTTTTACTCAGTGGGAAACTAAGTTATTAGAAAGGGCAGTCTAAAAATGTACTGCTAGGAGATTTGGGACTAGTAGTCCTTGAAGTGAAGATTTAGTATTGTAGATTTTACAATTTATCCATTTTTGGTGGTTGTGATGTATGAGTCACAGGGGTAATAAACTTCAAATAGGTTGAAGTAAAGTTAAGTACTTCCCAGTACCTTCTTTTAATTATCTGTGGAATAGAAGAAAAGAAATTAATGCAGAGACATAAGCTTATCTTGGAACAAAAGGGGAATACTATCTTGCTGTGATGATTTTACTAAGTCTGTTTCAGAGAATGCTGAGTGATAAAGAAATATTTCATAACTGTAGATTACTTAAAATATTTCATTTTTATCATATTTTAAGTTAAATGAGCAATAAAAAATGAAGGATGGCAGGCTAAGAATACTGTAAACAGAATTATTGAAAGCATTGTGTTATTCCCTGTGTAAAAGCTGTAGGTCAATCCAAGCTAGCAGGCATACCCATTGGATTTGTTTCAGGACTATTTCATGCTTTTTGTTTTATAAACCAGAGTTCTTTTGAGAAGAGTATAGAGTGAGAGAAAATTTGTCATGTATATGATGGCTCTGTGATTTAGCACACAGTTGATGTGCCATTGCTCAAGGGTATCTCTATGCCTTTCTCTTGGCTATTCCAAAGCTAGTTGACCAATTTGATGTGTGTTTATAGTTCAATACAGAAAGGGTAAAAACAATTCCTCCAGTCCTCACAGATTCCAACATCTTTACTGACTTCTGAAATCAGAGACTGATTTCTTAATTTCCTGATGATTTGTCACTCTGAAGACTGGTGATACGAGTGGAGGATTCTTTCCCAAAATAAGGAGGGAGTTTTCTAAGTGCACAGATTACAAACTTAAGGGACTAACTACTGATTTCAGCTGACTTTGATATCGATCAAAACTGTATTTAATTTTACTGCCCTTTTAATACCTCCAAGTGAAACATTCACATTTAGTTTATTTGAGAATACCCTGGAAAACAAATTTATTCTCATGAAAAAAAATATGATGTTTGTTTACACAAATGTTGCCTGTGAATATTTAAGGTGAGCTCAAAGTTTGGCTTTGTAACTTGTTATTCTTCAACTTTCCAGCATAGCTAAAACCCCTAGACCTATGTCTCTTTGATCATTTTATACTTGGTCATTCTCACTTGGTTACATAATAGCTTTCACCTAAAGCTTACAGCTTCTTGGCAGCAATAAGATCTTTTACTTCAACCTTGCACGGGCTTCAAGAGGATAAAACAGTGTGTTTTTATATCTTCTTTCCTTGGAAACATTAAAATTCTTTTCTCTTTAGTCACTGTATGAGGATCCTGTACTAGGATCCTTATGTTAGTATCCTTCCTACAGTATCAACAAATCAATGCATTTGGTAAGCAAACAAAGAGAAGTTGATACCACTGATCTTTTCCCACCTCTAAGAGAAAGTACCAAACCTTACATTGTTTTCATATCTAGAAAATGTTTCTGATGAATAGCAATTACTAGGAAAAAAGAAATCAATACATCTTCTCAGGTACCACCGTATGTACTATGTATTTAAGCTAAGCAGTACCCACATTTGCCATTAAATTAATAAAACTGCTTTTAATCTAGTTCAGTGAAAGCAGAGATATTTATTTAACTAGATCCTACAATGCTAGATTGACCGATTAAAGTCAAAATGTCCGGTTCTAAGATTTGCCAAAAAATTGCTCATGCTTTTTTCCCCACCAACCCCCACTTGAAAGTCAGCTTGAAGCATTATGTGGACATGAACAACTTGACATACTCCATATTTTCACACAGAGTTGAGGTTCAATTAAATGTTCTAGTTTGCAGTTTTGTTACATTTTCTAGATCAGTCTTCCCCATCTCTATTACCAACATCATGCCTACAGATAATCTAGTTAGAGGACGGCTGTGTCATATCATAATCTTTTTAGGAGATAATCTTACCACAGAATCATCTTTTCTCAGATAATTGCATTACAAGACTCAGAGTTCCTCCCAAGAATATGCTACAATTTCAGAAGCAGTAATACAAAGTCTTAAGTTTAGAAGACATACTAAACCATGTCAAGAAGAAGACAACTAAACTAGTCAGCATAGCAGTGGAAATCCACATGCCATGCTTCTGTTCTATGTCTCTGCAAAACACCCTGCTCAGAAATGTTTATGAGTACAAAGTCTAATGAACAGAATTTTTATAGTATAGTATATTACAGAGAAATAGGCTTTGTTCTCTCATTATAGGTTTTAATACTTTGCATTAAAAGCTGCTCCTAGATGAGATTCCACAGGCATTACTTTGCATTAGCAGTTTCGATTAGTTAGTATTGCAGAAGACTGAAGCAAGTTGTAAGCCTCACAGCACTGTTCTTAGGTAAGAATAGAGACTCCTCCATTTTAGGGGTGCATTAAGATGCAACTAATGCATCATTAATCACTCACAGCAACAAATTCCCACAAATGCTACAGTGTCTTCAGATGTTAAACTAAGATTTAGTAAATTTCAGTACCTTTATCAGTCTGTCAAACCATCACAGCTAATGAAATAGTATAAGAGATGGAACTATAATTTTAAAATTCTGATAATGAAGTCCTTCCCATTTTTATATATTCCAAAGCACAAACTCAACAAGATCATACTCAAAATCTTCCTTTTTATAGACAGACTTAATAATTCAGCATTCTTTCCTGACTCTGGTCCTGTCATACCTGTTGCTGTTCTTACTACATATTTTACAGGCTTGTGTCGATTCAATTATCAAGAATAACTTCAAAAAACATGGAGAAGAGCTTTCTTCCCCATGTGTTTACAATGAATCTCCACATGTACACCAGCTAAGTTCTGGAACAAGTACAACAAACTTCATTTATATTTTAAAAAATTTACTCAAGAGCTACATCCTCAGACGACACAGTATTACTTTTCCAAGTACCCACCAAAATCAGTCAGAACTATGACACCACTTTGGTATTTTTGGTATATTCCAGCAACTGGCTAATATTAGTTCCCTAAAACTAGGGTGGAATGTCAGGAGATAACTGCTAGTACACCTTCACATCAGCTCTGAGCCTAGCTTTAATTGTTCTCCTCTTTTTCTAGTTTTATTTAGCACCTTTATATTGCCTTTATAGCAAAACACTTTCTATGCATTTATTTTTATAGGTGGTTAGAGAAACATTGCTATTCCTCTTTGTTTTAATCAGTTGCTACTGTTTCCTAACTCTCATTTCAACTAACTAACCAACAGCATGCCATGTCTTGCCTTTGCTAATTGATGCTCTCCATTTCTACCACAACCTTTTCCTGCCCTATGCCAGCCACCTACTTTCAATTTATTTGTATATATTGTTTATTCTTTTTCCTCCTAACCTTCATGACCCTATTCATGCTACTGCAAAAAGGAGAAAGATTGTCTAACACCCATGAATTTCCTCAACTTGACATTTTCAGGGAGTACACTGTTAAAAACCTCAAGAGGCAATACTCAGCCTTCATGATTCACTACATGTTTCTCCTGTCTTTCCCTTGATGTATAGAAAACATCATTCTACTACATTACCAGTTTTCATAACTGATGTAATTTGTTGTTTCATATTTTGCCGTACACTTCTGTATAAAAGTCCAAATTTTTCTTAAAACGTTCAACTTTTATTCTGAGTCACCTCAAGCAGCTTTTAAAATTAATTTAGAAAGAAAAATACTGCCATCTGCATCTTATACAATTATAATCCCAAACCTCAAAGGTACTCATGAAAATCTGAAAGACAAAACATTTAACTAATATTTGCACTTACTTGGAAAACCACTGCTTCAGAGCAGGGCTAGCATATTTTAGTTATTGAAGGAACAGGATTACCTTCTTGGTTTAGAACTAAATCTTGAAGAACCAAACATGGAATTTCTATCTCACAGAGACAAAAAAAAATAAAAGAAGACTGAGATTATGTTGTGCATTGGAACTATTCTAATTTAGGCAGCTGTTTGAAGAGGTGGTCTTTGTCCTCTTCCATTTCCAACCATGCATCCTGCCTTAACCCTGGGGTCCCTTCTAGCAATAACATGAACCAATTGTATCGATGCCAACATCCTATGCACCCTATAGTCATGTAAATCATTAGATTTGTTTCAAAAGTGAAGGCAGGAAGGAACGGCTCACTGAGGGAAGAAAGATCAATTTAGGATTTCCAGTTAGAAAAGTCAAATTTCTAACAAGTCTTGTCTCCACCCTTCATAGCACAGTCCACAGAAAATCACAGGACTGCAGACAATTCCTATAATATACATTGTACCCCAAAATTCCAGAGTCTATTGGACAGGCTCCCTTTTTGACATATTTCCTTTCAGACAGATTTCCACTGGTACCTTCTCCCAGTCATTATTCTACGATGATTCCTTTCTATTTGTCAAAATACCACTGTATAAATCTTGAAGTGCCATTTAAGTACAGGTAATTCTTTAAGTACAGGTAATTCTTAGAGGTATTTCTCCTATAAACAGAACACAGTATCAGATGTGTCCTTATAGGCCAATATCAATGAATAACTTATATTCACATGAAATATAACATGCTCTGAATTTAAGTTCAGCCTTTTTTTATATTGTTCACCTATGTACACAGCTGAAAATGTTTCTGGCAAGAATATCCTTTTTCAAAAGAAAGAAAAAAAAGTTTTTTCTCCTGTTGTCAGGTGTGGCCTGAGTGCTCTGAAATTAGATGCCCTTAATATAAAAACAGGAGCTCTGAAATTGCACTTCTTTACTAGAAAACATAATGTTCATTAATTTCTTGTTACCTTGCTCTGTTTTTCAAACTTAATGCAAAGTTCATGCTGCATGCTTTGCAAGCTTTTATGTATGTTGACCAATTTTAATGAGAGGTTTTGAAATGCAGAATAGGAAACATTATACTTAAAAGTTTCTTGTGACAACGTTGACACACTGAGCATCTGAAGAATTAAAGTGTTAAAAATCATACTAATTGGACTTATTTAGCAAACTTTCAAGACAAACAACTCAACTTTACAAAACATGTATTTATTGATTTAAGTAGATTTCATGGAATTTCTTTGATCACATTTTTTACAATAAAGCTTTTGCAAAGTGAGTATGCATCCTAATTGTTTATTTACACAATATTAATATTCAGGCAGAAGGATCATGGAAGCATATTTAATTAAATATAAATTAATGTGGTGGAATATTTAATTATCTATTCTACACCTCACAACTAATGATTAATTAAATGCCTTGCATTTAATCTTGTTCCCAGGAAATTAACTTAATGGCCTTCAACAAATGAACATTTTGTATGCGTTGCAGGACACTTTATCTAAATTTTAACAGCATGGTATTAGTTTCAGATAATAACATGATTACACAATTAAAAATGTAAATGTATACAATACTTTTGTTTTCTTGATTTTTTCTTGGAATTTAAAGTGGAATATAGAATAATAAAAGGGAATCATAGAAGAATCATAAAAGACTCTATTTCTGAAGTTCTGTGGTCTAGGTTTTTGGCCAACATCTGTTTTTCCAGTTTTGCTTTCAGCACATTTGCAATGCTCACTTTCACACAAACCTAAAGATTATTTCTGGAGAGGAGAACTCGGCATGTTGGCTTTCCCAGCTATATAACATGATCAACAGGGATACAAATAATATATGAAAATGGATTACTGTAACAGAGAGCTTTTACTAAACTGCACAGACACAAGAACAGTAAGGAATATTGAAAGTTACCCATAGCAGAGATTTTTCTGTTTACTGTAGAAATAAGTCTTTACCTTTCTGTAAATAAGGACAGTATATACGTATGTTTCCAGTAGATACCTAAAGCAGTATTTACATAGAAAATCTTCCATCTAAGAAACCACTTCAGTAGTTAGACATAGAAAATGAAACAGTGTAATGCAGTCTTTTCCTCCATTTTCTTTTTTTATTTTTATAGTAGGCACTTCTGCATGCTTTAGCCTTGGAACCCAGAATACTTTTGACTGATCTCAGAATACAACTATGTAATTACAACAAGTATCCTTACCCATCACTAAAGCACATACCATATATAGACTTAATGGGCCTGGAAAAAAGGCTTCTTGCCGCTAACCCATTATAATTAATAAGTACTCCAATTCAGGATTAATCTAGAAGAGTTCTGCTTCTCAACAAGTGCAGAGATAGGGTTATTTGGGTCTTATGCAAAAACAAAAGAATGGACTGATTATTAATACTTATTTGTCTGTAGTATCAGGAATGACTATGCAGAGTGTCTGACACTTCTTGTCCTTAGTGCTCACTCTTTTGCTTTTGCAGAACAATTACAGCTGGGGAAAACAGAAGTTAATGGGAATTTATCAGAAATCAAAACAAAAGAATAAGAGTGAGCTCTCAGGTTACATTTTGCAGATTCACAGCAGTTTACATTCTTTAAAAAAGCAACACAACACTATCTTATGCAGCCAGGTAAATTTTACCAAGTAATGTAAAAAACCAAACAGAAACTATTCAGAGAACAGCTTCAGCCAAACATAAAAAATGAAAGTTTTCCAAACTTATTTTGTCACTTTGATACTATTTAAGTGTTTCAAGAGCAAGAAGGCTTATGAAGATAAAATCTCAGTTCCATTTGTAAAGGATGAGAGAAAAAGAAATCCCTAGCTCTGACCATTTATATTTATATGAATTATTCATTTGTTTATCCATAGTTCTGCATTTGGTAATTATCACTGTCATTCCACTCAGGAAAAAATAATGGAAATTTTACAGAAAAAAAAAAAAATCTTTGAGCAATTTAACAATCCTGAATTCAAGGGGGATATATCTTTGTTTTAAATGTTCCATCTTCCAACAATAGCAGTAAGGGGCTTCATTTTAAATAAGAAATTCCACCCAAAGGTCTGTTTTGCTCTGGATTTCTACCCTAGGATTTATATGTTAATTAAGTCTTTGTGATTGCCTTCATGGTATGTCTGAGAAGACTAATTTTGGCATCCCATAAATGGTCTGAGATCAGGGTCTCAGAGGATCAGGAGTAGCAGAACCAATGTTTGATAAATGAAAGAGGAACTGCATTTCTGAGTGGACCCTGATAGCAGTTGCCTTCATAATACTGCAAGAGAGAGGCAAAGGACAGCCAACTGTAATACCATAAAAGACAACTGAAATTATGAGTGAAACTTAGCAGCATCAGCAGTGATATACCTAGAGTCTCAGCCAGCCAGCTAATTCCTTCTGGAATCTGCTGCTTTATTTCATATGTATATTTAAGGTCTGTTAAGAATATGAAAGGCAAAAAAGAAAGACAGAGAAACAAAAAAAGACAAGGGAAAGAACCACAATTACCTACAGGTATACACCTACATAATTTACATGCAATGAAATAACTGTGCACAAAGTAAGTTCTGTGAACTCCAAGACACATTGTATGCAAATTCTTGGATTCTAAAGGTATCTTTCCCATTATTAAGGCACAGTACATGTTAAAATGCTTTGTGCTTTATATTCATAAGAGGCACATATTAATTATCATTCACTCATCATAACTGTCATCCAAATATCAGGTGAATAATCACACTGAAGTGCACCCATAAAAGTGAGTTGATCAAATTAAAATTAATTAGTTGACATCGTACTCTTTGTTTAGCATGATCTTTTACATTCATCTTCTGCAGGGTTATATTCTTGTCTCTCTAATAGTTCTTTTGTCTCAGAAAAGGAAATGAGTGATGCTACGCTTGGTACATGAAGTTCAGAATATGACACGGGTTTTTTGTATCTCTCATTTATCTTGCTGGTTACTACCAGAATATATACCTTTCACTGTGTAAAAATCCTTTGATTTATGCTCCCTTTCTTTTTTCTTGTTTTAATTGCCCATTATTAACAGTTTACTATTTTTCAGGGTGAGAAACAGGTCAACCGAGGCTTTAATCCTGCAAGTGGATGGAAAATTCTTGGAGGAGCTTAGCACTCAGTGGAAGCTGATAACACTCAAGAATTACACCGAATTCTCTATACCTTCTCGGATCATTTGTCAGTTCAGAAAGAAAGCAGATGACAAAGAATGGAAATAGTTATTTATGCATAGTATTTCAAAAGACCTAATTCAACTTTCATTTAAATTGGAGGGAGATTTCCCCCTGAGTTTAACATAAGACAGGGAGAACTTCTGCGTATCCAAAAATACAAGAAATAGAGCCAAGTAAGAATTACAAAAACTACCCTCTAGGCTAGACATCATTCAGAACCTGGCACCACCAGGGAGTATGTTAACAGCAGACCATCCTGAGTGGTTAGTTCAGAGCTGAGAACAAATCAGATGATCTAAAACTGAAAGCAGTATACTTTAATATAACCGTATAAAATGCTAAGATTTCACATCAGTATATGATACCAGAAACCTTTATCACGAATTGAAACAAAAAAAGCAGTGAGAGGAAAAAATACTCATTAAGCTATAGCTCAATCACAGTTACTGATTTGAAGCAGGCTTTATAAACCTTCCATGCTTCTATTGGACAAATGTATTCAGAACACTGCTCATTTATGTTGAAAATTCTACTCTGTCCTCTTTTTTCCTTCATCTCTGCTCTTTTCCCCTTAAAATTCTTCCACATGTCCTTTCCCAGACCTTCTCTCTGCCCTTCTTTTTATATTTAGTAAGTGTAGAAAAATGAGAACTATGAAAGCAGCATCATCTTTAGTTTTCTGGGGAGGTATCTGGAGAGGGAGTTCTCAAGGTAGAGTGCTGGGGAGGATCAGCAAGTGGAGTTAATTAAGGCTCTGCAGCCCCTTTCCTGCTGCCAGACTCCCTCCAAATCAAGATTACAGAAAAGGACTTAGGAAAGATTATTTTCTTCTAACGAAGAGGACACAGGAGAGAGAGATGCAGTTGCTATGTAGTTATTTGACATGATAGACTAACTAATTTCATTAACTAATTAGACTAATAGACTTAACTAATTTCAGCTAAGTCAGCTAAGGGCAGACTTCAACTTCGGATCAGAACTCACACTTTGGCATCCATACTGAAATACATTGGTAGCTCTAATTTTAGGTAGAGTGTGGGCCTTTCTTTTGATGATGCAGATGTATATACTGCCATCTCTCCTACTCACAATTTTTACAGAGGCATGAAACAAGCATATTTAGAAACCAGATTAAATAGGATTTAGCCCAGAATCACCAGCATCACCTCTTCAAATAGTTAGGCTTCACAGTCATAAAACAGCATCTACTCCTTGGATTATGGCAGCACATTCTTGAGCCCATGTAATCTTAAAACATACATTACAATGCTCTAATTTTCAGTGACTGTCAAGCACCATTCATGTTTGTGTTGACATTTCAGATGTCCTGCAAACACTTCCACACTGATTCAGACAGTACAGCTCACAATTTAAAAAAAAGAAGTATGTGAAAAATCATTAGAACACATCCCCATTGCAGTTTTCAGAGGCAATAATTCTGTACTAACCATAGACCTTTATAATTTTGTGAAGAAGATAAACCTCAGACTTCTCTAAAGTGTCCTGCTTTTGTGTGACTCTAGTCCTGTTGAAGACACTGGTAAATACCAAGAGATTTTCAAAGCAGCAGAATTAGGTCAGTGCTGAGCACGTTTGAAAATCTCTATTAAATCAGTAGCTTAGCCTCTACATAGTGAAAGAACCTCAGCATCAAATTTCAAAGCTAAAGTCCTTTCTATCCTTTGTAGCTTTTTTTACTGTCTAGGAAAGAGTTCCATAAAGATATGATTGCTGAAGTGGAAAAAAATCAGTTGAATATTTGTGCACTTCTTCTGCTACGAGGTTTCCCCTTCTCATTTCTGTAATAGTTGAAAAATAATTGTGATACCTGAGAAGGCACTGAGTTCACTTTATTAACAGTTCAAACATAATGTGAAGCCAATACATTTAATGTTAGTTATTAACCTCCTGTAAATTTAAGTTGCATTTTACTCACTTAATTAGGCAAACTACATTGTTTTTCTCTTACTGGTTCCTCTCTTTAATATGAGAGCAATAAAAGCACCATAGGGTACACTGTATTTTTAAAAATGCATGACAGCATATATTTTTCTACAAATTCTAAATTGTTTATACATTTTTTTCACTTTCACTATTCTTACTCAAGATTTATTCACAAATAAGTGATCTGTAATGCAACCTTTTTAAAAAGTGACTGCACCCAGCCTGTAACTAATTAATTATCAACGTAATCTGTTCTACTGACAGTTATTATTTAACAAAGCTTTATAATGCAAATCATGGCATTTACATTTCTATTCAAGTGATGTCTACATTTAAAATCTCACATAGGATATTGCCTTGGAGTCAATTTGCAACTTTCTCATTTTTTTCCACTTTCTATTGTCTCCTTTACAGTTCTCATTTTCTTTTGAAATAAAACAAAACATTGCTAATTTGGCTAAAGCCATTCTACTCTTCATGGCATTTTCCTCTGTTAGTAATAGTCTCATTGCAGTCTGAGTAGATCAAGCTATTGAATGTAAAGTTAGAGAGCATTTCACTATATATGAAATGAAGGAAGATCATGCTGGGACAGTCACCTTCAGCATCATGCATTCAGTCTAAATTTACAGTAATAGACTCATACTCAGAGAATGCTTGCTGTGTTTGTTTGCAAACTAGTATGCAGTACTTACAAGTCTGTGGTTTTATTGACATATTCCTTTCCTTTCCTGTGGTTTTTAATTGAAACCCCCACTGCTCAGCCTAGCTCCTGGAAGTCAGAGAACAGAAGTTTTGTGTTTAGTTTAGCATTTAGACAAGATGAACACATACAGTAGAGTTCTGCTGGTTGATTATGAAATAAATAGTTCAGGGTTGTTGGGGGTTTTGTTTTGATTAAGTAAGACTCATTATATGTGTATGGAATTAGCACTATGAAATGAAATGAATGATGAAGAAAATGTCTTAATGTGATGATCAGCATGTGAATAAAATGGTACTTTTAATATCACTAGGTTAATTAGATATTTTCTAGAAGGTATTTGCTTCCTGCTGCTGCATACATACTGTTGACTGCGTGTCCAACCTGAGCATTGAGTTCACAACCCTCTGAGCTATGATATATTAGTGAGCTTGGTCAGCAATGGCCAGGTTTTTATTCTGGTCACTATCTGGATGAGCTGAGGCTGAGCCAAGAGTTGTCCCATGTACCATAAGGAAGGTATGACTTGTTCAAAAGTAAACACTGTTCATGAACGCTGAAATAACACTATTTTAGGTGTTAACAGAATAACAAAATGAATATACAAAACTGTTGTGAACTGAACAAAAGACATGTGAAACTAAAATCACATTTCAGCAAAGAATTTCTTTGACAGGGGAGTAGGCGGAAGAAAAATCTCTTACTGTGCTGCAAATAGTCACCCAATAACGTGCATGCATGAGCCTTGACATCTTACCAGCATGTAACATGTACCCCTGCTCAGTGTTCTCCAGCCAGAGTAATAGCAATGTCAGCAGAACAACCTGCCTAAAGAGACTGCATAACTCCTGATGAAAACTATAGAGTCAGTTAAGGAAAAGTGTTGCTACACAGGAGAAATGTTTAGGGAAGCATGCTTGTTTGGGTCTCCTTCCTACCACCTGGGGAGGGTTTTCCTTTTCTACTCTCTCTCTTCCCATTTTTAATTTTCCTGAAAAGTAACTTTCACTTTTGGAGTCAATATATGTCATCAGCTACAGCCCCTAGCAATAAATCTGTGTGCTTCTGTCTCAACATCCTTTCTGCAACAAGACTTTGAGATGGTATCGCTGACTCATATTGGGATAAGAGAACCTTGAATTCAAAACATTGTAGAGAAAAGGAGGCCAAGGTCAAGGCAGGAAAAAAAGAAAGCTCTTTTGTGTCCTTCCACTTTGCTTGTCTACAGAGGGCAGCAACCTTTACTTCCATATCTGAAAATACACTACTGTAAGGGAAAGACAGCATCTTGGCTTTGAGCTTCATCTAGAGATTAGGCAACAAATGCTCCTAAAGTGCAGGTTGTAAATTCCTAATCCTGGAGAAATTCTATCTGTAAATGCTTTTATCTTAAATTATACTATTGATACAGCACTTGAGGATGGTACTTCACTGAGGGAATGGACACAATGCAAGCTGAGTTCTAATCATATCCAGAAGATGTTGCCTCTAACACTGGCAGAAAACTGCAGTGGGAAAGAATTTCAGAAACACAGCAAGATTACTGCCTGTTGGAAAAGGTAGAAGATACAGCTCTGGATTATGATGTTTTCTACCTTTTTAACAGTTTGGACAAAGACATTTAACCCATGATGTCTAGTATATATGCTTATACTCTCAGTTATCTGCCAACTATTAGTGTTGACAATTTAAGCGGATTTTTTGCCTAAAGCATACTGTGATTTCCTTCCTGCCATTTTCCTTTCAAATTACAATTTTTATTCCATTCTACTTTTGAAAGTATTTCACCATTTTATTAGAGAATTCAGAAATTCCCAATTTCCAATCCCAAATGTAATTATTATTGGAATATTAATATCCACCTAATATAATGCTATGTACTTCAAGTGTTTAATACTCCACTTGTCAGGTCCAATATGAGTTCTGTGTAGATGCCTTGAGGTGTCCTCTTGACATAAGTACATCTGATGCCAAGACTGTAATGTAATGTCTAAAAGAAGTAGTGAGGGTACCTGATGGATGGCTACACTAGCAGCAGAAGCACTCTCAAACCCAGCAGAAGCCATGCTGTGAACACAAGCTCTGAATTTGCCCAGACTCCTTCAGAGAATCTGTGTTACAGCACAGCCCTTGAACAGTTCTTTCAACGTCTCCAGGACATGCAGCTAGGACAGACCCTGTCCTAGAAGTAAGGAAACACTGTCATCTTTATAGAAGCTAGTGCACAATGAGATAAACATCATCGAGACTTGACTTCAAAATGTTAATTTATCTTCCAAAATTACCACATTCACATATGGCTCATAATTGCAGTATCATGGAGTGTCAATTGAGCAAAACAGATGTATTTTTCCCAAAAATGTGACACTGTTTGCAAAGGCGCTCTGTTCTCCATGGGTGTGCATGCTGCTTCTACCTTCTGCTTCAGTACCTACATATTGATACTGCTGAACTAAATGCAGATTTTCTGCTTGACACATATACAACATTAACACTCAGGCCAGCAAATCACTTCATTCTGAGTGTATTTAGATGTGGGAAAGCCTGAATAAACTGGTTAAACCAAATGTTTGTGTATGAACTAACAGACCAAGATTTCCTAAAGAATACACAAGAAACTTGGAAAAGGATACTCTGATATTATATTATATTATTACTCATAAATTAGGAAAAAAAAACCTAATTAAGTATAAAATAGCTTCAGGTACAGTAGTTTGGAATGACAGCTTTGGTAAAGTAGAATCTTGTCTCAAAAGATTTTAAATTTGTGACTTCAAAGGGATCTGCACATCTCTGGTAGCTATTATGAAGTGCCAAGTTGCTCTGAAACTACTTCAGTGATCTTAACAAGGTTTAAATTTGGTCGTGATGAAGTTCTTGTCTGAGATACATTTTCTTGCAGTCCTACGTGGAGGGCACTGTTTCTAACTTCTTGATTAGGTCATGCTGAAGATCCAGTCCTAGCTTTCTCTTTGTAAAATACTTCACAATACATTAGCTGTAGGACATAATTTTGGTACTGCTACTTCAACTAAGATCTGCTTTGCTACAGTCTTATTACTATGTGAATACCATTTTATCCTAAGAAAGCTTCAAGGAATTCAGTTATTTAGTGCATTTAACTAAGTCACACGACAGAACCACTTCTGTGGAACATTTCATTAATTCTTAAATTTTGCAAAATTCTTGCCTTTTGTATTCACATTGGTTTATCTGTTTAGTTTTCAGGCAGCTTTCTCATTTCTTTTTTAAAGAAAGAAGCAGTTTATCTAGAGTATTTATCCAGCTCTCAAAAAGTAAAAACACATTTTCATGTTTTGAGGGTTTTTTTGAGGTTTTTGTTGGGTGCCTTTTTGGGAGGGAGGGTAGAGTTCAAGGTTTGTTTTGTTTGTTTGCTTGCTGTTTTCTGTTTATTTTGTTTGGTTGTTTTGATTTTGCTTTGTTGTTTGGGGATTTTTTTGGTTTTTTTTTAATAGGACTGTCAAACTCTTGACTATTTTTAAAAAATATGGGGGGTTTATTTCAAAAAATACATTTGTAATTTGTATTGCTACAAAATTGACTACTTGATAATTTTAACTGTGGTGTGAAAAAAAATACCTTATTTCAAAAACATCCATTGTAAACACTTGAACTAATTTTTCTCAGTTATCATCCTTAATTGCTTGCTGTGCAACTAGTCTAAGTGTTCAGTAAATCAAAAGCAGTCACATGGAGTTAGTTTTTGATCTTTATTACTTTAAAGTTTAACTCTCCAGTAGTTCAGAATGAGTTTTCATTGCATTTCTTTCTATCTTCATGTGTTTTGTTGCAGCAGAATTTATAGCAGTTATCTTCATATAAAGAAGACATCTCAAGGTGATGGATGCAGAAATACTTCTGAAGCAGTGTGATATACTGCTCTTATCTTTTAGCTCTTTTATACGCAGTGTTTCAATGGGACTTAGATGAAGTGAGAATGGGGACTGAACACTGATGCACAAGCTAGAAGCTTGTGCCAGATACAGGAAGAAATGATAAGAAATAATATTCATCCATAGAAAACCAACCATAACAGTTTTACTTTCATAATACTATACTTTTCATAAATAGCAGCATTTAAAATATTTAGCAATATCCCTCTTCTCTACTTGGCATATTAGATTCCTCAAGAACTTTACCTTTTGGCTTTTTTGACACATTTTTAATTGAGTTTCCTCTTATACAATGAAGACCATATTTAATTGTGTGAGAACAGGATGGAAGTCACTTAGTATTATATAGCACAGGGTCTATTACCCCTGTACCAACACAGACACCTTCTGCCTTGCTCTGAAAGTTGATAGACCAATATCCTGAGACACTGGAAACTGCTGCTGTACTCTTGGATCTGTTTAAGTAACTTTATACTCTTATCTAGGTCTCTTTTTCTCTAATGTAGGGATCATGATACTGGCTTTTTTTTGTAAAGCATCTGCTTATTATTATATTATATTATATTATATTATATTATATTATATTATATTATATTATATTATTGTTATATTATATTATTGTTATATTCTTTTTATAATATTATTTCCCTAAAATCTAATGTAACATATATTTAACTGCTTTTAACTTACAAAATAGTACCAACTTATGCATTACATCAGCAGTTCCAAATTGATCAAGATAGTGTAGTAGACACAACATCAGTGCCAGGAACGAGGTTTTGCCACTTGTAGTTGTAATTCAGGACTCAACATTATTGTGTTAGAGAGTCTGATTTTCCAGGTTAGAATACTGGCATCACAGACAATACTCTATAACAGCTTCTTTTATGCCACTAAGAGCGCTAGGACACATTTACGGATTTTTACCATTTTTGTCCTATCAGATATGAAACTGTGAACCTTCTCAGAATGTCACCATTGGAAACAGAAGGCAAAACTGATTTTTTTTTTCCTGTTAAATGTAACTATCCACTGTGTGGCTCAATTCAATTTTTATAAGGTTTCCTCCCTATGAGGTGCACAAATCTGATTTATGAGCCCACATTAAAGTCTCCTTCACTTTTGAGTTTCTGGTTAAATATTATATGATATGACACAAGTATATTGAAAAACAGAGTTTTAGTTTCTTAGGGGCTTTTGTTTGCTACCCTTGCAACATGCTCATTTCAGATTGTGCAGTAAGTCCTACATTTCTGGGTTTTATATATCTCTGGTAAATGTGAGAGTTCAATTTGATATACTGTAATATAAACTCTATCAAACAAAAGCTACCAGATCAGATCCTGAGAAAAATCTTCATATTCTGGAAACACCTAATGCATTACTAGTGGCAAGTAGAAGGGAATATTTTATCCCTTAGCTATAATTAGAGATGAAATTTTGGTTCTTGATGTCTTCCTATAAGATGGGTATATGTGATACCACATTCCAGACAGACTCAGTATAACACAGCTACAGTGAGTTTTACACAATTATTTCAATAATCTGAAAAATCTGAAAAATAAAAATCTAAAATATCTGCCTGTGTAACAGACAAGTTGGTTTATTTCTGCCTCATAATGTTTATAAACAGTGCAGATTGCTCCTAGCTCTTCCATGGACACGAGAATGTATTTTAGCATCTGTTCAGATTGGGTTTCTGACTTTCAGAAGGTTTTGTGTGAAAGCACACAACATTTAACCACTGCTAAAAAGCAACCCAACTAAGTGTTGAGCCTGAAGAAAAATTCAGAGAAGACAGAATGTGAGATATCCAAGTTTTACTACCCCTTACCATTAACAGGACTAAATACTTAGGAGAGCAGTGATGTGGTCAGGAAGGTGGCTTACACCCATCATCATCACTAGCACCAATGTAACTTTGATAACTGTCTGTACCTAGAATACATCCATACAAGGCACAGCTGTGTACCAGATCTCACCTAATGAAAAAATAAGAAAAGGTTTGGACTGATGTCCCAAGGGATGAAGATACACCTAAATAAGATATACCTATGTTCAAGCAAGCCACTTGATGCCAATGGATGTCAATTTTAGAAAGGTCTACATCACTTTTACAACTAGATGTAAAGGCTATAATCTACAACATATATTAAACATCCAATTCTGCACACAATAGCTTATGAAAAAGACATAGGCTGTTGGGAAAAAATAATTAAAGGAATAATTAAATAATTATAGAATAATTAAAGGAAATAATTAAAGGCAGTGAACAGCCTTATATCACAGAACATGTGGTATATTCACATCTACTTTATTATATGCAATTTTCGTTCCTCAAAACATTATAAAATAGACATAGGAAAGATAAGTAATGTTATCAGAAATATGGAACAACGGAATAGCTACACCACTGAGGTAATCAAGATTCAGAACCTTGGAAAAGATAAGGAACTGCAAAAAAAAGAAGGTGACTAAGTAGTACTAACAAGGTCTTACAACAGTAAGTGAGAAGACATGAGGTTTCAAAGAGATATCTTTTTCTATAATGCAACCTCCACGTTTTGATACTAGGTGCATTCCATGCAAAAAAATTCCATGTGTAGATATGCAATGGCAGATGATAGTATGCTTAAATATAACTATTGATAAAACGATCATGATGCAATTTTCATCTCAGTCTCTAAAGACTATCTGTACAGAAGCTGGGAGCTTGTATCTGGGAAACCAATAATATAAACTTGTTTACTCCTTCACTATACCTCAGTCTTACAAGAGACTTCTGTTTGAATCAGGTCTTCCACTCTCCTGTTCAACATAATTGTATTATTTTATTAATTTTATTAATCTCCACATCATAAATAATAACAGTGACTGTTTTCTTATTTTTTTTTTAGCTTTTTTTAGCATAATCTTCTTGTCATAGTCAATTGCAAACACATTCATGGCATGTTAGAGTTAAATCACAAGTGTTCTCGATTTTAAAATCTGCATATTACATAATTAATTAGACTTTTACACTTCAGTGAGCTTTTGGTTCCCCAAAGAAAATGGAGCACAGGGAATATAACTTCATTTAACTTTTTGTAAAGGTTTAATCTACCTGAAACATCATTGTATTTCAGGGGAAGTATATACTCCTTAAATCTTGTCAGAATTACCTCAGTGGGAACAAAATTTATTTATTTTAATGTTAAAATAAAACAAAGTCATTTAAAAAAAAAGGTTTATCAGAGCCCAGTTAAAACAATTAAATTTATATAAGCAAGCAGTACCTTCAGGCTGTATCCAAGGAATATGAGTAGAGTTGTCAGTATGTGAAAACTTGTGACAGAAGTGGTAATTAATAGAAACAAACACGTAAAATAAAATATAAAATAAAAACAGTAGGTGAGAGAAATTAAGAAAATTAGCAACTGTTAAGCAGGTTAAGACTCAGACCTGCTAAGCATATTTAATGGTCTGAATTGTTCAGCTCTTTGAGGAATATGGAAGCTTACAAATGATGCTTCCTACTGAAAGGATTGGTAAAAAGAGCTAATAGCAAAAATGTCCTCCAGCCTTTGATATTACAAAGACTAAGTAGCTATAATGAGCTCTCCATTAGCCCTCATAACCAGAGACTGAGAAACTCAGATGAGTCAAAAATTCTCTTCCTGTTCTATTTCCAGGTTTGACATGCCCCTAAAATGTTTCTCTGTACTGTACTCTCAAGTATTATCACTTTCTAATATAATTATGTTGACAACACCACAGTATGCACTGGAATACTGCAAAACATAAAATCCTAAATCTTAATGAATTTTCATATAAATTCATATTATACTGAGCCTGAGTTGATCAAGTTCTCCCAAACCTAGATGTAGTAGAGTAGAGTAGCTCAGAAACACTTGAAAGGTTCCATGCTGAGCAGTCTTGGTATGTGAGACTGAATGCTGAACTTGAGCTAACAAGCGTTACCAGACACAGTTCCATTCTGTGGAGAATTTGTTTGGGTATCCTCACACTGTTTTTTTAAGTATCAGGAATTCTGAATATGCTAAACTGTCCTTGTACACAATGTGGTTAAGCCATTAACTGCTACTGCAAGAGTCAAGCATCCTAGTTTGAAAAACTGTGACTTAACACTTCCTTTTCTGTAAAGAGTTTTAAGGCAAAGAGCATCAGCTACATGAAAGACTCATTTTCCATGATCTACCAGGTACACAAAATGTGTGGATGATATAAACTCCTATATCACATACACTGAATGCCAGGTGAGATTTGATGAAACACTGGAATGGGTTACCCCCAGGAAAATGACAGATGCCCTGGACACATTCAGGGTGAGGTTGGACAAGATCACCTTTCAAATTATTCTATGATTCCATTAATAAAACTATTAAGAGCAAGGATATATGTATTATGGTGATGCAGTAGGCATATGCATTATAACTCATTAAGAAATCAGAAATAATGCTCCCTGCCCCAACTATCACCAGCATTGACTACCAGTCCTTGGCAGAGACACAGCTTTCACGTGCCTTTTCCTGATTTTCACTGTTCTTTTTTGGTATCAATATTTTTTTTTCAACTGTATCAAGACTTAATGCACTTGAGATGTGTATGCAGTCAACAAAGACTGCTTCTAACATAAAAAGTTGTAGGGAAGGGATAAAAATATTATTTAAAAAGTTCCAGTCTTTGTTACAAAGATTGAATAGAAAAACATCAGCCCCAGATGTGTTGGATGGGATAAACTATACATTTCATGAATTAGAAGGAAACTCAGGGTCCTCATCTGAGGTGATTAAACTTGAGAAAAAGTCTGTAATTCTTCAGTTCAGTGCAAGTTATTTTTAAATGAGTGTCAAGTAAAATGTATTTTTTCACAACTGCAGCAAAGGAATAAAAGTGTTTCTGCATTACAATATAATTTATAACCATTATGTCTCTAGAAAACCACTCATTCTAAATGAACAGTTTGCTCTTAATTCTCAGTTTTATACCGTGCCATGGAAGGTTTGGAGGAGAGAAACATTTTATAGTCTTAAATATATGGACAAACCATTGTCTTCTGCAACATCCATAAATCCCTGAAGCCTATTTGTCTTGATCTGACTAGAATAAAAACAGCCTTAGAGGGGTAACCAAATCTGTAATTTGAATACAGATTATTAAACAGCAGAAGCATTCAAAACCCAAATTTTCTGTCTTGGAAATAATCATAGTTTTGAAATGTTATTCAACATTTTTTAATATCTGAAACATATTTCAAGTGTTATTTCAACACAAAATATACAGAACTGGCTTCTATAGCAGCAACTTGGAAAACAGTACGTCTTTAGCAGATAAAAGCTAGCCAAATAAGCCAAAGTTCATCCTCTGAACTTTTTATCCTTTTTTATTTCTCTATGTGCTTTTTCATAAAGTGAGAACATCTGCAATAAAACAGGTGCTGAGTGCTCCTCCTCCACTTCCTCTTTTCCCCATATAGTAGTTTGAGAACTCTTGGTATATGGCATGTGTTTGTTGCATAACATCACTAGTGTAGAAAAAGGGGTGAATTTTTCAAAATACCCCTTAAAAACACTTGGAAAAAACCCTGTCATAGAGAAGCCTGCTCCAAGGATTTAGAAGTCAGCAGAAGAGCAAGAAAGCTTGCTCTGAACAAGATACCTAATCTAGAAGCTCATCTTAGATATTTCATATTCAATGTTGTCATCCAATTCTCAGCATATATATATATTTTCTCAAATAAAATCAGTTCTACTCTTCTCTATCACCATTGCCCCATTCTTTGCTGAGCCAGCCAAACAGTTCTTTAAGAAAATCACACACCTGAACAGAAAGCTAGATAGGAGACTTCATTTGGCCTATACTAAGTGACACACAATATTATTTCAGGTCATGACAGCTTTGAAATAATTTCTCTTCAATAAAAACACTATGCAAAGTTTCCACTGTGTGTGCTTAGCAGTCCTTTTATAAAGTTAACATCTTTGTTCTGTCAAAAAAGAAAAATGTCATAAAATATAGCAAATGGTACTTGCCTACATGACTAAGTACTACAAAATTTACTCCTCTGAAATTAGATGAAGCTGTTGTAAAATCAGTAAGACAGTGGTTCTTCTTTGTCTCACTGCAGTCAATAGTTTAGCTATTTAACTCTATTCTAAAATAAAATGAGTTTTGAGTCGACATGTCACGCAGCATACTGACTGTCAGCAATAGCTACTATTAGGGGATTATTAAATGTATAACATCTAGGCTTATCTTGGTAAACCTAACATGTCAGATGAAATTTGTTCAAATCAGGATACCATTACATCCAGAATGCCAGACTTGAACAAAATGCATGGGAAAAAAATGAAGAAAAATTTTAAACATTTATATTTACTTTCTATTTGGTGTTGTTGCTTCACTGGCTCCAATATATTTTACAGGAGCTACACTTAAGCTCATAGGAATGTGATTTCTCTATGTGTCAGCAATCTGGCAGTTTCTTTGAAGTAACTGGAGTTTTGCACCAGGCTTCTGTGCACCAGGTGAGTGTCACCCTCTGCACGTTTCTCTCTCCCAGTGTGTGAGGTCCCATTTTCAGGGGCAGGTGACAGGGGGAAAGAGGAAGGAGAAATGGAAGCCTCTGATGCAAAAGATTCTAAGAGATGCCATATCCACAGACAGAGAGCACCACACTTTACTCTGTGTAAGTCTAGATTGGGGATCTGTGTTGGCAAAGGACACATATAGCTCTGGCAATAAATCTAGTCCAGGGTCACGTTATGGCATTGAAAAAGACATGGTGTAATGCTGGAAGCTGATCAGAGGAAGGATTCTCTAAGCCCCACTGCCATGGCAAAAGATCTGGTGGGGCAATTCTGCATGAGGTTTTTTCAGTCAAAGATACAGATTTTAAAAAACATTTTTTCCACAGGAAATGATGATCTTTGACTTTAATTCTGGCTAATGCTTTTTGCTTTCCAGCAAAGTTGAATTTTATATGCTAACAGAAATGGAATATGCCTAATTTGTGTGATGATAGTTTTTGCTAGGCTCCAGTCTATATACATTAAATGTCCTTCCTTAGGAAACCTCATAAAGTGGAATCTTGGATATCATTTCCAATTGTAAGTTTATCCAGAGAGAAAAAGGAAAATTGTTTCAGCACTCTTCTTTTGTGTCTTTAAGAAAACCAGTCTCCAGCCTATGAAAGGCTAGCTTATTAATGCTAATTTTTTACTGTATCTTATTTCATCAGAAAGCATTTTAAGGACCAAAGATAGATCTATCAAATAATCACAAAAATTAGAGGTAGAAAAGGCTTAGTACACCACATAGGTTTGCTAATGCAGGAATTTCTCTAGAGCACATTTAATCCTCATCTACCTCTCAGGTCCATTTTAAAATGTGCATAGATGGGTTCTCATAATGTACAAAATCCTCTGGAGCATATTTATTCCTCATTTATTTCTCAGGTCCATCTTAAAATGGATATAGGTAGTTAATACACTAAGTTTGATGGTGCAGAAACATGTATATCGGGACTCTGCCTCTTTTGAAATATATTTTATTTTGGCGCACATGTATCTATTCACCCTCAGTGTACTTTCTTTTAGTATCATTTAACCAGAGTATAAAGCCTTTCTATATAAATAATGTGTCTCCTCTACTTTCTTAGTAAAGTTCATGTATCTGAAGATGGTTTTTTTTTCTCATTTAATTAATTCTTTATTAATTATTAAGAAAAAATTAAAATATTTATTCAAAACCCTTAACAGCACAAGTGAGCCGAGATGCACAAGAAAGATTAATAAGAGCAGGTATGGAATAGAGTGCTGATCAAAACAACTAAGTTTGGCTGAATTCTGCCCGAAGTGTCTGTTCCACTGAATCCATTGGTCTTTCAGAGAAACATTAGTATGTCCAATGACTTGATAATGACAAGTGAGATTAAAGATGGTTTAATCAAAAAACAAGTGTTAAACCAGTATGAAACAGGAGAACAGTGTGTGAATTAATTTTAATAGTTGTCTGGTTTGGGTTATTTCTTTTCTTTCAGTTGCAAGGTTGTTCTACCAAAATGATTTTCCATGAAGCTAGTGACAGTCTCATTTTTCACTATCAAGTAAGTCTGCATTATCAATTACATTCTATCTTATTATAAAGCTGTCTGTTCCAACACTCCACTATGATATTGTTAGGGAGAAACAGCATCACAGAACACTTTGAGCAATAGAAGATTCACTTCTTTAATAACATTTCTATAAATATACTTTCAGAATGCAGCATGTCAAAGGCAAATCATTTGGAATAATAAAAGCTGAAACATCTAACAGTGGGGGGGACATAAATACAGATATAATAGGCCAGTCTTTGGCTCCTCTCCAGCCACTTAGACTCCAGCATCCAGAAAAAGATGCAGCCTGTGGGGTAAATGACTCCAAGGGATCACAGGACCTCTAATTTTTGGCAGTCCTCAAATAGCAAAACAGACCTTGAGGCTTCTCCAGTTTCTATCAGCTCCTAGCCATCATCAGGCCTTGATTTACCCCAAGGTTGAGATGTCAGAGCCTGAGAGACCAAATATGACAAATATATATAAAGCAAATATAATGCTTGTTACCTTCACAATTCTTAATTTAAATGTTTGTATAAATCACATCCACAATACTTCCTGAACCATACCTAATCATCTCTTGATGCTATGACTTTCCTGTTTCCTGAAAAAAAAAATGGAATTAACTCTTTCATAAAGAGAGACATGTTATCCTACTCACATTCTGTGTTTGGAAGTTGAGTTCCTTCTACCAGTGCCAATTTTAAACTCAATCTGGAGATTATAGTTTGATCTGCACATGCCTGGCACCAGTCTTAGTTGGCAAACAGCCAGGAGTGCAACCTGTACCACAGTTCATTCAGTAGGCCCAAAGTAGGAGGAGTTAATAAAGGAGAATATTTGGCTGTTACACAGTAGTTCATAATTAGAATTGTTAGACTGCCTTCTTTAGATGTATTCGCCCATCTAGCCATCACAGTCTAGTTCATGGAAGACAGTGCCAATACCAGGCATCTTCATAACATTTCCATGAGATTTTTTAGTGCCATATCAAACCATGTTGGATTTTGTTCTTTTACATGAATGCACAGTTTCATTTTTTTAAAAGGTTTTGAAAAAGGTTTTCCATTTTCTCAGGAAACAGATTTTTTGTGACTTACTTTCTTTCTATAGACAAACAAACACATGCTAAAACTGTCTAAAAACACTTTCAAATGAGAGCTTTCAACCAACCACGTTCTAGCACTGTAAGTTACAAATCTGGAAGATTTTCAATCTTTAAAAGATTTATTAGCATGCTATTTTCAGAAAGACTTTCTAACCATTATTGCATTGTGCTAAGGGACAATGTTTAGTGAATTGTGGCCAAGAAACTAGAGATCTTCCTTTAAAATTATTACCACTGATGGAGGAATAAGGATTTTCTAAGTCAATTAATACTTTCATATCTGTGACTCCCATTAATGTCAGTGGAAACTTCTCAGGCTTCTAGCCCTGAGTCTTGAAGTAGATTCTCACACATTACAGTATTCCTGGTTATGCATCCTCTACAGCATATGCTATGGCATTAATGGCGCCCATTTATTGCAAACATCCTAAATAGACAGAAAAAAAATATTTATACAAACTTAATATAAGGCATATTGCTACACATACAGCGTAGAACTTACAGAACTCCTTATTCATGAAAATGTGTGTAAACTGATGTCTCTTAGAAGATGGTAAGGGTCAAAATAACCTCTTGCTGGAATACTGTAGTTCATGCATTTATCATTGTAAAAAGCATATATGTGTTAATTTGATAGATCCAACAGTGAGAAAATGAAGTTAGCTTTCAACTTAAAATTCAAATAACAAGAATGTGAGGCAACAATTTTTATTTCTTTATTGAAACACCATGTTTACATTATCTCAGTATTGTCTGTCAAAATGCATCAAACACTGTTTGATAAGGCAAATCCCTTGTACATGATGGATACAACATTAGCAAGCTCTTTGCACTACTATATGAACTACCCATCTGATGACACATTAACTTTATGAAAACCATCATGAGAGATGATGGCAAAGATTATGGTAATTCCTTAAAGCTGAAAGGTATCTTAATTTGGGGCTTCTGCCAAATACTAAAGATTAATAATAGGTATATTAGCTGTATTACATTTTTTCTTTATTTCATGTGTACAATTGAAACAGTAGGCAATATCTAATGTCTTCCAGTACCTGGATATGTGCTGTAAACTTCAAAATTTCCTACATACTTTTGTGCAACAAAGTAAGGCAATGGGGATCTCACTAGCTACTTATCTTAGAAACCCAGTTTTATATAGAATTCATTAAGGTAACCTGTATATCCAGAGAGAGAATTACTGATACAAAGACCAGTAGAAGAAAGCAGATCTCTGAAACAAAGTATTGGATCTTTTGTTAAGCATGCAAGATGAAGTATTTCAAATGGGAAGCTGCAGGCCTGTGACAAAGACTATAAGCCACACTTATAGAAGAGGAAACTTTTCTGTCCTAGGAAACAATGATTTTGTCAAAATCATGCTGATGAGAAGAATATAAGTTTGTAGTGAAATAGTGAGAATCAAGTAGATTTAGATGAGTCTTAGCTTAGACTTAACAAGCAAGAAAGCATCAAATAGGAAGAAACAGGTTATACTTCCTCAGTATTGGCAACTCAATAAGCCACTATGGAATACTGTGTCTGTTTCTAGTGTCTGCAGAAGTACATTGAAGAATCAGACACACTGCAAAGAAGGACAACAAAAATAATGAAAAAAATATCTAAGAGAAAAGTTCTAATTACACAGCAGCTATTGGAATACTCAAAGCATTCATTCCAGAGAATCCTGTGGCTTATGCTACACAGGAATCAAGACTAAAGCATTGCATCAGTCTATCCCACTCTTGGAATTTTCTAAAAGCTGCTTTTATTTCTCTATAGCAGTAGAAAACATTGAGTCTGAGGCAAATTACCATCAAAAATACTGTCAGATCTGCAAGAAATGAAGCAGGTTTTCCATCCAGTTTCTAAAAGAAAACCACATAGCACAAAAACTGAATTACTGCTTCCTTTTCTGTGACTCCCATTGTGATGTCTGTAATTTTTTTCTGAAGCAACATGATGGTTCACAATATGATGGCAAACTTCATTGTCTAAATTAAGACACTCCTAAAAATTATGTCTCCTACTGACTGATCTTTTCTACTCCAGATTTGCTGGCATTTTTCTATGAGCAGAAGAATCCTCAGCCAACCTGAGTTTTATAGAACAAATGGTTCCATTGCCTCCAAGGAGTTTCTGCTCAGAGAGCTGGAGGACTTCTTTCTCCTCAGAAAGAGTACAGCTATTTTAGTAGGAATGTTAATGCCTCAAAAATGTCCCACTAAGGGGGAAGAAAAAAAAAAAAATCTATTTCTGAAGTTCTCAGGGATGCTCTTTGATACACAGACTTTAACAAAATTAGCATTCTTCCTTTTACAGAGTGAAAATCTGCCTACCAAAGCTTTAAGTTTGGGATTCTCTAGATCTCTTTGTCTGCATAGTTTTCCTCTCAGCAATATTTCTACCACAGTACTGATGCTAGCTGGAGTCTCCCCAGTTACTCAAATCACACCAAACTTGGGACTCAGTTCTATTGTTCTTTCTCCAATCTTCCAATTTATGAACTATAATTACCTGATTCTCCATGTCATTGCCATGGGAATTTTTAGAGGCTTTTTTAATAAACATTCTTTGTATTTTTGTTTTGATCAAACAGATATTTTAAGCCCTATCTTGTATGCAATACCTTTTCCTTACTGTATTTAAATATGAGTATATGCAACAACTAATGATTTTCTTATTCCTAAATCTAAATATTTTCTACAGATAAGTGCAATGTGTAGAGGTAGGCAGATCTTTGCAAAAAGCAGCACAATTTGAAAAATGTAAAGTATTCAAAGTAAATGAAATATTAACTAGAAATTAAAAATACTATTCTTAAAATAACTTGATTTCACTACAGAAGATGTATGCACTTGGACATATCAGTTATAATGTACATTTTGTTTGCTCTGCAAGTTTTTACTGAGGAAGAGAGATTGTAAAGATCATGGAGATTAAAGAAATATAAGAAATGCTACAGATGAAAGCCTGGTATCACTGAAGTTAATAGCTAAACTTTTTTTGACACAAATTAGGTTAACTTGTATGTTTATTACACAGAAATATTCTTCCTTGCTGCCTTTGCTATCCAGAGATTTGGGAACTAACTATTCTTCTAGAACAACTATTCTGAGATACTTCCAATAGAAAGTTATGGAGAATAACTGATTTTTTTTTTTAACTTGATGTTGTAATCCTGGCTTCTCTGTGCTTCATTATATAAAAGGAATTAATATATCATAGGTAAAATACTTTCTTTGTAAGTCACTGGTCACCTCTGATTTTTGTTATTCAACTCATCTAAGAATTAACTTTCTCTCTTCACAGTGATAGGTTGATACTGATATTGAAAACTCAATGCTTTTCTGTTTGAACTGCCACTGTCTTTAGCTACAAGAACTGCTGGATATTCATTTTTTGAAAGGTAGAATACTCAACCTCATTTTTATTCAGACCCCAGAAGTGACAGACCCTTTAAATCTGTAAAGTGAATATGAGAGAAGTGAATTAGTGATATAGGAATAGGTAGAGGGCTTCAAAGAAAGAAATAAAAAATAAGATTTACATACAACTTACCTTTTCTTTATATTAAATAACATTATATAGTAATTCTCCCTAAGCTTTACTCTATTTTGATTAGTCCCTGAAGCTTTGAAAATATATGAAGGATATTGGTCCCAAAACACAAAGTTATACTGATATAACATAATAATAATAAAAAAAACATAACAGACTGGGAACTGTTGAAATTATCAGAGATAACTTTAAATTATTAATTCCATAATGAACCATTAATAATGAATGCAGGAAGTATTACAAAAGCTATCACAGCATGATACCATCCAAATTTTACTTACCAGATGTGTTTTTTATTGATTTCCAGAATTGATAACTCAAATGTTCTAAGGAAGGTATACTGGGGAAACCATGAATGCATAAATAAATAATTGCATGTGGAACGAGCAATGCTGATGAGGAAAGCTTTGTGCACCACAGTCATTTTTATTCCCCTTTTGAAACATGCAGACTTAGGGAGGAGTCATATAGAAATATGATTAGGATTTTAGTGGGCTTGTGGCTTGTGTACACGTTCAGTTCTATTTCAGGCATGCATCTCAGGAGGAAGTCTATACAGATATTCCAAGTGGCTCAATTTGCTCTCCTGTAACTTTATTAACTGTTAAGGATACTGTAGTCACCTAGATCCATTAAGGGCATTATCTAAGTGACCTATTTTCCGACTCCTAGTTTGCTTATAAATCCTGTTACAATCAAAGTTAGCTTATTTGCACAATATTTCTATAGCCTTAGCACTGAGAAACATGGACCAGATTTTCCTACAGTTAACCTCAAACGTATATATTCTACCACTGTGATAAGCTAGTTACACATAGCTCAACCCTGCAAAACTCTTTTGGGTTGAAGGTAGAGCAAGTACACCAGATCAGGAATGATCTAATGTTGATCTATCTAGCTCTTCATCTCATACACAAATAATTTAGATATCAAAAAATAAGATCCACTGGCAGAGGAAAAGCGAGACAGGCAAAAGGTAAAAAACCTGATTGTTTCACATGTTCTGTTACCAGTCTCCTTTCACCCTCACCTCCCACACCCCCAAATAACAGCAGAATTCAATCCATCAGGCTTAAGCTGCCTAAAACAGTTTCCACAACATTGTGGATCAGATAGTGAGGGTTCCAAAAAAATAACTTAAAAAATTATTGCCTGGAGCTGAACTATTTTTTGTCTCATCGATATTCAATAATGCAGTCTTGTCATAAAGAAGATTAAAAATAGAACAAAACCACAAGAAGAGTAAGTGAGCAATAAAAGTAAGTGACATTTGCTCTTTGAGAGAATCCGAGGAAAAAGTTAGGTATTTCCCTCTGTTGCACTAAAGAGTAAAGAAGGAAAGGTATGACTAGGGATCAATATCCCTCCTTACACACATAAACTAGACGGAAGAACCATTTATGGAGGGGATTCCACTGCAGTAACCCAAAAGGAATATGCTCTCCTTCCTCAAGGGGGTGGAGGGATGGAGATGCCTACAAACAAGCTACAAAACATATGTGTCAGTATCAGTAATATTTACAGCTGAAGCTTCATGAACAGCAAGAAAAGGGCACAGACATACACATTCTTACAGATTGTGTTGAAGTGACTTAAAAAGATGCTTTCAGTTTAGGCTAGCATGTTCTAATTTGTATTGAAAGAGACTGGAAGTGTCAACAGGGTCATTTACCACATCCCAGCATTTAAGAAGGGAAGCTTCACTTCATAGAAGGATGCTTACAGTCACAGTCAAAGTCTTGAGCCTTTCCTACATTTTGAGAGACTGTCTTTGTTCAGACTGCACAATACTAACATGTCATGATTAGCACAATTCTGGAGCCTTTACCAATATCAAGGATTCCCTGCATCTACCTGCATTTACAATACAGGTTAGGAAGGACAGACTTCCGAAGAACAGTCTGCTTAGGGATATATCTGAGGCTTTACTAAGGAGAAAAAACAGCTATGTGGAAGGGATATGGACTTAAAGCAGACTGTCCATAACTTTTTTATTGTGTGGTGGTCAGGATAAGGAGCCCAGATGAGTGTAGAAAATATTTTGTAAGCTCAGAAACAGTTGCCAAAGCTACACAGATAGTTTCCACTAAGAAGTGGCTTAGGTGGCCCTTCTCATTGTCCCTGGCAGTCCCTAGTACCACTGGACTGATATGACTTAATCCTGTACTGTAGGACCACAGCCATTTTGGAGCCAGAGTGCAAACCTTGCAACTCTCTTGCATATCCCTAGAAACTAAGGAGGCACCTCTGAGGTGATCCACTTGTGATGGCTACGATGATCTTTGAGCTATTTTCCCCAAGCAAATGCAGGCAGACTTGGGAGACAACTGTGGACATGCCTGTCCCTTGGCCTTCTGAGGAAAGTCAGAAACGGTAAAACATAAGACTCTCAGCACAACTGCAGACACTTTTAAAGCAGGAAAAAAAAGACTAATGCTGAAAGTAGGAAAATCTGGATTGTAAACCATGTAAACATGACTGATGGATAAGTACAGACAGATAGACAGATGTATCATTGTGTCATTTTTGCCATTATCACCTCAGACATAAAAGGCTAGGGTGGCTCAAGGTACAGAATGAGCTTCAAAAATATCCTTCAGTTACAAGTATTTGCTCATATTTTAACATAAATATCTTAATAATTATTTCAAAAGACGTTATTCTTCCATTTAAGTATACGCTATGTGTGAATGGTACTATCTGTAAAAGCAAAAGTTCAGTCATAGCAGTAGAATTTAATTAGCCTTTTTCTGTGACAGAATTGATTTTGGGTCGGTACATTAAAGTCATTTGTAACAAACAGACTCTGAAGTTGCACAACTAGAATTTTTACAAGATGAAGATTGTAAATAAAGATTTCACTTATGGGAGATTAACTTTTTGAAGATTAGACTGAGGCATTTAGGAGTCAAAGAATAGTAGACTAAGGTGATTAAAACATAGTTGTATTTTTCATGGGTGGAGAGAAGGCAGGGAGGCAAAGATTTGTAGGCTGCCTCTCGTCGGTCAGCATTAATTTCCCATTATGACCATGAATCTATTTCAGTCAAGGATGGCAGAGCAACAGTAGAGATGGGTGAGTCAAAAACTATACTTACAATTTTAGCGTCCTACATTGCAACTTCATTTGATGTACAAGGCTATGCATGGATCATCATTTATTTTACATCGTAGCATGCAACTAATGGTCATGTTTCAGTGTCTTCTTTGACAGTGTAAGATAACTCTAGAGCTGTGTAAAAGTCTGCTACCGAGGGAGCACAGGCAATTCTTGTCACACAGGCTATCAACACCTTTTCAAATGAGTTCCACAAGAGGAGGTCTTCAATTGCACTGCATCCATAATTGCAGCAGGTTGTCAGAAAAGATTTGCTTCTACTTAGGTGTATAAATAAGGATCTGATACTAAAAAATACTTTTGGAACTCCAATCTTGATCTAAAATATTTCGGTATATTTTTGTGGTGTTTATGTCTACTGATACATCTCAGAACTAAAAAAACCTTCCAGTACAAAAATGCACTGATTTAAAAATTACTTTTCCTTCCTTGAAAAATAGTGGCTTAACATGAAGAGACAAATATTTTGGGAAAAGCTAAAAAATAATTGATCAAATGAAAAAAAAAAAAAAAACAAAACCAAAAGCCAAGAACCCAAAGTGTTCAACTGTTTTCTCCTAATTTCTCCTTCAACATCATAATTTATCATCTTCCCTACACAGGATGATGTGTAAGATTAGAAGAGATTCCTCTAGTGCCAAAATCCATCTATTATGCCCTGTTTCATACAGACTTTTAAAGTGTGTCAATTCCTGTAGTACCACAGAGAGAGCACTCTGTAAAGCTAGAATTAGTTGTTTGGTCTGAAGAGCAGCAGAAGGCAAAATAAGGTAAGACAGTCTGAAACAAGACATGATAAACTCTAGCATTAGCATTCTTAGTTTCACAGGCTGTAGTGCTGCTCTACATACCATATTAATAGTTAAACCTTAATAATCCTAAATTCTGTGCTTTTTGCACCATACCTAATCACAGTTAAGAAGAGGGAGTGATTTGGTTAGTCAATAATACAGCATTAGCAAATGCTAATGTGTGAAGGGCATTGAAGCTAACTTCTAGTAGGTGTGTGGAGAGGCAAAAGCATGCAGAAGTGAAGATTAAGTGTTGGCTTGCTAAATATACACAAGGAGAGGGAAAAAAACATGTGACCTTTTCATAATGGACTTGGGCTAAATGCAGAGCATGGGAAGGAAAGGGTGAGGTACTTTGTTAATGGAACACTTGCACAGTCAGCCACCTTTACTTCAAAAGAAAGGTACAGCAAGACTTTTAAAGTCAGGTGTCTGGACAGTATGTGCTTTCCCTTGACTCAAATCCTTCTGCATGTCTCTGAAAGAAATCTTGATGGAAAGGAATGGACTAATGCAGATTAGTCACATTGTTCAATACACCATGCTGAGATGTTTGAGAAGAGTGAAAAGAGAACTGACACATATTCTTGGATAAAATTTAAGTAACTCTGCATCTATCTGCTTCTCTTCAGTGTATTTTCCTTACCCAGATACATTGTTTCTTATGAGAAAAAGCAACAGGAAGGAGGAGCTACAGGGTCTGGGGCAGAGAAGAAGTTTGGTATCGCTGAACAGGAAACCCAAGTTTGATTCAGGAAAACTAAAAGCTTTTCAGAGATCCTTATTAATGGAGCTTGAGCATTTCTTTAACATAGCTAACCCCAAACCTCATCACTTTATTAGCAGACCTGAGTGAAAGCAATGGCTCAGATACTCAGTACTGCTCAAGATTCTTAAAGGAAATATATCCAACTCCCTAAGCATTCCTGTCTTTAAAAGGCTCTGCATTACCCTCTTCTCTCCCTGAACAGAGGGCTTGACCGGGGCTGGCCTCCTCATCACTAAACACTAGAACAGCCTTGACTGGCATTTTGTGCTAGAAAAGACTTTAATCAAGAGTATTTAAAGCTGTCTGGAAGCTGCCCAGCAAAACTAGCAATCTGGATGAAGGAAATGAGGTCACAATTAAAGCAGTTTTAAAGGATACTATGGTTATGCTGTCAGTGACTCTGCCATACAACAGAATATAGTTTCTTTAAAGCTGTTAAAGCATGAAATTATGATGGCCTGTCAAAAGTTCTATTTTAAACTAATCAACTAATTTTAAACTAATACATATTGAGGCACACAGTAAACTTCAGTATTTCATATTACTTTTAATGTAAAATCCTTTTAAATGTATTCAGTTCCTCTTGTTGGAGAAATTTTCATATATTCTATATGTGCATTTACTGTGATTATACAAATAGCTGTGTATAAGTTGCCATACAGTGGCATTTCAGTGTTTAGTGACCCAGCTGGCACACACGACTTAACATGCGTTAAGTCGATGTAATCACAAATTAGTCTCACAATCACAGGCTAAAAGAGTTCTAAAATCTGATTCTGACTGTCCAAGTCTGATTGTCTGTTTCTAAAGAAAAAAAAAACCACACATACAAACAAAAATATGCCCCAAAAACCACAGCTCAAGGTGTGAATGGAGCTGTGTAAGTCTTCTGACTTTATTTTCAAAAGAGCATAAGCAATCAAAAGCTTCACTTGAACTTGCTGGCCAGGCTCTGACCACCTTGCAGAGCTCCAATAGAGGAAAAAGGCCTTAAAACTAAATGAAGTTGACAGCTCCTCTCATGACAAGAGCCATAAAGAAAACCTGCAGCTTTCCATCTGACCTGTTATGCTTAAGAGTTTGTTGCTGTGACTTAGAGTACTGATACATTATTCACATGACACATTGAGGGTCTGACTCTTCACTCGGAGCCATTCACTTTAGAACCATTTCTACTGAAAACTGCCATGGTTTAAAAATCAGTGTAATGTTGTGAAAAGAGAATTGAGCTCTTAGATCACCATCCAGCACAGTAGAGTGATGAATTATATAACATAAACAAATCTTATAACTCTTTGGTAAATGAGAACTTGATGACAAAGCCTCAATAGGTTTGGCAACTAAGCTAAGTGCCACAAAGTCAGCTTGTTTATCCGGAGATTATCTGAATTATTCAGGCCTCTTGGGTTTTCAAATTTGAGCTGAAAGTCTTGCACAGACAGATTTGCCAATTGTGTGTACAGTAATGAGAAAAAAATATTCCCACAGAAATTTCCCATGACAAAATATCCCTGGTAACAACAATAATTTTTTTGCTACATGAAGTGATCCTATCAATCAAATAAGACTGTGGTAAAAATGTTCCTGAAATAGCTACTTACAGTAGCCTATGAGGCAACCAATGGTCTTTCCCCACAGGTTAGAAATACATTCTTACACTTAGAAAAAGTCCATCTGCTTTTCTCAATAGAGTTAGAAACCATTCTGACCTGCAGAGAAGGACCACTACAACTTCAAAGAGACTGAAGAGCTGCAGTCCTATCTGTATGCTTACAGCCTGACCCAAAGCTCACTGTCATTGGCAGACAAATTTTGTATTTGATCTTACTAGATTTTAAACTTTGTATTAATTATGGTACTAAAGGGTTGATCCCTAAATAATCTCCTGCATCATCTTTAGAGCAGAATTGTGATAACTAGCACATATGAATGACTAAAAGTAACATTTTGACTTTAAGATTTCAAAAACATGAAGATGATCGTGGCCAGCAAAGGACATTTTATTATGTGTAGCAGAGAAGCTGTCAAAAATTCCCCAAAATTCTACTGCTGCATTTTCTACCACTTTGAATCTTGATTGACTTTAATGGGAAGACTAGGGTGCAAAACCTTGCTTGAAATTATTATTTTCTCCCTCCTGTCAAGCTGATAACAGCAAATGCTTTGTTTGTATTCAGTAGTCTAGACTCACTTACTTAAAAACTTGTCCTCTCCTCACCTTGAAACTACAAACCCTGTTCAATGTGACACTGGCCAAATATAAAAAAAAAAGACAATTCAAGACAATTCCCTTCCCTTCCTTCCTTTAAAAGCATTTATATTCAAGGCTGGTGAGATAGGGAGAATGAGAGATCAACCTGCAGTGATATTTAAGATCATCTTTGGGGAGTGGGGAGAGAAGGGTGGTACATTAAGATAGCAAAATGAACAGTTCTTAATTTCAGCTCCTTACAACAAAAATTAATCTGTATAAAAGTAACATAGAATTCACAGTACAAGGAGCTCAGAAGAAAAGTTTTCCTGTGTACACACCCCATCTTGATCCCTTCTTCTTTCTTCTGAAAAATAATTGGATTATGTCTCCTTTATAACTGAAAAGTGGAATGGCGTATGTTTTAACCTATGACCACTGTACTAAGGAAATATGAAGAATATTCAGTTTCAACTTCTCTGTCTTACAATATTCTTTGGGATTATTCTCTGAGAGACTGCTGTAAGGAGAGGAAACGGCCAGCTAGGCTGCTGACATTGAAGGAACACTTGAGGACTGGAGTTTGATGAACAACAAAATCCACCAAGTTGATTTAATTTGAAACTCAAAGTAGGGAACTATGTCAAAGAACAAGGAAGGAAAAGGTCCCTTAAAAACACCCTTAATTTGTGCTCCATCTTGTTTACCACCTTTTATCTTTTTAAAAATACACATCATCCTGGTTTTATTTTCTTTGGGGCGCTCATAGTAAGAGAAGGCCTGGGTTCCATCACTTTAGAGATCTGGGAAACTCACATTCCTTACAGCCCATCACCTAGAACTAGCCCTTCCCCCCTCTCCTTCAAATTCTGTTTAACAGTCTGAAAAAGCAAGACTTCAAAGGCCAGAGTAAAGAAGATGTGGAGTCTATGCATAAATGGAAACTAGCAGTTGCTCAGTATGCTTCAACCAGAATCAATAATCTGACTTCCCTAAGAACATCTGCTGCAAAGATGGTAAGTAGGATTCTTAACACGGACTCTAGAAGCTATAGCGAAGGGGAAAAAAAACCCACTTAAACATTGAGAGAAAAAAATTAGCAGAAGATATGCTTATTTTTTTTCCCACATATATTTCAGACTGTAGCTATGGGATGTTTGGATTTTGCCTTTTTGTTTGTTTGTTTGTTTGCTTGCTTGATTTTGTTAAGAGAATAGGATTGGAAGTGATTGATTGCAACAGATTTAAATAAAAGCTCATCTCATTACCTGAAGCCTGATAATTATTGGTATCAATAGTATAATTCTCACTGTAGACCAATCACAAAAGGCAATTGGATAGTAAAGGAAAATTGTTATTGTCTGTTAAGAATCAAAAGAAATTAACTCTCCTGCTTTAGGTCATAAATTAGACCTTTTCACTGACACACTGCTCTGACTTAGGTTTTAGGTTGCACAACTGAGAGATCCGACTTGCAGTAGTCCCTTCATTGATACCAGGAATTCCTGGATATTAACAGCTATTGTGCTCCATTTTAAAATAAAACCCAGAGAAAATAATGGAAGCTGAATGTAAAAAAACATAGTGAAAACAATATTAACTGTCATTGTTTGCTCAAGAAGGTAAATATTAGTGGTAATAAACAACTCTATGAAGTTCTCATTTCTTTCCAGCAAACTAAAATTGCATTTTCAGTACTGCTTAAAGTTGAAAGCTTATCTAAACTTAAAATACTTATTTGAGTAAAAAGAAAACTATGAATCTAGTTCTTAATATTGTATGGAGGTTCTGTCATTTACCTCCATGTATACAGAATCAAGCCTAGGTAGCTAATAGATCGTGGTGCATTTTAACTTTCAATAAAAACATAAAAGTAGGCCACTGAAGTACAGGGTCAAAATAATTTTTAGATATACTAACGTTAAGAATTATTGTTTTCATAAAAGAACTGTTTCTCAAGCAATAAGGCTTGTGACAAAAAAATAATGCTAATCAATGTGTTGTATCCAAAGGGGTCCAATAATGAATTTTGGTTCCATTTACACTATAACATTCTGTCTTTATTGTTCAGCATGAACTACAGCACATGAACTTACTGATTCAATAGAAATAATCAAGTGTCTTCAATAAAGCAAAATGAATGGGATGCCCGGGCTTCACTGATGCAACATGCATGCTTATTTTTCTGACAGTAGGTTTGCCTTTTGTTGGTTTTCAAATAGCTGCTAGTAGTTGAAAGGCTGATTATAACAAAATTAATGTTTTACATTATTTAAAAACTCTACAAAGGGGAATTGATCACAAGTAATTCTCCATTCTTAAAGGTTTTACAAATGGTACTTTTATCCAAGACCCTTACAATTCTAGTGCACTGTGTTTGCCTTTTCTGCAAATAGTTGCTCAATCCACAACCCTTTAGATATAGTCTTATTAAAAAAGCCTGAGATCAAGCATGAATCAGATAATTGATATGCTGATTCTTATGAATATTATTTGTAGATGAATAAGCAATTCATTTGCTAGTTCTTGCTACTTACACTGTGGAATATTCTTTTAGCAATTTTGGGTTTTTTTATTAAGACTTCAAAATCCTAAACCTGCATAAATACACAGAAAAATTTCTGTTGACATTCACATCATGGAATCAGTTCTGTCAGTGATGTCATCTGCATTGGAATTTTGCTTTTAATTGCAGCAGGAGGTAGGTCAGTTACTTGTGAGAAATCTGTAATTCACTGATAACTATGTAGTAAGATGCAGTCTAACCATGGTAATATATACTACTGAAGAGTCTATAGAGCTTTCAAGAATATCATAAAAGGTGAATCACAAAAGTAATGAGCTGTGCTATTAAGCTCAGGCACTTATGAAAACAAGATTTAGCAAATGCTTTTTATTTTTGCTTCATTCCTTCAGGGAAAGAACCTTCCCCCCAACACAGGAACAAGGATATAAAAAATTCATATTGTAATGAATCATGCCCTAAAATATTTGTATGTCTTCTCAAGTTTCAAAAAAACACCAAAACTGTAAGCCCTAAAACACATCCCATATGATATTTTTACACTAATGGGATCAACAGAAGACATTGAATGCATAACAAACTTGGAAATTAAAATAGAAAATGGAGAAAGCACATGATTTTTTGTAGTCAGCACTTAATATTTTCAATAATTCATGGGAAAAATATTATATAGAATTCATTATTCATATACTTTTCTACCACATACACCTGAAAATGAAACAGTTGACTTTGCCTTAGGACTTTCTGAAATGGTGTGTTATTCGGCACTTAACTTTCTTGCTAAATGTACAATCAACTGTATGACACCTTCTCTTGGTGTATTTACCTATGTCTTTTTTACTCTTTTTTTTATTATTATTTTTGATACTTCAATAGAAAACAGAGATTTCTAGTTTTCCTACTACACACTCTTTCTCAGCAGGTTAATTTTTCAGATGAAGTCTACAGAATTGATTTGTTATTCATGCCAATTTATCAATAGTTTTATGAGTGAAGGAAGTTTGACATTCAACATGTCAGTGAATGGATGCATATACTTCTGATAACATAGTCAGCTTTGGCATAGTAATATGGTTGGTTGAGCCTAGTATAGATTTTAAAGCAGCAGCCAAGGGGAAGAGTCCAGGTGAAAATTGTACACTCAGAGGAGCAGCATTAAATGCCCATCTTTGTACTTAGAACTGAAATTTAGGTTCATTATTAACTCAAATTCTGCATTCTAACAAATATTTGTTTTGCTTTGAATAAATGCTTAAAAATCAAACAGTGAATTATTGTTCCTTCTATGTCAAATAGTACTACCATATAAATAACACTCCAGTGCAATTTTTATTCACTAATAGATGGAACTGCAGAAGTTTTAAGTTTCTAGAGTCTTTGTGGAAAATGCCACAAAGTGAAATCACCATCCCTACCAGCAGCTAGTAGAGCCTAGAATTTGCAAAATAATTTTAAGCCAATTGATAAAAAAACCCAAACCAAACCAAACAAAAGCAAAAAACAAACAGGAACAAAGAATTCTACCAAACCAGTGAGAGGGCCTAGCTAAAAAGTCATTTTTTGGTTTTGTATTGTTTTTTAATTTCAGACAAACAACAATCAATTTTTTCCTCAGGAAAATAATTCAATCATAAAAAATCATCACTGAGAGAGCTTGCTGACCCAAATAAGTTACATACATGATCTTGTAATTCTATGGCCTTGATATACCATACAGTGTGCAGGATTATAGAAGAGTTAGCAGGGCTTTTACTTGGCTACTCCTACTGGGAAATGTTCCTATAAAAGCATAGACTGAGGATAGTCTATGATAGATATAAAAGCATAGATACTGAGGATAACCAGAAAAAAGACTTCTAGGAACATACATGTCTATTTAACCCAAATCCCCACCAATCCTTCCAGACCCAAACCACTCTAAAATATGCTGGGTGAATTTTTTCCAGGTGAATGTGTTCAGCTGTTGCAGTAGAATCACATAGCTAAAACAGGGATCAGCCTAAAACAAATAAATAAATGAAAAAGCAAACCCAACCATTGCAAGAATTTGCTCTTAAAAGGCAGGATAGTAGTCACAGCTCTGAAATACCATTTAAAAGAGCAAGTTCAACAAAATGCTGTGTCTGAGCATCTGTCAAGATACAGGGAATGGGAGTGACTCAGAAGACAAAGTGTGTCAGATGTATCAGGCTGATGTGGGAACAGAGCTTTTAAACTCAAAGGGCCTGCCTCCCAGCTGTCCTTCAGGTGGTTTTGTATAGGGTGTAAGTAAATGAAATCACAACTGGAAAATAGTGAGTTATGCCATAGGGGCACAAATAGTTACATAGAATAAGGCAAAAAGGAAACTGTTCCAAGCAGCAACACAGAATGGGGAATTACTAGGAGTTTCTGTGTAGAGATTTGACACTGCATTCTGTGGGTTAGACCCTCCTGTACCATTCTTCAGGAGAAGCATCTGATTTCATTAAATCATGAGGCAACACCTAGATTTTCTCATATTTTAATAACAGTTATCCTCACCAAAGCATGGAACACTTTCTACTACCCACTTCTCATTCAGGGTGAAGCAACTTTTATAGCAACATCAATAACATTAGTATGGGATAAAGGTCTGTAGCTCATCACTAGTTCTTGAACGAGAGCAGACAGGATGGTAATCAATTTGGGTGACTGATTCCTCATCAGCCTTTTGCCTAAGGATGCTGTAAGACAAGAACACATTTGAAGACAATGATAGCCAGGATCCTAATAACAGATACCAGCAAATAGTAAAGAGCTCATTAATCATGTGCTGATCTTGGCTCCTCTTAGCACTCCTAGCCATAGATGCAAGTCAGGTTATAGTAATACCAACTTGGGGGTCTGGGAGGGGGGGGATGATGACAGGAACAGACACAACATAAAGGGACCAAAACAAAACAGCACAACAGAAAATTCCCAAACCTGCTGCAATGGAAGAACATGAGAAATAAAACCTGCTACCAAGTTTAGGTACGCTATTAGTATTTGAGTCATGATGAGCAAAGGCTATCCTAATGTAAAACCACAGAAATACATTATCTTACACATATGTAAGATGCCTTAATAATTCTATAGCTAACATTAGTTCTGACAGCAATTTTAAAAGTTGCTGGAACATGTCTACACTGCACCCCAGGAGCACCATCATTTCAACTCTACGGCCAACATTTGCAGGCCAGTTCTGTCTCCTGCCTAAGTTGCCCCATATTTGTGCCTGAATTTAAGAAGGTTTTGTGAGAACAAATCTACTCTCTGTGCTTGTAACTGTTAGTCAGACTCTACTACTCTACCCAAAATTTTCAGGCTATTGTATATCAAAACTACTTTGCTGAAAATAAACTGTAATCCTCTGCACTTTACAAAAAAATATACAAACACCCTGTGAGCAATTTGACCCTTTTTTTGTAAGCAAAGCAAGGGAAAGTTTCCAGGACAAGTAAAATTTAAACAGGATGAAATTTCAGTCACATTATAATGAGCCTCAAAACAAAACAAAAAGCCAAAACCAAACAAACAGACCAAACCAACCAACCAAAAAATACCAACAACAACAACAACAAAAAAGAAACTTTCTATTTCTTCCAAATTTTTGATCAATTTTTGTCATTATTTATGAACTTATTTATGAAAATAAGCTTTAAACAAGCTAAAAAATCTGCTTAATAAACTGAGTCACTTTCTTACTTGATAACAGCCTCTGCACATGACCTTGTAGCCTTACCAAGCAAGACAGACGATCTGTTTTATCCAAATGGCTTTTTATTTCTGTCGACTTCCTCTGTTTCTACCCACATGATTTATTTTTTAACAGAAGAAAATAAGTTCCATTTTAAAATTATCATGCTTGCTTTTCACATGACCTGTGCTTCACATAGAAGAACTTCTAAATCAAAACCACAGCTCTCTACATCTCAGAAAATAACTCACTCTTTTTCTTTCTCTCAGGTAAGATTCTGATTCCCGATTTCCTTTTCTCATAGATTATTTAACCATTTTGCTGGCCCTATGCTGGTTTCTTCAGTAATTCAACATCATTACTCTAGCTCCTTCCAGTGGTAAATCATAATGTTGAACAAGAAAAGAATAGAGCTTTTAATATACCTTTAATCATTTTGCTCTACAGAAGCCAAATAACTGTCTTGCAAAGCAAGTCTTTCTGCTTGTCCTAGTTGCATCAAAGGTAAAGGGTAAATGAAGCTCAAAGGTATAGCTCAGCTTCAGTCACATTTCTAACACATTTTGGTTAGGTAGCTCATGTCGACTTTTTATCTCTAAAACTAGTGACCTTTTTTGTCTGCTTTAATACTGTGGATGTTTCAGGATGTTTCAGGCTAAATACAGTTTGCTTAACTCAAAATGAGGGGAGTAACTTGAAATAAATTAATAGTTCTGAGAATTATGTGGTTTTTGAAATGTCATTACCAAATAAATGAATGAAAATCAATCGATATTTAAGTAAACATTAAAAAAGATACTCTAATATTACATAATTTTAGATTCATATATTTTTGAGGATCCCTGAAGGAACTGAAAAATGAACTTGGATCTCCTCTGTGACAATCCAGAATTAAAAACCTACAAAATTTCCAAATAAAACATATGACTCACTTGTGCTAAAAACAAGCTTATCAAGGAAAATCTGTGACATATGAGAGAAATTTGGAGTACTGTTAATTACAGTCCTGAAAAATATTGAAGGTAAAATAAACTTGTTAAAGAAAGTAAATAAAAAAACAAGGAAGCAATTCATTACAGAACTGTAGGTACATTAACAATATTCAGCACTTCTGCAATCACAGCCATAAACTGTCAGCAGAGAATATATGTGATCATTTATTTGATTATAAAGTACCTAAGAGTGTTCAGCAGGTCAGATTTTTCAGCTGGCTGAGTTTTCTAATAGCTCTTCTCAATCAAGGGATTGTGCTGCACAGTGGAACAGTGAGCACAGATACAAGGATGATGGAGGTCACTGACCCATCTATTTAAATAAAAAAGGACTGTCCACAGCAGCTCTACAAATGCTACTTCCTACAGCTTTCTGTTCAAAATCTTTGCTTTTCCTGCTAACATATAAATATAGCTCCTTGTCATTAGATGCCGTGGCACAATAAACTACAGCTGAACAAATATGTAGGGAATCATTAGTCTGAATAATAATTTGACCTCTGCACATGATTTAAACCTCAGTCTTTCATAAAGCTATGCATGTGCTTAAATCTATCTACATGTAAAATGCTATTACAATTAATCACCAGGAACAAGTTGGTGAGGGAATCAGTGTAAGAGCATTTACTCCATGTCTTATAATTTGTTGAACCTGTTTCTTATTAATCAAACCCTACTTAGCACTTTAGTATTAGTTATACTTAAAGATCTGGCTGCTCATTTTGTTTCACAATTCATATTTCTCTTCCACAAGGAAAATTTTTCTCAGTTAACTCCCTGGCATCTCTAAGGAGATGTTATGATCAAAATGAACAATGTCACCCACAAACCTGTAAATCTCTTGTACACAAGGGACTTAGGAGCAAATCCAAAGAAAAATGTAGACTCTTAAATAGGACTCAAGCACCCAAGTTGTCCATTAGTCCAAAATCATGATCTTGAAAGCTTGCTCAGCTGATGCTAAAGAGAAATTACCTCCAAAATTCCTGTATTTTTCTTTTAAGGTTGCAATTGCACCATAACTGGATCAAGTTTGGGAAGGTCTGAGTAGAATAGCATTTACCTTGAAACAGCCACAGAATGTGAATTAGATAGTGAGCCCCTAATGAGTGGATATTATTACAAAGAATGTTGCATTATGGAGTCTACACACACCTAAAAATGTCCATCTATGAGGATATAAGTCTACTTAGAATGCATTTTTCTACTTTCCTCATAAAAGCTGAGTAACTCCATAAAAAAAAAAAACTGTGGTGAAGAAGAGGGAGGCGCCAAACTACAACCTAGTAGGACACACACTTCCAAATGGAGCCGGCCCGCTTATTTGTCCACAATAGCTGCCTGAACAAGGACAAAAACTACACACGTATGATTCCCTAGTCCCTCTGCTCACCTTTCTCCCAACTGTATTTCCATATTTCTACTCTCGGGCACTTCTAGTATTGCTTGCCTTCCTGTCCTGTGGCCCTGCTTCCCGAGGAAGAAGGGCAGCAAAGGCAGCCGGCTGTGAGGAGCTAGCTGGAAGGAGCCGCCATTTCGAGCCGCCTCAAGGCAAGGGCGGGAAGCGCGCGCTCCGCGCCTGCGCGCCCTAGGGCGTTCCCCAGGAGTGTGAGGGGAACGAGGGCGTGGCTGCTGCTGTGAGGAAACGCCTCAGGGCGAAGTAGAAGTGGTTATCATGATAAAAGACAGCAAGAGGCGCTACCTTCAAAATAAGAAGTCCTGTTGAATACGGTGAGGTTTGAGGCTATGGTATCTGGTTGAATGAGGTGTGTGAGGCTGAATATTCTCGCGGTTTGCTGAGGAGGATGAGAAGGCAGCTTTTAGCTTGCCGGGCCCCTGTCATGGTGGGGGGGGAGAAGGCTGGTTATCTCCTTGTAGGCGGTGAGCAGGCTGCATTTCCATTTCGTGTGGCTTTGTGGGTGAGGGAGCTGCCTTGAAGCCGGGTTTCTGAGGGCAGGCAGGGTCCCCTGCGCCCTGAGGGAGGGGATTGGGCCCCGCTCCGGGAGCAGGTTAAGGTTTATCTTCAGAACGTTTTGCTTATTATTCAGTAAAGGGGTTTGAGTTATGTGGGTTTTGGTTGCTTTCCCGAGTTCACTCCTCAGCTTTTAACAAGGTGACTGCAGAAAGTGTAATTCTGATGCACCTGTTTCAGGAATAGTGCCACTTTGGCTGCTGGCTCAGGTTCCCACTTCTAACTGCTCAGCTCAAAGCACCTCCCCCACTTGCTATAATAGAAAATTTTTCTGTAACAACAAATTGACAAATTTTCTCTATGCCAAATGGAGAGGAATGTATAGGTTGCCTAATGTATGGTTCTCAATTTGGCTCTCAGAACTTAATATTAAATGGATCTAGGCCTAATAAATTGAACCTACCAAAAGCTTTCTGTATATGTGGGTTTAGAGATGTACAACTGCCCTCTTTGAAAGCTTAAAAACAGTTGAGATAAAAATCACTGGGTAGTGAAAAAGCAGAAACCAGCAGGTTCCATCTGGCCCCTTATCCTTCCCTCTGCTGAAAAGTCTGGCTATAATGTGTGAGGAGAGGGTGCTGAACAGCTTGAAAGGTTAGAGTGTGATTAATAGGATGATGTGTGGATACCACATGGTAATCCCCCTACACTCTATCCAATTCAATTTGGCCTATATCGTGTTGTAGAAAAGACTTTAATAGTCTTTCAAGGCCAGAAGAATAACATTATCACAGTCCTCTGTTCCTCCTTAATATGATTCTCTCTAAAGTAAATTTAGTATGGAGAAATAGTTTCAATAAAAATAGAAATTAGTTAAAATAAAATACTCCTCCACCTGAACACAGAACTCACTTGGAGACTAGTGAGCTAACCTATTACTTTCAGGGAGGAAGTTCTATTAAGGAATGTTATGAAGCTAGGAATTACAATTGGTTTCCCTACTAAATGGAGAAATTAAAGAGAGGAAGTTGCACAGAGGATAGCTCTATATTTAAAATATTTTCAAAAACCATAACTAATTAATGTTTTCAGAATAAGTTGGTCATGCAGAAAGAGATTTGAAGAGCTTAAGGAGGAACATGTTAATGTTTCCAAGTAGGGGGGAGTTAAAATTAGATATTATTTTTAAGCCCTAAATCTTTTCCTTATGGCCTTGTCCTGTTCATGAACCATGAATGCCAGTAGTGGCTGCAACCTTGTGTGTACATCTTGAAGAAAATAGCAAAAGTGGTTTTAGCCACTTAGTAATCACATTACATATTAGAATTAATTTACCTGAAGAAACATCACATGCATCTACTACTATGTATATCAGACTATTTTTTTGTATTATTTTAATCCCTCCCTTTTTTTAAATAATAATGCTATACATTAGGATTAATCTTTGTCTCTGAAATCATTACTAGAAAATAAAATGTTTTGATGAACTTATCTTGACACCTTCTACAACATGATATTTAAAGTGCATTATAATGCTTGAAGGCAATGTTGAATGTTGTTAAATTTAATGCAATAAGTGAGAGTTATTTCCCTAATATGTGGAAGAAAAAAGAAGGTCTGGTAGGAAAGGGACTAAAAATTCTCAGAAACTTACAGAGGTTTTCATTCTTTTTTGTTAAAAAGTTTGAATGAAATTGTGAGGCTTACGTAGACTTGAACTTCAGAAGTGGTTAAGTGGTTTGGGTTTTGTTTGATCCAGATTTCATATACGATATATTTCACCATTATGAACAAAACTATCTGCTGTACATTAGGTTGCCATGTTTTTCCTTCTGTAACAAAGCGTCTATTTCTCAGTCCCTCTGAAGTCCAATTTCCCATATTTCTTTTAATTCTATTTTGCATCTTTCCTCATTATCCAATCACCTTTCAATTCATGACCTACAGAGAATGTGAGAACTTTGCAGTATTCAGCTTTCTGGCTAATTAGCCTCCATAAGATGCGGATATTCATTAATCATTTTAGTGCTTGTACTTCAATATTTTGCACTCTCTAGGTATGCTTTACATTGATACCTCTTTTAAAGCCAAATCTTTCCAATTTAAAATGCACTTGAATACAGTACATCCAGACTTGAACTCCATGAACCCTCACTTTTCTCGTTCTGTTTTTTAAGTGTTGGATCTGGCAGTGGCAAATGGCAGAAGCTGAATTCTAAGAACCACTGCACCAGCCCAACCACTTCAGACCAGACATTTAAAGAATTTAAGTCTGCTTGCTATTTTCATGTGGCTTGGCTTGTAAAATGAGTGTATCTGTTCCAGATAGTGTTCTAGTAAACCTGTGAATATTAGTCTTTTTTGTAAGTTAAATATAGATGTATTTATTTTTTCTATGCAGTTGTAACAATCCTTGGAGTCATTTATTGTCTACCTGCAAATTCTTCATTCTTTTGCCAAAATGTAAATACACTTTCTATGTTTGCATTACGGATCAAAAAGGATCAGTTCTCTCTTTGGATTTGTTAGTGATTCTTTAGGTTTTTTTTTTAAATATAAAGCTTTTATGTATATATATGTACATATTTATATATGAATGTATATATATTTGAAACACACACAATGAAGGTTAAATATCCAGAAGCAGATGTTGGTATGGTGAAATAATTTTTTTTTTTTTTTGTGGGTCACAACTCTGTTAGAGAACTGGTATACACTTGCCCAATTTCTGCGTGCATTGTTTGTAGCAAGGTTTGAATTGACATGCAATACTCTTACATTTCCACTCTGCAAAAGAATCAGTTGGAAACAAAGTCGGGGAAAGTTACTTGGGCAATGATACTGGGAAACAGGAAGGTAGATAGTATTTTTACATGAGCACAGCCTTTCTTCTGTGTGTGTCCGTCAGAAATATCACCAAATATATAGATGTGCATCTGCAGGAACCACATGTTTTTCTAAATATTTATGAACCAGAAGCAGTGGTCTAATTTGTTAGTATAAAATACTAAGAGGGGTTATAGGCCTTTGTCTGAAGCATGGTGCACTCTGATCATTGAGACTCTTTACTTGAATGCTGCAAAAACTGGTTCTGTGTCTGAATTTATTATCTTTTAATTGGTGCCACTGATAAGCCAGCTGCAAAGTGCTTCTTTCCATAGTGGATGGCATGAACTGGCATGTACTCCTTTAGTACTCATAAAATATGCTAATCTTATCTGGTCAGAATGCCATGTTATTATGGCAAAGCTTCAGTTAGAGTAGGGAGAAAATTCGAGAAAAGTGTGCATGCTGTGAGTGCTCAAGCACTTGTCCAGGTTATGTGTGCTTTACTGAGAGGTAAGCTCCTACAAAAACTGCATCTCACTGACAGGAACAGTTAGCAAGCCAGCATCTATTTTGCTACTGCTTCTGCACTGAAGTGGAAATGCAGCTAATGCTAAACTATACAAGGATTTCTCTACTATTTCATAGGTTGTATGATGCATCTTTTGATAATTTGTTTGGTTCTTCTGTAATACTGCTAAGTTTATGTTCTTGAAACCTATTGATTCCTGATGTTTATTATGAATTCTTTACATAAATCTCCTTTTTAAAGCTCAAATAACAATGTTGGTATCTGCATGAGAAAATTAGGACTTATATTTTTCTGTTCTGAAAAAGAACATTTTCAGGATTTCCTAGCAAACAATGTAGAAAATAGTTGGTTGAACAAAACAGTAAATGTTATCACCAAGATATTACACTTCACTATTTTAATTTCAGGTGTCGGGAAGCATACCTTTAGCTAGTATCAGTGAAACAAAAATGTTTATTTGTTTTAAGCAAAAAATGATGAAAATTAACTAAGAGGTCTGAGTAAAAATACACTAAAAGAATAAGCAATTATGGTCCAGAAAATTTGCCTTCTCAAAGGGGGTTTCTGAATAAGACTTATAAAATGTGTTCAGTTACGTATAACTCAGTGATTTTATGCTCATTTTTTAGTCATATTAATGGAAAGCAAATACTGTTTGGCATCTCTGACATAACTTTTTTTTTTTCCCCCATTCATTTTGTTGGGGTCATTATTTAGGTATGTAAATAAAATTACTAATTTCTTGCAACCAGATATAGTATAAATGTGATAGGAAGCTAACCTGTGCTTAACAGTATGTCTGATTATTATAATTTAGACATCTAAATTACTAAATAAGAAATTCTAATTCTATTCCCAATTACTTGGTTAGATTTAGGAACTGATAGAAAACTGGTAGAATTGCGTCTACAATAGAACTGTTATCATTAATTTGGTATGAATATTGAAAAGAAGTTAGTGATGGTGGACTGGCTCCATTGCACTGTTTGCATTCGACAGGAAGTTTTATAAACTGACTGGCATCATCCTGCAGATGGTAACTAGTGGAGGGAGTAAAAATATTTATGCAATAAACAGATGGTGAAAAATAATTTGCATTGCAGTATACTTCCCTTGACACATTAGGTTATCATTACATGATTTGAAGTGATCAATTACATAGTTTGGCAAGGTGTTGCTTATAGCTGAGCCATAGCTGATCATGTGCACAGTCTTAATTCAACATCAGCTTTGTAACTAACCTGGAGAGTTTTAAATAGTAACTTCTATAATTATTGTATCATATGACTATGAATGACCTTGTTTGCTACCTGATATTTCCCATATGAGGTTAGTTCTCTGTCTCAGTTGCATGAATGAGTTGTTCTCGGTCCCTCAGGTTCTCCAGCAGAAAGACTTCCCCTGCAGCAATTCTGGAAAATGGTCACAGTGTTAATTTGAGAGCTCAGTCCCAGAAGTGTATCTATCAAAACCAATGCAATGTTACCAACCTAAAAGTCTAAGTGGGGTAGATAGCAACAACAGTATCTGCAGACTTGGAAACATAGGAATCATTCTTTGCTAAGGATAGCTAGAAAGAAAACTTGGTTTGCCTAAGACAGCGTGATTTTGGGGGTTTTGTGTCACTGCAGTGCTGTAAACTGGCTAAATAATGCTAGGCATCTCTAATGAATGTCCATAAACATCTACACAAAGCATTTAATTTTCACTTGAGTATCAGAATATCAATGAAATCCTTTCATACTTTCCAGTAAGCCCTAATACCACTTACCAGCTGGAGTCAAATGGCATGAGGAGCTTTCTTGTAGTGAAATGAGGCAATCAGGTGTTGCTAATTACAAGGTGGGAGCTTGTGTTAAGCCCACCTGTGCCCAATTAGGGCTGACCTCAGCTGCGCATGAGCAGGATTGGGCGACCAATAAAAGGTGAGCTTCCGAATGCATACTCAGCTCACTCTCAAGCAGCCAGAGGAGGAGGTGGGCTGAGTCTGGAGCAGAAGCACCCAACAAGGCCAGCTGAGTCTAAAGGCAGCAAGATTGGAGCATTGTTTGTACACCTTGGCAAGAACACCTGCTTGACTTCGAGGTGCTGTGCCCCAAGAAAGGTTTGTCTGCTACACTTTCTGAATTTTCCTGGGAAACAGATGGCTTTGCTGATTGTCTAAAACTTACTCTGAACTTTACAGAAAAACTACCCACATAGTAGTGAGGTGGGTTTTTTCCCCTTATAGATGTCATTTAAGGAGCTTTGCTAGTTACAATTTTCTGATTAAGGTAAAGCTGATTAAAAAGTAAATGAAAAGTAAACTCTTAAATATTGTTTTTTATTGTAATGTGTTTAATCATGGAAATCATATCAGTTTGACATATGTTTGAGTTACACTAGCATGTGTCATTATGCTGGTGTATTTCTGATTGCAGGCACCACTGAGGACCTCAGCTGGTCTGCAGAACTGCTGAGGGTGGATTTTGATAATGAAATTCACACATGAGCATTATTAAAAACAGTCTCATTCAAATTATATTTTAAATTTAAGAACACTGAGGAGTCAGTGTTCTTAATCAGCAGGGTTCCAGGTACTTAATTTATTCTTTAAGTGATACCAAAGTTTCTGCTGTTTAATATTTTTTTAAACGAGATTTAAGGAAGGTAAGTTACCTTTAATCTCCATAGACTGTCACTTATGAAAGATAATCCATATGCCTTTGTTGACTGTAAAAAAAGGCAAATAAACAGCCGCCTCTTACTGTGGTTCTGTATCCTTCAAAAACCTGTCAATAATTTAAAAGAGTGTGCCCACACAATGTGAGAAAACCTTACATGTCAGAAATATTTCTTCCTGTAGTAGTCACTGTGAATTAGAAAGATCCTTGTACAGCAGGATGCATCTATCTAAAACATGACTTTGCACAGAAATCAGGGTAGGTATTGTTCTGACTAAGCCAAAGTTGTGTCAGGAAATGTGCAAATACATGTATGCAGTCATGAGGAACCAGTAGGCATCCATGTACTTCAAGCAGCTGGTCATTGTTTGTCTTCCTGTAATTTAATGATGATTCCCTGTGTACAGCCAGCTTCTCAGCTGAGATCTTAAGTCATTTTAGTTCTCTTAACTTCTCTGAAACAGTGTCACTTATGCTATCAAAGTATCTGGTCCTAGTGCTTGTTAGAATAAGTTCTGCTGGAAAACAGCTGATCTAAATTGGTTTATTTAGAGGAACATTGCTCTAACTAAGCACTTGAACTTGCCTTAGGGTTACCAGAGCAAGCAAACAAAAAAATATCACATTATCTAGCATGGAAATAAAAATCAAACTCCTTTTAGATCTACTAGACAGTAGCTCAGCACAACATCAGAGTGCCTGATACAATCGCCTTGTTCTGCTTGTCTGTATCTGTTTGATTTCTGTCGCACATCAGTTTCCTACATATCTTTATCTCCTGTGGCAATATTTCTGTCAGTGTTGGGATAGACACTGAGGCCACACAGATCTTGAAAAAGCATTGAAGAAATACTGGGGTTCGTTTGAAAAGCTGTTTTTGAGTTCTTGTTTTACAATTAGCAAAGGGTTGATCTTGTCACCTCTCTTCTAGAAGATGCTTAGTCTAAAAGGAAAATATTTTCTTACCTGCTGCCTGCCCCAGGCAGGGTATGGTGGGACTATAGGGAAAAACTCTTCAGTTGACTGCTAAAGCTGACATAGACCAAATCTTCCTTTTCAGTGTTCTTAGAATCTCCCTTTAGCATTAAATATCAAAGCACATATCATGTTCTGTATTTGTCATAACTTAGCAAGCTTAAGGATGCCATCTCTTTCCCTGGCTTATAGTTAGTGTAATCCTTAAATTAGAAAAAAGAATAAATTACCAGATCAACACTATAGACTTTCTCTCTAACATTTTGGTAGTCTTTAAAACTCTTGTTTATCACAGAAGTCCTTAGCAAGTGTGTGTTATGGTGAAGGTTAAGAAAACTGGACATTGTTCCAAATGTAACTGGTTTTGTGTATTTACAGCACCTGTGCTGTGTTCTTGTTAAAGAAGCAAGAGGAAAAGGGGAGAGGAGGGGGAGAATTTAATGGATGTTTTTTACCTTATAAACCTCACTCTAGTAACACAAAGCACAGAGAATCAACAGCAGTGAGGGAGGAATGGTAAACTTGCAAATTCAGCTCAGGCAGTGACCCAGAAGCCAGCATGTGTGAGGCAGAGAGGATCTCTGAGCCCAGCCTACTCTATGGCGATTTCCATTTTTCATTGTGTTTGACATTTTTGAGGCTGAAGTTTGCTGCACTGTAGGAGTTTACAGCACAGGGATAGAGAGATGAAATCTTATGGCAATATAAAAATGGTACTGTGAGGGATTGAAACAGCCAGATTTGGAAGCTTTTTTTTAGGCGGTTTCAATAAATTATTCTTTTGTGATACAGTCAAATGAAATATATACACAAAATTCTTAGAACTTCCAAATATAAACAAATAATTATACTTCAACTTATTATGAAAAACCTGTCAGGATAGCTTTTGATGAGTACAACTGCATAATGCAATTACCAGACATTAATGAAGTTTCATATGCATTTTTACCTTATTTTACTAATTTGAAGTTTTGACTTCTCTGTCACTTCATGACAAATGGAAGCATTAAAAATAGGTTTTGGCTTTCTTGTAACTTTTCAGTTTATTTTTTCGCAAAGGAGCTGTACTATCTTTATGAATAGCCTTTTCAGTTGGTGTTCAGAGGTAACAGAGTGTCATTCTAGTAATTATGTGCTGGTTGCTACAATTATAGCCCTCAACCTGTAATTCAATCTGTGTGGGCTGACCATACGTCCATGTGAAAGTCCATTGACTTAATGGGTTTTATATTGGTATAATGACCAATTTGCATGTCTTAGATTATAAAGTCAGGCTAATGTGCATTTAAGAACACTCTCCTAAACTGTGACAAGCATAGAAATTGTACTAGAAGAGTAACAAGCCTATGTTTATCAGATGTAGGTTTGCTCAGCAATACTGAAATGATGGAACTCATTGCCACAGATTGTTGTGGAAGCAAAGAGCATAAGTTAGGGTTATTCCAGTTCCTAGAGGAAAAGTTCATCAGGGCTATAGAGCCTCTGAATCATGCTTCAGAGTTGACCAAGCCTTAGTGGGCCTATAGGAAGCCCACAAACTGCTGGTAATTGGAGGCTGGGGGGATATATCTAGACATGATTAGTTTGTGTTGGTCCTCTCTCAAATCCACTATGGGCTTTACTGGATACTATCAATTTTTAGTTCTTGTGAATGTAAATAAATCAGCCTTCTGAAAGAAGATAGGGATACAGAAACTGAAAGCAGCTTGTTTAGGGAAGGGGAGCAAGACATTAAAAAATGAAGTTGTGTGAAGTTGGAGTTTGGAGCAAGTTGGAGCTGTCAGAGAAAGTCCAGAGGAGGGCCATGAAGGTGATCTGGAGCATCTCTCCTACTGAGGCAGGATGAGAGAGTTGGGGTTGTTCAGCCTCAAGAAGAAAAGGGCCTGGGGGGACCTTAGAGCAGCCTTCCAGTACCTGAAGAGACTACAGGAAAGCTGATGAGAGTTTTTACAAGGGCATGCAGTGATAGGACAAGGAGTAAGAGTTGTAGGCTGGAAAAGTGTAGATATAGATCAGATATTGGTAAGAAATTCTGTACTGTGAGGGTGGCTGCAGAGACTCAAAGAGGCTGCACAGAGAACTTGCAGATACCCCATCCCTGGAATATTTCAAGGCCAGGTTGGATGGGGGTTGAAGCAACCTGGTCTATTGGAAGGTGTCCCTTCCCATGGCAGGGGAGTTGCAACTCTATGATTTTTAAGGTCCCTTCTAACACAAACCATGCTGTGTTAGAGTTCAAAGGCTTTGAAATTTTAAATGAGGAACCAGAAGGGAGTGCAGTAGAAATATAGCATTGGACTTGGTGATTGTCAGTTTTTGTCTTTTATGACTTTTTATTGAAAGAGTACAAGCAAAAAATGTAGGAAAGGCTTCCCTTATTACTGTTACTCTACATTTACTTTTCAAGAATATGTATTTTTTCAGAGGTCTCAAAAATTCATCACAATGTTTCTTGAAATACTATTAAGAGCTTATCACCTGAAAAGAAAATAAGATGCTATAACTTAGTAAGCACCTCAGCTGTGTTTTCAAGCAGCTATTTGATAACAAAGACAACAGTATATATTGTTTGTAGTCATATTTGTACTTTGCCATCTGCTAAGAACCTTTAATCCCAAATATATGGTAAGGCTTTGTGTACTAACATTGTATATCCCAAAAAGCCAAAGTGTATCTGGAACAATTGAAAAAAATATTTATTGCTTAAAGTGCAAAGAAAGAGATGATAAAATAGTTAGCTTTTTTTTTTTTTTAATAATAATATGTTCTAAAGTAAAATCCAAATGCTATCATCCAAAACAGTTATTACAAAGCACGCAGCCACAGTTCTGAACAGTTGAGGGATTTTATATACCTATCAACAGCTTACTGGAACCTGACTGCAGAGTCTATAATTATCTGAGTGTGAAATTCTGATTCTGTCATTCTTTCTCACTTATCATTTTTTATTAGACAAAATAGGTGACTTGTACATTTCTTGTTTAAATAATTGAGTCACTCTTGCTGCAGTAGTTGCATATTCCTAGGTCATTCCAATGAATTAAAAATGGCAGTGTATTGCATCCCAATACTGTAAGTACCATAGGTTTCTGCTCATATTTTTGAGATGTACATGCTTTTTAAGTTGACAGAGTTTACATTATTGGTAAAATAGGGAGGAAAATTAAATGCAGGAATGGAACCATTGTGTTTGAAAATGCAGAGCAATATAGTAGCACAGGTGGAAATACTGGGTTTCTGACCTCTGATTCTAAGTCAGGCACTGTAAGGACTTGAAAATACTTTCAAACAAAAGCTTAAGACAGTGTTGGAATTGAAAAAGTTCCATTGGTTAAATTACATTTAAAATATATATTTTTAAAATCTTTTTCCTGTTCCTATTTTTTTCTTTATCTATTCAGACTTTTCTGAAAAATGTAACAATTTTTCAGAGAAACCTACTAGCTTTTTTAATCACATTCTGTTTTTAACAAAAGTGAAGAATGACCCAATTCTCTACTTTTCAGGATTAATAACTGCCTCCTTTTGAGTATATTTAAAGTATTATCTCTGACGCTTAATGGAATGCCAGACATGAACAAAAAGATAAGTATGGAATGACTTAAATGATGTTCTTCCATTAACTGCCACCCACTGTTGATGCTGATATTAATGATTTTGTAAAAAACAAACCAGGAAATACTTATGCTAGCATAGAAAGTAGGAAAAGCACAACATGATTTGTGAACCTAAGAGTCCATTCTTAAGCAGCAGATTTTTGCCACTCTCATTCTAATTAATTTTGTTAAGCATATCAGAAACACTTCTTCCTCTGCATGGTATCATGAAACTGCTTGATTTCCTTTTACTAATTTTTTACGTCACCTTGGGAAAATAGGTTAGCTGTGGGATGCTTACACTGAAGTGCCTAAGTGATCTTCTTTAGTTGCACAAACCTATTTTTGTGTTAAAATTGGTGTCAAGTAAACTGTGCCATGAAGAATATATAATGAACTATTTTTACACGTTTTTTTAAGCTTTCTTCTTAGTACGGTCTGCTTTTCAGTATTTTATTCGATGATTCAGAGGGCCCTATTATGTGCAGCTTATTAAAACCTTCGTGTATCTCCCAAACCCTCTCATATTCAAAGTAATAATCTTAGTAGAATGTAACCACTTTTCACAGTAGTGTTTGGCCTCTGAAAATTTTATGAAGTTCAAGAAATGTATTGATTTACTTCAATTTTGTATGGTACACTATTATACTAAGTTGCAGTTTCTCTATGCCTTTAAGTTATAATGATCCTGATGAGTTGTTCGTTGTCTGAGCTCTGCCCTCATCCTTATTCCCCTACCTCCATTTAGCATAGCATATTATTTGTGAATCAAAATGTAAGAATTAGTTTTTATTTCATTATGATATTTGAATCTTATAATAACAGTGCCTTATGCTAGACACATTAATTTTTATGCAAATTTACATAAACCAGGCAAAATTACTGATAAACTCAGGCTCCTCCCTGGAGAGCTAGTAGCCTAAAACAGAACCAGGCACAAAAGCAGAGAGTAGCAGAGGTGGAACCCAGGCTTCCTGGGTCTCACATGAGCTAATAGATCTATAGGTTGTCCTCCTGTAGCAAGCCCTAGAAAGACAGATGAAACATCATGGTATGGAGAGGGACATTTAAATGAACTTGATTTGAAAATGAAAGGAAAAAAAAAAAAAAAACAAAACAACCAAAAACTCCAAAACCTGGATAATTGTTTATCTCCATTAACCGCTGATTTCAAGCTCCATTAAAGCTGAAGAAAAAGTTGTTTCAAACAGCTGCTTTTCAAAGAAGTAAATCAATCTCCTGATCAGAGCTGAATTTTAAAGCTCCTAAAACATCAACCTCCATGTGAAATGAGGGTAGGAGCAGCCAAGAAATTAAATTATTTACTACCAGACCATTTTTATTAGCAATATGCATGCCCACTGGCAATACAACTTGTGAGCCTGGAGCAGTTCACTTTTATTCTGTAATGGGCTCCTTCCATGGCTTTCACTCAGAACAGCCAGGAGTAACAGAAGGAACTTGTGCCTGACCTTTACTCATAATAAGAAAGAGATAAAGCTATAGCAATGGTTTTTTACAGCATACAGCTCATTACATATGGCAGGCTGACCTATCTATCAAATAGGTCAGTGTTTTAGCCAACCTGTCTTCAGCCTTCCAAAATGTCCCATCAGCCTCTCCTTGTCATCTCTTGTTCCGCTTTGTTTCTCACGTTGTTGCTGTATGTTTTGCTGCAGATACACTGTGGCACTCACGTGTGAACAACCTTAGCTGTCTTTTAGGTCTGCTGTGGAGTGTTAACACCACAAATTCTCTTCCTTTTCTGTTTTTGCTTTCACCACCAATTAGGGAAGATGTTGTTTTCTCATCCTCAGTGATGCAGAGCCACTCCTGTCAAAGTACTGGTACTGAAATGGCTGCGGTTTCATTCTGGAGAAAGGACAGGGCTTAGAGATGAAGCAAAGATCACACACTGATTTGGCTGGAGTATTTGTGGTAATAAGCACAAGAGGATGTGGAAGGAAAGAGGAGGCATTTTTCAGTATTTGACTGAAACATTTTTTTCCCCAAGTTTTAATACAATTTAATGATAGCCCTACTTCGCCAAGCAGAATTTGATGAAATGTGCTTGTTTTCTAGTGAAGTGGTATGTCTGTTGGAAAAGCATGACAGAATAAAAGTGGAGCTGGGAAGTTTACAATAGTAGCTCAAGACCTGTCTGCTTATTGACTGAGTAAGAAAGTGTCCATGATTCCTCAGCTACATTGCTCAGTTCTCGGGACTTTCAGCTTTGAGATCGAGACCTGAAAGTTGAGGCTTCGCTTGTGGATTGAAACACCTCCTGTCTCAAGATCTTGTTAACTGCGTGGGGACAGGGGGTCCTCTCTTGTGCAATAGTGTTTCTTTGTACAGTAAGAACTGGTTTCAGAATAGTAATTCAGTAATGTAAGAATTTTCATAATATTTTGCTGAAATATTTTGTGTTCTTTCACAATGAGAAAAGACGAGAAAATAGAAGTAACCAGTTGATTTAGCTGGAGCATGTATGCAGTAATAAAGCAGTAAAGGAGAGAAAAATATATGTTCAGTTTAATGAGAAATATTTTTCTTTTGCCTCTTCTAGGACAATTCTGTGTTCTTTGAAATGTTTTAGGATTTATTTGGTAAATAATTGAAGTGTAACTTGAGCATCCTGACTTTTACCGCTTGGGCTTTACTTCTTGTCTGTGGGCAGAATTAGAATATAGGATACATTACCTTGATGTGACTGAAACTTTTAAGATATCAGTTACCAAACTTAAATTTAGACACATGCTAGCAAAGACTTATCATGCTACGCTGCTTTCTTTTTAAGCAAGCCTAGTAGAAAATGGTCTCCAGCCAGCAAATACAAGTCAAGCACAGATGGGAACTTGGCCTGCAGCCATTTGATTGACCTGAAAGGAAGGTGCTTTTCAGAGTTTAACTGGAACTGTTTAAATAGGAACACTGTAAACAAGAATCAACCTTCTTTCTGCCCCCACTCCCCTCTTACCCCTTACTCTTAAAAATATCCAAACCTGTTAATGGTAAATAGGGAAGTAAGAAGCATTTAGATTGATGAAACTTGTATTCATATTTATATCACTTCCCATATTTATTTTTCAGTCTGATCAAATATATAAATATAAACACACAGCTGAAAAAAGTCAGATCTTTAGCAAGTCTTTCACATAAGCATTTCACTCCCTCAGAGCTCTAAGGTATGCAGCTACTTGGCATGTCTTTTCTGTGGTTCTTGTGATGGAGATGTGTAGAAGCAGTAACTACGATGATGAACTGGAGCTAAAAGAAGTGAAGGAGACTAGCAGGGTACGTGGCACCAAGGCAGAATGTTCTCCACCACAATTTGTCATTCAGCTGACTGCATTATATGTCACTTTTGACCAAATTCCCAAATAGGTCTCATTTATGCTCTGTCTCTGAATAACTGCTTCTACAGATCACTTATAGAAGTCTCAAATCACCTGTGCTTTACGCAGATTTGATCTGCAGAAAATATATCCACATTACAGAATCCTGATACTGAGGTGACACCAACAGCTTGTATTAAATGTTTTGCACAATACCTTTACATTGACAATAGTATATTTCTTCCTTTCCAGGTTTTTGGCTAAATGTTGTATGTACTTTTTAGGCTTCCACAATTTGAGAGAGGTTCTCAGGGACACTTAGTGGTTTTCCACTAGTGGTAATATCAGTGTATTCTTGCAGTATTTTTCTAAGCTAACTTTAATTATTCTTACTTGATTCCCTCAGGCTGTGAGAGGCTATGCTGCTATATATCCAGTCCTGGATGCACAGTATTGGACAGAGAAAGGGGTTATTTGTCCATTGACAAGGCCTTTGTGAAACCAAAATACTAACATTTCTGTAGGGATGGAAAATATATTTTATCTGTCTAGAAAAAAATATAGAAGAATGAGAATATGGCATCTTAGCAGGACTAGAAATGCAGTGACTCACTTGACTCTGAATGTTAAGTGGAAAATGTTTCTTAACTATTCTTGCACTGGGATAATGCATGACAAATACAATGACAGTATGTCTGCTTAGTTACAACCCTAAATATAATACAGCACATGAGATGAACGATGATTCAACATAGTTTCTTTTTCATTGGATCTCTGGTAACCCAGTTAAGAGCACTCTGCAGAAGCTGCACAGATCCAGAAACAGTGAAAAGTTCATGCTTGAAGCACCATAAGCTACATATAGTCAGACTACTGGGCCTTTTTTCTTTACAAAACTATTTAAATTTAAGGTACTGATAGCATCTGGGTTTTATTTTTCTGTATTTCTTTTTTTCAAATATATAATGTGTATTTCTAAGAACTAAAGGGAGCATGATCAAGAAAGTAGCTGATCTGTATTGATAAGGGAGAGTATTTTTGCTCAATAATTAATTTTGAATGTCAGTGAATGAAAACAGCTGTTTGATTTCAGGAGACTGAGACCGGGGCCTATAGACCATTCTCCTGAAAGTTCATAAATAGCTGTGACTGCTGGCAGCTGGAAAGAGGCAGGACTTAGGTTGGGGCAAAATTTGGAGGGAGTTAGAAAAGGCAGTTTTATCTATTCATACAGATCTGGGAAATTGATATGCTGAATTTATATTTGGAAGTCTTCATCTCATCACCCCTGTAAATTACATTGAAAAAACTTGATTTTATTTCTAAGTGTATCCATATCTCGCTGCCCAGTGCAGGCCATCTCCAGGAAGTGATTATGTTCTGAAATCAAGAGCAGTCAAAGAGATCTAAGGAGATCTCGGTTTAGATGCTCAGAAACCTCATCACTCTTTAGCATTCTTTCTAATTGTGCAAAACCACTTTTTGTGAGCATGAGGTAATCCGTGTAAATTAAAGCATTTACATCATCTGTCTTTTAAATAAAAACATGCCTTATGGAAAAAATAATGTTACAATGTAATTAGACTCTGTAGTCTGGAAATAAACCCTAGTTTTAAATGCACTATTACTGGAAAGCTATTTACACAGCAGATGTTGTGAAGATATCTGCTCCTTTTCCATTTAGTCAGCTAACCCTACTCTGACAGTACTAGTTTGTAGACATACAGAAGTAAATTCTCCCTAAGCAATTTGTAACACTAACAGCAAAACTATCAATTGCAGCAGAAGATATATCTGAAATGTTAAAGCATTTTCTGAAAATGTTGCCTTTTTCTTTGCATCTAGACAGACACTTACTGATCTCCCCTTCTCCAGTCCCTGGCCAAAAATATTTGTTGTACTTGACTTTATTGTTTAATTCAGCTCAGGAGTAGTAATCAAGTGTTTCAGTTATACTTGGTGAATAGGGTAAATAGTCTCTGTAGTTGTTCATTAAAACCTCCATGATGTATGCATCAATTACCGAACAGCTTGAACAAAACAGAAGTAAATTAACTTTCTGAAACACACTGTCATAGCCAAAAGGAGTGTAAAGCATTAAAAGTGATTTCATGGCTTAAAGTTCATCCAAAGTACTATTAGCTTTAAGTCCAATTTTCAACTGTCAAGGGGAATATTTACAATAGTAATTTCAGATCATTATCTTAACATTTCAATGCAAATAGCCACAATTTAATTCATTATTACTCACATTACATCTTTATTTTGCCACCAACTGGTGGCTGACATTTCCCAAGCTACTAGGAAGAAATGCTAATTAGACTGGTGTGCACTCTTACCCTTTCTTAATTTCATCATGTTTGTTCTTATTCAACACCATGAAGCATTTCCCTCCTTCTGGTCAACCATTGCCTTTTATCCTCTCTATCTCCTCAGTGGTCCACTTGGCAAATTGAAACAGAGATAAGAAAAGTAAAATAATTGCCTTTCTGTCTTTTTGGTAAAGTATCTGAGAATAGCTGTGCTAGCATGACAAAAATGACCCCTTTCCCTCAGCCCACCCACCCAACTTAATTTAGAAAATCTGAAGTGATCTCTGGAGTGGAATGCTATATGCATTAATATGCAAATCAACTGCCAAGAAAGTTCAGATTTGCATTTAGACTGGACAAAGGGGAAGGAAATGGCTTTCTCATGCTGTTCCCTTGCATCACCACAATTTCACAAATTACTAATCTCAGAAATGATGCCAGAAGGGACTTTCTCACATCTCATTCATGCTCAGATGAGTTTGATTCATCTCAATGTGCCTAGCATTTTACAGTAAACCCGCAAATTTAAAGTGGAAACAGAACCTCAACAGCTTTGCTAAGTATTAAATGTGTTTGAAGTAAACACAAATATCAAATTAAAAAAATATCCCCTTTAAGGACAGTTTCCTTAAGAATTAACATTTACAATGAGAAGATCTTATGTGCATTAAGAATTATGTTATTTCATCCTGCATATGTGCAACAAATGAAAGATTCAGACTGTGAATACCAAAATTATCAAGGGCAAAGCAAAAAGGAACCTTTAAGGCAAAACAGTAATCTAGTTTGTAAAGAGATAGTGTTTAATCCTTCTCCTGATTTGCAATCTGCAGTTTAAATAGTTTACAAAATGAAGAATAATTCCTGGCGTTAAAATTCAGGTCCTTTTAATACATTGTTTCCCTCACTTTTGGATAAAGCCCCTCCAAATTAAATAGTATTTTTAAACAGAAGTTTTTCTGAGATCTTTTGTATGTATAATGCCTGTTTTAATCAGGAGGAGTGCTGGTTAATTTATTTTTGTTACCATGTGAGTCATTGTTTCTTTATCTGAAAACAGACCAGCTTTCAGTTGCACAGGTGCCCCAATAGGCAGGTACCTTTCAGAAATAGGTGTGATGTTGAAAAAGTACCTACCCTAGGGCATCAACAAATAGGAATTTCAAGATCAGTTTTATGTTTGCTTCTTAATCTTTCCAGGGGAATTTTTTCTCCTCCCAGCTACTGTAGCAAGGAAAACACTGTATGTCATCACATTTCTGTTTGCCAACATTTATTTGCCCTTTGGTTTAAATGTGTACGGTGGAGGGTAATGGGGCAGTGCCTTTTACTGCTGGGGATACATTTTCCTGTGTCTGTTTTTTAGAGGGCTAGAAATGAAATATTGAGATTTGTTCATTGAAGAAAAGCAACAAAGTTTTTCTATGTCAAAGAGATTTTTCTTTCCTCCCACCTCATACTGCCATCCTGCTCTTAGCTTTCCCCTTTGGCTGTCTTCTGAGCGAATAAGGGGTACTTTATTGCAAGAATAATATGTCAATTCTAAAACCTTCCCCCTCTTTTCCACACGAGAAGGTGGCAGACCAGTTCAGCCTTAAGTTGGTCTGGTTTTTTTTTTAATATACTGTGCAGCACAGCTGGTTAAACTTGACATGTCTTTGTAAGACTTGTGCATACAACTCCCCGTTTCTACCTTCTGCTTATCTCCAACAAAAACAGAAATACAGATTTCTTTTTATGACTAAGTGATATGATGACTGTCATTGCTTTCTGATACCTAAACTGAACAATTTTCATGTTTTGTAAAATGCAAATGGACAAAGTCTCCTAAAATACTTTGCTCAAATGAGGATAGAGCAGCACCCCAGGGATTAGGGAGGGCATATTGGGATTTGGTGACAGTGGTGACTGTAGCAAAACCGAGTCTGACACACGTACGAATGCTGATTTAAGTAGTGGAAAAAAGCCATGTGTGTGAGACACTGATCATCTGAGTCAGGCTGTCAGTCCTGCCCCAAATCAGCAAATCATTGTCTTAGCATTCCAGGTTTAACTTCATTACCTATTCAAAGGTAGCAGACCAGGAAGAGCACCCTGAACCTAACTTGCCATCTACTGGCACCTTGTGTCATTAAATTAAAGCCACCCTTACACAGTTCCCAGGAAAATTGCTATTTTCACTGCTCTAATTTTTTATTTATATTTTCCATAGGTATACAGTGCACAGGAGCATGGCAAGGCCAGCAATCCTATCTAGTTTGGGGTATTTTTTGTCAGTTTTACAGAGCCATGTGGTTTGTTTGTTCCATGCTTGCAATTCTTTTCTTGGTATCTCCCTTATTTCCCTTTTATTTGATTTGTGGTCCTCTGTAGACTGCCAACTATGACTCACTGTCTTTGTGTGCACTATTCTTAATGTTGTCAAACATCCTTTTCCCTAGTTTTTACACCAATCATGTTTTTTTTGTTGTGTTTTTTTTCAGGGGACTGTTTTGTTAGTTTTCTTTTACCTTCTGATGAAGAGTGTAGTTCTTTTACTGTTTCCAGTGCTGAGTGTGGAAGACAGCTGAACCACAGCCAACATTTTGGTCATAGGTATTTATTTTGCTTAAAAACTACTCACAGTCACAGAGGTGATGTTAAAGGAGTCACTAAAGGCACATAACATTTTCAACAATTTAAGTAAAAAGCAAAGGACATAAATTTCACCCCAGCACTTTCATTCATCTACCTTGTTAGCATCCCACAAGTATTGACCTTTTTAATGAACCTCATTGATGACTCTCTTCTCATTTGAATGGGGCTTTGGCTGCTTCCACTTGTTCACACTGTTGATTAAGGGGAGTTAAGTAAAAGTGCAAGTGTTAAGCGTGCTAATCAAAGTGCGTCTTCATGCTCCTGATCACTAGTTATGACAGGGAAGCTTGTGGGTTTGGGTTAGAAATCTAGAAGTCTTAAAAAATGCAACAGTCTCTACCAGATTATGGCTTGTGAGGAAATCCACTGTGTGACTTCCCTTCTCCTGTTCACACAGGAATTTAATGTATCTTCATATTTCACAGAAATTTACCCTGAGTTTCTATTTAGACACCAATATAAAGGCAATAATTAGTGATAGACTTCATACAGACCAGAGAAACAAAGCCACTTGTCACCGCCTGTTATTAATTGCATGAATCATCTGACCCTTTTTTTTAAGTAGGTGACAAAATTCCAAAGGAACTTTGGAATGTTCTTATGTCACATATTACTTCAATTATTTTAAGTTATAATTTAATTACAATTTTATTATCTTAATCTATTTTGCAAGTAAATGAAAAAGCATTCTTGTTGCAAAATAGTTATTGACTCAATATTAGCCACAGCCAAAATCACTGTGTCCAGTTCTCTTTGATGGCTAGCAGGACTCATAGTGACATAGAAGAACTTTCCGAACTTGCTGCAAGGTGTGTTAATGCCACTTTGCAGCAAGTAAAGAGCTGTTGTGCAGGCTGTTAAATTTAATTGGTTTTGACAAGTTTTTTGGAGGGGACTGTAGAAACCAATAAACTCATCAGTAGTCCTAACATACTTCATGGACTATGTTAAGACAAAACCCTTAGTATCCTACCTAGTAAATCAGTGAGGAATTGCTAGTCATAATTTTTGCTTAGTAATTTCCTTGTGTAGTCAAGCTCTTAGTCTATCTCTGTAGGCTTTCTTGAAAAGCTTTATCTTAAGCTTTCTGATTTGCTGCATAATCAGGCTGATTTTTAAGCTTATTTATGGCTTTCCTTTTGGCCTAAGCCTTTCTTAGGCTTTCAGTTTGAAGAAAACAATCCTGATGAGCAGCAGATTAGCATTAAACAGTCTTCTTAAAAGAATGCTGTGAAATCGTCACAATTTTGTTGTGATTAGTTCCTGCAAATAGTGCATGTCTCTGGGCTAAGCAATTCTCTCAGTGTGAGGAGTCATTGCAGTCCTCTTTTTGATTATGGTAGCCTGAATGATCTTAGTCTGTCCTTAGGTGATGCTGTGATTCTTTCTTCCAAGTGCATTTTTTTCTTCTCTTTGCACAGTACTATACTGCACAGTGAATGCTGGAATCTCCATTATAAGTTCTGAATGGAGGAGAGTGATGTCCAGGGTTACAGCATACCCCTCTGTGTTTTGAGCTTTTGAGTATGGCAAGTACCTTCCAGTGTTATCTGGTGCTGTAGCTGCTGGAACAGCCTGTGTTGTCTTAAAGATAAGGATGCTGGACTCTGCTGGCATCCCTGTACTTACTTTGTGCTTTAGTCATGGTATGTGAATATTTTTCTCTCTATCCTTCTTTTGACTGTGATGAAATGGGATTCAGTGACCTTGTATTATGTGAGAATAACCATCTGGTCTAAGAGAGTGGCTGAGGAAATGGAAGCACTCTGTAGTGTTCATGTATTTCTTTAACAGGCACAACAGGGAATGGAGGGTCTCTGCATATCAGTGCAACAAGAATTTTATTTATTCCTGCTTAGGACAGGAAGTGTGCTTTAAAACACTGAAGTCTAAGGTAACTTTCTATGAATAGAGAAGTCCACAGCAGGACATCAGAGTGCCCCTGTGCAATCACTAGATTACCCAGTTGTCCTCAAAACTTACTGAAAAGGAGAAACAATCAGCACAGAATGTCAGTAATAGGAGTTGTTTCATTTTTCTATTAGAAAAAGGACAAGTTGGCAAGTACATTGTAAGGTATCCTTGCAATAGTCATTTTAATATTAATAAAGGTAGCATACAAGTGCACTTTCTATCTCAGTACTGCCAATTAGGGAGTGATACTCCTACTCGTTCTTTCTGCACTCTTTTTTGCAGTGCTTTCACCTATGCCATCTGTGATGTTTGTATTTCTTGATGACCTTTTCAACAGTTTGTTGTTCTCATTCTTCTGTCCGTGTGAGAGAGATGGAATTCTCCAAGGAAAGCTGCTTGAACATATGGCAAGGTACAATATTATAGCATGTAAACTGGAATTCATTACTGCCTCTATGTACTGTTGACTTAATTTTTTTTTCTGTTTTTTTGTTTGGCAAGAGGTTTTATTATTAATAATGGTTCTAACGTGGGAAAGAGCCCTGATGTGCAAGAACTGGAGTGAAGCAAGTCCATACCAGCTGAGGACTTGGGCAAGGCTGTAGTTGGTTGGAGTCTTCAGACATGTACAAATATGATTGGGGTCAAAAGTTAATTTTTAACAAAATCAGGTAGACAAAATGAAGAACTTAACTTGTCTTTTTTTCCCCTACCAAATCTATAAAGCATGAGCATAGGAAATATTTGAGTACTAGGGCAAAAGCAATTGGGAGTCAGTGATTTCTTACTTGGGGCTATTAAGGCCAAAACTGAATGGGAAAAAAGTCACAAGGTGGAAAAGCTGCCATCAGTTAGAATAATGGTATAAATGCCAGGCATCATCTCACACACTTTTACATCTACACTGTAAACATGTAGGCAAGGAAAAGCTATGCATATCATGAAGATAATAGAGTTTGACTTGATGAGGTGTCCCACAAGTGTAATGAAGGGGCTGAAAGGTAGATGTAGTATGGGTTAAATGAGGGGGCTATATTTGCAGCTTGTTTTTCCTGGTGACCTTTTCAACAGCTGCTTGCTTTTGTTCTTTTGGCCGTGTGAGAGAGCTAGAATTCTCCCTGGGAGGCTGCCTGAATGCCTGCCATATCCAACCATTTGTGTGTATTAAAAGAGTATTGTGTGGACATAAAAATCAGAGAAGAAATGGAGTCTAGTGATGGAAGATGGAAAACAAGTGATGAGTTATCAAGTAGTTTTGTTGTCAGAATGAAGAAATGGTAGTGGATAATTTACAAATAGGTCCATGAACAAATGACAGAACTTCGTAACATTTACACATATCAGAAGAAAGATATATGAACAGTGATCGAATTGATGAAACTAAGAGAAATCCCCAAGGCATTTGAGAAAGAAAGCAAAAGGATGTTTTTTTGCTTTGGTGGAAAGGAAGTAATCTGAAATTCCATTAAAGGTGGGAAGGTAAAGGAAATGTTGGTGCATCATAGAGATATGGAATCAAGTGTGAGAGGATTAACCAGAAGTGAACCAGCAGCATAGATGGTTGGTAGGTGAAGTTAGTTTTGAGAAAAAAGCAAGAGGCAAGTACGTGAGATGAGATGGAGATTGAGGAGAGAAAAAAGACACTATTACTGCTGATGAAAATAACTAGAGATATTATTGACGGTGTGAAGCTTGTGCAAGGTAAAGAAAAATCCATAGATTTTGTGAGGGTTTTAGTCAAGAAAGTGCAAATGAGCTGGGATATTTATGTTAACACACAAAGTATCATTGATACTTTCAAATTTAGAGCCCAAATTCTACTTATTTAAAGCCTTTGCAAAAGGAAAACAACCTCATTTTTTGCATAGTCTTCCTCTGTAATGAATCACATATCTTACCATGCAGATAAATTATCAGCCTGACAGTTCTAGACTGAGGTCTGCTGTTTAAACCACAGAGATTGTTCTAAAAATCAATGGTGATAAAGTAGAATATGTCACACTGCCTAGTCACAGAAACTGTAGATTACACTGTGAAACATACACTAGTGTGTAGCACTGTTTTTGGTGATGCTACTGCTGTCTTTACCAATGTTGCCAACAGATGTGGAACTGGGGAGTGAGGTGGAGGATTGCCACTGGCAAGAGTTGTGGTAAAAGGCTCGATTGAGCGCTGCAGTTCAGAATAATTCACTTCTTATAAAAATACTTGGGTTTCTGCCTGTGTTTACTCTTCAGGAAGCCATCTTTAAGATTTAATCTTTGCAAGGAAGTCCATTTTCCTTATTACATTCAAAACTGGTACATTTTTAATCAAGTACTGTGAATAGCATATCAAATGAAGTGGTTGACCCTCAGATCAATGTAGCAGATAACCTAATCCATTTATTATGTTTGAGAGAATAATTGCTTCTGTCAACTTTGATAAAGAACAAAACCAGTAATCTCTGGAAAGATCTTCATCACGTTTCAAATGTTTCACTCCTGCTGGCTTCAGCAGAGCTTCTAGCACTTCTTTAATACCAGACTTCAAATACTACATTGAGTAAGGAGCTTGTGCCTGAGGAAAGCACGCACAAAACCAATTCTCTTGTTCTGTGTTTACTTACTCTGCCAAGTTGTCTCTGAGCTCCAACTACAATATGCAAAAACAAGATTGCTTCCCTCTGGACTCAACTTGCATAAATATTTCAGTGGATAGATACATACGTTTGAAAAAAAAATGTAGTGGTAAGTAGAAAGGATGAAAAACAAATCTTAGGCATTCTGATTTGTAAACCAATAAATATTACATTGTCTTTACACAATAAAGTTCCATAAAATACATTAGATTATCAAAAGTTATGAGAAACGCTTACCAGGTATGGAAAAGGATGATTCTCATACTCCTAAACAGCTTGTAATTCAATTATTGATTTTATTTGGTGGTAGCCTTTTAATAACTAGCTGTCTTGCACTGGCTATTTAATATTTTATTATTTCTTTATTTTCTTTGTATACTGTTACCTGCCATAGTCATCCCTAAGTAATTATTCAGCTTAGATTCTGCACTGGTCATCACTAATGTCCTGTGGTTTCTTTGCCCATCTGAGCTGTCATCTGGTGCTCTTTCCAAAACTCCATTTGTAGAGCAAAGCTTTGGAACTGTTTAATTTCCTGGAGAAGAGTTTTTTATTAAACACTAGACTGTCATCAAAACAATTCAATATGCATGACCTAAATCTATTTGTGGTTAAATAGTAAGGTCTGGAGGTTAATGAAAAGAACTGCAGCAAGCTGCTCACAAGATAATTCAAGAAACTTATAGAAGATCAGAGAACTCCAGCCATTTTCCCATTAGGCTTAAGATAAAAAGTAAATTTAAAAGGAAGGTGATACTTATATATTACTATGTCATTAGCAATATTGAGAGAAATGCCATTGTTTCAAATATTAGTTGAGAGAGAGAGCAACTAAATGCAGTTGGCAAAATCTACTCTTTTCATTAATGTAGTAGAATGTTCTTTTGTTCCTTCTTCTGGTAACTTTTGGTTTTTTCAGTTGTTTTATTGCATTGGGTTTTTTTTAAATTGTCCTTAGCCTTGCGAATTTGAATTGCTGGAATGGGAAGGGGATCTAAATCGGCTTCTAGTTCAGCATTTAAGCAAGCACAGTCACTTCTCAAGTGCTGCTGAGTGTCACAGCAAGACAGGGAAGGGAAGTGGCACTAAACGACTCCTGAAAAGTCAGTAGGCTTATTAAGTCTTACTTAAAAAGTTGATTGGGGAGCTAATTTAGAGCTCCCCTGTCCTGCCTATTAAGTATGATGAAAACCCTTAAAAGTCTCTTGCTGGTGCTAACGGATTCAGAGTGGCATTGAGTGCAGATGTGAAGCAGGAACAGGGAAACAGAGTTGAAGTCCATGCCTGTGCATTTTTCCTGAAGGAAAAGTGGGAGATGAAGGTTATTTTACTATGTGCTGCTGATATTGATATTTTTACTCTACAGTGGGCCTGCCATCTGCAGCCTCTTTTTCACCCACTTGGTTAGTGTATAGAAGCCTAATGTAGATCTAAATGTCATGCATGGTGAATCTAATTTCCTAAGCAGTACAAAGGGGTAAATAACATATGAGGGGTTTGTTGGTGATAATGGTATTCCCTTATTGCTCATGTGGCAACTATGATACCTCATAAAGTGCCAACCAAGCAATGAAAAGATGGCATTGGAAACCTCTGAATTGCTTCTAAGCTGAGCCTTTAAAACTGAATGTCATTTCATAGCAAACTGCCTGCCCTTTTAATGGAAAGGTCAGTCCTTTAGAAAGTTCTTGTTTAGAGGAACCATGTGGCAGACAATACTCCTAATGAAGATCTCCTTCCTTTGTCTCTGCACTTGCCCTCCCTTTCATTTTGTTGCATAGAGATACCAGCCAGGACTCTTCAATTATGGGAAAAGCTTTTCATTTTAACAACTGTTTTGTAGACATTCTTGCTAATGCGTTTTGTCCGCCTTTGTTTTCCAGCCTCGCATTTCTATTGTCATCTTTTTAAATGACAGGAGACACAGCTTTTTCATTAGCAAAAGAGCTAAGCAGAGGCAGTACAGTTCAGGCTGTGCTTGGAAGAAGGAACAAAGGCTTGACTAGTTAATATTAAACTCATACAGGTGCATATTCAGTAAGATATTACTGTCTTATGGCCATTAAAAGCGCACCAATTGGAAGTGTTTTGACAATGTTTTTTTTTTAATCTATAACATCAATAATGTGAGCCACAACAGTGTTTGAGAGTATTTAATTATCCATGGAGTGTGTACATGCTTACTTTCATCCTCCCCCAGACAACAGTGAAAATACATTATTTAATCTTCAGGGAAATAAGATTAAGTTAAACTGGTTTTCACCTTCCAAGTGGAACATACCGAACAGGACATATAGAGGTAGTTATGGTGTCCTTTTCCATCCTAAAAAGATACAGGTATTGTGCGCCCTGTTGTGTTTCCCAGCACCATGTTAACAGGAGTGATGATGTTGGAGCTAACTCTGATATTGGAGTTGTGTGCCTAATACTCCATTTATACTAAAGATCCAGTTTGGGGCTCTGGAAAGACAGAAGGGTCTCTATCCACAAACCATCAGAGTCTCCTCTGTTTTCAATTTTAGATTTATTAAATAAAATTTATCTGGTGTAGGTATTTGCAGGCATTTTTGTGAAGCTCCTTCCTCTCCCCTACCATGCTTTTATCATCAGAAAAGTTCTGAAATCGCTTGCAGGCTACTGAAGTAATTGTCATGGCTGCTGCTATAAATGGTTAAGAGAATCAACCTTTGGACTCTATCACAATTTTAAATCCAAACCTACAAGCTCTCAGAGAATCTTTTTGGTTGATATTGAAAGAGAAGAACAATAGATAAGATGATATTTCCAGGCATTGCTGAAATCACCATTCCCTACTATTAAATAGTTAAGTATCCAAAAGTTTATTTAAAGATTATTTCCATCTCCATCTTGCTGCCCCTGAGATGGAAAAAAGCAACATTAAAAGCAACATTAAATTGTCTGTCTATGTTACACTGCATATGCATATATATGGAGATATCCATAGACAGATATTCCAGAAGCCCATTATTTGCTCATTTCTATATTGACTAAAGATAAGGCACAAACTATGTTTGATTCTATGTGACATTGGTGGCAAATTCTAAAGTATAGACCATTGTAAATAGGTATAGATGTTACGGGTTATGTAATCCCATGTACAAATAGGGAAACAACAGGCTGACCCTTCAGAAATAAGCTTGTTATTAACATTACTACACTGAGTTACGAGTCTTTCATTGTACCAGACTGCACGTTGAATGAACTTTCTGCCTGTGATTTCTGTGCTATTAATGTTACAGTGAGAAAGTTGAATTGTTTTAATTGCTCTAGTTAACCCCTTCTATGAATTTGTGGTATTATTAGGCCTTAAAATGGAGACATCCAGAGTTATTATTAACGATAGACTCAAATAGATAAAACGTGGATTATTATTTCTGTATTTCTTGTTAAATGCTGGGAAAACTATACTGGATATTCAAGACTATCCTCTAACATTGAAAAAGTGGCTTCCAGCTGAGACCAGTTTAGCATACACTTAACACCTGCTGACTTACCCAGAGGGAGGCTCCCTTTTGGCTCTTCAGGCAGAGCCACTGCCAGGACACCACATGAATCCTATTTTGAGTGTCAGATGCAGTAGTGCGTAGGACAAACACACAGCATGACACCCTGCCAGATGAGGACTCCACTAATTGGTCAGTCTCCCCTAGTTTCTGACCACCCGTTGACAGACACAATAACAACATCCCAAAAGGAGGAGTGGTTCTGCCAGGATGAAACAAACTCTGATGGCTTACCCCAGTGATTTTCTGGCATCCTGTTTTATGTTTTTGCACAGTGATAATGGTTTGTAGGCCTGAGCCTATCCAGAGCTGTTTAAACACTCTCGATTCCAGGTTCTGCTATCTATCTGAAGTAAGGTAGTGCTTTCTTTTTGAAAGAAAGCATGTTGCTTTCTTTTTGAAAACACTGTTTTGTTTTGGCATCTGGCACAGGCTCGAGATAGTTACTTAATTCTCATTGCCTGACAGACCATGGCAGGACATGATAGAAGTGTGTTAGGCAAATGTATAGGTTATTTCTCCCCACAAAGCCCCAGCAATCTTTTATTCTTAAAAGCCTGGCTTGTCTCTTAATGTTTTTCAGCTTCTTCAGCAGCATTAAGATTGGTTTCTGTGCAATGTGCTATACTGATCCTGTCGTCAGCTTCAACAGAAAAAAACCTCAAACAAACCCAAAAGAGGCCAGAAGAAAAATAGTAAGTGTCAATAGAGGCCGAAATGAGTGATGAATACTGAAGTGAGAGTGTGGAGGAATGACAAAGCCAATTAGGAAAATATTGTAAGACTAAATATAGTAAGACATTGTTCCAGTTTTGAAGGTTCCACCAACCTCTCAAACCAGGACAAACATAGTGTAAAACTGAAAGAGCTTGAACGTGAGGGAAAGTGGAGCAGGACAGGAAGAGAAATAGAAACCCAAAGTCTAAGAAAGCAAAGACTAAGTGGAGAACTTTGCTGTAGACCCTAAGCTACCACAAAGAGTGCTAAGGCTGCATGAATAATTCTCTCCTGTGAACTTTCTCATTTGGGTGATGTCTGGGATTCTTGGGCAAAATCTTAGCCTATACCTATGAAAAAGAGTAAGGTTTGGAGATAGCCAAAGCATAGCATGGTGGTTGGAGTGGAACTGCAAAAGGGTGCTAAGGGAAAGTGTGGATTGCATAAAGAATTCTCTTCTGAGACTGTTTTCATCCTTTTCCACATCCTGACTTCCCTGCTGTTGTCTTCTGCACTGGAAGACAGCTGTGGGAATTATCCGAAAAAGTCAGATCATATAAATCTAAGAATAAGTGAGATAAAAGAATCAGAAATACCAATATGAAACCAAAACCTTTCCCAAATAAAGTACCTTATTGTATTTCCTGACATACAATGGTGGCAGTGAAACTTTTCTACAGAGCTAGGAACAGGTAAATCATAGCAGATTCTGTTCTTTGCTAACTGAGTATATAAAATACATATTCAATTATATATGTATAGAGACCAAGACACTTGCAAAACAGTGGATTTTTCTTGCTTAAAATTTAATGGCAAGCAGCAGTGAGGAAGGACAGTAGAACAACTGTCTTCCTGAAGGAACAGTTTCAAAATTAGTAAAAGATATGGGACCAAATGTATTTAAACCCTTTTTGGCCTTTTTTTTTTTTTTGCAGATCCTGTGATCATTAGCTAAATATTAGCTAATTACTACAGGGTAGGATCATAATAATACCCGTTCATAAAGAATGAAACAGAGTAAAAAGCAAGAGATGTTTAAAATTCAGCATATTCACCAAAACTGTTTTATCACTGAACATCTGTTGCACAAGTAAAGTGACTGTGTGCAAGCACTTAGCATGAGCATACAAATGTTTCTTTCCAAGGTAGATTTAGAATCATATGGGTAAGTGACTCTCAGCTTGGTGCTGGGCTGTTTTGAATGTCCTCTGGTAGGTAGCCAAAAGAAATTTTCTTGTTGAAACGACACGAGTTTTTTGACATAACATGTTCTGCTAGAGCATATGTTGAAATGTCTATATCATTTCAGCGATGAGCTTCCTCTCTGGCACCTATCAATGTATGTTCATTGTAATCACAAGCAGTTATCTTGTCAACAACTACCTACCATAAGTGATCCTAATCTACTTTGCAATCATTTAAAAATCCTCTTCGTTTTCAGTGGAAGGATTGTTTTGTTTAGAAGAATTCTTACTAATGTGCAAAATTGCCCTTAGTTTAATCCATTGTAGAAGCTGAAAAGGAATACAAATGTAAACCTTCACAGCTGGAGTACAGATAGCTACTGTGGATGCAGCTTACACTTCTCATTTTTCACATGCAGCATATGCTTGGAGAGTGATGAACAGATGCAACTTGTTTAATGGGGCAATTCACATGCATTTTATCTTCATGACTCCACTGTTGGAGAGTGCATTCCCTCTTTACCTATGCTTAATATGAGTCCATATACATGTGAATAGCTGTGGCATAATATTGACATGGCTTAGTTTAAGCTAGAAAATAAAAGTTACATGGTCGTGCTATTTGAAGTTCATTTAAATAGGCAGTGTCTGGCGACCTTAGGTGTTTTGACAGGGCTCAGACTGCTCATGCAGAGGGAGGGTTTGGCATCTGTAAGTTGTTCCCTGTTATTATCAACCAGTACTGGAGGCCATGACTTTACCTGCTGGTCTGGTCCTCTGCCAAACCCTATCTGGCACCATTCAAATATTTTTCCATTCTTCTTCCTCTACTGGCTCTCTGGATGTATTGCTGGGGGAAGATAAAGACAATCCTGTCACACTATGTGTAGAATTTTACCAGTCTGGAGATGAAATAAGCAGCTGTACTGGACATGAATTGTGCTGTTTTCAGAATCCTACATATGAAATGCTCTCCAAATATCCTGGCATGTGCCCACTTTCACTGTAGTGCTGGCCTTTCTTGTGTTTGTTCATCTGAAGTGCTGGAGAATAAGATTTAAATAAGATTAATTTTTTTAACATTGCTGACCTTCCTCCTGCAGTCTAGGCATCACAGAGTATTTCTATTGGTGCAAAACTAGAGCATCAGTCTTCTCCTGACCCTTTCTGAGATGTAGGGGAGCCAGACAAGTCTGTATTTTATCTTCACGCACAAACCAAGGTTAACAACAAAAAATTATTTATACAAGATAGCATAAGGCAAATTCAGTGTCCTCTTCCTGTCTGCTTGTAGGCTGATTTTACTGCTGTTTCTCCAGAGTCTTTCTTAAAAATAACTGACATTGAATCTGATCCCAGCTTCTTCCTTCTAAATCAAGATCTGTGCTTTCATACAGAGAGATGGTAATGGATATGGATGTGTTTACCAAAGGCATGCATGAGGGATGCTAAGTCCTAAGGACTTTGAGAAAAATAGATAATTATAATATTTTTAAAGCCATTTGTTGGTCTAAACAATCACATTTTCCAGGTATATTTTGGTTTTAGTTTTTCTTTTTGATTAGGAGCTGTTTACAGTGGAATACTTGAATACAAAAAATATTTTCTTGGCAGGAGTCCAAACAAACATCTCTAAAAAGTTATATTCTCTCTTATTTTGTCTATGCCTTCCCTGTTATTGATGCACGTAATAAAACACTTGGAAAAAAAGACAAATCCACCCAAAAGGTCAAAATCAATGATCCTTTTACAGATGGCACCTTTGGGAATCATGGGTACTTTACCATCAGCTTGTGTTTGAGACTGTTACTTGAATACTTGTTTTTTGATGACAAAAATCAATGGCTTCTTTAAAGAAGACACCCTTGGGGCTAGAGGGATGCAGACTTTGAAATGTTTACTAGTCTGTGGCTGTCTCTGAAAGACTAATAAACATATTTATAAGTTTATGAGCTACTATTTAATTTTATGGATTGGAAATGGTGTATGGTTTTGACAAGAATATTTAAGCTAATGTGCCCCAATGAGACATCACTGCATCACTGCATTACTTTGCAAATTTGCATAGAAGTTCTGATCCAAAACTGATTGAAATCAACAGATATATTTACATTAGGTTTAAGTTCATCTCTGTGAAAAAGCCACTGAAGTTATTTGAGTTACCACATTAATGAGTTTATCCAACAGTCAGATGCTAAATCAATAGTCAAAATAAAAAGATCAAAAATCCACTTGCAAGAAAATAAGTATATCTCTCAGTAAATATTATTTATTTTTATATGCAAGTATGTTTGTTGCTACTCTGAGCTGTAGAAGGCATTTGCTTTTTAAAAAGGACACATTTTCTACCTTGTTTCTTTGCTGCTAATTTAGCATTTCATATATGTATGGCACCACAACTTACTTTAACACCAGGGCTGATATTCCTTGATTTTCCTGAGTGAGTGGGGTTTTAACAGCCTCTTGTAACTTAGTAGCACACTTGATCTGGATATCCTGTGTGGTGTTGTTAAACAATCAGTTTACCTGACAGCTCTGCAGGTACAGACTTTCCCCTCTTTCCACCTTTTTTTCCCCCCCTTTTTTTTCCTTTTTTTTTTTTTTTTTTTTTTTTTTTTTTTTTTTTTTTCCACCCCTCCAATCAGATTTCGAGTTATTTTAGTCTTGTTTTGCAAGTTGGTTTCTGGGGAATCAGCCACAGACATTACTTATGAAATAGACTGGCAATGTCTAGTAACATTCTGTTAATTTTCCTTTGTTTCTAGATCTAATCTGTAAATAGAATGATGTAAAATATCCACCCTAACCAAACAAGAGCTGTGAAAATATAATATCGTTTATGAATTAAAACAGAAGAATGTGAATGACATTGAAGGACTTGTTGTATTAGACATAACTTC